>NC_050100.1:191752438-192377438 GCF_902167145.1 Zea mays
GTTGTCGCGCGACGGAGGAAGGAGTATCATGTCGTAGCTGCCGTCGAGGGACATGAACTCAAGGCTCCTAAAATGGAGCACCATCCTGGGTTGGAGAGGTTGCTGGAGACTACCCATCTGGAGCTTGATGGGAAGTTGTTCGTCAACACACAGCAGGCCCCTACCTGGCGCGCCAACTGTCGGCGTTTTGACCCGGGGGGGGGTCCCTGGACCGACAAGTAAATTGTCGTTGCGTGTCCCAGCCCAGATGGGTCGGTGCGAGATGGAACACAAGGGGGGAAAACAGTAAGGGGAAACCGCGGCCTCGCGTTGTCCTGCGCCCAGGGCGGATGCGCTTGCAGTAGGGGGTTACAAGCGTTCGCGAGGGAGAGAGAGAGAGAGAGCGCGAGCCTTGTGCGTCGGCCCGTTCTCCCGCGTGGCCACCCTCTCGTACGAGAGCCCTGGACCTTCCTTTTATAGATGTAAGGAGAGAGCCTAGGTGTACAATGGGGGGTGTAGCAATGTGCTAACGTGTCTAGCAAAGGGGAGCCAGAGCCCTATGTACATGCCGTCGTGGCTGTCGGAGAGGTGTTGCTGCCCTATTCATGTGATGTCGTGGCCGTCGGAGGAGCGCTTGAGCCCTGTGGAAGTACAGCTATCGGGGCTGTCGGATCCTTGCTGACGTCTCCTTGCTTCTGTAAGGGGTTGAGAACCGCCGTCGTCATGGAGCACGCGGGGTGCCATCATTACCTGTTTTACCGGGGCAAGCCAGATGGGACGACGATCTTGTTCCCTGTAGCCTGAGCTAGCTAGGGGTAGGGTAATGATGGCCCCCCCATGTGACGTGGTCGGTCCGAGCCCAAGGTCGGGCGAGGCGGTGACTCCTCTGAGGTCGAGGCTGAGTCCGACCCCTGGGGTCGGGCGAGGCGGAGACCGTCTTCCGGAGTTGAGGCTGAGTCCGAGCCCTGGGGTCGGGCGAGGCGGAGACCGTCTTCCGAGGTCGAGGTTGAGTCCGAGCCCGGGGGTCGGGCGAGGCGGAGACCGTCTTCCGAGGTTGAGGTTGAGTCCGAGTCCGGGGGTCGGGCGAGGCGGAGACCGTCTTCCAGAGTCGACGTTGTGTCCGAGCCCTGGGGTCGGGCGAGGCAGAGACCGTCTTCCGGAGTTGAGGTTGTGCCCGAGCCCTGGGGTCGGGCGAGGCAGAGTCCGTCTTCTGAGTCAAGGTTGTGTCCGAGCCCTGGGGTCGAGCAAGGCGGAGTCCATCTTCCGAGTCGAGGTTGTGTCCGAGCCCTGGGGTCGGGCGAGGCGGAGCCCGTCTTCCGAGGCCGAGACGGGGGCCGAGCCCTGAGGTCGGGCAAGGCGGAGCTTCCTATGGCGCTCGAGGCTAGACTTAGCTGCTGTAGGCCTCACTCTAGCGAGTGGCACAACAGTCGGAGCAGGGCAGGCAGCGCTGTTTTCCTGTCAGGTCAGTAAGTGGAGCGGCGAAGTGACTGCGGTCACTGCGGCCTTGTCGACTGAGGAGCGTGCGTCAGGATAAGGTGTCAAGCGATCCTTGCATTGAATGCTCCTGCAATACGGTCGGTCGGCATGGCGATCTGGTCAAGGTTGCTTCTCCGTGAAGCCTGCCCGAGCCGGGCCTCGGGCGAGTCGAAGGTGTGCCCGTTGCTTGAGGGGACCCTCAGGCGAGACGTGAATACTCCTGGGTCGGCAGTCTTTGCCCGAGGCTGGGCTCGGGCGAGGCGAGATCGTGTCCCTTGAGTGGACAGAGCCTTGACCGGAATTGCGCCCATCAGGCCTTTGCAGCTTTGTGCTGATGGGGGTTACCAGCTGAGATTAGGAGTCTTAGGGGTACCCCTAATTATGGTCCCCGACACAGGGGTAGAGGGGAGAGGGTGTGCACGAGGAAGAAAGGAGACACTAACATGTGGGTCATATGCGCCGTGAGGAAGCAGAACCATGCACTGCACCATGGTCTACATTAGATTATTACAGAGTAGTAGAGATTTGGACAGCAGCCCCAAGTCTTCAACACAACGGCATCACCGGACCGCGATCAACGGCCACCGCCCAGCTCTCTCCAAAGCTTACCTTACGCGCCAGTGCCCCGCTCTAGCGACGCGATCAGGAAGTAAATTGGCAGAGCCCCGCTCGAGCGATTATCGACGCGCTTCCCGACGAGCGACAGTAGACACAAGGCATCAACCGAAAACGAGGAGGCGACGTAGGATCAGTGGGCGGTGGGCTGGGAAGACAGTGAGGACGACAGCTACATCCGGTCCGGTGACCCTGGCCTGGTCCTTTGTCATCCTCACTGCTTGCCAAATGTGGCTCTGACCACGAGCTCTTTTCTCCATCTAGATCGGCTACAGCGGGGTCGCACTGCGGGGCGTCGGTTGAGGCAAGCTGAGAGCACCTAGAGGGGGGTGAATTGGTGATCCTGTAAAAATCAACAACTAATAGCCAATAAAACTTGATTAAGTGTTAGTATGGCTAAGTGGCGAGCTCTTGCGAACACACAAGTAATCACATAAAAGCAACCACAAGAGACACACGAGTTATCCTGTGGTTCGGCCAAGTATAACACTTGCCTACTTCCATGTTGTGGCGTCCCAATGGACGAGGGTTGCACTCAACCCCTTTCAAGTGATCCAATGATCTACTTGAATACCACGATGTTCTTCTTTCTTATCTCTTTTCCCGTTCGCGAGGAATCTCCACAAGTTGGAGTCTCTCGCCCTTACAATAAAGATCACGGTGAAAGCACAAGAGTAAGGATGGGAAGCAACACACACAAATCTGCAACAATACGCACACACACAAGCCA
Organism: Zea mays; assembly: GCF_902167145.1. NCBI lineage: Eukaryota > Viridiplantae > Streptophyta > Magnoliopsida > Poales > Poaceae > Zea > Zea mays. The sequence continues at coordinate 191,755,239 of NC_050100.1, forward strand.
AGACTTGAGCTCAATATGAAGCACAACGAGTTCACTACAAGAATGGAGCTCAAATCACTAACACGGTCGATCAAGTGCGCGGAGACGGAGTGTGGAAGACTTAGAATGCTCAAAGTATGCTTGGGTGTCTCCTCCATGCGCCTAGGGGTCCTTTTTATAGCCCCAAGGCATCTAGGACCCGTTGGAGGCAATCTTGGAAGGCCAAAGTTGCCTTCTGTCGGGTGGCGCACCGGACAGTCCGGTGCACCACCGGACAGTCACTGTAGCATGTCTAGTGCGGATCTCCTTCCTAATTTGGTGCAGCCGACCGTTGCAGATTTGTGGCCGTTGGCGCACCGGACACTGTCCGGTGCCCCCTGCCGACCGTTGGAGCGGACCACGCCTCACCCGCGGATTTGGCGGCCGACCGTTGCGCTGGCGGCCATTGGCTCACCGGACAGTCCGGTGAATTTTAGCCGTACGCCGTCGAAGTTTTCCTTAGAGTGGTCAGTTCGCCGGAGGCCATCCTGGCGCACCGGACAGTCCGGTGTGCCAGACTGTGCTGAGTCTTGGCTGCACACAGGCACTCTCTTCCAATCTTTTTCTTTTCCTGTTTCTAGCACTTAGGTAACTTCATTAGTACCCAAATCAAATGTACTAAGTCTAGAAACATACATTTTTGTTGATTTGCACTTCATTCATCATTTGGCATATAATAACCCACTTAATATGTGTTGGACACTTAATCACCAAAATATATTAGAAATGGCCCAAGGGCACATTTCCTTTTCACGAGCGTGCCATCGTGGCGGCCGAGGAGGTTCTCGCCGCCCATTTTGCAGACGATATCACAATATTCGCCTTCAAATTGTCGCCTAAGGGATACGCCTACGTGCGCCTCGACAAGCTGACAGACGTGTGAGTCACATTTTCCTTTCTTCGTCTTGTTTGTTCGTGGTGGTGTTGTGCTTGCCTTTGGATTTCAGAAACTGTGTGAAACAGGTTACGTGGAAACGATGCGGTCGCTCAAAATTGCCATGGCCGGACCAAACCAGCGGGGACTTGATCAGTCTGCATCTCGTTCTCATCTCTCTCACTCTCTTTTCTGATCAGTATGCAATTCTGCATGCAATCCTACATTCCTACGACATTCATCCTTGGTTTATATATACCGATACCTAGGTCCCAGGGTGGGAGGGAGGCGGATAGTCGGCTATCTTTCTTAGATGTGTTTGGTTAGTGAATCAATTGGAATGGAGCAGCTTCATTCCAGTTTCTAAGAATAGAGTCATTTCATTCTCTGTTCATTCTATATTTTGTAACCATAACGGGACCACTGCATTTTCTTTTATTGAAAGTATTATAAAACGAAATCATTACGTTCATTGTTTGGTTGGAGAGTCATATAAGTGTGGAGGAGAGGAGATGAAGGAGAGCACTCATATCCGCGAGAGTGCTCGCATCCGGTTGTTTTGGTGGAGCAGGAGCATTCCATATTATCCATATATAAACTCTAGAGTCGTTCTGTTGGTGCCTTTTTTGGGCGCCAATCACTGTGTGAGAACCGACAGCGGTGCTCGCTGCACAGGTGCGGACGGTCCGCGGCCAGGGGCCGGACGGTCCACGACCTGGAGGAGGGCTTAGGGTTTCCTGCCTGACGGTCGGACGGTCCGGGCGTGCGCAGGGGCGGCAGAAGTCGCCGGCGGCGCCTGGATCTTGCTCCTGGGAGGGATCCCATCGGGGAGGAGAGATCCTAGGTGTTGTCTAGGCTCGGCGGGCCGACCTAGACTCCTCTAATCGACGTAAAGTCGAAGAGAAGTGGAGAATTTGGGGATTGGAAAACTAAACTAAAACTAGACTAGAACTACTCCTAAGATAAAATGTAATTTTATTGATTGTAGGTTCGATTGATGATTACAAATCGACAGTATTCCTCTATTGTTATAGAGGAGGGGGCTGGACCCGTTACAAACAAACTCACCGAGCTAATTCTGTGAATCTCGTCAACAACCACAACAAGAAACTCGGAACCCTAATCTGTTCTGCGCACGCGGACCGTCCGACGGCTCATTTTGGTGCTCAACATATGCCTCCCTGCCTTTTGGTGGAGCTGAGCAAACCAAAAGCAACTAACTCGGTGCGAATACATCGGTTTTCTTAAGCATCTTGCCACATACTCGGATGGTATTGCTTGAGGAAACGTCCATTCAAAGCTTTGGGCAAATCTTTGCCATGTAATGTTTGCAATAAATAGGCGTTACCAGATATTGCCAGTTTTACTTTGTATGGACCCTTCCAGCTTGGTGACCATTTCCCAAACTTTCGGTCTTTGTTTCTTAGAGGCAGGATGGTCTTCCACACCAGGTCCCCTACCTGAAATGACTTAGCTTTGACCTTCTTATTGTAGGCCTTGGCTACCATGATTTTGTCCTTTTCTATTTCTCCTAAGGCTGTCACCCTCTTGTCAGTTACTTCATCAATATTGTCCATCATTTAATTATAATAATCACCAACAGTTAGATCATTTTGCCTGGCGAACCTGACAACATTTAAACTTATTTCCACAGGCAACACTGCTTCCTGCCCATACACAAGCTCAAAAGGAGATACTTTAGTAGCACCGTGTTTAGATATTCTACGAGCCAACAAAGTTTCGGACAAAATCCAATGCCAATGCTTAGGATTATCAGATATCTTCTTTTTTATCAAGTTAATCGATGTTCTATTACTAGACTCGGCCTGTCCATTGGCCTGAGCATAATATGGAGATGAATTGAGCAACTTAATTCTATATAATTCAGCAAACTCAAGTACCTCCTTTGACATAAAAGAAGTCCCTTGATCTGTAGTCAAGGTCCGGGGAATGCCGAATCTATGAATAATATGTTCAGTTATGAACTCAATTACCTCCCTGTGTGTCATGTTCTTCAGAGCAACGACTTCAGTCCACTTGGTAAAGTAGTCAGTGACAACTAATACGAACCGATGCCCTTTTGATGATGAAGGATGAATCTCTCCTATAAATCCAATCCCCATCCTCTGAAAGGCCAAGGCTTGATGATAGGATGTAATTCGACTGCAGGGACCAACTGTAAGTCGTCGAATCTTTGACATACTTGGCATCCTTTGTAGTATTTGAAACAATCGGCTATCATGTTAGGCCAATAGAAACCAGACCTTCACAACAACCACTTCATCTTTGGAGCCTATTGATGGGTACCACAAATACCTTCATGTACTTTGGCCATGGCTAATATAGCATCACCTGGGCCCAAACATTTAAGCAGGACGTCGTCGACTGTTCGGCGGTAGAGTTCATCACTCATTAAAACATACTTGAAAGTTGTACGCCGAATGTTCTTATCCGTCCTAACACTAGGATTCTATAAAAAATTAATTATGGGTGTCCTCCAATCACTTGCATCGGCTTCATTATCAGCCGAATCAATTAGAAGAACTTTCCTGGCAACCGCGGACAGTGTCACACCCGGATTTAAGGGACAAATCCGGGTGCATCTCATATGTGCGCCAAGGAAGAACAACACACATAATAACAGAGTGCATAGAGATAAATGTCATAAATATCATAAATGTACTTATTACATAGCGGAAGTCTTACAAAAATAAATGATAAAGTAAAGCGAACTAAATATTATTCCCTGGCGCCACAAAGCTGACTGGGAGACGCCACCTAGATCAAGTCGAAGGCCTCAGTGTTAGGCGGCTCCTCTTCGACCACCAATTCTTCTCCTGTGGGGGGTGTGAGACAGCAAGAGTGAGCTCACATACGTTCATAGCTCAACAAGTCATGGGGAATAATGTGCATGAACTCACCAAAGGTGGGAGTTCATGTGAAGTGTAAGGCTGATCAACAAAATAGAGGCTGAGGCTGAGCATTGCTTTTATAAGTTGGTCAAAATTTTATTAGCAATTACTAAGTGTAAGTAAATACCAAACCTTAATAATAAATAAAAGTAATAATAAAATAATCCCAAATGCGATGCAAATGTCAATTTGAGTTTTAATTCCATAGATTAATCATGTGAGGGTCCGAGCTGCTCATGACCGTGAGCACGACTAGTATACCAGTTTTACACTCTGCAGAGGCTGCACATCTTTACCCACAAGTCATGTTACCCATCTGCCAAGAGATGGCCAATCCCATACACCTCTACCGAGGAGGCGAGGCAGGGTAACACTACGAGGCCTTTACAAAGTTCCACTAGCTTCAGAAATCCCGCTACGGTTTATAGGAAGCTCCAGTGCAGGAATCCGTCGCCTGACCGCCATCGCTGCAAAATCAACCCAAGGACCTCCCTACACTGACCACTCCCCTACTGCCCTTGCCCCTTTCGGGTAAGGAAGTCATCCACTAGCTTTCCTAGTTAATCAGCCAAGGGCGTCCCATTAAACCCATGTGGTAGCAATGTTTTCCCGGGTGGTCGCTCCATGTTCCCATTAACATAATGATCTTAAAATGAACAATAATAATAAAAAGATAATAAAAGAGTAATCATGAATAGTGTATCTCCATACCCAAATCCACATAAAGCAATAGCAGGTACTACTGAAAGTCGCCTAGAGAGGGGGGGTGAATAGGCAAATCTGAAATTTATTAAGTTTAAGCACAACTACAAGCCGGGGTTAGCGTTAGAAATGTAATCGAGTCCGAAAGAGAGGGCGAGAACAAATCACAAGCAAATAAGAACGGATGACACGGTGATTTGTTTTACCGAGGTTCGGTTCTTGCAAACCTACTCCCCGTTGAGGTGGTCACAAAGACCGGGTCTCTTTCAACCCTTTCCCTCTCTGAAACGGTCACTTAGACCGAGTGAGCTTCTCTTCTCAATCAATCGGGACACTAAGTCCCCACAAGGACCACCACACAATTGGTGTCTCTTGCCTTGATTACAATTGAGTTGGAAACAAGAAAGAATGAGGAAGAACAATCCAAGCGCAAGAACTCAAATGAACACAATTGTCTCTCTCACTAGTCACTATTTGATTGGAATGATCTTTGGACTTGGGAGAGGATTTGATCTCTTGTTTGTGTCCTTGAATGGAGTCTAGAGCTCTTGTATGAGGTTTGAAGGCTGAAAACTTGGATGCATTGAAGTGTGGTGGTTGGGGGTTATTTATAGCCCAACCACCAAAAGACCCGTTGGTGAGGGCTTCTGTCGCATGGCGCACCGGACAGTCCGGTGCGCCACCGGACACTGTCCGGTGCGCTAGCCACGTCACCAGGCCGTTGGTTCCCGAAAATTGGAGCTTCTGACAGCTGGGCCACCGGACAGTCACTGTTCACTGTCCGGTGCGCCTTCTGGCGCTGCTCTAACTTCTGCGCGCGCAGGCGCGCACTGTAGCGCACTGCAGACGACCGTTGGCGCTATGTAGCCGTTACTCCGCTGGCACACCGGACAGTCCGGTGCTACACCGGACAGTCCGGTGAATTATAGCGGATCGGCTCCTAGAATTCCCGAAGGTGGCAAGTTCGGAGTTGGGTTCCCTGGTGCACCGGTCACTGTCCGGTGGCACACCGGACAGTCCGGTGCGCCAGACTAGGGCTGCCTTTGGGCTGTCTTTTGCTCTCTTGTTTGAACCCTTTTCTTGGTCTTTTTATTGGTTTGTTGTGAACCTTTGGAACCTGTAAAACTTATATTCTAGAGCAAACTAGTTAGTCCAAATATTTGTGTTGGGCAATTCAACCACCAAAATCATTTAGGAAAAGGTGTAAGCCTATTTCCCTTTCAATCTCCCCCTTTTTGGTGATTGATGCCAACACAAACCAAAGCAAATATATAAGTGCAGAATTGAACTAGTTTGCCTAAGGTAAGTGCAAAGGATACTTGGAATTTAAACCAATATACATTTCATAAGATATGCATGGATGCTTTCTTCTATTTTAACATTTTGGACCATGCTTGCACCACTTGTTTTGTTTTTGCAATTTTTTGCAAATTCTTTTTCAAAGTCTTTTGCAAATAGTCAAAGGTATATGAATAATATTTTGAGAAGCATTTTCAAGATTTGAAATTTTCTCCCCCTGTTTCAAATGCTTTTCCTTTGACTAAATAAAACCCCCCTCAATAAAATCCCCCTCTTAGTGTTCAAGAGGGTTTTAGATATTAGTTTTGAAAGGGGTAAACCAATTTTGAAATTGTATCATAATTAAGATACCAAATTGAAACACTTCTTAAAATACAAATTGAAAGACTAATTTTTTGAAATTGGTGGTGGTGCGGTCCTTTTGCTTTGGGCTAATACTTTCTCCTCCTTTGTCATGAATCGCCAAAACAGATACTTGAGTGAAATATAAGCCCTCTCACTATCTCTCGCTTTGGCAAATAATATATGAGTGAAGATTGTACCAAAATGGAGAGCGGTGCAGAGTACCGGCGAAAGATGAATATTTCGATGGAGTGGAGTGGAAGCCTTGTTTTCGCCGAAGAACTCCATTTCCCTTTCAATCTATGACTTAGCATTAAATACACTTGAAAACCACATTAGTCATAGCACAAGAGAGGGATATGATCAAAGGTATATATGAGCTATATGTGCAAAGTATCAATCAAAATTCCTAGAATCAATAATATTTAGCTCATGCCTAAGTTTGGTAAATGTTTGTTCATCTAATGGTTTGGTAAAGATATCAGCTAGTTGTTCTTTGGTGTTAATGTAAGCAATCTCGATATCTCCCCTTTGTTGGTGATCCCTTAAAAAGTGATACCGAATGGCTATGTGTTTAGTGCGGCTATGCTCAATGGGATTATCCGCCATGCGGATTGCACTCTCATTATCACATAGAAGAGGAACTTTGGTAAATTTGTAACCATAGTCCCTAAGGGTTTGCCTCATCCAAAGTAATTGCGCGCAACAATGGCCTGCGGCAATATACTCGGCTTCGGCGGTAGAAAGAGCTACAAAATTTTGCTTCTTAGAAGCCCAAGACACCAGAGATCTTCCCAAGAACTGGCAAGTCCCTGATGTGCTATTTCTATCAATCTTACACCCTGCCCAATCAGCATCTGAATAACCAAGTAAATCAAAAGTGGATCCCCTGGGGTACCAAAGGCCAAACTTAGGAGTATAAACTAAATATCTCAAGATTCGTTTACGACCCTAAGGTGAACTTCCTTAGGATCGACTTGGAATCTTGCACACATGCATACGGAAAGCATAATATCCGGTCCAGATGCACATAAATAGAGTAAAGGTCCTATCATCGACCGGTATACCTTTTGATCTACAGATTTACCTCCCGTGTCGAGGTCGAGATGCCCATTGGTTCCCATGGGTGTCTTGATGGGCTTGGCATCCTTCATCCCAAACTTGGTAAGAATGTCTTGAATGTACTTTGTTTGGCTGATGAAGGTGCCATCTTGGAGTTGCTTCACTTGAAATCCTAAGAAGTACTTCAACTCCCCCATCATAGACATCTCGAATTTTTGAATCATAATCCTACTAAACTCTTCACAAGTAGATTTGTTAGTAGACCCAAATATAATATCATCAACATAAATTTGGCATACAAACAAATCATTTGCAATAGTTTTAGTAAAGAGAGTAGGATCGGCTTTTCCGACTTTGAAGTCATTAGAAATAAGAAAATCTCTTAGGCATTCATACCATGCTCTTGGAGCTTGCTTGAGCCCATAAAGCGCCTTAGAGAGTTTATAGACATGGTTAGGATACTCACTGTCTTCAAAGCCGGGAGGTTGCTCAACATAGACCTCCTCCTTGATTGGTCCATTGAGGAAGGCACTTTTCACGTCCATTTGATAAAGCTTAAAGCCATGGTAAGTAGCATAGGCAAGTAATATGCGAATTGACTCAAGCCTAGCTACAGGTGCATATGTTTCACCGAAATCCAAACCTTCGACTTGTGAATATCCTTTGGCCACAAGTCGGGCTTTATTCCTTGTCACCACACCATGCTCATCTTGCTTGTTGCGGAAGACCCACTTGGTTCCTATAACATTTTGATTAGGACGTGGAACAAGATGCCATACCTCATTCCTCGTGAAGTTGTTGAGTTCATCTTGCATTGCCACCACCCAATCTGAATCCCTTAATGCATCTTCTACCCTGTATGGTTCAATAGAAGACACAAAGGAGTAATGTTCACAAAAATGAGCAACACGAGATCGAGTGGTTACCCCCTTTTGAATATCGCCGGGGATGGTGTTCACAGGGTGATCTCGTTGTATTGCTTGGTGGACTCTTGGGTGTGGCGGTCTTGGATCATCTTCCTTGTCTTGATTATTGGCATCTCCCCCTTGATCATTGTCATCCTCTTGAGGTGGCTCATCTTCTTGATCTTCATTTTCATCCTCTTGAGCTTGGTTCTCATCTTGGGTTGGTGAAGATGCTTGCATAGAGGAAGATGGTTGATCTTGTGCATTTGGAGGCTCTTCGGATTCCTTAGGACACACATCCCCAATGGACATGTTCCTTAATGCGACGCATGGAGCCTCTTCATCATCTAGCTCATCAAGATCAACTTGCTCTACTTGAGAGCCGTTAGTCTCATCAAACACAATGTCACAAGAAACTTCAACTAGTTCAGTGGACTTGTTAAAGACTCTATATGCCCTTGTGTTTGAATCATACCCTAGTAAAAAGCCTTCTACAGACTTAGGAGCAAATTTAGATTTTCTACCTCTTTTAACTAGAATAAAACATTGGCTACCAAAGACTCTAAAATATGAAACATTGGGCTTTTTACTGGTTAGGAGTTCATATGATGTCTTCTTGAGGATTCGGTGTAGATATAACCGGTTGATGGCGTAGCAAGCGGTGTTGACCGCCTTGGCCCAAAACCGATCCGAAGTCTTGTATTCATCAAGCATGGTCCTTGCAATCTCCAATAAAGTTATATTCTTCCTCTCCACTACACCATTTTGTTGTGGCATGTAGGGAGAAGAGAACTCATGCTTGATGCCCTCATCCTCAAGGAAGCTTTCTATTTGCATGTTCTTGAACTCCGTCCCGTTGTCGCTTCTAATCTTTTTGATCCTTAAGCCAAACTCATTTTGAGCTCGTATCAAGAATCCCTTTAGGGTCTCTTGGGTTTGTGATTTTTCCTGCAAAAAGAACACCCAAGTGAAGCGAGAATAATCATCCACAATAACTAGACAGTACTTACTCCCGCCGAAGCTTATGTAAGCTATCGGGCCGAATATATCCATGTGGAGTAGCTCCAGTGGCCTGTCAGTCGTCATAATGTTCTTGTGTGGATGATGAACACCAACTTGCTTTCCTGCTTGGCATGCGCTACAAACCCTGTCTTTCTCAAAATGAACATTTGTTAGTCCTAAAATGTGCTCTCCCTTTAGAAGCTTGTGAAGATTCTTCATCCCAACGTGGGCTAGTCGGCGATGCCAGAGCCAACCCATGTTAGTCTTAGCAATTAAGCAAGTGTCGAGTTCAGCTCTATTAAAATCAACTAAGTATAGCTGACCCTCTAACACTCCCTTAAATGCTAATGAATCATCACTTCTTCTAAAGACAGTAACACCTACGTCAGTAAATAGACAATTGTAGCCCATATTGCATAATTGAGAAACAGAAAGCAAGTTGTAATCTAAAGAGTCTACAAGAAAAACATTGGAAATAGAGTGGTCAGGTGATATAGCAATTTTACCAAGTCCTTTGACCAAACCTTGATTTCCATCCCTGAATGTGATAGCTCTTTGGGGATCTTGGTTTTTCTCATAGGAGGAGAACATTCTCTTCTCCCCAGTCATGTGGTTTGTGCACCCGCTGTCAATTATCCAACTTGAGCCCCCGGATGCATAAACCTACAAAACAAATTTAGGCCTTGTTCTTACGTACCCAAATGGTCTTGGGTCCTTTGACATTAGAAACAAGCACCTTGGGTACCCAAACACAAGTCTTTGACCCCTTGTGTTTGCCCCCAACATATTTGGCAACTACTTTGCCTGATTTGTTAGTGAGCACATAAGAAGCATCAAAAGTTTTAAATGAAATATTTGGTTCATTTGATGCTAAATGAGTTTTCTTCTTAGGCAATTTAGCACGAGTGGATTGCCTAGAACTAGATGCCTCACTCTTATACATAAAAGCATGATGAGAGCCAGAGTGAGACTTCCTAGAGTGAATTCTCCTAATTTTGTGCTCGGGATAATCGGCAGGGTATAAAATGTAACCCTCGTTATCCTGAGCCATGGGAGCTTTGCCCTTAACAAAGTTAGACAATCTTTTAGGAGGGGCATTAAGTTTGACATTGTCTCCCTGTTGGAATCCAATGCCATCCTTAATGCCAGGGCGTCTCCCACTATAGAGCATGCTTCTAGCAAATTTAAATTTCTCATTTTCTAAGTCATGCTCATTAATCTTGGCACTAAGTTGAGCTATGTGATCATTTTGTTGTTTAATTAAAGCTAGGTGATCATGAATAGCATCAACATTAATGTCTCTACATCTAGTGCAAATAGTAACATGTTTAACACTAGAAGTAGAGGGTTTGCAAGCATTTAACTCAACAATCTTAGCATGTAAAATTTCATTCTCATCTCTAAGATTGGTAATAGAAGCATTGCAAACATCTAAATTCTTAGCCTTAGCAATTAATTTTTCATTCTCAATTTTAAGGCTAGACAGAGATGCATTCAATTTAGCAATTAAACTAGCATTATTATTGGCAATTGAATCATCACATACATTTGATTCCTCAACCTTAGCAAGTAATTTAGCATTTTCATTTCTAAGGTTGGAAACAATTTCATGGCAAGTGCTTAGCTCACTAGTTAATTTTTCACATTTTTCAACTTCTAGAGCGTAAGCATTTTTAACTTTAACATGCTTTTTGTTATCTTTAATTAGGAAGTCCTCTTGGCTATCCAAGAGTTCACCCTTCTCATGAATAGCGCTAATCAATTCATTTAATTTTTCTTTTTGTTGCATGTTTAAGTTGGCAAAAAGGGTGAGCAAATTTTCCTCATCACCACTAGAGCTAGCCTCATCACTAGATGTTGCATACTTAGTGGAGGATTTAGCTTTTACCTTCTTCTTTTTGCCGTCCTTTGCCATGAGGCACTTGTGGCCGACGTTGGGGAAGAGGAGGCCTTTGGTGACGGCGATGTTGGCGGCGTCCTCATCGGAGGAGGAGTCGGTGGAGCTCTCGTCGGAGTCCCACTCCCGGCAAACATGGGCATCGCCGCCCTTCTTCTTGTAGTATCTCTTCTTTTCTCTCCTCTTTCCCTTCTTGTCGTCGCCCCTGTCACTATCACTAGATAATGGACATTTTGCAATAAAAAGACCGGGCTTACCACACTTGTAGCAAACCTTCTTGGAATGGGGCTTGTAATCCTTCCCCTTCCTTTGCTTGAGGATTTGGCGGAAGCTCTTGATGATGAGCGCCATCTCCTCGTTGTCGAGCTTGGAGGCGTCGATGGGAAGTCTACTTGATGTAGACTCTTCCTTCTCCTCTGTCGCCTTGAATGCGACCGGTTGTACCTCAGGTGTGGAGGAGGCGCCTTGCTCGATGATTTTCTTGGAGCCTTTAATCATCAATTCAAAGCTCACAAATTTTTGTATTACTTCCTCGGGAGACATTAGTTTATATCTAGGATCACCACGAATTAATTGAACTTGAGTAGGGTTAAGAAATACAAGTGATCTTAGAATAACCTTGACCATTTCATGGTCATCCCACTTCGTGCTCCCGAGGTTGCGCTCTTGGTTTACCAAGGTCTTTAGCCGGTTGTACATGGCTTGAGGGTCCTCGCCTTGGTTGAGCATGAACCGACCGAGCTCCCCCTCGATCATCTCCCGCTTGGTGATTTTGGTCACCTCATCTCCTTCATGCGCGGTTTTGAGTATGTCCCAAATCTCTTTGGCGCTCTTCAACCCTTGTACCTTGTTATACTCCTCTCGACTTAGAGAGGTGAGGAGTATGGTGGTGGCTTGGGAGTTGAAGTACTCGATTTGGGCCACCTCGTCCTCATCATAATCTTCATCCCCTACGGATGGTACCTGTACTCCAAATTCAACAACATCCCATATGCTTTTGTGGAGTGAGGTTAGGTGATATTTCATCATATCACTCCACCTAGAATAATCTTCACCGTTAAACGTCGGTGGTTTGCCTAATGGGACAGAAAGTAATGGAGTATGTCTAGGAATGCGAGGGTAACGTAGGGGGATCTTACTAAACTTCTTGCGCTCATGGCACTTAGAAGTGACAGAAGGCGTGTCGGAGCCGGATGTAGAAGGTGATGAAGAATCGGTCTCGTAGTAGACCACCTTCTTCATTTTCTTTCTCTTCTCGCCGCTCCGATGCGGCTTGGTGTGTGAAGGGGATCCCTTCACCTTGTTGCCGGACTCTCCCGATGGAGCCTTCCCGTGGCTTGTGGCGGGCTTCTCGCCAGTCACCATCTCCTTCTTGGCGTGATCTCCCGACATCACTTCGAGCGGTTAGGCTCTTATGAAGTACCGGGCTCTGATACCAATTGAAAGTCGCCTAGAGGGGGGTGAATAGGCAAATCTGAAATTTATTAAGTTTAAGCACAACTATAAGCCAGGGTTAGCGTTAGAAATATAATCGAGTCCGAAAGAGAGGGCGAGAACAAATCACAAGCAAATAAGAACGGATGACATGGTGATTTGTTTTACCGAGGTTCGGTTCTTGCAAACCTACTCCCCGTTGAGGTGGTCACAAAGACCGGGTCTCTTTCAACCCTTTCCCTCTCTCAAACGGTCACTTAGACCGAGTGAGCTTCTCTTCTCAATCAACCGGGACACTAAGTCCCCACAAGGACCACCACACAATTGGTGTCTCTTGCCTTGATTACAATTGAGTTGGAAACAAGAAAGAATGAGGAAGAAAAGCAATCCAAGCGCAAGAACTCAAATGAACACAATTGTCTCTATCACTAGTCACTATTTGATTGGAATGATCTTTGGACTTGGGAGAGGATTTGATCTCTTGTTTGTGTCTTTGAATGGAGTCTAGAGCTCTTGTATGAGGTTTGAAGGCTGAAAACTTGGATGCATTGAAGTGTGGTGGTTGGGGGTTATTTATAGCCCCAACCACCAAAAGACCCGTTGGTGAGGGCTTCTGTCGCATGGCGCACCAGACAATCCGGTGCGCCAGCCACGTCACCAGGTCATTGGTTCCCGATCGTTGGAGCTTCTGACAGCTGAGCCACCGGATAGTCACTGTTCACTGTCCGGTGCGCCTTCTGGCGCTGCTCTGACTTCTGCGCGCGCAGGCGCGCACTGTAGCGTTTTTCAGTCCTGTTGCAGACGACCGTTGGCGCTGTGTAGCTGTTACTCCGCTGGCACACCGGACAGTCCGGTGCTACACCGGATAGTCCGGTGAATTATAGCGGAGCGGCTCCCAGAATTCCCGAAGGTGGCAAGTTCAGAGTTGGGTTCCCTGGTGCACCGGACACTGTCCGGTGGCACACCGGACAGTCCGGTGCGCCAGACCATGGCTGCCTTTGGGCTGTCTTTTGCTCTCTTGTTTGAACCCTTTTCTTGGTCTTTTTATTAGTTTGTTGTGAACCTTTGGCACCTGTAAAACTTATATTCTATAGCAAACTAGTTAGTCCAAATATTTGTGTTGGGCAATTCAACCACCAAAATCATTCTGGAAAAGTTGTAAGCCTATTTCCCTTTCAACTACCCAAAAATATTTCAGTGGTGAACAAGGTATAAAGATAACCGAAACTGGGGTAACCTATTGGATCCCATCAAAATTAACCTATGCAGATCATTATAATTAACAAGAACATGGCTGGGAAAAAATAAGTGATCAAGGGCACAACTTGCCTTCAATGATCTCCTGCTCAGCTACTTCTACTTGTTGAACCTCAGAATCCACAGTGGCTTGCTCGTCTACTCGCATCAACACAATACATACATAGTATAGCAAAAATTAACATCACACTAAACATGTAAATAAAATACATGATAAAAATCTACATATTAAAATAAGAACCTAGGAACAGGAATCATTAATTTTGGAGTTATAGATTTTGAATTATGAATTTCCAAAGGTTTAATGTGCTTGAAATAGGATTAAATGAGAAATTAATTTTCTTACTGTTTTCATGTTAAAACAGAGACACTAAATGATAGAACATAATATTACAAAATTTTAAAATTAGAATGGATCAATTCGGAGCTAAAATGAATTTTCTATGCATTTTACAAGTTTCTAGAATTGTTTTTGTATTAAAAACTAATTTCTATAATTATTTCTCGGTTTTTATTATCCTCTGGACCGGGCGTCGATTTTCAGAAAGACCAGGGGCTAAACCAGAGTGTTCCCCAAGACACAGATTACTGCTACATGGACTGCGGGTTGGTTAAGTAAAAGGCTAGGGTCTCTTAAGCAAAAAGTGCGGCCGAAGAGGTATCGTAGGATCCGAGCCGTCTGTTTACACACTGGCGGCCCAGATTAGAACAGATTGCCCGCAAGGCAGTATGCGATCCCAATCGTTGGATCCCCCATCGGCGGCCCTGATTTAATGAGTCCTAGTGCGAGTAATCACCATCCGATCCTGATCGAACGGTCGTCGGGCAATCTGAACAAACCGGTACGCGAGTTCTAATCAGAGCCGTCCCTGATCGGATCGACGGTCACAACCTCCTCTGGTCTATCCCGCGCCCAAAGCAGTGTCAACGCCGGCGGCGCACAACCAAGGACGGTGGCGCAACTGTTGAACCTCGCCGAAGTTGACCGGTATCGCGATTCCCGCCCCCATTCTCTATTTGGACTCATGCTACATCTCGATTAGGCACTGGCGAGACTAGAGAAGGCGTTCTCACCGGCAATGGTCGAGGCGAAGGGTTCGGTTCGCGGTGCTTGATGACTCCGCGACGACGGAGCACGTGGATGGGTGATTCCCCGGCCTCCCGCTCCTCGGCGAGGCACGAACGGCTTTTCCGCGCTCCGATACTCCTGGTTGGCGGCGAGACGGCACGAGACAGTGGCGCGGTGGGGAGTTCGCCGAGGCAAATCACCACGGCAATGGCGTACAGCGACGGCGCTACTCTTTCACTTCTCAGTTTAGTGGTAGAGCTAGGGCGTACGGGACTCGTGACGGCGCGGATAGGCTCCAGGCATTAAGTAGGGGTGTGGATGGTGGCCGAGGTGGGGGCTGGCGCGCGAGGATTCCGTGGCGGCGGCGAGCTTTTCGGCCAGGTGGTTGAAGTCGGCACTGATGACACCGGCCCACACGCCAGAGACGGGGAAAGAGCGAGTGCGAGCAGGGTGGATAGCGCAGCGGTAGACAAACGGGCCCGCAGGGCGGCCGGCCAAGCGCGCGCGGCAGTACGCGGTGATGGGTCGCGCAGAGGGAAACGAGGATTGGGCCTGCGCGAGGTAAGGAAGAGGTAATGGGCCAGAAGTGGAGTCGGTGGCCCATATGGCTTTTATCCCTTTATTTTTCTTTTTTTTATTTTATTCCTTTCTAAGTTTAGTTTGAATTCGAATTTAAATTTGAATTTGTGCCAAATTCATTCTCATTTATTTGTGTGAAGTTAAAAATACCAATTTTAGAAATATAATTATATATATTTTTATATCATTTCTCTTCTTCTCATTTTAAAAAACCCAAATTTTAATTTAGGGTTTAATTCAACTTCTAAAAATTATTAACTTAGTATTATTATCCTTATTATTTTATTTAATGCACAAACATATAAACTCCACATGATGCATTTTCTTTTACTTTGGTATCATTGGTTTTAATTAATCGCTCTCAATTATATGTGTTCTCTTTTTATGATGCAAATATGACACATAAAATAAGGAATTCACTATATATATTCCTTGTATACAATTTTGAATATTACAAATCCTACCCCCCTTACAAAGAATCTCGTCCTCGAGATTTAGTAAGATCTAGGGAATAGATGAGGAAAATCTATGCGAAGCTATTCTTCTCTCTCCCATGTGGCCATGTAGCTTCATCCTCTCTGTGGTGACTCCATTGCACTTTGCATATCTTTATAACCTTATTCCTCGTGACACGAGTCAGTGTATCAAGAATCTTGATGGGGTACTCAGCATAAGTCAGATCATCTTCAACACTAAGGTCTTCCATTGGTAGCTGCTCTTCAGGTACCCTGAGACATTTCTTCAGTTGAGATACATGAAAGACATCATGCACATCCGCAAGATGATCCGGTAACTCCAATTGATATGACACCTCTCCCACTCGCTTTAAGATTAAGAAGGGTCCAATAAAGTGAGGGGACAACTTTCCTTTGACTTTAAATCTTCTCATACCCCAGAGTGGTGACAACTTCAAATAGACATAATCTCCCTCCTTAAACTCAAGCAGTCTTCTCCGGGTATTAGCATAGCTTTTCTGTCTTGACTGCGCAGTTCTCAAGTTCTCCCTGATTTGATGAACTTGTTCTTCAGCCTCTTGTACAATCTCAGGCCCAAACAACTGTCTTTCACCAGTTTGATCCCAATACAATGGAGTCCTGCACTTTCTGCCATACAAAGCCTCAAACGGTGACATCTTCAAACTGGCCTGATAGCTATTATTGTAAGAGAACTCCGCATAAGGCAAACTCTTATCCCAATTTCCACCATGTTTAAGAGCACAAGCTCTTAACATATCCTCTAGCACTTGGTTGGTCCTCTCAGTCTGTCCATCAGTCTGGGGATGGTAGGCCGAACTAAAATTCAATCTTGTATCCAAAGACTCGTGCAACTTCTTCCAGTACCGAGAAGTAAATTGTGATCCCCGGTCTGACACAATCTTCTTAGGCACACCATGTAGGCATACAAGTCGTGCCATGTACAACTCTGCTAACTTGGCTCCTGAATATGTGGTCTTTACTGGAATAAAGTGGGCTACTTTAGTTAGCCTGTCCACAATCACCCAAATAGAATCATACCCAGCAGATGTGTGGGGTAATCCAACAATGAAGTCCATGCCAATCTCTTCCCATTTCCACTCAGGTATCTTAAGCGGGTGTAGTAAACCAGCAGGTCTTTGATGTTCCGCTTTCACCCTCTGGCAAACATCACAAAGTGCAACATGTGAAGCAACATCCTTCTTTAGTCCATACCACCAATACTTTTGCTTCAGGTCCTGGTACATCTTAGTACTCCTAGGGTGAATAGAATAAACTGACTCATGTGCCTCCTTCAATATGGTTTCTCGAAGACTATCGATATCAGGAACACAGATCCGATTCTTGAACCATACAATGCCTTGCTCATCCTCCGTGAATTCTGGACCTCTACCTTCCATAATCAGATCCTTAATCTCTTGAATTTTAGCATCACCAACCTGACCTTTACGAATTTCTTGCTCCAAGGTAGGTTCCAATTCAATGGTAACTCCTTTCGTATGCGTAACAATTCCCAGGTTGAGCCTCTCAAAATCTTTTGGTAATTCATCAGGTAGCTGGACAACAATAGCGGAATGAATGTGCTCCTTCCGACTCAAGGCATCTGCAACCAAATTTGCCTTGCCTGGGTGGTAGTGAATCTCCAAATCATAATCCTTAATAAGCTCCAACCAACGGCGTTGCCTAAGGTTGAGATCCTTCTGAGTGAATATGTACTTCAAACTCTTATGATCCGTGTATACTTGGCACTTAGTTCCCATAATGTAGTGTCTCCAAATCTATGCACAACGGCTGCCAGTTCTAAGTCATGAGTGGGGTAGTTCAATTCATGTTTCCGTAACTGACGAGACGCATAGGCGATCACATGTCCTTCTTGCATGAGCACACATCCTAATCCTTGGCCACATGCATCACAATAAATGTCAAATCCCTTCTGTAGATCTGGCATAACCAACACTGGGGTGACATCAATCTCAACTTCAGTTGGTTAAAACTATCTTGGTACCTCTCGTCCACTCTCTTCCCTTCTCCAGAAGTGAGGTAATAGGCTTAACAATCTTAGAAAATCCTTCAATAAATCTCCGATAATATCCTACAAGTCCCAAAAAAACTCCGAATCTCCGTAACTGTAGTGGGTATGCTCCACACCACTATTTCCTTGACTTTAGCAGGATCCACTGATATCCCTCCATTAGAAATGATATGTCCAAGGAATGACACCTCGTCAATCCAGAACTCGCATTTACTATACTTGGCGTAGAGTTGATTATCTCGTAGCTTCTGTGGCACCAATATCATATGTTCCTCATGATCACTATCACTCTCGGAATAAATGAAAATATCATCGATGAAAACCACGATGAATCTGTCCATATCATGAACAACTTATTCTTCAGATCCATAAAATAGGCTGGTGCATTAGTTAGTCCAAATGATATAACGGTGAACTCATATAAACCATATCGGGTCGAGAAATCCGTCTTGGGCACATCCGATGGCCTAATCTTCATTTGATGGTAACTCGATCGGAGATTAATCTTCGAGAATACCCTTGCACCTCTCATCTGATTAAATAAATTCTTAATGCAGGGTAATGGACACTTGTTCTTCACAGTGACGTCGTTAAGGGACCTATAATCCACGCACATCCCTTGCGATCCATCTTTCATCTGAACTGGCGCTCCCCCAAGGTGAGGAATTCGAACGAATGTACCCAGTCTCTTGTAATTCCGCTAATTGCTTCTTAAGTTCCTTTAATTCTTCTAAGGACATCCTATATAGCCGTTTCGAAATAGGAGCAGTCTCAGGTAAGAGATCAATGACAAACTCAACTTCCCTGTCTGGTGGCATCCCTAGTAACTCCTCTGGAAAGACATCCGGAAAATCTCTAACCACATGGATGTTGTCACCAACAAACTTCCCATTTACTAAGGATGCCGCTAGTCTGATGGTGGTAGTTACTGCAACTTCAACTTCAAATTTTTGTCCTTTGGAACTGGTGAGTTCTACGGTTTCCTTAGCATAGTGTATAAACCGCCTTTGCCTTTCTTAACCATGACATACCAAGGATCACGTCTATAGTGCTCTCTTCTAACACTATAGGGGTAGCCCATCTGGGTTAGAAACATATGGTAAGAAAGGATAGTATACAAGGCAGGTGATTACGAATCATGTTACTTTGGGGGATTCATTAGCTAAGTGTGTTGCTTACTAAAGCTAATTCATTACCTTATGGTGCTACATGCTAAGATGCACGTCTATACTATTTCAATCAATCAAAGAAGCAAATCAGACATTGATCATCAGAACAATCAACCAACATTTTTAATAGAGAAAATAATTTTAATTTTTTTGTCTTAGGTCTCCTATCTCTTAAAAAGGTCATGGGTAGGATTCCAAGGTGTGAAATCCATCATGTCTTGGAGTAGAAAAGATAAGAGTAATCAGAGTAGAACAGTAGAAGGTGAGATAGGATCGAGGTAAGTATAAAGAGAATCAGAGTAAGGTAAGTAGGTAGGGGTTTTGTCCATTTCTATCTAGGTTTCGTCCTACAGTCAACATTCCTCTGATACCACTTCTGTCACACCCGGATTTAATGGACAAATCCGGGTGCATCTCATATGTGCGCCAAGGAAGAACAACACACATAATAACAAAGTGCATAGAGATAAATGTCATAAATATCATAAATGTACTTATTACATAGCGGAAGTCTTACAAAAATAAATGATAAAGTAAAGCGAACTAAATATTATTCCCTGGCACCACAAAGCTAACTGGGAGACGCCACCTAGATCAAGTCGAAGGCCATAGTGTTAGGCGGCTCCTCTTCGACCACATGTTCTTCTCCTGTGGGGGGGGGGTGAGACAGCAAGAGTGAGCTCACATACGTTCATAGCTCAACAAGTCATGGGGAATAATGTGCATGAACTCACCAAAGGTGGGAGTTCATGTGAAGTGTAAGGCTGATCAACAAAATAGAGGCTGAGGCTGAGCATTGCTTTTATAAGTTGGTCAAAATTTTATTAGCAATTACTAAGTGTAAGTAAATACCAAACCTTA
This sequence comes from Zea mays, assembly GCF_902167145.1. Classification (NCBI taxonomy): domain Eukaryota; kingdom Viridiplantae; phylum Streptophyta; class Magnoliopsida; order Poales; family Poaceae; genus Zea; species Zea mays. Next base: position 191,775,126 of record NC_050100.1, read on the forward strand.
ATAATAAATAAAAGTAATAATAAAATAATCCCAAATGCGATGCAAATGCTCATGACCGTGAGCACGGCTAGTATACCAGTTTTACACTCTGCAGAGGTTGCACATCTTTACCCACAAGTCATGTTACCCATCTGCCAAGAGATGGCCAATCCCATACACCTCTACTGAGGAGGCGAGGCAGGGTAACACTACGAGGCCTTTACAAAGTTCCACTAGCTTCAGAAATCCCGCTACGGTTTATAGGAAGCTCCAGTGCAGGAATCCCTTGCCTGACCGCCATCGCAGCAAAATCAACCCAAGGACCTCCCTACACTGACCACTCCCCTACTGCCCTTGCCCCTTTCGGGTAAGGAAGTCATCCACTAGCTTTCCTAGTTAATCAGCCAAGGGCGTCCCATTAAACCCTTGTGGTAGCACTGTTTTCTCGGGTGGTCGCTCCATGTTCCCATTAACATAATGATCTTAAAATGAACAATAATAATAAAAAGATAATAAAAGAGTAATCATGAATAGTGTATCTCCATACCCAAATCCACATAAAGCAATAGCAAGTACTACCCAAAAATATTTCAGTGGTGAACAAGGTATAAAGATAACCAAAACTGGGGTAACCTATTGGATCCCATCAAAATTAACCTATGCAGATCATTATAATTAACAAGAACATGGCTAGGAAAAAGTAAGTTATCAAGGGCACAACTTGCCTTCAATGATCTCCTGCTCAGCTACTTCTACTTGTTGAACCTCATAATCCACAGTGGCTTGCTCGTCTACTCGCATCAACACAATACATACATAGTATAGCAAAAATTAACATCACACCAAACATGTAAATAAAATACATGATAAAAATCTACATATTAAAATAAGAACCTAGGAACATGAATCATTAATTTTGGAGTTATAGATTTCGAATTATAATTTTCCAAAGGTTTAATGTGCTTGAAATAGGATTAAATGAGAAATTAATTTTCTTACTGTTTTCATGTTAAAACAGAGACACTAAATGATAGACCATAATATTACAAAATTTTAAAATTAGAATGGATCAATTCGGAGCTAAAATGAATTTTCTATGCATTTTACAAGTTTCTAGAATTGTTTTTGTATTAAAAACTAATTTCTATAATTATTTCTCGGTTTTTATTATCCTCTGGACCGGGCGTCGATTTTCAGAAAGACCAAGGGCTAAACCAGAGTTTTCCCCAAGACACAGATTACTGCTACATGGACTGCGGGTTGGTTAAGTAAAAGGCCAGGGTCTCTTAAGCAAAAAGTGCGGCCGAAGAGGTATCGTAGGATCCAAGCCGTCTGTTTACACACTGGCGGCCCAGATTAGAACAGACTGCCCGCAAGGCGGTATGCGATCCCAATCGTTGGATCCCTCATCGGCGGCCCTTATTTAATGAGTCATAGTGCGAGTAATCACCATCCGATCCCGATCGAACGGTCGTCGGGCAATCTGAACGAACCGGTACGCGAGTTCTAATCAGAGCCGTGCCTGATCGGATCGACGGTCACAACCTCCTCTGGTCTATCCCGTGCCCAAAACAGTGTCAACGCCGGGGGCGCACAGCCAAGGACGGTTGGCGCAACTGTTGAACCTCGCCGGAGTTGACCGGTATCGCGATTCCCGCCCCCATTCTCTAATTGGACTCATGCTACATCTCGATTAGGCACTGGCGAGACTAGAGAAGGTGTTCTCACCGGCAATGGTCGAGGCGGAGGGGTTGGTTCACGGTGCTTGATGACTCCGCGACGATGGAGCGCGTGGATGGGGGATTCCCCGGCCTCCCGCTCCTCGGCGAGGCACAAATGACTTTTCCGCGCTCCGGTACTCCTGGTTGGCGGCGAGACGGCACGAGACAGTGGCGCGGTGGGGAGTTCGCCGAGGCAAATCACCGCGGCAATGGCGTACTTCGACGACGCTACTCTTTCACTTCTCGGTTTAGTGGTAGAGCTAGGGCGTACGAGACTCGTGACGGCAAGGATAGGCTCCAGGCATTAAGTAGGGGCGTGGATGGTGGCCGAGGTGGGGGCTGGCGCGCGAGGATTCCGCGGCGGCGGCGAGCTTTTCGGCTAGGTGGTTGAAGACGGCACTGACGACACCGGCCCACACGCCAGAGACGGGGAAAGAGCGAGTGCGAGCAGGGAGGATAGCGCAGCGGTAGACAGACGGGCTCGCAGGGCGGCCGGCCAAGTGTGCGCGGCAGTACGCGGTGATGGGCCGCGCAGAGGGAAACAGGGATTGGGCTTGCGCGAGGTAAGGAAGAGGTAATGGGCCAGAAGTAGAGTCAGTGGCCCATATGGCTTTTATCCTTTTATTTTTCTTTTTTTTTTCTTTTTTTTTCTTTTATTCCTTTCTAAGTTTAGTTTGAATTCGAATTTAAATTCGAATTTGTGCCAAATTCATTCTCATTTATTTGTGTGAAGTTAAAAATACCAATTTTATAAATATAATTATATATGTATTTTATATCATTTCTCTTCTTCTCATTTTCAAAAACCCAAAATTTAATTTAGGGTTTAATTCAACTTCTAAAAATTATTAACTTATTATTATTATCCTTATTATTTTATTTAATGCACAAACATATAAACTCCACATGATGCATTTTCTTTTATTTTGGTATCATTGGTTTTATTAATTAATCTCTCTCAATTATATGTGTTCTCTTTTTATGATGCAAATATGGCACATAAAATAAGGAATTCACTATATATATTCCTTGTATACAATTTTGAGTATTACAGAGAGTCCGGAGTTTTCACTCGGACGGTTCGCAACCTAGGGGATTGGCTCTGTATAGGTTATCAGATTTTCAGTTTTGTGAAATCTCCCTCGCTTTATCCGATAACCTGATGCATCTTATGCCAAATTGTTAGCCCTGTGATTTTCAACTCTAGGGATGTGCCGAATACTGAATTCGTCAAAAGAATGAATTATGCCCCAACACTTTTCAAGGTAATTATTTAGAGTACCATCAAAACATCGATATTCTTCTAACATATGTTGGACAACCAGCTGAGAATCACCAAATGCCTTCACATATTTTACTCCCATACAATTTAAAAGTTATAAGCCGAACAACCTGGCTTGATTGTTAGTGCAATAAGTTTTCAATCGGCTAGATAAGTCAAAGGAAACATTACTTGGGGAAACAAGCACGATGCCAATTCCTTGCCCTTTATTGCAAATCGATCCATCAAAATATAAAGTCCAGGGAGTAACAGTGAGGTATGATATGTCTAGTTTATGAGTATCATTGATCCGATGTTCTACAATAAAATCTGCTACGACCTGGCCTTTCATAGATTTCAATGGTTCATAGGCCAAGCCATACTCTATAAGTGCATAAGCCCATTTACCAATCCTACCACTCATAATCGGGTTTTGCAACATGTATTTAATCACATCGGTTTGACTGGTAATGGTGCCATGACTAGACAGTAAAGAACATCTACACTCGGTGCATGCATAAAATAGGCATAAGCATAATTTTTCGATAAGAGTGTACCTTGTTTCAGCATCCACTAGCCTCCGACTTAGGTAGGTCACCACATGCTCCTTTCCTCCAGTCACTTGCGTTAGAACAGCACCAATAACCTTGTCTTCAGCTGCAATGTACAATCTGAACGATGCTCCTACTTGTGGAGCTTTTAATACGGGAGCCGAAGACAAATACTTTCTGATGAGATCAAATGCTTCTTGTTGTTCTGCCCGCCAAGTGAATTCGGCATCATTCTTAAGCCGAAGGATAGGGGTGAAGGCATCAATCTTCCCGGCTAGGTTAGAAATAAACCTCCGCAAATAATTTATCTTGCCGAGAAACTTCTGCACTTCGACCTTACAGGTTGGAGGTCCCACATTCCGAATGGATTTGATTCGGTCAGAGTCTATCTCTATACCATGTTCATGAATGATGAACCCTAAAAACTTACCAGCCGACACTCCAAAATCACATTTACGTGGGTTCATTTTCAGACCATACCGACACATTTTATCAAAGGCTTTGCGTAAATCAGCTATATGAGAGCTAAACTCAGCCAATTTGACTACAATATCATCAATGTAGACTTCCACAGTGTTTCCTAACAGCTCGTGAAAGATCAAATTCATAGCACTTTGATAAGTAGCACCATCATTCTTTAGACCAAATGTCATAACAACCCACTCAAATAAACCAATGAAGTCTGGACATATAAAGGCCATTTTAGACGCATCTTCTTCGGCCATGAAAATCTGATTATATCCGACATTACCATCAAGGAAGCTAATAATTCTATTTCCTGACGCATTATTGATCAATGTGTCGGCTATGGGCATGGAAAATTCGTCCTTAGGAGTTGCTCTATTTAAATTGCGAAAATCAATGCATACTCTGAGCTTACCTGATTCCTTCTTCTCCACCGACATAATATTGGAGACCCACTTTGCGTATCTGCAAGGTAAAATAAAATTGGCTTCTAGCAGCCGGTGGATTTCGTCCTTGATTCGTGGGAGAAGGTCTAGACAAAATGTTCTAGCTTTCTGCTTGAAAGGTCTGAAACCGAACTTAATGGGCAGCCGATGCTCTACGATCTCATGGCTCAATCCCGGCATCTAAGTGTAATTCCAAGCAAAGCAATCTGAATATTCTTTCAACAGACCGATCATTTCATCTCTAGGATCGGTCTCCCGGGTCTTGTTCACAAAAGTCGGCCTTGGAGTTTTACCATCTCCTATGTCGATTTCCTCCAAAGAATCGACCGATGTAAACCCCTATCCTAATTTGTCGAGATCTCTGAATTCCTCTATCATGTCTCCTACAGAGGAATTAGATGATCTTTGTGTGATGTTGGACTTTCCGGTCTCGGGGGCCGGATCATTCGTGATACTAATTTTATGTTGTGGCAGATGTCCGGTCTTAAAGACCGAACTATTTTGTGAAAGATCAGACCATCCGGCCTTAGAAGCCGAACTGTCCGTGACCAGGGACTCATTCATTTTGTGTGTACTCATCATTTAAACTTTATTTAGGATTTAGCCGATTCTCAATCGGCTCTAACATCACAGGAATAAAACATTTTTTATCTATACTTATAAACTGATAATCAGAAAAGTCTACTCCTGTGAGACATGTAGCAGTCTCATTACTCTCATAGGTCCAAAGTACAGGAGCATTGGCCACAACAATACAGGTCGATGCATCAGCATGCACTTGTTCTACATCGTCGTCTACCCATTGTAATAACATTTGATGTAACGTAGAAGGTACACATTGGTTAGCATGAATCCAATCCCTGTCTAGGATTAGACTGTAATTTCCTTCTACATCAGCAACGAAGAATGCAGTAGCAAGGGCCTTAGTCCCGATGGTTAACTCAACGGACGTGACTCCCTTGGCTTTGATCGAACTATCAGTTCCAACGCCGCTGAGGGTCATGTTGGTCTTAACAAGTTCGTCATCTTGTATACCTAGTTTTCTGTATAATGAATAAGACATTAGATTTACAGCCCCCCCGTCTACCAACATTTTAGCAATCGGTATCCCATCAATGTGACCGCACATGAAGAGCGGCTTCAAATGATTTACCGATTCCTTTGGTTTAGTGAAGGCGGCTTCTTTAGGACCAAAATCAAACTGAGCAATGACAGGTTCATCATCGCCGACAATAGTATAATCGGCGGAAAATGTGATAACATTTATGTCCATACCTGTGTGCTCTGGAGAAGCTTCGTAGTCGACCAGGTCTTCTCCTAGTAGGTCATCCTCCTCCATGGGTGTCGTCACGTCGTTGGATGTGCCCTGGCATAGTGCGGATGGTCCGGACTCGAGAGTCGGACAGTCCATGTCATCTGTGGATGGTCCGGCCTTTACAACCGGACTGTCTGCTGTACCTATAGAGAGCTGTGGAGTTGCTATCTCATTCTCTATCTTCGTGGCCGTTTGATTTATCTCAACGGCCTTTGGCCTCCACCTCTTTTGTGGTGGTGGGGTACTGTGGATGCGTGCCATTGAATATTTTTTGCCTCCTTTTCCTGGTTCTCTTTTGCTCTTAAGTGTTGTAATTTCCGCTTTTGCGATCGTGTCAATCCCGATGGGCACCATCGTGCCATGGAGTATTTTGGATTGGTTGTTTTAATGTCAGTTGTATCTTCTCTTTTGCTTGTGTTGGCCGATTCACCAAAAATCATCGGCCCTTCATTATCTTTCTGTACGACGACATCTGTTGTGCCTATTTTGATAATGTCCTTCTTTGTCCTTCTCTTGGTTGCTGTAGATATATGCCCCCCTGCCGGACTGGTCGGCCTTTGCGGCCAAGTGGTCCGACAATCTTGCTGGGCTGGTGCCTAGTGACCGGATTGAATGACGCTCAATCGGTCTTGTACTGGAGGTGTCAACCTACTGAATACGGTTGTTTGGGGTGCCCCCCAAGCGGGGTACTGTGGCATCCCAAATGGATATGGTGACATGCTCCACATTTGATTCGGGGTATATGGTGGTGGTATGTATGTACATGGATATGGCATAGGTAGATATGGGGGTGGAGGTGACCATGCAGGTATGTTAGGCCTCAATTAGACAGTATGACCTTCCATTTTTTTCCGATTGGTGAGGTGGTCCAATCGGTCTTACATGTTGTTGCTCCTGAATGGGCGAGCGAGGTTGCTTCGCTGGCCGGTAACTGGGGCCGGCCTTCTTTTTCACATATTTGGACAATAATTGATCGAAGGTCGGGCTAGATTTGACCAGCCAACCATCCGTTTTAAATGTATTTGTTTTCCACGAACCTATCTCTGGTTGTCGTGGTTTGAAGGTACGTGGTCGTTGCGGGTCCTGAGTGTTGCCGGACCGTCCGCATCTAGATGTCGGACCGTCCGTGATGTGTAGTATGGGTTCCCGCGCTTGTTCACTTGTCTGCGCTTGGCCCCCAGTGCCAGAGGTTGTGATGGTCACCTTCAGAGTCTCCCCTCCATCAGGAGTCTTTTCGGGCACCACTTTCATGCAAGAAATTTTATTATTCCCATCGGCTTCCTGCGTGTTGCCGGTGATTATCTCTTTGCTTTTGCCTTTATCGGTTGTGCCTGGCCGAATTAGGACCCTCTTGCACTCGAAGTCAATCACATTTAGTGGGAAGGGCTATGTATCCACCTGCATTTCCTGAAATTTCAATCGTCCCTCGTTAATGGCCGATTGAATTTGTCGTCGAAATACATTACAATCATTAGTGGCATGAGAAAATGAGTTATGCCACTTGCAGTATGCACGGCGTTTTAGCTCGTTGGTGGATGGAACAATATGATTTATTTTGATATTGCCATTTTTGAGTAATTCATCAAATATTTTGTCACATTTACCAACATTAAATGTAAACTTAACCTCTTCTTGTTGTTTCTTTTGAACCGACTATAAGGAGGAACAAGCCGAGGATTTGGCCTACTTTGGCCAAACCATTTCAGCCACGTATACTTCTGTTGATTCGTCATCCGAGCTGCTTTGGTCGCACTCTACTATATGCATGTTGTGACGAATTGTTTTAGCAGTTTCTTTGCTTCGGCTTTCACAAGCCAAAGCTCTTTGATGTAATTGTGCTAGCTTAAAAAACTGGACACCTTCTAATCTTTCCTTTAAATAATATTGCAGTCCATTAAAGGCTAATCCTGCTAGTTGTTTTTCTGCTAAATGAATTTGAAAGCATCGGTTTCTTGTATCCCAGAACCTCCGGATGTAATCATTAACCGACTCGTCTTTCTGTTGTCACAGGGCCACTAAGTCTACCAAATCTAATTCATAATCACCCGAAAAAAGTGATCGTGATTTTTTTGTTCTAAATCCCCCCATGACCAAATAGAATTATGGGGTAATGTAGTGTACCATGCGAATGCAGTTCCTGTCAAAGATAACGAAATAAACGTACGCGGAACGCCTCTGTGTCGGCCAATTCTCCTAATTGTGCTAGAAACTGGCCTATGTGTTCCCGTTTTCTCTTCCCTTAGTCACCTAAAAATTTTGCAAATTTGGGTATCCTGGTTCCCTGTGGGTATGGGTGGTGGTCAAATCGGCTGTCATAAGGTCTCCGATATGACTGTCCCCCAGGGACCATGCTTACTCCGAGTTTATCTCGGAACGCCCCGGCTATTTCTTCCCTCACTATATCAATAGCAGCCGGTGGGAGACCACTGGCTCTTTGTCCCATCATAGGTGGGGTTGTTTGGACACTAGTTTGTTGTCTTTCCACCATTGGTTTGAGTTCTTTGGTGCATTACAATTTGCCCTATATGGTTCATAGGACTGACCGTTCCTTTCCGGCCTTCTAGGCGGGGCCGGAAAGTACTCGCCCCATGGGCTTGGGATTCTGTATTAATGGGCTAGTGCATCGTATATTGTGATGGGAAATGTTGTTGGGACGGGAGATGATTTAGGTAACTTAAATCTTCCTCAAACATCCCTATGCCGGACCGTCCGGTCGGATACGTGGACCGTCCGGGTGGTTGTGTGGACCGTCCGTGATCATATGTGGGCGGTCTGTCTGGGTGGTTTAGGGCTTGTGTGACATGTGGTGGCTCGGACGCATATCTCGGTACTCATTAAAAATAGGACCGACCGTTGTTGGCCCGGACGGTCTGCGCTGACGTGCGGACGGTCTAGACATGTGCAGATCAACTAATTTACTGTCGATTTGTGGTTGCTCAAGATATGTGTCCATCGACATCCCATAAAGGGGTTTTGACTGGTCGTGACAACCTATAGCCGATGCATTACGTGTATTTTCGCCTAATTCAACCTCGTGCGACGGAAAATTTGCAACAGTGGATTTATCAAACGCACGTACTATCCTTTTATAATCTTTTTGTATGCCCCCTACGATATGTTGCATTTGTTCTCGTTGTTCATCTATGTAAGCTTTAAGCGATTGGAGTTCGTTGGTGTTACTCACATTGGGGATGTCCGGTGTGGGTCGGAGTGAAGCCGGATCAGTCGCTCATTGCCGAACGACCTTGTTGTTCCTGTCCACCTTGAAGTTGGCCAGGAATCTCGCTTTCGCTTCTTGGATCAGCTGCTCCTTGTGCTCGTCGAACTGGAGTTGTTCGTCAGCCGACAAGGTCTCCCAAGCCGGCTCTATAATATTATTGGGGGAGATGTCAGAGCTATCCTTTGAACCGGCCATTGAGGGCCGATTTGATTAGTCTATATGTGTTGTCCCTAGCGGAGTCGCCAAAAGTGTGTTGGTGCCTTTTTTGGGCGCCAATCACTGTGTGAGAACCGGCGGTGGTCCTCGCTGCATAGGCGCAGACGGTCTGCGGCCAGGGGTCGCACGGTCCGCGACCTGGAGCAGGGCTTAGGGTTTCCTGCCTGACGGCCGGACGGTCCGCGCCTATAGGCCGGACGGTCCGGGCGTGCCCAGGGGCGGCGGAAGTCGCCGGCGACGCCTGGATCTTTCTCCCGGTAGGGACCCCGTCGGGGAGGAGAGATCCTAGGTGTTGTGTAGGCTCGGCGGGCCAACCTAGACTCCTCTAATCGACGTAGAGTCAAAGAGAAGCGGAGAATTTGGGGATTGAAAAACTAAACTAAAACTGAACTAGAACTACTCCTAAGATAAAATGTAAATTGTATTGATTGTGGGTTCGATTGATGATTACAAATCGTTCGTATTCCTTTGTTTTTATAGAGGAGGGGGCTGGACCCGTTACAAACAAACTCCTCGAGCTAATTCCCTGAATCTCGTCAACAAACACAACAAGAAACTTGGAACCCTAATCTGTTTTGCGCGCGCGGACCGTCGGGTGGCTCATTTTGGTGCTCAACACGTTCCACCCCTCTTCCGTTGGAAACCAAGTATCTATAAAACAGGAATGGAGCCACTCCATTCTCCCCTATTCTTCAACCAAACACACACTTATTAATTTGTTCATCATGTTGATGCATCCATAAATCAGTTGGTTTCGTCCCCACGTGATCATATTCCTCGTTTGTTTTTTGATCCGTTAGTTATCTTCGTAAGAATTATTTTTAATTTTCGCGCCAAAAAAACTATAGATTATGCTTATAGAGACTAATATAACGAGCTAGATCTTTAGTTCTAACCCAGTAATATATATATAATTTGTATATATTTAAAGGCCTATGCTTCTAATAACTAGAGGAATTCCTGACTCAACGGTGCTATTCGGTTCAGTTGCCAGGTTTGGGTGGCTATAAAAACACCCCCAGGCCACCAGAGATTAGGTTTTAGCGGGGGCGGCGGTTCCCTCGGGCGAGCGAGCAGCAACGGCGGTTTCCTCGAGCGTGTGAGCAGCGACGATCCCCTAGGCCAGCGGTGGTGGCGCCCGAGGAGGGCGACTGACGGCGATGCTCCCCCATGATCGAGCGACGGTGGCGCTCCCCTAGGATCGAGGATCTGGAAGGCGCGCACGCAGCGGCGGATTTGGGAGGCGCGGACGTAGAGGCGGATCTAGGAGGCGCGCGTGCAACGTCGACTCCTCGCAGGCGCGCGCCTGCTGACGTCCCACCTCCGGCGACGACGCTGGCCTTCTCTAGGCGCGAGCGGCGGTGGATCGACGTCCCTATTTTTATATTATTTTGTATACATATTTATGCCAACGTCAATAAATTTTATGATACATTGTCAGTTCATTTCTCTCCTTCCATCTTTTATATGTTTATGATATTCCTATTCACATTACATGTAAACGTTTTTGTTTTTTACGTAGTATACGACAATGCATAAATAACTTCCACATGTAGTATAATTAGTATCAGTATATATCATAAACTAGTATAATGATCCTAACTACATGGCTGTTGGAGAGATCCTATATTTATGGACGAAATAAAGCATTGACATCAGATTTTTGTTTCCATGCATGTACATCAATTTCCTTTCAACTCACATTCTTACCATCCTAATTTTGTGTGCATGCAACATAAAACATATTTTGCACAGAGTGTATCACAGTACATAAATACCTTTGTCGTGTACTATAATTAGTCTCAGTATACATCATAAACACGTTCTAACGAGCCTAGATGTATACGTATTGAAGAGATCCTATATTTATGAAAAAAAATTAAGCTTTTAAATCAGATTTTTTTGTTTCCATGCATGTCAATTCACTTCCTTTCAACACACATTCTTGTCATCCTAAATTTATACACATACAACAAGAAATAGATTTTTAGGCGATGTGCCACATTGCATAAATATCTACGTCGTGTAGCATAATTAATATCAGTATATTTCGTAAACTGGTTCTAAAAATCCTAGCTACATGGTTGTTATAGAGATCCTACTTTTATGGACAAAATAAAGCATTTAGATCACTTTTTTTGTTTTCATGCATGCCAATTCATTTCTTTTCAACACACATTTTTGTCATCCTAAATTTGTGCGCATACAGTACGAAACAAATTTTTTATGCGATGTACTACAATACATAAATATCTACATCGTGTAGTATAATTGGTACCAGTATATGTCATAAACTGGTTCCAACGAGACTAGCTGCATTGGTGTTGGAATGATCCCGTATTTATGGAGAAATAAAGCATTTAAATCAGTTTTTTGTTTCCATACATATCAATCAATTTTCCTCACAACGCACATTCTTGACATCCTAAATTTGTGCACATACAGTAAGAAACTGATTTTCTACGCAGCGTAGCGTATTGTATAAATAAATACACTGTGTAGCATAATTAATATTCGTATATATCATAAAACGTTTCAAACAAGCATATTTGCATGGTTATTATAAAGATCCTATATTTTTGGACGGAATAAAACTTTCAAATCAGTTTTTTTGTTTCCATACATGCAACAGTCAACACATTCCTAATTTCTCGCGCATGCAAATGGAAACAAACTGCGCGCATGCAAAGAATCAGACGCATGCGAGAGGGGGTTTAGCGGCCAGGCTACTCCGGTGGTGCGGGGAGTGGCTGGGGCTTCCTTTATTCTATTGGAAGCCCAGGGTTCCCAATATCCTCACCCTGTATATATATTGTCGCAGGGAAAATCCTCCACATGGGTGACGGAGTGCATCCACCCTGATCCTAAGATGAGGAGGGGGTTTAACCGTTTACCTTACCGGTCGGATGAACTGAGAGCACCTAGAGGGGGGGTGAATAGGTGATCCTGCAAAACTTGAAATTTAACTCACAAAACTTGATTAGGAGTTAGCACAAATACTGCCAAGTGGCTAGAGAGGAGTCTCAACAAAACATAATAACCACAAGAGATCAATCACAGAGATGGCACAGTGGTTTATCCCTCGGTTCGGCCAAGACCAACGCTTGCCTACTCCACGTTGTGGCGTCCCAACGGACGAGGGTTGCAATCAACCCCTCTCAAGCGGTCCAAAGACCCACTTGAATACCACGGTGTTTTGCTTGCTTTACTGAATCCCGTTTGCGAGGAATCTCCACACTTTGGAGCCTCTCGCCCTTACACTTAAAATTCACAAAGAAGCACGGAGTAAGGGAGGGATAAGCAACACACCCAAGACAAAAAATCACAGCAACACCACGCACACAAGTCGCAACAAGAGCTCACAACACAACTCAATGAGTTCACAACTCAACTAGAGCTCTAATTGCTATCGTAAAGAATCAAAGGCGCGGAATCGATGTCTTAGTGCTTAGGAATGCTTAGAGGATGCTTGATGTCCTCCTCCATGTGCCTAGGGGTCCCTTTTATAGCCCCAAGGCAGCTAGGAGCCGTTGAGAGCATTCCAGGAAGGCAACTCTTGCCTTCTGTCGCCTGGCGCACCAGACAGTCCGGTGCACACCGGACACTGTCCGGTGCGGATTTCTTTCCTTTCCTGGCGAAACCGACCGTTGGCACCTGGGAGCCGTTGGCGCACCGGACACTGTCCGGTGCACACCGGACAGTCCGGTGCCCCCTCCCGACCATTGGCTCGACCACGTGTCTTTCGCAGATCGCGCAGCCGACCGTTGGCCCGGCCGACCGTTGGCTCACCGGACAGTCCGGTGCACACCGGACAGTCCGGTGAATTATAGCCGTACGTTGCCGATGAATTCCCGAGAGCGGCCAGTTCACTCGAGCCAGCCTGGCGCACCGGACACTGTCCGGTGCACCACCGGACAGTCCGGTGCTCCCAGACTGAGCAGAGTCTTGGCTGCTCGAGCCAAGACATTTCCAATTGTTCTTTTCCTGTTTCCAGCACTTAGACACAATACATTAGTCTCTAAAACAATGTACTAAGTCTGAGAAACATACCTTTTGACATGATTTTCACTTTGTCCACCACATTGCATAGATCAACACAAAAGCACTTGCGTTGGCACCCAATCACCAAAATACTTAGAAATGGCCCAGGGGCACATTTCCCTTTCAATCTCCCCCTTTTTGGTGATTTATGCCAACACAACATAAAGCAACTAGAACAAGTGCTATATTAATGCAAATGAGAACTCAAAATTGTTTTGATTCATTTTTGGCATATATGGATCACTCTTTGCCACCACTTGGTTTGTTTTTGCAAATCAAACTCAAATTTCTATCTCTAAGTCAAACACACTTGTTAAGACATGAAAAGAGTCGTTCCAAGAGAAATTGATTCAAGATTTCAAAAACTCCTCCTTTTTCCCATAATCAACCCTTCTCCCCACAAGAAGCCAACTTTTGGTAAAAGAGGCAATTAGAGTATTTTGACAAAACAAAAGCTCTATTCTATTATTTTCAAAATTCTCAAGTGGTAGCTGATCCATTTATTGCTTTGGCCTTTATTTTCTCCCCCTTTGGCATCAAGCACCAAAACGGGATCAATCTTGGCCCTTTAACCCCATTGCCTCACCAAAAATCTTCAACTAAGAGTAAAATGAAATAAGATCGTAAAGATGAACTTGAAATAGGTTACCCTCTCCCTTTCATCGGAGTGCAGTGGAAGTCTTGCATGGTCCAAGTCCATTTTTTTTCTTTCAATCCTCCTTAGAGACTAAATCAAGCAAACTCAAGCACATGGTTAGTCTCAAAGGGTCAAGTTGTAACACATCTCCCCCTAAATATGTGCATCACTTTGCAACGGACTTGTGAGGTCCGGAGAGTGCTTGTACAACTTGAGCACCATAAATAAGCAACAAAATGCATAAGGAACATGATTGAAGGCATAAACACAGGTATGCTATAAATCAATCCAAGTTCCGCGAATCTAAGACATTTAGCTCACTACGCAACTTGCAAAAAGTCTGCTCATCTAAAGGCTTGGTAAAGATATCGGCTAGCTGGTTCTCGGAGCTAACATGAAACACTTCGATATCTCCCTTTTGCTGGTGATCTCTCAAAAAGTGATGCCGGATGTCTATGTGCTTTGTGCGGCTGTGTTCAACAGGATTATCCGCCATGCGGATAGCACTCTCATTATCACATAGGAGTGGGACTTTGCTCAGATTGTAGCCAAAGTCCCTGAGGGTTTGCCTCATCCAAAGTAGTTGCGCGCAACATTGTCCTGCGACAACATACTCGGCCTCAGCGGTGGATAGGGCAACGGAGGTTTGTTTCTTAGAACTCCATGACACCAGGGACCTTCCTAAGAATTGGCACGTCCCCGATGTACTCTTCCTATCGACCTTACATCCAGCATAGTCGGAGTCTGAATATCCAATCAAGTCAAAGGTAGACCCCTTTGGATACCAGATCCCGAAACAAGGCGTAGCGACTAAATATCTAAGAATTCGCTTCACAGCCACTAAGTGGCACTCCCTTGGATCAGATTGAAATCTAGCACACATGCACACACTGAGCATAATATCCGGTCTACTTGCACATAAATAAAGTAAAGACCCTATCATAGACCGGTATGCCTTTTGATCAACGGACTTACCTCCTTTGTTGAGGTCGGTGTGTCCGTCAGTTCCCATCGGAGTCTTTGCGGGCTTGGCGTCCTTCATCCCAAACCTCTTGATCAAGTCTTGCGTGTACTTGGTTTGAGAGATGAAGGTTCCATCCTTGAGTTGCCTCACTTGGAATCCAAGGAAGTAGCTTAACTCGCCCATCATCAACATCTCGAATTTCTGAGTCATCACCCTGCTAAACTCTTCACAAGACTTTTGATTAGTTGAACCAAATATTATGTCATCGACATAAATTTGGCACACAAACAAATCACCATCACATGTCTTGATAAAAAGAGTTGGATCGACTTTCCCAACCTTGAAAGTATTATCAATTAAAAAGTCTCTAAGGCATTCATACCATGCTCTTGGGGCTTGCTTAAGTCCATAGAGCGCCTTAGAGAGCTTACACACGTGGTCGGGGTACCGTTCATCCTCGAAGCCAGGGGGTTGCTCCACGTACACCTCCTCCTTGATTGGCCCGTTGAGGAAAGCGCTCTTCACATCCATTTGGA
The DNA here is from genome assembly GCF_902167145.1 of Zea mays. Lineage (NCBI taxonomy): Eukaryota > Viridiplantae > Streptophyta > Magnoliopsida > Poales > Poaceae > Zea > Zea mays. Next base: position 191,790,478 of record NC_050100.1, read on the forward strand.
ACAACCTGAAAGAATGGTGAGCGGCATATGCTAGCAAGATACGAATGGACTCTAGCCTAGCCACAGGAGCAAAAGTCTCCTCAAAGTCCAAACCTGCGACTTGGGCATAACATTTTGCCACAAGTCGTGCCTTGTTCCTTGTCACCACCCTGTGCTCGTCTTGTTTGTTGCGGAACACCCACTTGGTTCCCACAACATTTTGCTTGGGACGAGGCACCAGTGTCCAAACTTCATTTCTTTTGAAGTTGTTGAGCTCCTCCTGCATGGCCAACACCCAATCCGGTTATAGCAAGGCCTCTTCTACCCTGAAAGGCTCAATAGAAGAGACAAAGGAGTAATGCTCACAAAAATTAACTAATCGAGATCGAGTAGTTACTCCCTTGCTAATATCACCCAAAATTTGGTCGACGGGATGATCCCTTTGAATCATCGCTCGAACTTGGGTTGGAGGTGCCGGTTGTACTTCTTCCTCCATTGCAAGATCATCTTGTGCTCCCCCTTGATCACACGCCTCCTGCTCATCATCTTGAGTTGGGGAATGCACCATTGTTGAGGAAGAAGGTTGATCTCGTTCATCTTGTTCCTGTGGCCGCACATCTCCAATCGCCATGGTGCGTATTGCGGCCGTTGGAACTTCTTCTTCATCTACATCATCACAATCAACAACTTGCTCTCTTGGAGAGCCATTAGTCTCATCAAATACAACGTCGCTAGAGACTTCAACCAAACCCGATGATTTGTTGAAGACTCTATACGCCTCTGTATTTGAGTCATAACCTAACAAAAACCCTTCTACGGCTTTGGGAGCAAATTTGGAATTCCTACCCTTCTTCACTAGAATGTAGCATTTACTCCCAAAAACTCAGAAATACGAAACATTGGGTTTGTTACCGGTTAGTAGCTCGTATGACGTCTTCTTGAGGAGGCGATGAAGGTAGATCCGGTTGATGGCATGGCAAGCCGTGTTCACGGCTTCCGACCAAAAGCGCTCGGGGGTCTTGAACTCTCCAAGCATCGTCCTTGCCATATCGATTAGCGTTCTGTTCTTCCTCTCAACCACACCATTTTGTTGTGGTGTGTAGGGAGCGGAGAACTCGTGCTTGATCCCTTCCTCCTCAAGATACTCCTCCACTTGAAGGTTCTTGAATTCGGACCCATTGTCGCTCCTTATCTTCTTCACCTTGAGCTCAAACTCGTTTTGAGCTCTCCTTAGGAAACGCTTGAGGGTCCCTTGGGTTTCAGTTTTATCCTGCAAAAAGAATACCCAAGTGAAGCGGAAAAAGTCATCAACAATAACTAAACCATACTTACTTCCTCCTATGCTTAGATAGGCGACGGGTCCGAAGAGGTCAATATGTAGCAGCTCCAGGGGTCTTGATGTGGCCATCACATTCTTGTTGTGATGCGCTCCTCCCACTTGTTTACCTGCTTGACAAGCTGCACAAGGTCTATCTTTTTCGAAATGCACGTTAGTTAAACCTATCACGTGTTCTCCCTTTAAAAGCTTGTGAAGGTTCTTCATCCCCACGTGTGCTAAACGGCGATGCCACAGCCAGTCCATGCAAGTCTTAGCAATTAAGCATGCATCTAGACCGGCCTCCTCTTTTGCAAAATCAACTACATAAAGTTTGCCATCTAGTACACCCTTAAAAGCTAGTGAACCGTCACACCTTCTAAAGGCAGACACATCTATGTTTGTGAATAAACAGTTATATCTCATATTGCATAATTGACTAACAGATAGTAAATTATATCCAAGAGACTCAACTAAAAACACATTAGAAATAGAGTGCTCATTTGAGATTGCAATTTTACCTAACCCTTTTACCTTGCCTTGATTCCCATCACCGAATATTATTGAATCTTGGGAATCCTTGTTTTTGACGTAGGAGGTGAACATCTTCTTCTCCCCCGTCATATGGTTTGTGCATCCGCTGTCGATAATCCAGCTTGAACCCCCGGATGCATAAACCTACAAGGAAAATTTAGGCTTGGGACTTAGGTACCCAACTCTTGTTGGGTCCTACAAGGTTAGTCACAATTGTCTTAGGGACCCAAATGCAAGTTTTATCACCCTTGCATTTTGCCCCTAATTTCCTAGCAACTATCTTCCTATCCTTTCTACAAATAGCAAAGGAAGCATTTAAAGCATGATATATTGTAGAAGGACCATCCATAACTCTCCTAGAAACATGAACAATATTCTTTCTAGGCACATGATGAACATATCTCCTAGACATATCTCTATCATGCATATAAGAAGAACTAGAAGCAAACATAGCATGTGAATCATAAGCATGTGAATCATAACTTCTATAGTCATTTCTAGCATGTCTCCTATTATGATACATAAAAGCATGGTTCTTTTTAGTACTACTTGCCATAGGAGCCTTCCCTTTCTCCTTGGCGGGGATGGGAACCTTATGGCTTGTTAAGTTCTTGGCTTCCCTCTTGAAGCCAAGTCCATCCTTAATTGAGGGGTGTCTACCAATCGTGTAGGCATCCCTCGCAAATTTTAGCTTATCAAATTCGCTCTTGCTAGTCTTAAGTTGAGCATTAAGACTAGCCAATTCATCATTAAGTTTGGAAATTGAAACTAGGTGTTCACAACAAGCATCAATGTCAAAATCTTTACACCTATTACAAGATGCAACAATTTCTACACAAGATGTTGATTTACTAGCTATTTCTAACTTAGCATTCAAATCATCATTAATGCTCCTTAAGTTAGAAATTGTCTCATGGCAAGAAGATAATTCACAAGAAAGCATTTCATTTCTTTTAACTTCTAGAGCATGAGATTTTTGTGCTTCTAAAAATTTGTCATGTTCTTCATACAACAAATCCTCTTGCTTTTCTAAAAGCCTATTCTTATCATTCAAGGCATCAATCAATTCATTAATTTTATCTACCTTGGTTCTATCTAGGCCCTTAAATAAACATGAATAATCTATTTCATTCTCATCACTAGATTCGTCCTCACTTGAAGAAGCATAAGTAGAGTTTCAAGTACATACCTTCTTCTCCCTTGCCATAAGGCATGTGTGACGCTCGTTGGGGAAGAGGGATGACTTGTTGAAGGCGGTGGCGGCGAGTCCTTCATTGTCGGAGTCGGAAGAGGAGCAATCTGAATCCCACTCTTTGCCTAGATGCGCCTCGCCCTTTGCCTTCTTATAGTTCTTCTTCTTCTCCCTCTTGTTCCCTTGATCCTGATCACTATCATTGTCGGAACAGTTAGCAATAAAATGACCAAGCTTACCACATTTGAAGCATGAGCGCTTCCCCTTTGTCTTGGTCTTGCTTGGCTGCCCCTTGCGACCTTTTAGCGCCGTCTTGAATCTCTTGATGATGAGAGCCACCTCTTCATCATTAAGTCCGGCCGCCTCAATTTGTGCCACCTTGCTAGGTAGCGTTTCCTTGCTTCTTGTTGCCTTGAGAGCAAGAGGTTGAGGCTCATTGATTGGACCATTCAATGCGTCGTCCACGTATCTTGCTTCCTTGATCATCATTCGCCCGCTCACGAACTTTCCAAGTATCTCCTCGGGCGTCATCTTGGTGTACCTAGGATTCTCACGAATATTGTTCACAAGATGAGGATCAAGAACAGTAAAGGACCTTAGCATTAGGCGGACGACGTCGTGATCCGTCCATCGTGTGCTTCCATAGCTCCTTATCTTGTTGACAAGGGTCTTGAGCCGGTTGTATGTTTGGGTTGGCTCCTCCCCCTTTATCATAGCGAATCTCCCGAGTTCGCCCTCCACCAAATCCATCTTGGTGAGCATGGTGACGTCGTTCCCCTCATGTGAGATTTTGAGGGTGTCCCAAATCTTCTTGGCGTTATCCAAGCCACTCACTTTATGGTATTCATCCCTGCACAATGATGCTAGAAGAACAGTAGTAGCTTGTGCATTTTTGTGAATTTGCTCATTGATAAACATGGGACTATCACTGCTATCAAAATGCATTCCATTCTCGACTATCTCCCATATGCTTGGTGAAAGTTGCCTAGAGGGGGGGGGTGAATAGGCAAGTTAAAACTTTTTAACAAAAACTAGAAGCAAACTGGGTAAAACTGAATTGATCTTGAAATTCACCCAGTTAACTTTGGAAATAAGATGTTCTAAGTGATCCACAGGGTTCAAAGTAGTAGATCTGAGAAGGGCACTTCTCAAAATCCACACACCAAAAAGATATAAACAAATCTTCCACGCAATGGTGAGAGAACGAAGAACACAGACAAACACAATGAGCAAGAACACAAGAGACACAAGATTTATCCCGAGGTTCGGTCACACCACCAAGGTGCCCTACTTCCTCGTTGAGGCGCCCACAAAGAGTCGGGTCTCTTTCAACCCTAATCCTCCCTTGCCGACCACAAAGGTCAAGCCCACACACTAATCTTTGCTCAAACGAGCGGGTAATACAAACTTTCTTGTGGTCTTCCACAAGATTTGGAGACTCACAAGAGACACCTAGTCGTCTAGGAGCTAGAAACTCCAAGAGTAATGAATCCACAAAGAACACGATGTAGTACCAAAGCTCGAATCAAGAAGAGCAAGAGGGATTTAGAGATGAAGCACCAAAATCGCAGCTCTTCAATCTCACTCAAAGATTTCTCTCCAAAGATTTGAAATGGGAGAGGCAAGAGGTGTGTGAGAGAGAGTGGGAGGTGTTTCTCAGGTTAGAAATGGAGTCCAAGTCGTGCTCTTCTATGGAGGAGAGAGGTGGGAGTGAGTATATATAGGTGGAGCTCCAAAACTAGCCGTTTTTGACTTTTCTGCCCAAAAACCGGTTGAACCGGTCCCAAAACCGGTTGAACCGGTTTTTCAAAAAGTTGCGCACAACTTTTTGGCTGACACAGCAGACTGGCAGAAAAAAGTGAACAGTGCAAAAACCGGTTGAACCTGTTTTAAAACCGGTTGAACCTGTTTCCACCAGACAAAAACCGGTTGAGTGTCCGGTTGAGTGTCCGGCTGAACCAGTATTTTCCAAAAAGGTGAACAGTGCAAAAACCGGTTGAACCTGTTTTAAAACCGGTTGAACCTGTTTTTCCAAAAAGCAATTTTGGCCAAGATAGACTTAAAAAGGTTGTACTACATACTTTCACTAAGGATTAACAAGGGTAAAATGGAAGTTTTAGATCAAGGATTTTGAGCTTTAGTACCAACACCAACCTTCTTTATGGATCTCCCTTGATAGTACGACGATTCCTATACTCAAGTCAAATAAAATATAATTAAGTAAACTCCTTGAGTCATTGGTGTCTCAAGTGTGATTTCTCCATGATGTTGCTTCATAAGGATCACAAACATCTTTGTCTCACCTTTTGAAGCAAACACAAATCGAGTCTGTGACTTGTGCCATTTCACCATATATGAGTTCAAATCATGGCTTCAAGTCACCTTACTGATGCATCAACATGTTGTAACTCTTCATAGCTGATTAGTTCATCGACTTAGTGCAAGTACTCTCTTCTTCACCTTAGCCATGGTACCTCGGTCTACAAGCCATCGCTTGGCCTTCACCTTCGCTTAGTTCCTCGAAGCCCTTTCCTTGCTATCTTCACCCTATCAAGTCATTCTTGAGTCACATCCTATTGAGCATCCATTGAGAGAATCATTTCTTCAATATTGTGAACCTTGCTTGAATGTCATCTAGATATAACTGCTAAGATCAATCAAGCTCTAGTTTGATTCTCATATATTCATATATGGACTAATAGTAATATGGTCAAGCCAATTCATGATTCCTCATATATTATTCACTTTGGCTTGACCAATCCTCTTAATCACTTCAACCTCTATTATGATCATATTTATGCATAGTGATTTCTCAGGACTTGTCCATATATTCAAACCAATATAGAGACCATATTATATCCATTTGCATTGTCTCACTAGTTATTTGACCTTGTGTTGAACCTTGTTCACTGATCATTATACACTATTCAAGTATGTTCATCATACTGAATTTCCTGTTCAACACTTAGCAAACTTGTTAGACCTTTAAATGTGTTGTTATCCAAATCACCAAAACTCATATAAGGGATGAATGCACTTTCAATCTCCCCCTTTTTGGTGATTGATGACAACACATTTAAAGCTTATATAAGATTTGATAAATAAGATTTTGAATCCTATGATATAGTTTCCTCCCCCTAAATATGTGCATTTTAGAAAATACCAATTTTGCACTCAAATGCCAAAATGCCAAAACCACATATTTGGGTCAAAGAGTGAAGACAACTTATATCATACTATTCATAGGGTGCTTTGTGTCATAAATAAACGTGATGCTCATGACATGTTATGCACTCATCAATTTCCTTCATCTTATGTTTTACTTATGATTCAACCTTTTTGTTAATTATTTCTCCCCTTTTCAAAAGTCTTCTAACACTTAGTTACATAAGACTAAAGGTAAGCTTTAATGCAAAATTTCTCCCCCTTTGTCATAAATCTCCAAAAAGGATACAAAGAATATAAAGAGTAGAAATTATGATTAATCAAGATTTGAACACACTATCATGAAAAGGGTCCTTATATGGCACAAAGGTAATGGAGAAGTGTCATAAGTGATGTACCTTTGCGTTTTACCTTTTCAAGGGGTGTTCCACACTTGTGTTGTATTTAGAGTTCATTTTGCAATCTCTTGTTGGCATAATTGTGACATAGGTCCAAGATATCAAATGAATATTGTCATACTAATTGAAAGATAAATCTTGATACTTGGAGTCTAGATGTCACCTAACATTTTCTTATCATAACAAGAGGCAACATGAAAATTGCACAAGTATGAATTATACAGCTAGTGATCATGTATGAAAAATATCAATTGAAAACCACCAATTGATACAATTTGATAGATAATCAGATCATTAATTGCATATTACACTAAGTTCTCCTCAAGTTTTAGTGCACACATATATATGAATTCAATTGATACCTGTTGAGAGTACTTATTTGCAACTTAAAGTACCATTGGCATAAAAGGAGTATCAATTGAACATAATCATGCAACATAAGAAACATGTGCACTATTTAATCAATTAAGTTCTAGACAGGAGAATCTATAAGCTATGCTACTTCAGATATTTGTAATCCAAAAAGATGTGATACATATTTACCAATTTTAGATGACGTTGGAGTAGCATATACAAGAGAAACTCATTCTCTTATGAAATGTATAGAAGATAGATTTATTGGAGCAAAGAATCTTTGATACCCATCAAAATTTGCAGTGGAAGCGATTGTCTTTGCTTGAAGATTCCTTTCTAATTTGATACTACACACATAATAGACTTGAAAATGAAGTTAGTCTCAAAGTTTCAAATTATAGACCATTCTCCCCCTAAATGTGTGCATACAAGTGATGAATACTTGTTTAGCTTATGCACTTGGACTTGTGAGGCCAGGGGATTAAGTTCTACAATTTGAACCTTGGTACAAATAAAGTATGAAAATATGAAATTGCACCAATTTAAGGAATTACTCATAATCAAACGGTATACTAATAGACATGATATGCAATATTTTAAGCCAAGAATCAAGTGCAATCTTATGATGTGACTTAAGATATTGCATATACATGCATACACTAACTTGTAAGAGCCTAGATACACAAATGTAATACAATAGTTCATGGAGTGACACACCTTTGTTCCATGCCATATGGTCTTCATTATAATCATGAATTTCTATCTTAGCTTTTGATAGGCTTGACATTTCAAAGAGAAACTTATCCTCTTTAAACGATCAAGAGAAACTCATTCTCTTCAAAGAACTACACAAATTCACTAAAAGAAAATGTTAGTCTTTAAGGACACAAGATATAGAATGAGCTCCCCCTAAATGTATGCATCAAGTACTTGAATTACTTGTAACATGCACTTGATTCAATTAATATTCTTAGAGGAGTTCATCATATATCTTGGTCAAGGCATAATATATTTGAAACAATTGAATTTATGCTAGAGAACACATATCGTTCCCCAATAGAACTAATCCATGGGGTGACATGTGGTAAATATTTGATCATTTCCTTGGAACCACTCATCCTCATTTGATGTTCTCCAAGGTGTGAGACTACAAAACATGAACTTGAAGAAATCATTAGCCTCACAAGATATAGGCTAAACTCTTCCTCAATTTGTGCATGCAAGAGTACACAAAGTACACTTATGCACATTAACAATACGAGGTTAAAGGAGATATTTGCACTATATCTTGGTTTAACATAACATGCTTTACATAGATGATGAAAATTAAACCAATTAAAAGTTTAAGAACTAAAAGTATATCAATTGAAATCTTGGAGGTAAGCATGCTAATATGAACCTCAACCTCATAATGAAGGATATCATATAAATATGTCACTACATCTTCATTATTTGGTTGACAAAAAAATAACTCCCTTCTTGATTCACTATGATCTCTTTTCTCTTTGTGATTTCATCCAACCAAGTGATCTTGAACTTCATTCATTTTTTGTAGATTTTGAATCCATCTTGAAAGCTCTTGGAAGGACCTCGTTGTAACACTTAGAAAAGAGAGCATTAAAAACACAAGAGAGGGTTTCACAAATGATGATCCTTATATGTGGATGGCAAATGAATCATCATTATTGAAACCCAAAAGGATAGACTAAATTCCTTTAAATTAGTGCACACATATAGTTGATGTCAAAGTTATATGCACTATTGAACATTTAATATTGCAAGGAATTTAACCTATACTATGGTACATCCCACTAAGGATAGAATACTAAAACAACTGAAGGAGAGGAAGTTTTCATACCTTGGCCTCTTATCAACTCCTTCTTACTTTAGTTGAATAGTATCCTTTAAGCTTGTGATTTATCCAATTTAAAACAAGCACCATCTCTTAACATAGAATTTCTATGGATAAACTCAACACAAGAGATGACATTAGTAGCACAAGCACTAGTTTCTTATTTAGCAACCCTTTATATGTGGAAGACAAGCATGTTGCTAAAATAGAGAAACATCATAATATGGACTAAATTTCCTTGAACCCTCATGCACAATACATTTTGAATGACATGGATAATATGCATGGTTATTCAATGAAGTCTAAAGTGATGACTTAATCCATATTATGGTGAGTGTCTAGTATAGAAGAATCAACTCCAAATTAACTAGATAGAGAATACATCACATAATTTTGGATTGTTCACCATATGATAATATTCATTCAACTTCCAATTAGACCTTTATTTCATAATCAACATCTGATGTATATCCTCAAGTGCTTCTTTTTCCTTAGTGGCTACACAAGTCATAAAAAGATAAGATTTGAAAATAATATGCACTTGAGATTCAGTTGTCACCACCCTAGCTACTATCTCCAAAGATGATTTATACATTCATTATCGAGCACCCAACTTGATCCATTGAAGGAGTGATCCTGCAAAACAAGTTTAAGCTTCATATCTTGGTACCCAATTTGAATTGGGTCCTTTGAGATTAGTGGTAAGAGCCTTGAGTATCCACACAATCCTTATTGTGGCCTTTCTCTTTGTGTAGGCACCCACATATACTTGACAACCATATTACATGGTTTCAAGTCAATATTTAATCACATAGATAAAAGCTAGAGTTAAGAATAGGAGCCTTTTCTCCTTTTCTTGATACATCGTTGTGTTGCCTTCTCGATGATGAACCTAGCTTGACCTTGGGTGCACCTAGCTTATCAAGGTTAGTCGCACAAGCATTCATAACATGAAGACAAGTTATGCATGGAATTTACAACTTAGTGATCCAATTCAATGTGAAGCATATGGATACTGATTTAAGTAGATTTCTAAGATATGAAAATATGAGTTTCCAAATTTTAGAGAGTATGGATCACTAATTGTACCTTTTACAGTTTAAAACCATGTTAGTGCATATGTATGTCATGAATAACAACAAAAAGATTCTTATGCACTTTTAGATTTAACGATAAGGGAATTTTAAACTGCATCAAGAGTAGCTATTTAGAAAACAAAGATTACAATCCATATGAATGAGATACAAATTTACCATTTTGGATTGTCTTAGTATAGCTTACTCAAGGGAAACTTATTCTCTACGACACAAGATATATATAATGTGCTCCCACTAGATATGTGCATCAAGTATTTGAATGACTTGTCAAATGCACTTTCAATTCAATGAAGATTCTCAAGAGGAGTACATTACATATATTGGTCAAGGCATGAAAAATTTGCAATGAATTAACTTATGCCTAAGAATACTTACCACCATATAGAATGTACCATTTGTTATATCAAATGAAAGATCTTACTATATGAGATGGTGTCATCTAAGTATTCTTCTTTTCTTCAATTGTGGAGACTTCCTTCGTTAGCTTGTTATCTCTTTTCCTTTTAAAACTAGTAAAAAAAGCACTTTGAAAAGAGGTATTAGTAGTACAATGAAGTATTTAATGAATGATGATATTTATATATGAATGTCAAATAAATCATCATTTATGAGGCATAAAGGCATAAATTAAATTCCTTTTAAGTTAATGCACATGGATGAGTGAATTAACAATATGCACCAATTTACAAATTTAATCCAAAAGGAATTTAACCTTCATATTGACATTTCTTTTCATAAAATAGATTATTACTAATTGAAAGTATGCCACTTGAAAGGAACTACTATTGATCAACTACCAATTGAAGCAATTAGTTCCATACCTTTGCCTTGAGCATTCCTAATCTTTCTTTTAGGTGAAGATTAACCTTTAAAGCTTGTGATTTTACCAATTGAAAGAGCACAATCTCTACTTATGAATTTCATAAAATAGCTTAAAAGAGATTGCATTAGTAACACAAGCAATAGTTTCCTATTTAGCAACCTCTAGTATATGAATGACAAGAAGGTTACTAAAATAAGGAAACCTCATGATATGAACTAAATTACCCTTACAAGCATCATGCATAACATCAATTGAAAAAAGATGAAAGTAGCATGATTATTTAATTAAGTTTATAGGGCAACTCTAATTCATAACATGGTGAGTGATTAATGGAGAAGACTCCAAACCAATTTAAACAAGAATGAATACATCACATAGTATTGGTTCGATCTTCTTTGAATGTTGAATGACACACTCCATTTGGGAAACACATTCTCATGTTGTGAGACTACATAAACATTTAGATATAAACATTAGTCTCACAACTCTAGTCATATAGAGAATTCCCCATTTGGTAAGTGCTATAAGAATTTGAATTTCTTACTTAGCACTCTATTCATTTAAGAACATGGGATAATCCTATTTATGTCTAGGTCATGGCAATAACACGATAATTAATTTGAAATATGCCACAAGATACATATAATCAATTTAAAGCATGTAGATTGTCACAATATAAAAATATGAACTTGCAATCTACCATATAATTAGATCCTTTCCAAAGCAAGGTAAAATCTCTTAAGTTCATTCTCAAGTGCTTCATTTTTCCTATGTGGCTACAAAAGACACAAAGGAATATACCAATTAAAAGCAATGTGCACTTAAGAATTAATTGTTACCATCCTTTGGATATCACTTGGTTGTAGGCCTCTTGCTTGATTCCCACAAAGGTTAATCCTTATTCCCTACAACACAAGTTCTTGCTAGAGATAAATATGAAGTTAGTGATATAACAACTCAATTCATCTTTGGGTCAATCTTAAAGGATAGACAATGTAAGATTGATAGCTTGAGATAAGAATTGAGTTAAACCGCTCAAGCACCCCAAAGCTTCATATCATCTCTAGGTACCTGCAAAACTTAATAAGTACATTTTGGTACCCATCTCATGATAGGTCCATCAAGGTTAGCCAATAAGGACTTAGGCACCCAAATAGCCTTGGTCCTAGAATATGGTGAACTCATCACCTTTCTAGCACAAGAGTCAAATTTGGGTCTCCTACGCATATTTGAATGTATTGACAAGTTAGGCTTAGGAGTTTTACCCTTTGGACAAACCTTGAATAGATGACCTTTTTCACGGCAATTGTAGCAAATGCGATGCTTGTCCTTGCAATGCATTTGCCTTTTGCTTTCATCCTTTTTGATGGTCATCTTTCTTGATCGTTCAAGGTCTTGATTCTTCATGTGGGGGCATGAATCAATTTCATGGCCCTTCTCCTTGCATCCATAACATCTCCTATCGCTTCTCTTTGATCTTTCTTTATTGAAGCACATAGGTACATTGTTAGAGCAAATCATATAAGCATTAATTTTCTCACCATGGATTTTGCTCATGCCCTTCTTGGAAAGCTTGGTATTCTTTTGAAGGGTTTTTGTGCATGCCACAGTTGTCCCCTTCTCAAGCTTTTTCACCATATTATCACGGTTATCTTGAGAAGGTTGAGCATGACATTTTCCCTTCAATTGAGTCAAGCTCCTTTTTGGCCTCTCATTTTCTTCCTTGAGCTCTTTATTTTCTTGTGTGATAGAAATATCACTAATTCCTGAAATTTCTAGCTCAATGGAAGATTGGCTTGCTTGATAACAACAATTGTTAGCACATGGTAATATAGTTTCTATTTGAGTACATGTGCATATGTGAGGTTGGTATGATTTCAAATTAGTTAACACAACCTCATGATCCATTTCTAACATGATATGTGAATCCATAAATTTATTATGAGAGTACATAAGCATATCATGTTTTTCTTGCAAAGCTACATTTTCAATATTTATCTTTTCTATTGTGTTCTTGAGCATAGAATTTTTATTTTCTAATTGAGCAATATATGATGAATGATGAACAACTTTAATTTGCTCAATTGAAATGTCTTCATACCTTTGGACCAAATCATCATGAGAGCACTTTAGCTTCTCATGCTCTTTGGTCAACTTCTCCAAGTCTTTGATTTTTTCGATGAGGATATCTTCTTGCTTATGAAGCATTTCCTTTTGTTCTTCTGCTCTTTTCATGAGTTTGAGCAAGCTCATCCGGTTCTTCTTGCTTAGTTGAGCGAAGAATTTTTGAAGATCATCCTCATCTTCACTATCACTTTCATGCTCCTCCTCATCCTCACTTTCGCTTTCACTGTCACTCTCATTAGCAACAAAGCACATATGAGAAGTGGATTTGAAAGACGAACCTTGTGAAGAGGTGGATTCGTCGTTTGGCCTCCATCGATCATTTTCTTCTTCAATTTTGTTCTTCGCCTCATCTTCCTTCATTTTGAGGAACATCCTTTCGGCGATTCTCATGGCAAGATCTATTGCCCTAAGATCAACATCTGCACCAAAAGATGAAGTCGAGGCAACCTCAACTTTTTCAAGCTTAGAAGCACTTTTGTTTCTTAGTCCCCCCAACATGATCTTTCCTCACGCGGTTAAGCGTTAGAACAAGGATTAGGCTCTGATACCAATTGAAAGTTGCCTAGAGGGGGGTGAATAGGCAAGTTAAAACTTTTTCAACAAAAAACTAGAAGCAAACTGGGTAAAACTGAATTGATCTTGAAATTCACCCAGTTAACTTTGGAAATAAGATGTTCTAAGTGATCCACAGGGTTCAAAGTAGTAGATCTGAGAAGGGCACTTCTCAAAATCCACACACCAAAAAGATATAAACAAATCTTCCACGCAATGGTGAGAGAACGAAGAACACAAACAAACACAATGAGCAAGAACACAAGAGACACAAGATTTATCCCGAGGTTCGGTCACACCACCAAGGTGCCCTACTTCCTCGTTGAGGCGCCCATAGAGCCAGGTCTCTTTCAACCCTAATCCTCCCTTGCCGACCACAAAGGTCAAGCCCACACACTAATCTTTGCTCAAACGAGCGGGTAATACAAACTTTCTTGTGGTCTTCCACAAGATTTGGAGACTCACAAGAGACACCTAGTCGTCTAGGAGCTAGAAACTCCAAGAGTAATGAATCCACAAAGAACTCGATGTAGTACCAAAGCTCGAATCAAGAAGAGCAAGAGGGATTTAGAGATGAAGCACCAAAATCGCAGCTCTTCAATCTCACTCAAAGATTTCTCTCCAAAGATTTGAAATGGGAGAGGCAAGAGGTGTGTGAGAGAGAGTGGGAGGTGTTTCTCAGGTTAGAAATTGAGTCCAAGTCGTGCTCTTCTATGGAGGAGAGAGGTGGGAGTGAGTATATATAGGTGGGGCTCCAAAACTAGCCGTTTTTGACTTTTCTGCCCAAAAACCGGTTGAACCGGTCCCAAAACCGGTTGAACCGGTTTTTCAAAAAGTTGCGCACAACTTTTTGGCTGACACAGCAGACTGGCAGAAAAAAGTGAACAGTGCAAAAACCGGTTGAACCTGTTTTAAAACCGGTTGAACCTGTTTCCACCAGACAAAAACCGGTTGAGTGTCCGGTTGAGTGTCCGGTTGAGTGTCCGGCTGAACCAGTATTTTCCAAAAAGGTGAACAGTGCAAAAACCGGTTGAACCTGTTTTTCCAAAAAGCAATTTTGGCCAAGATAGACTTAAAAAGGTTGTACTACATACTTTCACTAAGGATTAACAAGGGTAAAATGGAAGTTTTAGATCAAGGATTTTGAGCTTTAGTACCAACACCAACCTTCTTTATGGATCTCCCTTGATAGTACGACGATTCCTATACTCAAGTCAAATAAAATATAATTAAGTAAACTCCTTGAGTCATTGGTGTCTCAAGTGTGATTTCTCCATGATGTTGCTTCATAAGGATCACAAACATCTTTGTCTCACCTTTTGAAGCAAACACAAATCGAGTCTGTGACTTGTGCCATTTCACCATATATGAGTTCAAATCATGGCTTCAAGTCACCTTACTGATGCATCAACATGTTGTAACTCTTCATAGCTGATTAGTTCATCGACTTAGTGCAAGTACTCTCTTCTTCACCTTAGCCATGGTACCTCGGTCTACAAGCCATCGCTTGGCCTTCACCTTCGCTTAGTTCCTCGAAGCCCTTTCCTTGCTATCTTCACCCTATCAAGTCATTCTTGAGTCACATCCTATTGAGCATCCATTGAGAGAATCATTTCTTCAATATTGTGAACCTTGCTTGAATGTCATCTAGATATAACTGCTAAGATCAATCAAGCTCTAGTTTGATTCTCATATATTCATATATGGACTAATAGTAATATGGTCAAGCCAATTCATGATTCCTCATATATTATTCACTTTGGCTTGACCAATCCTCTTAATCACTTCAACCTCTATTATGATCATATTTATGCATAGTGATTTCTCAGGACTTGTCCATATATTCAAACCAATATAGAGACCATATTATATCCATTTGCATTGTCTCACTGGTTATTTGACCTTGTGTTGAACCTTGTTCACTGATCATTATACACTATTCAAGTATGTTCATCATACTGAATTTCCTGTTCAACACTTAGCAAACTTGTTAGACCTTTAAATGTGTTGTTATCCAAATCACCAAAACTCATAAAAGGGATGAATGCACTTTCACTTGGATGGAGAGAGAACAAATGACTATGCATTTTGTGACTCCAAAATCTGTAGTCCTCTCCATCAAAGTGAGGAGGTTTACCAAGTGGAATGGAGAGTAAATGAGCATTTGTGCTTTGCGGAATACGAGAATAATCAAAAGAAAAGTTTGAATTGACCGTTTTCTTTTTCTCGTAGTCGTCATCGTCCTTTTGGGAAGAAGTGGATTTGTCGCTGTCGTCGTAGTAGATGATCTCCTTGATGCGCCTTGTCTTCTTCTTCTTCTCGTATCTTCTTTTGTGGCTCGAGCCCGAGTCCGTAGGCTTGTCATCTTTCGACTCATTGAAGATAGACTCCTTCTCGTTGTTGACCACCATCCCCTTTCCCTTAGGATCCATCTCTTCGGGCGGTTAGTCCTTTTCTTGAAGAGAACGGCTCTGATACCAATTGAGAGCACCTAGAGGGGGGGGGTGAATAGGTGATCCTGTAAAACTTGAAATTTAACTCACAAAACTTGATTAGGAGTTAGCACAAATACTGCCAAGTGGCTAGAGAGGAGTCTCAACAAAACATAATAACCACAAGAGATCAATCACAGAGATGGCAAAGTGGTTTATCCCGTGGTTCGGCCAAGACCAACGCTTGCCTACTCCACGTTGTGGCGTCCCAACGGACGAGGGTTGCAATCAACCCCTCTCAAGCAGTCCAAAGACCCACTTGAATACCACGGTGTTTTGCTTGCTTTACTGAATCCCGTTTGCGAGGAATCTCCACACTTTGGAGCCTCTCGCCCTTACACTTAAAGTTCACAAAGAAGCACGGAGTAAGGGAGGGATAAGCAACACACCCAAGACAAGAAATCACAGCAACACCACGCACACAAGTCGCAACAAGAGCTCACAACACAACTCAATGAGTTCACAACTCAACTAGAGCTCTAATTGCTATCGTAAAGAATCAAAGGCGCGAAATCGATGTCTTAGTGCTTAGGAATGCTTAGAGGATGCTTGATGTCCTCCTCCATGCGCCTAGGGGTCCCTTTTATAGCCCCAAGGCAGCTAGGAGCCGTTGAGAGCATTCCAGGAAGGCAAATCTTGCCTTCTGTCGCCTGGCGCACCGGACAGTCCGGTGCACACCGGACACTGTCCGGTGCGGATTTCTTTCCTTTCCTGGCGAAACCGACCTTTGGCACCTGGGAGCCGTTGGCGCACCGGACACTGTCCGGTGCACACCGGACAGTCCGGTGCCCCCTCCCGACCGTTGGCTCGGCCACGTGTCTTTCACAGATCGTGCAGCCGACCGTTGGCCCGGCCGACCGTTGGCTCACCGGACAGTCCGGTGCACACCGGACAGTCCGGTGAATTATAGCCGTACGTTGCCGATGAATTCCCGAGAGCGGCCAGTTCACTCGAGCCAGCCTGGTGCACCGGACACTGTCCGGTGCACCACCGGACAGTCCGGTGCTCCCAGACTGAGCAGAGTCTTGGCTGCTCGAGCCAAGACATTTCCAATTGTTCTTTTCCTGTTTCCAGCACTTAGACACAATACATTAGTCTCTAAAACAATGTACTAAGTCTGAGAAACATACCTTTTGACATGATTTTCACTTTGTCCACCACATTGCATAGATCAACACAAAAGCACTTGCGTTGGCACCCAATCACCAAAATACTTAGAAATGGCCCAGGGGCACATTTCCCTTTCATGAACACAATAACACAAAGGTTTTTGAGTGGTTCAGGCCACCAGAGCGTAATACCCTACATCCACTATGTGTTGTATAGCTTTGAGAGTCGAAAGTCTGAGTGCGCTCGAGGGTCTCCCAGAGAGTCTGTGTCCTCTCTCCATGTAAGGAGCAAGTGCCCTTACCTTTATAGTCCAAAGGAGGCATGTTACACGGGAGTTTCAAGCCCTGACAGGTGGGACTACGGGAGTTTAAAATACGAAGTGGGAAACGTCGGATAAGGCTGACAACGCTAGATCTTCCTGTGCACGTATCCCTTCTCGGTCACTCCACGATCTTCTAGCGTCCTTATCCTATCACCTTGTCCTGTCTAATCAGAACACAAGCCTTGATGTAGGTTGTGGCGTAGCCTGATATGCCGCCATGCGTAGGGTGCAATGGGCGGTTCCGTTCAGTCTCCTTCGTCCGTCCTTTTGTCCCTCGGTAACGCGCGAGGAACAATGAAGGTCATAATAAAGGGTACTCAAAAGGCATACTAAGTCAATGTTCCAGTCTCGGTAACAAGCGGGTAACAGTGTGGCCCGTGCGTCGCGGACTAGGCACGCCGCTTGCGACCTAAGTGGATAGGCACACTGCCTATAGTTAATGCAGAGGCGCTCCAAGCACAAGGCTTGCGCCAGGCTCCGCCCCCACGCAACAGCACTAGGACTCCGCCTGAGTGGGGAGCAGGAGTCATGAGTATACATACCTGAGGTTTCAGAAAGTGCCCATGGAGACCACCCGATAGGAGCAGCCCGGACCCCTCTAGGCCTGAGGTTCGGAAAGTGTCTAGGAGGAAGGTCAGACCTCTCCCCCACATGCTTGCACACGTGGCAGCACCGAACCCCTTTAGGCCTAAGGTCCGGAAAGTGTCTGGGGGAGACCGAACCTCTCCCCCATAGGCCTGCACACGTGGCGACACTGAACCCCTTTATTTATGAGGTCCGGAAAGTGTCTAGGGGGAAAGCTAGACCCTTATAGGCCAGGGGGCAGGTGATAGGTATAGGCGCCTAGGGCTGCCCTTTGGCGAGACCGGCCCTCAGTCATAGTTGTAGAGGGTCCCTATTATTTGGGAGATGTGTCACCTCTAGGGCCCCTCTATCAGGGTTCAGAGAGCTGACAACAGATCATTATGTGAAGTCACTCGTCAAATATAATTGTGTCATCACACATGAGCATTGTACTATTCACACACAAAAATCCTCATTCACCACATTGAACTGTCTAGATAATTCTTCTTTATTATTTCTCTCATTCACTCATGTCTAATAACCAAGGATGTCCGGATCATCCCACCATCACACACCACCACTCGTGCCCTCACGCATCCTCGTTCAGCGACCGTGAGAGATTAGAGTTCAAATCTCTCAGGCACCGTTTTATTTTTCTTCTTTCTCTCTCATTTTTTTGTTCTCTCTCTCTCTATGCCAAGAAGCATTAATAACAAACCAATATTGGGGAAAAGGTCCCTTGTTTTTGCTGATTTTCTCTCTCTCCATCTCCATGCCAAGAAGCATAAAGAACAAACCAGTCTAGAAGGGAAAATGCCGTAATAGTTATTAGTATTTTTGTGTCGATGCGTTTGTGTATCTATATCCCTAAATAAAGCATTAGTTCAAATTAATCTAGATCCATGGATCCATCCAACAAATTGAGATGAGTTTTCTTCGTGGACCATGTTTTGTACACACAGAGAATTATACTCATCGCATTGGACCGTGCAGATCTCTTTTCCCTATTATTTCTCTCACTCGCATGTCACAATCAAGGATGTCCGGATCATCCCATCCTCACGCACGACCCCACCTGCGCCCTCACGCACCCCTTACTGTTCTTTCCCCTGTTCTCTTTCTCTTGCTCTATTCTCTGCCACCGATCTAGATGGAGGGGGCAAGCGATTGACGAGGGAGCTGGCTCGTGAGGACAAAAACATGAGCATCTCCTCTGGCACTTTACTATATTTTTATGTTTTATACTCTATATTCAGTCATAAATAAATACTAGCTGAGTTCCCGTGCGTTGCAACGGGAATATATAATATCAGTATACTACGATAACTTATATACAAAATGTGTGTTATACTGTTATGAGAAAATGTTTCATAATCAAGATGACGCCACAATTCTCGATATAGTAGTCGTCGAACGCGCGCGACATGACGAGTACCGATGACTCTTGGTTGGGCTGCCAAACGAAGTGCACCCCGGGCTCATCAGCGAGGTAGTACCCCTGGTCGTTGCACCACCGGATGCGCTACTCCACTACATACATCATGTTCGAGGACACTCACACAACGTCAGCAATGTCCATCGTCCCAGCGCACAAAAATTCATGTCCGGTCAGTAGCGACTTACGTGGCAAGTTGGGCTTCAGGTGGACGATGAGCTGGACGGTGTGATGGCGTCGTCGTCGGATGCGATGTCCAGAACAACCCGAGAGTCGTCGACGTTGGCGACAACCATGAGGCCCCCCTGCTTAACGATGGACAGCGCGGTGCAGCTGCTCTGGACCGCGTCCAAGCGGCGGCTTCGTGGAGCTTATCGTACACAGCGGCGCATGCGACCACGTAGGACTGTTTCTAGAGGTCGAACTGACAGTCGTCAAGCTTCTTCTCGTCATCGATGAGCGACGCCAACGCGAGTGCCTCCTGCTCATGGTGTTTGTTCGGGGTTTCAAGTAAGAAACATGGATTCATGTTTGGCGTTGGTTTATGAAAATGACTCACAAGTCTGATCCATGGAAAAAATATTACGAAGAAAAAATGTCGCACATGCAAAAAAGGGAATTTAAGTATAAAACATTATTCAAACAAAAGAAATTACATGCAAAGCTCTTCTTTAAATAATATTACCTCCATCCAAAAATATAATTCAAGAATCTCGGTGATACTTATCTACTACTACGCATTGTGCAAGGGTAACAAGTGAGCTTGGTGAGAGATGTAGTAGATGTGTTTTCTCTCATAGATGCAAACATAAACACACATGTGGTGTAGCGGTAGCTACTCTTGGCCTTTTCTTGAGAGGAGGTCACAGGTTCAAATCCCCTTGATGAAATTTGTGTTTTTTTAATTTTAGCTAGACGTGGGCTGTACGGGGGAATGAGAATGAGTTTTGCGAGGAGGGGGAATGAGAAAGACAGAACAAATAATGGTAATGAGAGAACATAGAATGGTATGGGGGAATGAGATAATGAGTTTTGCGAGGAGGGGGAATGAGAAAGACAGAACAAATAATGGTAATGAGAGAACATAGAATGGTGGAAGAACATGAGAATGAGAAACGCATGAGAATGAGAAACGCAGAACAAGGAATGAGAATGGTGACAGAACGGAAAATTATAGGAGATTATAGGGGAGTACGAGCACTTTACTAGTCGCGGTAAAAGTAAAGGTGTCCTATTGGAACCATTATGTTTTTTCATGAATGTCAGCTGTAGTAATACATGCAAAAAAGTTACGATCTCCTATTCTTTTATCTATATAAATAAATTGTCGACTGAAATAGTGAAGGTCTGTTTGATTCAACTTTTTTTTCCAATGCTTTTCTAAGAATATGGTTATAGAGAGAATCTGACTGTGGAGATTAAGTGCAAAGGTGGATAAAAAAGTTCATATAGTTTAGGATGTAGAAAGTGACGATTTTTATATAAGCGGGTTAAAAAGCTGAGCGTTTAGCAGTCTTAATATTTTTCTGGTGGTCAGAAGCTGACTGAAAAAAGTTGAAACAAACGGGACATTGATATGTTTAGAATCATCTTAGTTTTTATAAATCAGTTTTTAAAAAACTTGTGCGCTTCCAAACAGGCCTTAAACATAAACAAACACAATAAGCCATATGCAATTTGACAAATCATTCCTAGTACCCGTTACACCTGATCATGTTCCTAACACGACAAATCCAGCACAATCATCGAGCGTGATTGAAGCGTGCGCAATAACCAGATAGGCTGGAGCAGAACACCAAACGCCGCGAGCCAGGTTCCGAGTTCTCACTCGACAATCCCACGGGCAAAACCTCGCAAAAATATCATTTTCAGGGTTAGTTTGTCAACTCCAATTTTCTAAAAGATTAAACTAAATTTTCTTAAGGACTAATTTGCGAACCTCATTTTTATAAGGGGTCTCGTTTATTTGGTTGGAATTAAATTATTCTAATAATCATAGTTTAGACATAAATTAATTAAGATAATATATTTGTACAGTATCTTAAATCATATGAGAGAGAAATAGTTATATACTACACTTATATTATAAGATGCAAGTAGGAGAATACACTATAAATTATATATTAAAAAAGTATCATGTAAATCTATAGAATTAATTTTTATTTCTCACCATATAAATTTAAGATAGGTTTACATATAAACTTTGAAAAATTATGGAATGCTACATTCTAAAAAAAATAGCCTACTCCATTAGTTATATTCTAATTTCTCAAGATAAAGGAAAATAAATAGGGTCTAAAGGATTTCCATTTCATCAAAATAAATTAGTTCATTTTTATTGAGAAAATAGAAATTAATTGAAAAAATAGAGTTTCTAAACTGTCTCTAAAAAAATAAAAATCTATTAGAAAAATAAAATTGTCAAAGCAGTCCTTATACGTGGGTTAGAGCCTCCCCGTCCCATGTGCTCACCGTTTTATTCCCATTCCATCCAGCGAGCTTGATTGTTGCTTTGCCTTTGCGCTTTGCTTGTTTACTCCTACTACAATAGCCTCTCGCCGCCGCTGGCTCTGCTACCCGCGTTCTTCGCTGCATCTGGTTCTTCTCGGACTCCGCCGCTCCCCCCGCAGACGCAAGAAACTGCTGGCCATGGAGCCCCCATCCGCCCAGGCGATGTCCGCGACTGACGACTTCCAGGACAAGGCCGTCGACGAGTGGTAAGGGGACTCGACTGCTCCCTCCAAACCCCGATCCTTCTCGTTTCCGCTTTCTCCTTTACGAGTTATATATGACCGACGGCGGTCCGCCGTTTGTTTGGTTGCAGTTGCTCTTGCTGCTACGATTGCTGCTCCAGCATCCTGGACTTCCTGTGCTGCTCGTCCTGATCGATCGATGCCTGCCCTTTCGACGGCCCCGTGGAATTTCTCAGGGAACCGGAGGCCTTACCGTGGCCCACTGATCTTGGATTCTAGATGCCGTGGGATTCGTGTGTTCTTTAGGTCCTTCGGTGACGATGTTTGTAATCCGGATTCGAATCATCGGTAACAGTAAAGGAAACTTGATAGACTGCTGAACAGCCGAGTTATCTTCAACCCTGCGGTGTGTTTCCTCTGATAAAGCTTTTCTGCGCGTTTGCAGATCGATTCGCTGTTTGGAATTCTTATGGGTGACGTGCGGTCGCACTTGACGCACGCTTCATTGCAGATTTTATTTACAGGAGTTCTTTTTTTTTTCCGCAAACCATTTGGTTCTGCGTTTCTTGTGCACTGAACACTGAGAAGTGAGAAGTCCTCATTGCACTAGCAAGTTAGCAAAGTTACGTGACCTACTTGCTGATATCATCGAGACCTCGGTAGAAGTAGCAAAAGCGGGCACAGATTAATACAAAAGAATAGGCCTATATACATCCTGCGTTTTGGTGTTTGGCTGTTTGCTATCATGATGGATCGTGATATTGGAAAGCTGAATTGGACCACCATAGACTAGCCTCTTCTCCGTCCGCGTTTTCCGCTTGCTGTGGTGGACTGACCTATAACGACAACTCATATGCAGCTGCACTTTCTGTTACTAGTTGAGAATTGAGATAAGGTATTCTCATATCTATATTTAGAGGGTGTTTGAATGCATTATAGATAATAGTTAGTAGCTAAAATTAGTTGAGATATTCAAATACCCTAGCTAATAGACTAATAGCTCAACTATTAACTATTTTTGTAAATTAGTTAATAGTTAGTTAGTTATTTGTTAGTTAGCTGATTCCACTAACGATTTTTAGCCAACTAACTATTAATTTTAGTGCATTCAAACACTCCCTTAAACTTTACTATGTAAACAGTATAGTGTACAGTATAAAATAGTTTAAAAATGTTTTTGAATGACTATATAGATAAACCTATGGACATTGTCTAAACATACTGTCGGCGTTTTGAACCCGAGGGGTCCCTGTACCGACGAGTAAATTATCGCCGCGTGCCCCAGCCCAGATGGGTCGGCGCGAGACAGAGCGCGAAGGGGGGAAGAAGCCGGAGGGAGACGAGCGTGAGAGGTGAAATCCCGCGGCCTTCGTGTTTGTCTCGCGCCCAGGTCGGGTGCGCTTACAATAGGGGGTTACAAGCGTCCACGCGGGAGGGAGCGAGCGGCCTCACGCGAGCGCCGTCCCGTCCTTCCCCGCGCGGCCAACCCTCGTAAGAGGGCCCTGGATCTTCCTTTTATAGGCGTAAGGAAAGGATCCAGGTGTACAATGGGGGTGTAGCAGTGTGCTAACGTGTCTAGCGGAGGAGAGCTAACGCCCTAAGTACATGCCATCGTGGCAGCCGGAGAGGTTTTGGCACCCGGTTCGTGTGATGTCGTGGCCGTCGGAGGAGCGTCGGAGCCTGGCGGAAGGACAACTGTCAGGGCTGTCGAGTCCTTGCTGACGTCCTCTTGCTTCCGTAAGGGGGCTGAGAGCCGCCGTCGTCATAGAGCGTGCGGGGCGCCATCATTACTCGTATAGTGGAGCGAGCCAGATGGGACGCCGGTCTTGTTCCCCGTAGCCTGAGTCAGCTTGGGGCAGGGTAATGATGGCGCCTCCTGTTGACGTGGTCGGTCCGTGCCCTGGGTTGGGCGAGGTGGAGGCTCCTCCGAGGTCGAGGTCGAGTCTGTCTTCCAAGGCCGAGGTCGAGTCCGAGCCCCTGGGTCGGGCGAGGCGGAGACCGTCGGCTGATGTCAGGGCTGAGTTCGAGCCCTGGGGTCAGGCGAAGCGGAGTTCGTCGTCCTTCGGGGCTGAGCCCGAGTCCGAGCCCTGGGGTCGGGCGAAGCGGAGTTCGTCGTCTTCCGGGGCTGAGCCCGAGTCCGAGCCCTGGGGTCGGGCGAAGCGGAGTTCGTCGTCTTCCGGGGCTGAGCCCGAGTCCGAGCCCTGGGGTCGGGCGAAGCGGAGTTCGTCGTCTTCCGGGGCTGAGCCCGAGTCCGAGCTCTGGGGTCGGGCGAAGTGGAGTTCGTCGTCTTCCGGGGCTGAGCCCGAGTCCGAGCCCTGGGGTCGGGCGAAGCGGAGTTTCCCATGGCGCCTAGGGTCGGACTTGGCTGCTGTCAGCCTCACTCTGTCGAGTGGCACAGTAGTCAGAGCGGCGCAGGCGGCGCTGTCCTCTTGTCAGGCCGGTCAGTGGAGCGGCGAAGTGACTACGGTCACTTCGGCTCTGTCAACTGGAGGGCGCGCGTCAGGATAAAGGTGTCAGGCCACCTTTGCATTAAATGCCCCTGCGATTTGGTCGGTTGGTGTGGCGATTTGGCCAAGGTTGCTTCTTGGTGAAGACTGGGCCTCGGGCGAGCCGAAGGTGTGTCCGTTGATGGAGGGGGTCCTCGGGCGAGACGTAGATCCTCTGGGGTCGGCTGCCCTTGCCCGAGGCTGGGCTCGGGCGAGGCGTGATCGCGTCCCTCGAATGGACCGATCCCTGACTTAGTCGCACCCATCAGGCCTTTGCAGCTTTGTGCTGATGGGGGTTACCAGCTGAGATTTAGGAGTCTTGGGGGTACCCCTAATTATGGTCCCCGACAGTAGCCCCCGAGCCTCGAAGGGAGTGTTAATACTCGCTTGGAGGCTTTTGTCGCACTTTTTTGCAAGGGGACCAGCCTTTCTCGGTTGCGTCTTGTTCCGGTGGGTGCGCGCGAGCGCACCCGCCGGGTGTAGCCCCCGAGGCCTCGGAGGAGTGGTTTGACTCCTTCGAGGTCTTAATGCATTTCGCAATGTTTCGGCCGGTCTGGTCGTTCCCTCATGCGAGCTGGTCGTAGCCCGGGTGCACGGTCGGGTCCCAAGTTATCGGGCTGGTAGGTTGACGGTGTCAACGGTTTGGCCGGAGCTGGGTTTGCGAGAGCAGCCCCCGAGCCTCTGCATAGGGCGAGAGGATGGTCAAGGACAGACTCGACTTTTTTACATACGCCCCTGCGTCGTCTTTCCGCAAGGAGGAGGGGGAAAGCGCCATGTTGCCCTTGGAGGGCGCCAAACATGGTGTCTCCAGCGAGCTGCTGAAGGGTAATCCGAGTGGACGCCCGTGCCCCATTTGTTAGGGGTCGGCTAGAGGCCCGGAGGCGCGCTCCAAAAGTACCTGCGGGTGATCTGCCGGACCCGGTCCCCTTTTGACGGGGTCCGAGGGCTCGATGCCTCCCTCTGATGGGATTCCGTTACAAGATCGTTCCCGCTGGTCTCGGAAATGTCCTAGGGTACCTCAGGAGTATAGCTCGAGCCTTGGTTATGTATCGAACGTACCCAGGGTCATCCCTCGCTCTATGTCTGAGGCGGCTGTGAACCCTTCGAGGGCCAGCCTACGAACCCCTGATCAGTAGTGGGCGCGGAGCCCGAGTGGCCTGAGTAGGCCGTTGAACCCTTCCGAGGGGCCGGCCTTAGAACCTCTGACCAGTAGTGGGCGCGGAGCCCAAGCGCTCTGAGGCGGCTGTTAAACCCCTCCGAGGGGCCAGCCTTTGAACCTCTGATCAGTAGGGAGGCTCGGGGCCTGTTTCCTTCACGGAGAAGGATCCTTTTCGGGGTATCCCCCTTTCCCGGTCCCTGTTGTAAGAGAGAGAAAGAGGAAAAGGTAAAGGATACGAAATCGAATGACGTGGCGTACCTTTTTTGACGCGGTCATTATGACGAAGGCGAAGCGTCGCTCGCTTCTCCTGCCAGAGGCGCCGCCTGTCCCGCCGCGGAGTTAATGCGACGGGGCAAGTGGTTCGCGGGGCAGCCGTTGCGCGTGCGCGGGCCGTTCGAGGAACGGAACACGGACGCGTCGTCTTCACGCCGTGAGAGAGGGTTCTCTCGCTGTCCCACGAGGTGACGTGAGCTTGGCTGACGACGTGACCGCTGCTTCTGCCCGCCTGCCACCGCCATTACTGCCGGCCCATTTTTGGCCGCATCGACCGTCGTGCCTTCTCCCGCGGCTGACTGCCCCGTGATTGATGCGCCTGGCTGGCACTGTTGGGTCATACGCAGGGTTGCCTTGAGTCGCGGTACTGGTTCCGCAGTCGAGGAGGCGCGGTAGTGGCGCAAGGGGCGGCACGGCTGCTCGCACGTAGCAACTGGCACGCCGGTTGTGTGACGTGTGGGCCTGGGCCTCCATGCTGGGCGCGTTGGAGTCGAAGGGGTGCGCCCATTTGGCGCGGTTGCATGCCGACTGCATGGCTGTCCGCCCTTTCACCCGCCAGTCTAGGCGAAAGTGGAGGAATGCTCGTAACCGCTGGGCAGTTGCATGCACCGCGCGCGGCGGTTTGGCTTCTTCTGCTCTGGGCCAGCCTGCATGACGCGTGGGACCCAGCCCCCGCGCCGTAGGAGGAGGACCTTGGAGCGTGTTGGAGAAGACTCAGCCCGCGACGGCTAGGGACGCAAGTAGGGAGAGTTGCCTCTAAAATGAGGGTGACCCCCTTGAAAGGCGACCATGTCTTCGCGCTCCCTTATGCATCGTGTCTTTCCACCTTCCGAGCCCCCGGATGGGGAACACCCGCAATCCTTCCACCTTGTCGTTGGAGGAACGCAACTTCGTGGAAGTTGGTACCTTTCAGCCATCGTTCGGCTTCAAGGATTTTCATCATGCAGCCCGACCGCATCCCCTTGCCGGTGGTCACCCAGGACGGTGACCACCAGCCCCTGGATGGGGAGAAGCAAGCCGGGTCGCGACCCCCGCCCCTCCCCCAGCTTCAAGGGTGTTTATCATCCTTGCTGGGGCGGAGAGCGAGGCGAGCTGGGGCTCTACCTCCCGCACGGGTCGGCTGGCCACCTCCTCTTCTAGCTTCTGGTGGTGGAAACCATCCTCCAGCTTTGCGGAGGAGGCGTCCTCCAGCCATGCCGGGGAAGGCGAACTGTTGCTGCCCAGCTAGGATGCAACATTCCGTCCTCTTCCTCGCTTTCGTGGCGAGGACGGGAGCGAGGACCTGCCGGTGCACTTTGGAGCGGCCCGCGTTTGCCGGTGCGGCGTTGGCGGAGAGGCGGATGCCGCCGTCGGTGCTGACGTGGTGGTAGCCGGGGGAAGCTTCCCCACTGTCGGGGCCGTTAGCGCCGTCTACGGACCGGCCTCCGGCTCTTTGGCTTTGATGTCTGGTTCGCGTCCCTTGAGCGGGGACGTGAACGAGAGCCTTCCGATGGCCGCGTCCGTCCTGGGACCATAGCTGCTGCTGCAAAGGTCGCTGGTGAGTCGCCCGGAGCTTGTCACCCCGCAGGCTCCCTGGTGTGGAGGTTGTTCATACCTGCGGGGACGGAACCGGAGTTTCGTTTGTAACAGCACCTTGAGTGCCGGTGTTTTGTTCATTGCGGCTGTCGGGGCCTGAACATGTATGTATTTTCGGCACGGAGCCGTGTTTTTCCTCATTTCGAGCACTAAGACTCGCCTGTTGGCTATCTGAACCGCTTCACCAAGTGTGAGTTGCCTCGTGCAAAGGTGACGAGTGAGGTATCCGTATCCCGGAGGCGTAGGAGTCCCTCGGCTCGGTCGGCCTTGCTGTCCGAGGCTTCTCTTGCTTAGTCAAATGAACCCTCGGCTGCTCTTCGATGAGACGAAGCCGAAGGTAGCGGTGTGAGCACGGACAGAGGCTGAGTTGGCTCGAAAAGAAGACTTGGTCGGCCAGAGCCTGGCCGGGTCGTCCACTGGCGGGACCGACGCCGGAGTTGAATTGCCGAGGCCACAAACCGAGCCGATGTCCTCGGGGGACAGCTGGCTAAGGCTTTGAGGTGACCGGCCGAGCCGTCTGCTCGAGCCGGATTCTTGGAGAAGACCCTGGCGGCGATGGCCCGGGTGTGGTGCTGATGTCGTCCTTCGGGGTGGAGATCCTCCGACCGTGTCGCCGTCCGAGGCTAGGTCGGACCTCGCCGAAGGTGTAGTTGACGCCGAGGGTGCTGCTGCTCCCTTCAATTGTCAAGATCCGAGCCTGTAGGATCGGATTATCTTGTAGTGTGTGTATGTTTCCTGCGGCCGCCGAGGCCCAGACACACCATCGTCGTGTTGTAAAGCTGCGCTTCTTTTCCCCTTGTTTCGAGTATATGGACTTATTTGTCGGTAACAAAATTGTTTATGCAAGCGAGAGTTACTTTTCACGGAAGGTGATGAGTGAGGTATCCGTATCCTGGAGGCGTAGGAATCCCTCGGCTCAGTCGGCCTTGCCGCTTACGCGCACTCTTACTCGTCCATAGGGTTCTGTCACCGACGCAGTCGAGAAGGCCCGAAAAATCGTTTCGGCAGAGGAGCTTTCGAGCGTGAAGACTTGTTCGGTCCGCGGAATCACCTATCCGAGCACGAGTTACTTATCGCAGAAGGTGATGAGTGAGGTATCCGTATCCCGGAGGCGTAGGAGTCCCTCGGCTCGGTCAGCCTTGGTTGCTTACGTGTACTCCGTCGTTTTTAGGATCCACTTTAGAAGTAGTCGAAAAGCACGAAAGACATTCTGGTAGAAAAGATCTTTTTCCGAGGAAAATTTTGGCGTAGAGGGGGTTCCCCCCTTTTAGCCCCCGAGGGAGGGTCGGGCTTTGCCGAGGCAAGGCTGACCCTTCCTTGATGACTAAACTTTGCGTGGGAACGAGGTATACGAACAACTTGAAAGCATCTTAAGGGTAGAAGCGACGTAGCTGTTGGATGTTCCAAGCGTTGCTGTAGACCTCGCCTTGACTGTTGGCCAGCTTGTACGTTCTGGGCATTAGAACCTTGGCGATGACGAACGGCCCTTCCCAGGGAGGCGTGAGCTTGTGCCGCCCTCGGGCGTCTTGTCGCAGCCGAAGCACCAGGTCACCCACCTGGAGGTCTCGGGACCGAACCCCTCGGGCGTGGTAGCGTCGCAGGGACTGCTGGTACCGCACCGAGTGTAGTAAGGCCATGTCCCGAGCCTCTTCCAGCTGGTCCAGTGAGTCTTCTCGATTAGCTTGATTGCTTTGGTCATCGTAGGCCCTCGTCCTCGGGGAACCGTATTCTAAGTCTATGGGCAAGACGGCCTCAGCCCCATAGACTAGAAAGAACGGTGTGAAGCCTGTGGCTCGGCTCGGCGTTGTCCTCAGACTCCAGAACACCGAGGGGAGTTCCTTCATCCATCGCTTGCCGAACTTGTTGAGGTCGTTGTAGATCCGAGGCTTGAGTCCTTGCAGAATCATGCCGTTGGCACGTTTTACCTGCCCATTCGTCATGGGATGAGCCACGGCGGCCCAGTCCACCCGGATGTGGTGATCCTCGCAGAAGTCCAGGAACTTTCTGCCGGTGAACTGGGTGCCGTTGTCGGTGATGATGGAGTTCGGGACCCCAAAGCGGTGGATGATGTTGGTGAAGAATGCCACCGCCTGTTCGGACCTGATGCTGTTTAGGGGTCGGACCTCGATCCACTTGGAGAATTTGTCGATGGCAACCAACAGGTGCGTGTAGCCCCCGGGTGCCTTCTGCAAGGGGCCGACTAGGTCCAGACCCCACACAGCAAACGGCCAGGTGATGGGTATGGTCTGCAGGGCCTGAGCGAGCAGGTGGGTCTGCCTTACGTAGAACTGACACCCTTCATAGGTGCGGACAATTCTAGTGGTGTCGGCCACCGCCGTCGGCCAGTAGAAACCTTGTCGGAAGGCGTTTCCAACAGGGGCTCGAGGAGCTGCGTGATGGCCGCAAGCCCCCGAGTGTATCTCTTGTAGGAGCTCTTGGCCTTCGGCGATGGAAATGCATCGCTGGAGGATGCCCGAGGGGCTGTGGTGGTAGAGCTCATTCCCGTCTCCCAGCAAGACGAACGACTTGGCGCGCCGCGCCAACCGCCGAGCTTCGGCCTAGTCGAGGGGTAGCTCTCCTCGGTGGAGATATTGCAGGTACAGGGTCTGCCAGTTTCAATTAGGCGTGACCCCGCTCCGCTCCTCCTCGATGCGTAGTGCCTCACCCTCGGAGGTCGAGGGTACCTCAGGCCGAGCCGAGGGTGCCTCGGGCTCGGGCGTGTCGTTGGTCTTGATGGAGGGTTGATGCAGGTCTCGGGAGAAGACGTCCGGGGGAACCGTTGTTCGCCCCGAGGCTATTTTAGCCAGCTCGTCCGCAGTCTCGTTGTAGCGTCGGGCGATGTGGTTGAGCTCGAGCCCGTAGAACTTGTCTTCTAGGCGCCGAACCTCATCGCAGTATGCTTCCATCTTCGGGTCGCGGCAGTGGGAGTTCTTCATGACTTGGTCGATGACGAGCTGCGAGTCACCGCGAGCGTCGAGGCGTCGGACCCCCAGCTCGATGGCGATGCGCAACCCGTTGACCAGAGCCTCGTACTCAGCCACATTGTTGGACGCCGGGAAGTGGAGGCGTAGCACGTAGCGTAGGTGCTTCCCGAGGGGTGAGATGAAGAGCAGGCCTGCGCCTGCTCCTGTCTTCATCAGCGACCCGTCGAAGAACATGGTCCAGAGTTCCGGTTGGATCGGAGCTGTTGGGAGCTGGGTGTCGACCCATTCAGCCACGAAGTCCGCCAAGACCTGGGACTTGATGGCCTTCCGAGGGGCGAACGAGATCGTTTCGCCCATGATTTCCACCGCCCACTTTGCAATTCTACCCGAGGCCTCTCGGCACTGGATGATCTCCCCCAGGGGGAAGGATGACACCACAGTTACCGGATGAGACTCGAAGTAGTGTCGCAACTTCCGCCGCGTCAGGATCACCGCGTACAGTAGCTTCTGAATTTGTGGGTAGCGGATCTTGGTCTCGGACAGTACCTCGCTGATGAAGTAGACTGGCCTCTGGACGGGAATGTATGCCCCTCTTCTCGCCTCTCAACTACGATCGCGGCGCTAACCACCTGAGTGGTCGCGGCGACGTAGATCAAGAGGGCTTCTCCGGCAGCGGGAGGCACCAAGATGGGCGCGTTTGTGAGGAGCGCCTTCAGGTTCCCGAGGGCTTCCTCGGCCTCAGGGGTCCAAGTGAAGCACTCGGCCTTCCTTAAGAGGCGGTACAGAGGCAGGCCTCTTTCGCCGAGGCGCGAGATGAAACGGCTCAGAGCCGCAAGGCATCCCGTGACTCTCTGTACGCCTTTCAAATCCTTGATGGGCCCCATTGTCGGCGTTTCGAGACAGGGGGGTCCCTAAGCCGACGAGTGAGTGTGCTGCGTGCCCCAGCCCAGATGGGTCGAGCGCGTGGGCGAGCGCGAAGGGGGGAGAGGCGAGGTGGCCGGAGTCGGGCGTGAGAGAGGTGGAAGTCCCGCGGCCTTCGTGTTCGTCCCGCGCCCAGGTTGGGTGCGCTTGCAGTAGGGGGGTTACAAGCGTCCACGCGGGTGAGGGAAGCGAGCGGCCCCAAGAGAGCGCATGTCCCGTCCTCGGTCCCGCGCGGCCAACCTTCTCTAAGAAGGCCCTGGTCCTCCCTTTTATAGTCGTAAGGAGAGGATCCAGGTGTACAATGGGGGGTGTAGCAGAGTGCTACGTGTCTAGCGGAAAGAGAGCTAGCGCCCTAGGTACATGCCAATGTGGCAGCCGGAGAGGTCTTGGCACCTTGCTGGCGTGATGCCGTGGCTGTCGGAGGAGCGACGGAGCGTGGCGGAGGGACAGCTGTTGGAGCGGTCGAGTCCTTGCTGACGTCGCCCTGCTTCCGTAAGAGAGCTGAGGGCCGCCGTCGTCACAGAGCTCGTGGAGCGCCATCATTGCCCATCCGGCGGAGCTGGCCGGATGGGACGCCGGTCTTGTTCTCTGTGACCCGAGTCGATTCGGGGTAGGATGATGATGGCGCTTCCTGTTGACGTGGCAAGCCTGTGCCCTAGGCAGGGCGGCGTGGGGGCTCCCCCGAAGCCGAGGTCGAATCTGTCTTTCGTTGCCGAGGCCGAGCCCGAGCCCTTGGGTCGGGCGAGGCGGAGATCTTTTAGCCGAGGCCAGGGCGGAGTCCGAGCCCTGGGGTCGGGCGAGGCGGAGTTTCGTCATCTTCCGGGTCTTAGCCCGAGTCCGAGCCCTGGGGTCGGGCGGAGCGGAGTTCGCCGTCTTCCGGGTCTTAGCCCGAGTCCGAGCCCTGGGGTCGGGCGGAGCGGAGTTCGCCGTCTTCCGGGTCTTAGCCCGAGTCCGAGCCCTGGGGTCGGGCGGAGCGGAGTTCGCCGTCTTCCGGGTCTTAGCCCGAGTCCGAGCCCTGGGGTCGGGCGGAGCGGAGTTTGCTATGGCGCCTTTGGCAAGGCCTGACTGCCTGTCAGACTCACTCTGTCGAGTGGCACTGCAGTCGGAGTGGCGCAGGCGGCGCTGTCCTTCTGTCAGACTGGTCAGTGGAGCGGTGGAGTGACGGCGGTCACTTCAGCTCTGCCGGGGGGCGCGTGTCAGGATAAAGGTGTCAGGCCACCTTTGCGTTAAATGCTCCTGCAACTTGGTCAGTCGGTGTGGCGATTTAGTCAGGGTTGCTTCTGAGCGAAGCCAAGGCCT
The DNA here is from genome assembly GCF_902167145.1 of Zea mays. NCBI lineage: Eukaryota > Viridiplantae > Streptophyta > Magnoliopsida > Poales > Poaceae > Zea > Zea mays. The sequence continues at coordinate 191,823,119 of NC_050100.1, forward strand.
CGGGCGAGCCGGAGGTGTGTCCGCCGTAAAAAGGGGGGCCTCGGGCGAGACGGAAGTCTCTCGAGGTCGGCTGCCCTTGGCCGAGGCTAGGCTCGGGTGAAGCGTGATCGAGTCACTCGTGTGGACTGATCCCTGACTTAATCGTACCCATCAGGCCTTTGCAGCTTTATGCTGATGGGGGTTACCAGCTGAGAATTAGGCGTCTTGAGGGTACCCCTAATTATGGTCCCCGACAGTAGCCCCCGAGCCTCGAAGGGAGTGGTAGCACTCGCTTGGAGGCTTTCGTCGCACTTTTTTGCAAGGGGGCCAGCCTTTCTCGGTTGCATTTCGTTCCGGTGGGTGCGCGCGAGCGCACCCGCCGGGTGTAGCCCCCGAGGCCTCGGAGGAGTGGTTACACTCCTTCGAGGTCTTAATGCCTTGCGTAATGCTTCGGCTGGTCTGGTTGTTCCCTCATGCGAACTGGCCGTAGCCCGGGTGCACGGTCGGGGCCCAAGCTCTCGGGCTGGTATGTTGACGCTGTCAACGGTTTGGCCGGAGCCGGGTTTGCGAGAGCAGCCCCCGAGCCTCCGCACAGGGCGAGAGGACGATCAGGGACAGACTCGACTTTTTACATACGCCCCTACGTCGCCTTTCCGCAAGGAGGAGGGGGGGAGTGCGCCATGTTACCCTCGATGGGCGCCGAACATGGTGTCTCCGGTGAGCTGCAAGCGGGTAATCTGAGTGGACGTCCGTGCCCCGTTCGTTGGGGGTCGGCTAGGGGCCCAGAGGCGCGCCCAAAAGTACCTGCGGGTGATTTGCCGGACCCGGTCCCCTGGCGACGGGGTCCGAGGGCTCGATGCCTCCCTCCGATGGGATTCCGTTACAAGATCGTTCCCGTTGGTCTCGGAAATGTCCTAGGGTACCTCGGGAGCGCAGCCCGAGCCTCGGTTATGTATCGAACGTACCCCTGGTCATCCCTCGCTCGGTGTCTGAGGCGACTGTGAACCCTTCGGGGGCCAGCCTTCGAACCCCTGATCAGTAATGGGCGCGGAGCCCGAGTAGCCTGAGGCGGCCATGGAACCCTTCGGGGGGCTGGCCTTCGAACCCCTGACCAGTAGTGGGTGTCGGGCCCACGCGATCTGAGGCGACTGTTGAACCCTTCGGAGGGCCAGTCTTCGAACCCCTGATCAGTAGGGGGGGCTCGGAGCCCGGTTCCTTCGCGGAGAAGGATCCTTTTCGGGGTATCCCCCTTTCCCGGTCCCTGTTGCAAGAGATAGAGAAAGAGGAAAAAGGAAAAGGATACGAAATCGAACGACGTGACGTACCTCTTTTTGACGCGGTCATTACGGCGAAGGCGAAGCGTCGCGCGCTTCTCCCGCCAGAGGCGCCGCGTGTCCCGCCGTGGAGTTAATGCGACGGAGCGAGTGGTTGGCGGGGCGGCCGTCGTGCGTGCGCGAGCCGTTCGAGGAACGGGTCACGGGTGCACTGTCATCACGCCGTGGGAGGAGGCTCTCCTGCTGTCCCAGGATGGGACGTGAGCCTGGCTGACGACGTGACTGCTGCGCCCGCCCGCCTGCCACCGCCATTACTGCCGGCCCACTTTCGGCCGCTTTGACCAACGCGCCAGGCTGGCGCCGCTGGGTCGTGCGCTGGTTGCCCTGAGTTGCGGCACAGGCTCCGCAACCGAAGAGGCGCGACGGTGGCACAAGTGGCGGTGCGGTTGCTTGCATGCAGCAACTGGCGCGCCGGTTGCTTGACGCGTGGGCCTGGGCTTCCAAGCTGGCGTGTCAGAAGTCGGAAAAGCGCGTCCACCTGGCGCGGTTGCATGCCGCCTGCATGGCTGCCCGCCCCTTCCGCCCGTTGGTCTGGGCAAAAGTGGGGGGTCGCTTGTAACCGCTGGGCGGTCGTGCGCACCACGCGCGGCGGTTTGGCTTCTTCTGCCCTGAGCCGGTTTGCATGACATGCGGGACCCAGCCCCCGAGTCGCAGGGGAGGGCCTTGGAGCGTGTTGGAGAAGACTCAGCTCGTGGCGTCTGGGGGCGCACGTAGGGAGAGTTGCCTTTAAAAGGAGGGAGACTCCTTTCAGAAGGCAACCATGTCTTTTTCCTCCCTTATGCGTCGTGTCTTTCCATCTTCCAAGCCCCCGGATGGGGGGTATCCGCCGCCTTTCCGCCTCCTCGTTGGAGGAACGCAACCCCATGGGAGTTGGTACCTCTCAGCCATCGTTCGGCTTCAAGGATTTTCATCAGGCAGCCTGGTTGCTCCCTTCCGCCGGTGGTCACCCAAGACGGTGACCTCCAGCTCCTGGATGGGGAGAGGCAAACCAGGCTGTGATCCCGCCCTCAGCATCGGGTGTGTTCGTCATCCTCGCTGGGGCGGGGATCGAGGCGAGCCGGGGCTCTACCTCATGTGCGGGTCGGCGAACCACCTCCTCTTCCAGCTTCTGGCGGTGGCAATCGTCCTCCCGCGCTACGGCGGAGTCGTCCTCCAGTCATGTCGGGGAAGGCGAACTGTTGCTGTCCAGCTAGGATGCAACATTCCGTCTTCCCCCTCGCATTCGCGGCGAGGACGGCAGCGAGGATCTACCGGAGCGCTTGGGAGCGGCCCGCTCTTTGGCTTTGATGGCTTGTTCGCGTCCCTTGAGCGGGACCGCGAACAAGAGCCTTCCGGTGGCCGCGTTCACCCGGGGCCATGGCTGCTGCTGCAGAGGTCGCTGGCGAGCCTCCCGGCGTTCGTCACCCCGCAGGCCCGAGGTCGCTCGTACCCACGGGGACGGAACCGGAGTTCCGTTTGTGATGGCACCTTGAATGCCAGTGCTTTTGTTCATTGTGGCTGTCGGGGCCTGAACATGTATGTAATTTCGGCACGGAGCCGTGTTTTTTCTTCATTTTCGAGCACTAAGTTTCGCCTATTGATTATCTGAACCGCTTTACCAAGCATGAGTCGCCCCGTGTCAAGGTGACGAATGAGGTATCTGTATCCCGGAGGCGTAGGAATCCCTCGGCCCGATCGGCCTTGTTGTCTGGGGCTCCTCTAGCTTAGTTAAAGAGACCCCTCGGCCGCCCTTCGATGGGCCGAAGCCAGGGGTAGCGATATCAGTATGAACAGGGGCGGAGTTGGCTCGAGAATGGGAACCTGGTTGGCCGGAGCCTAGCCGTGTTGTCCGTCAGCGGAGCCGACGCCAAAGTCGATCAGCCGAGGCCTCGGGTCGGGCTGGCGCCCTTGGAAGCCGGTTGGCCGAGGCCCCAGGGGTAACCGGCCGAGCCGCCTGCTCGGGCCGGATTCCCGGAGAAGTCCCTGGACCGCGTCGCCGTCCGAGGCTGGGTCGGACTTTGCTGAAGACGTCGTCGATGCCGAGGGTGCTACAGCTCCCTTCAGCGTGAAGACCCGAGCCTGCAGGACCTGATCGTCTTGTAGCGTGTGCCTTCTGCGGCCGCCGAGGCCAGAAAACACACCCTCGCCGTGCTTGCGAAGCTGCGTCTTTTTTCCTCTTGTTTCGAGCATCTGGACTCTCTGTCGGTAACAGGGATGTTTGTGTGAGCGAGAGTTGCTTCTCGCGGAAGGGACGAGTGAGGTATCCGTATCCCAGAGGCGTGGGAATCCCTCGGCTCGGTCGGCCTTGCCGCTTACGCGTACTTTCACCCGTTCATGAGGCCCTGTCCCCGACTTAGTCGAGAAAGCTTGAAGGACTGCTTCGGCAGGAGAGCTTCCGAACGTGAAGACTTGTTCGGTCCACGGAGTCGCTTTATCCGAACGCGAGTTACTTATCGCAGAAGGTGATGAGTGAGGTATCCGTATCCCGGAGGCGTAGGAGTCCCTCGGCTCGGTCAGCCTTGGCTGCTTACGTGTACTCCGTCGTTTCCAGGATCCGCTTTCCGAAGTAGTCAAGAAGCACGAAAGAAATCCTGCTGAAAAGAGATCCTTTTTCGAGGAAAATTTCAACGCAGAGGGGGTTCCCCCCCTTTTAGCCCCCGAGGGAGGGTCGGGCTTTGCCGAGGCGAGGCCGACCCTTCCTTGATGACTAAACTTTGCGTGGGTGCGAGGTATATGAACAACTTGAAAACATCTTAAGGGTAGAAGCGACGTAGCTGTTTGATGTTCCAAGCGTTGCCGTAGATCTCGCCTTGATTGTTGGCCAGCTTGTATGTTCCGGGCTTCAGAACTTTGGCGATGACGAATGGCCCTTCCCAGGGGGGCATGAGCTTGTGCCTCCCTCGGGCGTCTTGCCGCAGCCGAAGCACCAGATCGCCCACCTAGAGGTCTCGGGACCGGACCCCTCGGGCGTGGTAGCGTCGCAGGGACTGCTGGTACCGCGCCGAGTGTAGTAAGGCCCTGTCCCGAGCCTCCTCCAGCTGGTCCAGCGATTCTTCTCGGCTAGCTTGGTTGCTTTGATCGGTGTAGGCCCTCGTCCTCGGGGAGCCGTATTCCAGGTCAGTGGGCAAGATAGCTTCAGCCCCGTAGACCAGGAAAAACGGCGTGAAACCCGTGGCACGACTCGGCGTCGTCCTTAGGCTCCAGACCACCGAGGGGAGTTCCTTCATCCACCGCTTGCCGAACTTGTTGAGGTCGTTGTAGATCCGAGGCTTGAGCCCTTGTAGAATCATGCCGTTGGCACGCTCTACTTGCCCATTCGACATGGGATGAGCCACGGCGGCCCAGTCCACCCGGATATGGTGATCCTCGCAAAAATCCAAGAATTTTTTGCCTGTGAACTGGGTACCGTTGTCGGTGATGATGGAGTTTGGGACCCCGAAGCGATGGATGATGTTGGTGAAGAACGCCACCGCCTGCTCGGACCTGATGCTGTTCAGAGGTCGGACCTCGATCCACTTGGAGAATTTGTCGATGGCGACCAGCAGGTGCGTGTAGCCCCCGGGCGCCTTCTGCAAGGGACCGACGAGGTCCAGACCCCATACAGCGAAGGGCCAGGTGATGGGTATCGTCTGCAGAGCCTGAGCGGGCAGGTGGGTCTGCTTCGCATAGAATTGGCACCCTTCGCAGGTGCGGACAATTCTAGTGGCGTCAACCACCGCCGTTGGCCAGTAGAAGCCTTGCCGGAAAGCATTCCCCACAAGGGCTCGGGGCGCTGCGTGATGGCCGCAAGCCCCCGAGTGTATTTCTTGCAGCAGTTCCCAACCTTCGGCGATGGAGATGCATCGCTGGAGGATGCCCGAGGGGCTGCGATGGTAGAGCTCCTCTTCATCGCCCAGCAAGACGAACAACTTGGCGCGTCGCGCTACCCGCCGAGCCTCGACTTGGTCGAGGGGTAGCTCTCCTCGACGGAGATATTGCAGGTACGGGGCCTGCCAATCTCGATTAGGCGTGGCCCCGCTCTGCTCTCCCTCGACGTCCAGTGTCTCGCCCTCGGGGGCCGAGGGTACCTCGGGCTGAGCCGAGGGTGCCTCGGGCCGAGCCGAGGGCGCCTCGGCCTGAGCCGAGGGTGCCTCGGGCTCGGGCGCGTCGTCGATCTTGACAGAGGGTCGATGCAGATCCCGGGAGAAGACGTCCGGGGGGACCGTCGTTCGCCCCGAGGCTATTTTAGCCAGCTCGTCTGCGGTTTCGTTGTAGCGCCGAGCGATGTGGTTGAGCTCGAGCCTGAAGAACTTGTCTTCCAGGCGCCGAACCTCGTCGCAGTAGGCCTCCATCTTCGGGTCGCGGCAGTGGGAGTTCTTCATGACTTGGTCGATGACGAGCTGCGAATCACCGCGGGCGTCGAGGCGTCTCACCCCTAGCTCGATGGCGATCTGCAACCCGTTGACCAGAGCTTCGTACTCGGCCACATTGTTGGACGCCGGGAAATGGAGGCGCAGCACGTAGCGCAGGTGCTTTCCAAGGGGCGAGATGAAGAGCAGGCCCGCGCCGGTTCCTGTCTTCATCAGCGATCCGTCGAAAAACATGGTCCAGAGCTCCGGTTGGATCGGAGCCGTCGGCAACTGGGTGTCGACCCATTCGGCCACGAAGTCCGCCAACACCTGGGACTTGATGGCCTTCCGAGGGGCGAACGAGATCGTTTCGCCCATGATTTACACCGCCCACTTTGCGATCCTGCCCAAGGCCTCTCGGCACTGGATGATCTCCCCCAGGGGGAAGGATGACACCACAGTTACCGGATGAGACTCGAAGTAGTGTCGTAACTTCCGTCTTGTCAGGATCACAGCATACAGCAGCTTTTGAACTTGTGGGTAGCGGATCTTGGTCTCGGACAGCACTTCGCTGACGAAGTAGACCGGCCTCTGAACGGGCAATGCATGCCCTTCCTCTTGCCTCTCGACCACAACCGCGGCGCTAACCACCTGAGTGGTCGCAGCGACGTAGACCAAGAGGGCTTCTCCATCCGCCGGGGGCACCAAGACAGGCGCCTTTGTAAGGAGCGCCTTCAGGTCCCCGAGGGCTTCCTCGGCCTTCCTTAAGAGGCGGTACAGAGGCAGACCTCTTTCGCCGAGGCGTGAGATGAAGCGGCTCAGGGCCGCGAGGCATCCCATGACCCTCTGTACACCTTTTAAGTCATTGATGGGTCCCATGCTGGTGATGGCCGCGATCTTCTCCGGGTTGGCTTCAATGCCTCGCTCGGAGACGATGAACCCTAGGAGCATGCCTCGGGGCACCCCGAAGACACACTTCTCAGGATTGAGCTTGACTCCTTTCGCCTTGAGACATCGGAATGTCACTTCAAGGTCGGAGAGGAGGTCGGAAGCCTTCCTTGTCTTGACTACGATGTCATCGACGTAGGCCTCGACTGTGCGACCGATGTGTTCGCCGAACACATGGTTCATGCACCGCTGGTACGTCGCGCCCGCATTCCTCAAACCGAACGGCATGGTGAGATAGCAGTACATGCCGAACGGCGTGATGAAAGAAGTCGCGAGCTGGTCGGACTCTTTCATCCGGATCTGGTGATACCCTGAGTAGGCATCGAGGAAGGACAGGGTTTCGCACCCAGCGGTGGAATCCACGATTTGATCGATGCGAGGCAGAGGGTAGGGAACCTTCGGACATGCTTTGTTGAGACCAGTGTAGTCTACACACATCCGCCATTTCCCCCCTTTCTTCCTCACAAGCACAGGGTTGGCAAGCCATTCGGGATGGAATACCTCTTTGATGAACCCTGCTGCCATTAGCTTGTGGATCTCTTCGCCAATCACTCTGCGCTTCTCCTCGTCGAATCGGCGCAGAGGCTGCCTGACGGGTCGGGCTCCGGCCCGAATATCCAGCGAGTGCTCGGCGACATCCCTCGGTATGCCGGGCATGTCCGAGGGACTCCACGCAAAGACGTCGGCGTTTGCGCGGAGAAAGTCGACGAGCACTGCTTCCTATTTGGGGTCGAGCCCGGAACCGATCCGGATCTGCTTGGTGGTGTCGCCACTGGGGTCAAGAGGGACGGCCTTAACCGTCTCCGCTGGCTCGAAGTTGCCGGCATGGCGCTTCACGTCTGGCACCTCCTTGGAGAGGTTCTCCAGGTCGGCGATGAGGGCCTCGGACTCGGCGAGGGCCTCGGCGTACTCCACGCACTCCACGTCGCATTCGAACGCGTGTTTGTACGTGGGGCCGACGGTGATGACACCGTTGGGGCCCGACATCTTGAGCTTCAGGTAGGTGTAGTTGGGGACGACCATGAACTTCGCGTAGCATGGCCTCCCTAGTACGGCGTGGTAGGTTCCTCGGAACCCGACCACCTCGAACGTCAGGGTCTCCCTTCGGAAGTTGGAGGGCGTCCCGAAGCAGACGGGGAGGTCGAGTCGCCCGAGGGGCTGGACGCGCTTCCCAGGGATGATCCCGTGGAAGGGCGCAGCGCCTGCTCGGACGGAGGACAGATCGACGCGCAGGAGCTTGAGGGTCTCGGCGTAGATGATGTTGAGGCAGCTGCCCCCATCCATCAGGACCTTGGTGAGCCTGACATTGCCGACAACGGGGTCGACAACGAGCGGGTATTTCCCCGGGCTCGGCACATGGTCGGGGTGGTCGGCCTGGTCGAAGGTGATGGGCTTGTCGGACCAGTCTAGGTAGACTGGCGCCGCCACCTTCACCGAGCAGACCTCCCGGCGCTCTTGCTTGCGATGCCGAGCCGAGGCATTCGCCGCATGCCCTCCATAGATCATGAAGCAGTCGCGGACCTCGGGGAACTCTCCTGCTTGGTGATCTTCGTTCTTGTCGTCGTCGCGGGCCCTGCCACCCTCGGCGGGTGGCCCGGCCCTGTGGAAGTGACGCCGAAGCATAACGCACTCCTCGAGGGTGTGCTTGACGGGCCCCTGATGGTAGGGGCACGGCTCCTTGAGCATCTTGTCGAAGAGGTCTGCACCTCCGGGGGGCTTCCGAGGGTTCTTGTACTCGGCGGCGGCGACAAGGTCCGCGTCAGCGGCGTCGCGTTTCGATTGCGACTTCTTCTTGCCTTTCTTCTTGGCGCCGTGCTGTAATACTCAAAAGTGTATAAAAGGATTATATGGTGATATCCTTATTTTATGTGTCATATTTGCATCATGAAAAGAGCATACATGTAATTAAGAGGATTTAATCCAAACAAATGATTCTAAAATAAAATAAAGTACATCTTGTTGGAGTTTTATGTGTGTGCATTAAATAAAAATAATAATAATATAAAAATGACTAGAAATTGGATTAAACCCTAAATTGAAAATTAGGGTTTGAACGTAAGAAGAGAAATAATATAAAAATATAAATAATATAAATATATTTCTAAAATTTGTATTTTTCATTTCATAATATGATTTGATAACAAATTTGCACAAGGTTTGAAACTAAATTCGAATTCAAATTGAACTTGAAAATAAGAAAGAAAAGGGAAATCAGAAAAAGAAAAAGAATAAAAAGCTACCTGGGCCGCGGAGCACCAATCTGGCCCAATAACCATTTCCTTCTGCGCAGCCTGAACCTCAACCGCGCGGCCCTGTTACCATTTCACGCGTCGGGCGAATTAGTCACTGTCGCGCGGGCCCCGCTTCGTCAGAGGTTTCTCCTCCGAAGATCTCGTGCGCACCAGAAGCTCCGCTTTGACCGCGCAAGCTCGCGATCGAGCCGGGGATTTCGGGGTCACGGGGCGCATAACTACATTCGCCTTCCCTGGAATCGTAGCGCACTCTAATTTGTCCCACGCTCCAACCCTTTCGACCACCGCCGCCGTAGGAAACCGTGTGCCGCCGCCATGATCTATGCATCGCGCCCCCTCTGCCCTTGGGCGTCCCTGCCGTACCCGTCCACTGCTCTGGGCGCGTCATCAATCCGCCATGGACCTTCAATACCGCCAATGGCGCTTCTCACCTTCGCGGGCACCCAGCAATCGGAAGGAGGAGGAGTTCACCAGCATGTGTGGTGTACGGGTGCTACATCGCGAAGACTTGAGATCAACCGGCTGGGGGCCAAAATCGCTCAACAGGGCGAGCAGGTCACCGCGTGTCGCCTCCAGCTCGTGCCGCCGTCCCTTGCCGACCTCGCCGTTCGATGGATGCGGTGCAGTAAGAGGGTTCCCGACCGTGCGATTGGAGCGGGCAGGGTAGAGATTTGGCGCGCATTGGACATCGGGATGGTCTGATTTCTTCACCGTCACCCAAACTACCGCAATGCTGCACTGCCGCATGGTCACGCGATTTGGCGCTGCCACCGTAGGTAAGGATTTCCCTAATGCATTCACCACTCTTCGGACATCGCGTAGGAGTAATCGTAGCGGGCTTTGGTTGAGGGAGCGCCGAATTGGGGCCGCTCCGGCCAGGGGCGCCGCCGTGAAGATGGGGGATGCCGTGGTTGAGTTGAGTTGGGGGAGATGATCGCCCGACCGTTGGATCTCCTTTTGATGGCCGGATTTGGTGACTGCGTAGCGTTTCGGATAGGAGTAACGAGGACCGTCTGATCTGGATCGGACCGTCCGCGAAGCGTACCGGTTCATTAAGCGCCTAATCTAATATGTACCATCGGATTGAAATCTAGCGGCTCAGAAAGAACCATACCCCTTCGGCCCTGTAAAATTTCGTAAGAGACCCTAGGTTATTACAAAATAGAACCCGCCGTCCCGTGCACTGTTGGCTGTGTCTCGGGAAGTTTGCAAGGTCGCCCCTGGACTTTCTGATAATTGAGGCCCAGTCCAGAGGAGAGTAAAAACAGAGAAATAATATTAGAAATTCATTTTTAATACAAAAATAAATCTAGAAACTTGTAAAATTCATAGAAATTCCATTTTTGGTCCAAATTGAACCATTCCAATTTCTAAATTTTTTTAATGTTATTGTCTATTACTTAGAGTCTCTGTTTTATCATGAAAACAGTTAGAAAATCAATTTCCCATTTAATCTCATTTCAAGCACATAAAACCCTAGGAAATTCATAACTCCTCCGTTTTAACTCCGATTTGACTCTTTCAAGTTGCGTTAGTCTCGTAGCAACGTGTAGATTATTATTATTCAGTTTGTTCTTATGTTTGGTGTGATGTTAATTTTATCTATACCATGTTTGTTTGTATTGCTACGACTAGCGCGAGGACTTGTGTCATCTGAAAAGCAAGTTGGTACTGGAATCTCAAGTGCCAGGCAAGTTGTGCCCTTGATCACTTACTTTTTCCAGCCATGTTCTTATTAATTTTAATGATCTGCATAGGTTAATTTTGATGGGATCCTTTATGTTACCCCAGTTTTGATTATCTTTATACCTTGCTCACCCCTGAAATATTTTTGGGTAGTACCTGCTATTGCTTTATGTGGATTGGGTATGGAGATACACTACTCATGATTATCCTTTTATTATCTTGTTATTATTACTGTTCATGTTAAGATCATTAAATTAATGGGAACATGGAGCGACCACCCGGTAAAACAGTGCTACCACAAGGGTATAATGGGACGCCCTTGGCTGATTAACTAGGAAAGCTAGTGGAGGTCTTCCTTACCCGAAAGGGGCAAGGGCAGTAGGGGAGTGGTCAGTGTAGGGAGGTCCTTGGTTGATTTTGCTGCGATGGCGGTCAGGCAAGAACCCTGCATTGGAGCTTCCTATAAACTGTAGCGGGATTTCTGAAGCTAGTGGAACTTTGTAAAGGCCTCGTAGTGTTACCCTGCCTCGCCTCCTCGGTAGAGGTGTATGGGATTGGCCATCTCTTGGCAGATGGGTAACATGACTTGTGGGTAAAGATGCGCAACCTCTGCAGAGTGTAAAACTGGTATACTAGCCGTGCTCACGGTCATGAGCGGCTCGGACCCTCACATGATTAATTATGGAACTTAAAGTTAATTTGACATTTGCATCGCATTTGGGATTATTTTACTATTACTTTCCTTTATTATTATTAAGGTTTGGTATTTACTTACACTTAGTAATTGCTAATAAAATTTTGACCAACTTATAAAAGCAATGCTCAGCCTCAGCCTTTACTTCATTGATTAGCCTTACACTTCATGAACTCCCACCTTTGGTGAGTTCATGCCACATTATTCCCCACAACTTGTTGAGCGATGAACGTATGTGAGCTCACTCTTGCTGTCTCACACCCCCCCACAGGAGAAGAGCAGGTGGTCGAAGAGGAGCCGCCTAACACTGAGGAGTTCGATCTGATCTAGGTGGCGTTTCTCAGTTGACATTGGCGCCAACGATCTTTAGTTCGTTTTATGGTTATTCCTTATTTTGTAATAAGTCTTCCGCTATGTAATAAATACTCTGATGTTATTGTGACATTTATCTCTATACACTCTGTTATTATATATGTTGTCTTCTTGGCGCATGTATGAGATACACCCGGCTTTGTTCCTTAAAACCGGGTGTGACAGAAGTGGTATCAGAGGAAATGTTGACTGTAGGACGAAACCTAGATAGAAATGGACAAAACCCTTCCCTACTTACCTTCTTATGATTCATTCTATACTTACCTTACTCTGATTCTCTCTATACTTATCTTGATCCTGTCTCACCTTCTATTGTTCTACTCTGATTATTCTTATCTTTTCTACTTCAAGACAAGATGGATTTCACACTTTGGAATCCTACAACTATGAACTTTTTCAGAGATAGGGAACCTAAGACGAAATAAAAAAATTATTTTCTCTATTAAAAATGTTGGTTGATTGTTCTGATGATCAATGTCTGATTTGCTTCTTTGATTGATTGAAGTAGTATAGACGGGCATCTTAGCATGTACCACCATAAGGCAATGTATTAGCTTTAGTGGATAACACACTAATCTACTTAGCTAGTAAATCTACCGCAGTAACATTTCTCGTAATTACTCGCCTTGTCTACAATTCTTCCTTTCTTACCCTGTATTTCTAACCCAGATGAACTACCCCTATAGTGTTAGAAGAGAGCACTATAGACGTGACCCTTGGTATGTCATGGTTAAGAAAGGCAAAGGCAGTATATACACTGTGCTAAGTGAACCGTAGAACTCACCAGTCCCAAAGAAGAAAGGTTTGAAGTTGAAGTTGCAGTAACTACCACCATCAGACTAGCAACATTCTTAGTCGATGAAAAGTTTGTTGGTGACAACATCCGTGTGGTTAAGGATTTTCTGGATGTCTTTCCAGAGGAGTTACCAAGGATGCCACCAGATAGGGAAGTTGAGTTTGTCATGGATCTCTTACATGGGACTGCTCCTATTTCTAAACGGCTATACAGAATGTCCGTAGAAGAACTAAAGGAACTTAAGAAGCAATTAACGGAATTGCAAGAGGCTGGGTACATTCGCCCGAGTCTTCACCTTGGGGAGCACCGGTTCTGTTTGTACAAAACAAGGACGAATCACAGCGGATGTGCATGGACTATAGATCACTTAATGATGTCACGATGAAGAACAAGTACCCATTACCCTGTATTGAGGATTTATTTGATCAGATGAGAGGAGCCAGGGTATTCTCGAAGATTGATCTCCGATCGGGATACCATCAGATGAAGATTAGACCATCGGATATTCCCAAGACATCTTTCTCGACTCGATATGGATTATATGAGTTCTTTGTTATGTCGTTTGGATTAGCCAATGCACCGGCTTATTTCGTGAATTTGATGAATAAGGTGTTTATGGAGTATTTGGACAGATTCGTCGTGGTATTCATCGACGATATTCTTATCTATTCTAAGAATGAAAGTGATCATGAACAACATCTAAGGTTTGTGCTACAAAAGCTGCGAGATAATCAACTCTACGCTAAGTTCAGCAAGTGCGAGTTTTGGATCGGTGAGGTACCATTCCTTGGACATGTCATTTCTAATGGAGGAATATCAGTGGATCCTGCTAAAGTAAAGGAGATAGTGGCGTGGAGCATACCCACTATAGTTACTGAGGTCTAGAGTTTCTTGGGACTTGCAGGATATTATCATAGATTTATTGAAGGATTTTCTAAGATTGCTAAGCCTATGACCTCGCTTCTGGAGAAGGGAAGAGAGTTTAAGCGGGATGAGAAGTGCTAAGATAACTTTGATCAATTAAAGACGAGATTGATGTCACCACCAGTGTTGATTATGCCAGATTTACAGAAAGGATTTGACATTTATTGTGATGCATGTGGCCAAGGATTGGGATGTGTGCTCATGCAAGAAGGACATGTCATCGCCTATGCGTCTCGTCAGCTGCGGAAACATGAATTGAACTACCCCACTCATGACTTGGAACTGGCTGCCGTTGTGCATGCACTTAAGATTTGGAGACACTACATTATGGGAACTAAGTGCCAAGTATACACGGATCATAAGAGTTTGAAGTACATATTCACTCAGAAGGATCTCAACCTTAGGCAACGCCGTTGGTTGGAGCTTATTAAGGATTATGACTTGGAGATTCATTACCACCCAGGCAAGGCAAATTTGGTTGCAGATGCCTTGAGTCGGAAGGAGCATGTTCACTCTGCTTTCGTTGTCCAGCTACCTGATGAATTATCAAAAGATTTTGAGAGGCTCAACCTGGGAATTGTTACACATACGGAAGGAGTTACTATTGAATTGGAACCTACCTTGGAGCAAGAAATTCGTAAAGGTCAGGTTGGTGATGCTAAAATCCAGGAGATAAAGGATCTGATAACAGAGGGTAGAGGCCCGGAATTCACAGAGGATGAGCAAGGCACCGTATGGTTCAAGGACAGGATATGTGTTCCTGAGACGAATAACCTTTGAGAGACTATACTAAAGGAAGCCCATGACTCAGATTATTCTATTCATCCTGGGAGTACCAAGATGTATCAGGATTTGAAGCAGAAATACTGGTTGTATGGATTGAAGATAGATGTAGCTGCACATGTGGCTATGTGCGATGTGTGTCAAAGAGTAAAGCTAAACACCAGAGGCCAGCTGGACTACTGCATCCACTAAAGATACCCGAGTGGAAGTGGGAAGAGATTGGTATGGACTTCATTACTGGATTGCCTCGCACCTCGAAAGGATATGATTCTATATGGGTTATTGTGGATAGACAGACCAAAGTGGCTCATTTCATTCCGGTCAAGACTACATATAACTGATCTCAATTGATAGAGTATATATGGCTCAGATTGTGTCTCAACGCGATGTACCAAAGAAGATCATTTTGGATAGAGGATCACAGTTTACCTCCATATTTTGGAAAAGTTTTCATGAGAATATGGATACGAAGTTGAATTTTAGTTCGACCTACCAACCTCAGACTGATGGACAGACTGAAAGGACTAATCAAGTGTTGGAGGATATGTTGAGAGCTTGTGCCCTTCAGCATGGTAGTAGTTGGGACAAGAGTCTACCTTATGCTGAGTTCTCATATAATAATAGTTACCAGTCCAATCTGAAGATGTCACCGTTCGAGACTCTATATGGCAGGAAGTGCATGACTCCTCTATTTTGGACCAGACTAGAGGAAGACAGTTCTTTGGACCTGAACTTATTCAAGAGGCAGAAGAAAAAGTCCGTATAATTCGGGAGAATTTGAGGATAGCTCAGACCAGGCAAAAGAGCTATGCTGATAATAGAGGGAGACCACTAGAATTTGAGGATGGAGGTTATGTGTACCTCAAGGTGTCACCACTTTGTGGAATGAGAAGATTTAAAGTCAAAGGAAAGTTGTCCCCTCGTTTTATTGGACCCTTTTTAATCTTAAAGCGAGTGGGAGAGGTTGCATATCAATTGGAGTTACCGGATCATCTTGCGAATGTTCATGGTGTCTTTCATGTATCTCAGCTGAAGAAATGTCTCAGGGTACCTGAAGAACAATTACCAATGGAAGACCTTAGTGTTCAAGATGAACTAACCTATGCTGAGTACCCCATCAAGATTTTGGATACTTTGACTCGAGTTACGAGGAATAAGGTTATAAAGATGTGCAAAGTGAAATGGAACCACCACGGTGAAGATGAAGCAACTTGGGAAAGAGAAGATGAGCTTCGCATAGATTTTCCTCACCTTTTCCCTAGAACTTCCTAATCTCGAGGACGAGATTATTTTTAAGGGGGGTAGGATTTGTAATACTCAAAAGTGTATAAAAGGATTATATGGTGATATCCTTATTTTATGTGTCATATTTGCATCATGAAAAGAGCATACATGTAATTAAGAGGATTTAATCCAAACAAATGATTCTAAAATAAAATAAAGTACATCTTGTTGGAGTTTTATGTGTGTGCATTAAATAAAAATAATAATAATATAAAAATGACTAGAAATTGGATTAAACCCTAAATTGAAAATTAGGGTTTGAACGTAAGAAGAGAAATGATATAAAAATATAAATAATATAAATATATTTCTAAAATTTGTATTTTTCATTTCATAATATGATTTGATAACAAATTTGCACAAGGTTTGAAACTAAATTCGAATTCAAATTGAACTTGAAAATAAGAAAGAAAAGGGAAATCAGAAAAAGAAAAAGAATAAAAAGCTACCTGGGCCGCGGAGCACCAATCTGGCCCAATAACCATTTCCTTCTGCGCAGCCTGAACCTCAACCGCGCGGCCCTGTTACCATTTCACGCGTCGGGCGAATTAGTCACTGTCGCGCGGGCCCCGCTTCGTCAGAGGTTTCTCCTCCGAAGATCTCGTGCGCACCAGAAGCTCCGCTTTGACCGCGCAAGCTCGCGATCGAGCCGGGGATTTCGGGGTCACGGGGCGCATAACTACATTCGCCTTCCCTGGAATCGTAGCGCACTCTAATTTGTCCCACGCTCCAACCCTTTCGACCACCGCCGCCGTAGGAAACCGTGTGCCGCCGCCATGATCTATGCATCGCGCCCCCTCTGCCCTTGGGCGTCCCTGCCGTACCCGTCCACTGCTCTGGGCGCGTCATCAATCCGCCATGGACCTTCAATACCGCCAATGGCGCTTCTCACCTTCGCGGGCACCCAGCAATCGGAAGGAGGAGGAGTTCACCAGCATGTGTGGTGTATGGGTGCTACATCGCGAAGACTTGAGATCAACCGGCTGGGGGCCAAAATCGCTCAACAGGGCGAGCAGGTCACCGCGTGTCGCCTCCAGCTCGTGTCGCCGTCCCTTGCCGACCTCGCCGTTCGATGGATGCGGTGCAGTAAGAGGGTTCCCGACCGTGCGATTGGAGCGGGCAGGGTAGAGATTTGGCGCGCATTGGACATCGGGATGGTCTGATTTCTTCACCGTCACCCAAACTACCGCAATGCTGCACTGCCGCATGGTCACGCGATTTGGCGCTGCCACTGTAGGTAAGGATTTCCCTAATGCATTCACCACTCTTCGGACATCGCGTAGGAGTAATCGTAGCGGGCTTTGGTTGAGGGAGCGCCGAATTGGGGCCGCTCCGGCCAGGGGCGCCGCCGTGAAGATGGGGGATGCCGTGGTTGAGTTGAGTTGGGGGAGATGATCGCCCGACCGTTGGATCTCCTTTTGATGGCCGGATTTGGTGACTGCATAGCGTTTCGGATAGGAGTAACGAGGACCGTCTGATCTGGATCGGACCGTCCGCGAAGCGTACCGGTTCATTAAGCGCCTAATCTAATATGTACCATCGGATTGAAATCTAGCGGCTCAGAAAGAACCATACCCCTTCGGCCCTGTAAAATTTCGTAAGAGACCCTAGGTTATTACAAAATAGAACCCGCCGTCCCGTGCACTGTTGGCTGTGTCTCGGGAAGTTTGCAAGGTCGCCCCTGGACTTTCTGATAATTGAGGCCCAGTCCAGAGGAGAGTAAAAACAGAGAAATAATATTAGAAATTCATTTTTAATACAAAAATAAATCTAGAAACTTGTAAAATTCATAGAAATTCCATTTTTTGGTCCAAATTGAACCATTCCAATTTCTAAAATTTTGTAATGTTATTGTCTATTACTTAGAGTCTCTGTTTTATCATGAAAACAGTTAGAAAATCAATTTCCCATTTAATCTCATTTCAAGCACATAAAACCCTAGGAAATTCATAACTCCTCCGTTTTAACTCCGATTTGACTCGTTCAAGTTGCGTTAGTCTCGTAGCAACGTGTAGATTATTATTATTCAGTTTGTTCTTATGTTTGGTGTGATGTTAATTTTATCTATACCATGTTTGTTTGTATTGCTACGACTAGCGCGAGGACTTGTGTCATCTGAAAAGCAAGTTGGTACTGGAATCTCAAGTGCCAGGCAAGTTGTGCCCTTGATCACTTACTTTTCCCAGCCATGTTCTTATTAATTTTAATGATCTGCATAGGTTAATTTTGATGGGATCCTTTATGTTACCCCAGTTTTGATTATCTTTATACCTTGCTCACCCCTGAAATATTTTTGGGTAGTACCTGCTATTGCTTTATGTGGATTGGGTATGGAGATACACTACTCATGATTATCCTTTTATTATCTTGTTATTATTACTGTTCATGTTAAGATCATTAAATTAATGGGAACATGGAGCGACCACCCGGTAAAGCAGTGCTACCACAAGGGTATAATGGGACGCCCTTGGCTGATTAACTAGGAAAGCTAGTGGAGGTCTTCCTTACCCGAAAGGGGTAAGGGCAGTAGGGGAGTGGTCAGTGTAGGGAGGTCCTTGGTTGATTTTGCTGCGATGGCGGTCAGGCAAGAACCCTGCATTGGAGCTTCCTATAAACTGTAGCGGGATTTCTGAAGCTAGTGGAACTTTGTAAAGGCCTCGTAGTGTTACCCTGCCTCGCCTCCTCGGTAGAGGTGTATGGGATTGGCCATCTCTTGGCAGATGGGTAACATGACTTGTGGGTAAAGATGTGCAACCTCTGCAGAGTGTAAAACTGGTATACTAGCCGTGCTCACGGTCATGAGCGGCTCGGACCCTCACATGATTAATTATGGAACTTAAAGTTAATTTGACATTTGCATCGCATTTGGGATTATTTTACTATTACTTTCCTTTATTATTATTAAGGTTTGGTATTTACTTACACTTAGTAATTGCTAATAAAATTTTGACCAACTTATAAAAGCAATGCTCAGCCTCAGCCTTTACTTCATTGATTAGCCTTACACTTCATGAACTCCCACCTTTGGTGAGTTCATGCCACATTATTCCCCACAACTTGTTGAGCGATGAACGTATGTGAGCTCACTCTTGCTGTCTCACACCCCCCCACAGGAGAAGAGCAGGTGGTCGAAGAGGAGCCGCCTAACACTGAGGAGTTCGATCTGATCTAGGTGGCGTTTCTCAGTTGACATTGGCGCCAACGATCCTTAGTTCGTTTTATGGTTATTCCTTATTTTGTAATAAGTCTTCCGCTATGTAATAAATACTCTGATGTTATTGTGACATTTATCTCTATACACTCTGTTATTATATATGTTGTCTTCTTGGCGCATGTATGAGATACACCCGGCTTTGTTCCTTAAAACCGGGTGTGACACGTGCGGAGCTGACGCCTCGGGAGCCTCTTCCGATGGGCGGCCCTGGGGCTGCTTGTCCTTTCGGAAGATAGCCTCGACCGCCTCCTGGCCAGAGGCGAACTTGGTGGCGATGTCCATCAGCTCGCTCGCCCTAGTGGGGGTCTTGCGACCCAGCTTGCTCACCAGGTCGCGGCAAGTGGTGCCGGCGAGGAACGCGCCGATGACATCCGAGTCAGTGATGTTGGGCAGCTCGGTGCGCTGCTTCGAGAATCGCCGGATGTAGTCCCGGAGCGACTCCCCCGGCTGTTGTCGGCAGCTTCGAAGGTCCCAGGAATTCCCGGGGCGCACGTATGTGCCCTGGAAATTGCCGGCGAAGGCTTGGACCAAGTCGTCCCAGTTGGAGATCTGCCCCGGAGGCAGGTGCTCCAACCAGGCGCGAGCAGTGTCGGAGAGGAACAGGGGGAGGTTGCGGATGATGAGGTTGTCGTCGTCCGTCCCACCCAGTTGGCAGGCAAGGCGGTAGTCCGCGAGCCACAGTTCCGGTCTCGTTTCCCCCGAGTACTTCGTGATAGTAGTCGGGGGTCGGAACCGGGTCGGGAATGGCGCCCGTCGGATGGCCCGACTGAAGGCCTGCGGACCGGGTGGTTCGGGCGAGGGACTCCGATCCTCCCCGCTGTCGTAGCGCCCCCACGCCTGGGGTGGTAGCCTCGGCGCACCCTTTCGTCGAGGTGGGCCCGACGGTCGCGTCGATGGTGCTCGTTGCCGAGGTGGCCCGGGGCCGCAGGCGCGGTGTTACGCGTGCGCCCGGTGTAGACCGAGGCTTCCCGCATGAATCGGGAAGTCGCGGCATGAGGTTCCGAGGGATATCCCTGCCTTCGGGAGGCAGTGCTCTCGGCCCGTCGGGCCGCAGTGCCTTCCAGGAGATTCTTGAGCTCTCCCTGGATTCGCCGACCCTCGGTGGTTGATGGCTCCGGCATCGCGCGGAGGAGCATCGCTGCGGCTGCCAGGTTCTGACCAACCCCGCTGGATGCGGGCGGCGGCCTGACCCTGACATCGTTGGCGACGCGGTGCTGGAGACCTTGGGGCAGGTGACGTATTTCTCCGGCCAGGGGTTGGTCCGCCCATACCTGCCCGACGTCCCGACGGATCGGCTCAAGCGCTCCTGTTCCTTCGTTGAGCCTGGCCTGCGCCTCGCGGACTTGCTCGAGTTGTGGGTTGTAACCCCCCGCCGGAGCGGGGACCACAGCTAGCTCCCGTGGGATGTCGGCGCGAGGCACTGGCCTAGGAAGATCACCGTCCTCCGGCATGCCGAGATGGTTGCCTTCGGAGGGATCCCCTAGCTCGATGTGGAAACATTCGCGGCTTGGGCCGCAGCTCTCGTCGCCAAGGCTGCGGCTTCCGTCGGAACAGTCGGAGAGGCAGTAGTCACATGCGGTCATGAAGTCCCGCATGGCACTGGGGTTGCCAAGTCCGGAGAAATCCCAACAGATGCTGGGATCGTCATCTTCCTCGGACCCAGAGGGCCCGTAGGTCGAGACGTCCGTCAGCCGGTCCCAAGGCGACCGCATACGAAACCCCAGTGGGGTTGCACTCGCCTCAATGAGAGCGCCCGCCAAAGCGAGGTCGTTTGGCGGGTTGAGGCCGAGTCGAAATGACGTAAGATGGGAGTTAGTCGGTACCTTTTGGTCGACGAGGAGCGACGTAGTCACATCGGGGACTGGTTGCACCGTCATCTCGGGTACAAGGGCGACGTCCTGCAGGCTTTCCGCGAGCGCGCCGGCGTCGTCTTCTTGCTCGGGGTCAGCGTGTCGCGGGGGGACGGCGCTTGCCTTCGTCTCGAACGCAAGGTCGACGTCCGGCGTGCCTTCCGTCGGGGCGTCGGGGGCGTCGATTCGCTCGACGGCCAACGAAGCGCGGCCTCCCGCCTGGCCTTGATGGCCCCACCTCCTCATCCGTTGGCGGGGGAGAGAACGGAGCGAGCTCGAATGTTGTTCTTCCACCACGCGGGGAAGGTGTCGTCGATTCCGCCGCCGGCGGGTGGGTTGTCGGCCGCCATTGTCGTTGTCGCGCGGCGGTGGAAGAAGTATCATGTTGTAGCTACCGTCGAAGGACATGAACTCAAGAGTCCCGAAACGAAGCACCGCCCCGGGCCGGAGAGGTTGCTGGAGACTGCCCATCTGGAGCTTGACGGGGAGCTGTTCGTCAGCACGCAGCAGGCCCCTACCTGGCGCGCCAACTGTCGGCGTTTCGAGACAGGGGGGTCCCTAAGCCGACGAGTGAGTGTGCTGCGTGCCCCAGCCCAGATGGGTCGAGCGCGTGGGCGAGCGCGAAGGGGGGAGAGGCGAGGTGGCCGGAGTCGGGCGTGAGAGAGGTGGAAGTCCCGCGGCCTTCGTGTTCATCCCGCGCCCAGGTCGGGTGCGCTTGCAGTAGGGGGGTTACAAGCGTCCACGCGGGTGAGGGAAGTGAGCGGCCCCAAGAGAGCGCCTGTCCCGTCCTCGGTCCCGCGCGGCCAACCTTCTCTAAGAAGGCCCTGGTCCTCCCTTTTATAGTCGTAAGGAGAGGATCCAGGTGTACAATGGGGGGTGTAGCAGAGTGCTACGTGTCTAGCGGAAAGAGAGCTAGCGCCCTAGGTACATGCCAATGTGGCAGCCGGAGAGGTCTTGGCACCTTGCTGGCGTGATGCCGTGGCTGTCGGAGGAGCGACGGAGCCTGGCGGAGGGACAGCTGTTGGAGCGGTCGAGTCCTTGCTGACGTCGCCCTGCTTCCGTAAGAGAGCTGAGGGCCGCCGTCGTCATAGAGCTCGTGGAGCGCCATCATTGCCCATCCGGCGGAGCTGGCCGGATGGGACGCCGGTCTTGTTCTCCGTGACCCGAGTCGATTCGGGGTAGGATGATGATGGCGCTTCCTGTTGACGTGGCAGGCCTGTGCCCTAGGCAGGGCGGCGTGGGGGCTCCCCCGAAGCCGAGGTCGAATCTGTCTTTCGTTGCCGAGGCCGAGCCCGAGCCCTTGGGTCGGGCGAGGCGGAGATCTTTTAGCCGAGGCCAGGGCGGAGTCCGAGCCCTGGGGTCGGGCGAGGCGGAGTTTCGTCGTCTTCCGGGTCTTAGCCCGAGTCCGAGCCCTGGGGTCGGGCGGAGCGGAGTTCGCCGTCTTCCGGGTCTTAGCCCGAGTACGAGCCCTGGGGTCGGGCGGAGCGGAGTTCGCCGTCTTCCGGGTCTTAGCCCGAGTCCGAGCCCTGGGGTCGGGCGGAGCGGAGTTCGCCGTCTTCCGGGTCTTAGCCCGAGTCCGAGCCCTGGGGTCGGGCGGAGCGGAGTTTGCTATGGCGCCTTTGGCAAGGCCTGACTGCCTGTCAGACTCACTCTGTCGAGTGGCACTGCAGTCGGAGTGGCGCAGGCGGCGCTGTCCTTCTGTCAGACTGGTCAGTGGAGCGGTGGAGTGACGGCGGTCACTTCAGCTCTGCCGGGGGGCGCGTGTCAGGATAAAGGTGTCAGGCCACCTTTGCGTTAAATGCTCCTGCAACTTGGTCAGTCGGTGTGGCGATTTAGTCAGGGTTGCTTCTGAGCGAAGCCAAGGCCTCGGGCGAGCCGGAGGTGTGTCCGCCGTAAAAAGGGGGGCCTCGGGCGAGACGGAAGTCTCTCGAGGTCGGCTGCCCTTGGCCGAGGCTAGGCTCGGGTGAAGCGTGATCGAGTCACTCGTGTGGACTGATCCCTGACTTAATCGTACCCATCAGGCCTTTGCAGCTTTATGCTGATGGGGGTTACCAGCTGAGAATTAGGCGTCTTGAGGGTACCCCTAATTATGGTCCCCGACACCCATGCTGGTGATGGCCGCGATCTTCTCTGGGCTGGCCTCGATGCCCCGCTCGGAGACGATGAACCCCAAGAGCATGCCTCGGGGAACCCCGAAGACACACTTCTCGGGATTGAGCTTCACGCCTTTCGCCTTGAGACATCGGAATGTCACTTCAAGGTCGGAAAGGAGGTCAGAGGCTTTCCTCGTCTTGACTACGATGTCATCGACGTAAGCCTCGACCGTTTGGCCAATGTGTTCGCCGAATACATGGTTCATGCACCGTTGGTACGTCGCACCCGCATTCCTCAAACCAAACAGCATGGTGACATAGCAGTACATGCCGAAGGGTGTGATGAAAGAAGTCGCGAGCTGGTCGGACTCTTTCATCCTAATTTGATGATACCCTGAGTAGGCATCGAGGAAAGACAGGGTTTCGCACCCAGCAGTGGAATCCACGATTTGGTCGATGCGAGGCAGAGGGTAGGGAACTTTCGGACATGCTTTGTTTAGACCAGTGTAGTCTACACACATCCGCCATTTCCCTCCTTTCTTTCTCACAAGCACAGGGTTGGCAAGCCATTCGGGATGGAATACCTCTTTGATGAACCCTGCCGCGCATTAGCTTGTGGATCTCCTCGCCTATGGCTCTGCGCTTTTCTTCGTTGAATCGGCACAGAGGCTGCTTCACGAGTCGGGCTCTAGCTCGGATATCCAGCGAGTGCTCGGCGACATCCCTCGGTATGCCGGGCATGTCCGAGGGACTCCACGCGAAAACGTCGGCGTTTGCGAGGAGAAAGTCGACGAGCACTGCTTCCTATTTGGGATCGAGCTCGGAGCCGATCCAGATCTGCTTGGAGGCGTCGCTGCTGGGGTCGAGGGGGACGGATTTAACCGTCTCCGCTGGCTCGAAGTTGCCGGCGTGGCGTTTCACGTCTGGCACCTCCTTAGAGAGGCTCTCCAGGTCGGCGATGAGGGCCTCGGATTCGGCGAGGGCCTCGGCGTACTCCATGCACTCCACGTCGCATTCGTACGCGTGTCGGTACGTGGGGCCAACGGTGATGACCCCGTTGGGGCCCGGCATCTTGAGCTTGAGGTAGGTGTAGTTGGGGACGGTCATGAACTTTGCGTAGCATGGCCTCCCCAGTACTGCGTGGTAGGTTCCTCAGAACCCGACCACCTCGAACGTGAGGGTCTCCCTTCGGAAGTTGGAGGGCGTCCCAAAGCAGACGGGAAGATCGAGTTGTCCGAGGGGCTGGACGCGCTTCCCGGGGATGATCCCGTGGAAAGGCGCAGCGCCTGCCCGGACCGAGGACAGATCAACACGCAGGAGCCCGAGGGTCTTGGCGTAGATGATGTTGAGGCTGTTGCCTCTGTCCATGAGGACCTTGGTGAGCCTGATGTCGCCGATGACGGGGTTGGCAACGAGCGGGTATTTTCCCGGGCTCGGCACACGGTCGGGGTGGTCGGCTTGGTCGAAGGTGATGGGCTTGTCGGACCAGTCTAGGTAGACTGGCGCCACCACCTTTACCGAACAGACCTCCCGACGCTCTTGCTTGTGGTGCCGAGCCGAGGCGTTTGCCACTTGCCCACCGTAGATCATGAAGCGGTCGTGGACCTCGGGGAACTCTCCTGCCTTGTGATCTTCCTTCTTATCGTCGTCGCGAGCCCTGCCACCCTCCGCGGGTGGCCCGGCCTTGTGAAAGTGGCGCCGAAGCATGTCGCACTCCTCAAGGGTGTGCTTGACGGGCCCCTGATGATAGGGGCACAGCTCCTTGAGCATCTTGTTGAAGAGGTTGGCACCTCCAGGAGGTTTCCGAGGGTTCTTGTACTCGGCGGCGGTGACAAGGTCCGCGTCGGCGGTGTCGCGTTTCGTTTGCGACTTCTTCTTGCCTTTCTTCTTGGCGCCGCGCTGAGTTGACGCCTCGGGGACATCTTCCGGTGGGCGGCCCTGGGGCTGCCTGTCCTTCCTGAAGATAGCCTCAACCTCCTCCTGGCCAGAGGCGAACTTGGTGGCGATGTCCATCAGCTCGCTCGCCCTGATGGGGGTCTTGCGACCTAGCTTGCTCACCAGGTCGCGGCAGGTGGTGCCGGCGAGGAACGCGCCGATGACATTCGAATCGGTGATGTTGGGCAGCTCGGTGCGCTGCTTCGAGAATCGTCGGATGTAGTCCCGGAGAGACTCTCCCGGCTGCTGGCGGCAGCTTCGGAGATCCCAGGAGTTTCCAGGGCGCACATACGTGCCCTGGAAATTGCCGACGAAGGCTTGGACCAGGTCGTCCCAGTTGGAGATCTACCCCGAAGGCAGGTGCTCCAACCAAGCCCGAGCGGTATCGGAGAGGAACAGGGGGAGGTTGCGGATGATGAGGTTGTCATCGTCCGTTCCACCCAGTTGGCAGGCCAGCCGGTAGTCCACGAGCCACAGTTCCGGTCTCGTCTCCCCCGAGTACTTTGTGATAGTAGTCGGGGTTCAGAACCGGGTCGGGAACGGCGCCCGTCGTATGGCGCAGCTGAAAGCCTGTGGACCGGGTGGTTCGGGCGAGGGGCTCCGATCCTCCCCGCTGTCGTAGCGTCCCCCACGCCTGGGGTGGTAGCCTCGGCGCACCCTCTCGTCGAGGTGGGCCCGACGGTTGCGGTGATGGTGCTCGTTGCCGAGGCGACCCGGGGCCGCAGACGCTGTGTTGCGCGTGCGCCCAGTGTGGACCGAGGCTTCCCGCATGAATCGGGAAGTCGCAGCGCGATGTTCCGAGGGGTACCCATGCCTTCGGGAGGCGGAGCTTTCAGCCCGTCGGACCGCGGCGTCCTCTAGGAGATTCCTGAGCTCTCCCTGGATACGCCGCCCCTCGGTGGTTGATGGCTCCGGCATCGCGTGGAGAAGCATTGCCGCTGCAGCCAGGTTCTGGCCGACCCCACTGGAAGTGGGTGGCGGCCTTACCCTGACATCGTCGGCGATGCGGTGCTGGAAGCCCTAGGGGAGATGACGCACTTCTCCGGCCGGAGGTTGGCCCACCCATTCCTGCCCGATGTCCCGGCGGATCGGCTCAAGTGTTCCTGCTCCCTCGTCGAGCTTGGCCTGCATCTCGCGGATTTGCTCGAGCTGTGGGTCATGACCCCCCGCCGGGACGGGGACCACAGCTAGCTCCCGAAGGATGTCAACGCGAGGCACAGGCCTAGGGAGATCTCCGTTCTCCGGCATACCAAGATGGTTGCCTTCGTTGGGACCCCCTAGATCGACGTGGAAACATTCACGACTTGGGCCGCAATCCTCGTCGCCGAGGCTGCGGCTACCGTCAGAACAGTCGGAAAGGCAGTAGTCACACGTGGTCATAAAGCCCCGCATGGCACTGGGGTTACCAAGTCCGGAGAAATCCCAACAGAAGTCGGGCTCGTCATCTTCCTCGGACCCCGAGGGCCCGTAGGTCGAGACGGCCGTCAACCGGTCCCAGGGTGACCGCATACGATACCCCAGAGGGTTTGGACTCGCCTCTATGAGAGCGTCCACCAAAGCGAAGTCGCTTGGTGGGTCGAGGCTGAATCCAAAAGGCGTGAAATGGGAATCGGTTGGTACCTCTTGGTCGATGGGCGGTGACGAAGTCACGTCAGGAGCTGACTGCACCGTCGTCTTAGGTACGAGGGTGACGCCCAGCAAGTCCTTCGCGAGCGTGCTGGCGTCGTCCGTTTGCTTGGAGTTGGCGTGTTGCGGGGAGACGGAGCTCGTCTTCGTCTCAGACGCGAGGTCGGTGCCCGACGTGGCCCCCGTTGGGGCGCCGGTGCCGTCGACTCGCTCGACAGCCGACAAGGTGCCGCCTCCTGCTTGGCCTTGGTTGCCCCGCCTCCTCCTCCGTCGGCGGGGGAGGGGACGGGGCGAGCTCGAATGTTGTTCTTCCACTACGCGGGGAAGGCGTCGTCGATTCCGCCGCCGGCGGGCGGGTTGTCGGCCGTCATTGTCGCTGTCGCACGGCGGGGGAAGGAGTATCATGTCGTAGCTGCCGTCAAGGGGCATGAACTCAAGACTCCCGAAATGGAGCACCGTCCCGGGCTGGAAAGGTTGCTGGAGACTGCCCATCTGGAGCTTGACGGGAAGTTGTTCGTCAACACGCAGCAGGCCCCTACCTGGCGCGCCAACTGTCGGCGTTTCGAACCCGGGGGGTCCCTGGACCGACGAGTAAATTATCGCCGCGTGCCCCAGCCCAGATGGGTCGGCGCGAGACGGAGCGCGAAGGGGGAAGAAGCCGGAGGGAGATAGGCATGAGAGGTGAAATCCCGCGGCCTTCGTGTTTGTCCCGCGCCCAGGTCGGGTGCGCTTGCAGTAGGGGGTTACAAGCGTCCACGCGGGAGGGAGCGAGCGGCCTCACGCGAGCGCCGTCCCGTCCTTCCCCGCGCGGCCAACCCTCGTAAGAGGGCCCTGGATCTTCCTTTTATAGGCGTAAGGAAAGGATCCAGGTGTACAATGGGGGTGTAGCAGTGTGCTAACGTGTCTAGCGGAGGAGAGCTAGCGCCCTAAGTACATGCCATCGTGGCAGCCGGAGAGGTTTTGGCACCCGGTTCGTGTGATGTCGTGGCCGTCGGAGGAGCGCCGGAGCCTGGCGGAAGGACAGCTGTCGGGGCTGTCGAGTCCTTGCTGACGTCCTCTTGCTTCCGTAAGGGGGCTGAGAGCCGCCGTCGTCATAGAGCGTGCGGGGCGCCATCATTACTCGTATAGTGGAGCGAGCCATATGGGACGCCGGTCTTGTTCCCCGTAGCTTGAGTCAGCTTGGGGCATGGTAATGATGGCGCCTCCTGTTGACGTGGTCGGTCCGTGCCCTGGGTTGGGCGAGGTGGAGGCTCCTCCGAGGTCGAGGTCGAGTCTGTCTTCCAAGGCCGAGGTCGAGTCCGAGCCCCTGGGTCGGGCGAGGCGGAGACCGTCGGCTGATGTCAGGGCTGAGTCCGAGCCCTGGGGTCGGGCGAAGCGGAGTTCGTCGTCCTTCGGGGTTGAGCCCGAGTCCGAGCCCTAGGGTCGGGCGAAGCGGAGTTCGTCGTCTTCCGGAGCTGGGGTCGGGCGAAGCGGAGTTCGTCGTCTTCCGGGGCTGAGCCCGAGTCCGAGCCCTATGGTCGGGCGAAGCGGAGTTCGTCGTCTTCCGGGGCTGAGCCCGAGTCCGAGCCCTGGGGTCGGGCGAAGCGGAGTTTCCCATGGCACCTAGGGCCGGACTTGGCTGCTGTCAGCCTCACTCTGTCGAGTGGCACAGCAGTCAGAGCGGCGCAGGCGGCGCTGTCCTCTTGTCAGGCCGGTCAGTGGAGCGGCGAAGTGACTACGGTCACTTCGGCTCTGTCAACTGGAGGGCGCGCGTCAGAATAAAGGTGTCAGGCCACCTTTGCATTAAATGCCCCTGTGATTTGGTCGGTTGGCGTGACGATTTGGCCAAGGTTGCTTCTTGGTGAAGACTGGGCCTCGGGCGAGCCGAAGGTGTGTCCGTTGCTGGAGGGGGTCCTCGGGCGAGACGTAGATCCTCCGGGGTCGGCTGCCCTTGCCCGAGGCTGGGCTCGGGCGAGGCGTGATCGCGTCTCACGAATGGACCGATCCCTGACTTAGTCGCACCCATCAGGCTTTTGCAGCTTTATGCTGATGGGGGTTACCAGCTGAGATTTAGGAGTCTTGAGGGTACCCCTAATTATGGTCCCCGACACATACCATATTGAATTCCTTATTTTTTATTAGGACTAAATATATTTTCAAACTCTAATTTATATTCCGTTGTAGTTTTAAATCTGAATTACATCATTCGTTCCAAATTATAATTTGTTTAACACGTTCCATGTAGCTTCCAACATCTAAAACTACACCATCTGTTATCTTCTAGCAGCTAAAACCACTCTTATCTATTATGAATTAAAGTTGTTATTTGTTTTTTTACATGTATCTAGATATATGCTGCATGACAACAAATATATCTAAGAAATCAAACAACTTATAATTTAGAATGAAACAAGGGCCAACCAGATTTAGTCCTACCGCTAGTTCCAAGCTTATTCTATATTCTAAAATATTTTAAAACTAACTTGACCTAAAAGCTATAAATAATTTATTTTAATTTAGAAAAGAAAATATGACACTACTACGAATTTATTTCTAAGGAAGGTATATGTACATTGGTATTCTATCCACTCTCTATGTTCATAGCCATGTCTGTTATTTATTTACATTGTTGTTTTTTCGCTTTACTCTAAGATATGGTAATTTTTTCAAGCATCTTGTGCTTTGTGTGTTCACGCCTGTTCCGTTACGTTGGGTCGCATAGCATGTTGATAGCATGATATTTGAGGAACTGCTTGTTTAGAACCGATAGCTTAATCCAGTTATTAGCATAAAGTATAGCTCTAATTCTATACATGTGGTAGACCATGGTCTATTAGAATTCTCAGAGATCAAAATTTATTTTTATTATAGATATATCCAATCTATAGCATGTATGACTGTTTCATGGACACATCATCAACATAAACATACGAAGCCTATTGATTGCATTCTTGTCACACCCACACATGATACCAAACTAGTACAATGCCCTTATGTTGCGAGGACATGCAAGATCAAATATTACACATTATCTCAGCCAAAAGATCTATAAAGATATGATTTGAAAATAAACTCAACCTTGGCTTGTGCTTCTTTAGCTAGCAGGTAGTACTATATGGGAGCGCTGCGCTGCGCTGAGTGTGATTTTCTATCGTGTTGGTACGTTGGTTTTGGGTGGTTTCTCACTTGCCCATTTGTGGGGGTAACAGAGACTTGAGTGGTTTTTTTACGACCTATCTATGACACATGACAACCATTCAAATTGACGCCTTATAATAGTAGAGATAGAGATTTCATGGTTGCTACATAGGGGCGGGAGCGCGAAGAGCAGGTGAGAAGGAAAATGTCGCATCATGAGATTGAAAAAAGGCCCCTCGCACAAATGTAGTGGAATTGTGAAAAACATTAGGTTTGTGGTGGTTGAAAAGCTTTAGAGCAACCGTACTAAGAAATGTGCTCTTGTGTATAGAGATTGGTCGTAGGGGTGAAAACAGATGAAAAACTCTCTCATTATTTTCACCCGTATAAAGTTTTATTCGGTTGAAATCAGAAAGTGAGAAAGTCAGGAACGGACTACGGTCGATAAATTCCGGTATTATCAAAAATGGATAAATTTATATAAAGTATCTTGGAATTGAATCCAAAAAGCTCACAATAAATAAGCCCTAACCGTACATGATTGTCCATTTAGGTGTGTTTGGTTGCGGGACAGCTAGGATAGGGACGTCCCCTGGCGTCCTCTCTCGTCCCTCCAATTTTGAAGGATAACTGGAGACAACATTGGAATAGTCTTGTCCCAACCTTTGACCCTAAACCAAATAACCCTATTTGAGATATCGTCTCATCCCGTCCCATCCTGTTACTGCAACCAAACGCATTATCCACATATGTCTCAATAACATAGAAAGGGATGAGACATGCGTGGAAGTTAAAATGCAAGGACTCAAGACAATGTTAGTAAAAAAATCTTCTATAGTTACAAATGCAAATTAAATTACATGATGTTCAAATGCAACTGAGATATTTGGTTAAGAAATTACTAATATCGATGAGGAATAAGATGAGCATACTAATATTGATTATTTACTTGTGAACAATAAGATGATTTTCCGAAATATGGGAAATTATTGGATTTCTCGAATACAGGTATACACGTAATACGAGAAATTACTGGATCTTTCCAAAAAAATCTGAAAACGGACCGTAAATACTTCTCACTGTTTATTGTACCGTTTTCAGAACACATTATCCCATTTTCGTACCATTTTTCGTATATCCCGATAAACTCAAAAATGACCGGAAAATCTGATAAACGATAAAAAAAATACTGGATTTTTCTGACATTTTCACCCTTAAGGGCTGATTTGGTGATCCGGGATCCCGGGAGGATTGGAGGGGATTGAGAGGGAAATTAGTTTATTTCCCCCTCAATCCACTCCAATCCTCCCGTGATCCCCTTCTCACCAAATCAACCCTAATTAGTCTAACTTCCCCAGTTCTTTCCGAAGTTGATATTAGGATGTCCCAACCATCTCCTCTTTGCTACTGTAGCTTCGTTCCATGTATGTTGGAGTAATATAAGGCCAGTCTCGCTAAATATTTTAATTTCTAATACTATTTTCTATGTACCATATTTTATTTCGTAAAACTTTTATTATCTCTGTTTATTTTTAATACATTATGTTAGCCATCTCTATTGAGACTGGCCTATTAAGTATGTTAGGTTTGACATCCCCAATTTAAATGAGAAAATCTCTTACATGTCATCCAAATTTATACTAATCCCTTCAATGCCATCATAATTTATACTTCCTTTCAATACCATCAAATTTAAATTTTAATCCCTTAAATGTCATTACCTTTAGTTTGAAGCTTACATCGTTAGTTCTATTTAAAGCCAATCTCTCCAATGCTATCAAAATCTATATCGATCCCTTCAATGCCATTAGTGATGAGGACATCCTCCACTATTACTCGTTGACAAAGACGCAATTGGCCTAGTTGGCCCAATTGTAGTCGGACGGCGACCGTGTGAGCCTCAGAATTATCCCACCTCGTTTAACTTGGGAGGAGGAAGCCACTTTAAAAGGGAGAACCACCATTCCCCTATTGGACTAGTCTTTTGAGGCGATTGAGCCTTTCCTTGAGTTGGGTGTGCTTAACAAACTGTTGGGCTCCGGGCAACCCTAATTTGTTGGGCCTCGGCTAACACCACATGGGCTGGGAGTATCATCTGGTATCAGAGCTAGGACCCATTTTAAGAAGGTGAGATTGATAGGGACATCCTCCACTATTACCGGTCGGCAAAGACGCAATTGGCTCAGTTAGCCCAATTGTAGCCGGACAGCGACCGTGTGAGCCTCAGAATTATCCCACCTCGCTTAACTTGGGAGGAGGAAGCCACTTTAAAAGGGAAAGTCACTCTTCCCCCATTGGACTAGTCTTTTAGAGCGATTGGGCATTTCCCTGAGTTAGGTGTACTTAACGAACTGTTGGGCTCCGGGCACCCTAATTTGTTGGGCCTCGGCCAACCCCATCTAGACTGGGTGTATCAACTAGAAATTAGTTTAATCTATTTGGGTTTTAAAATTTCCAGAATACAAAAATATGGACCAGATTATTAAAATTCCATAATTTTTAAAAAATTCAGTACATATTTTTTTAAAAACCCCAAAAATTTCTTCGCTATATCAGTCCGTCTATTTGATTCATAATATTTTTATCAAACTAACAACAAATACTAATGATAACAAAGGGAGCTAAATTCTAAAAATCAATGTGGTATATTCGCGTTTCAAATTTTTTTTGGTTCTAAAAATGTGGATTGAAGTTCTAAAAACATCTAAATAATTTTTAAAAATTTCAATACATATTTTTTAGAACCCAGAAAACTATGTGGTTATCGTTTATACCAATTTGATATATTTGGTTTTCATATATTTTTCTAAATCATTAGGAAGCAAATAGATCAAACTAATATATCGAAGTATTTTTTGACATTCAAAAAGTATGGACTGAAGTTTTTAAAAATCATGGAATTTTAAAAGTTTGATCTATATCTTTTTGTTCAGGAATTTTTAAAACCCAAATAGATCGAATTAATTTCTAGTGACATTGAAGGCATTGATATAGATTTTGATAGCATTGGAGTAATTTGCTTTAAATGAAACTAACGACGTTAGCTTCAAACTAACGGTGATGATGTTGAAAGAATCAAAATTTAAACCTGATGATATTAAAGGGAAGCTATAAATTCTGATAGCATTGAAGGGATTAGTATAAGGCCCCGTTTCAATCTCACGGGATAAACTTTAGCTTCCTGCTAAACTTTAGCTATATGAATTGAAGTGCTAAAATTTAGCTTCAATTATCACCATTAGCTGTTCTGTTTAGATTATAAATGGCTAAAAGTAGCTAAAAAAAGCTGCTAAAATTTATCTCGCGAGATTGGAACAGGGCCTAAGTTTGGATGGTATTGAAGGGATTTTTTTCTCAATTTAAATAGGTTGAGTTTGACCTCACCAATTATTTCGGAAAAAAAAGACGACTCCTAGGTTCCTAGCTGCGGTCCACTTATGTTTGTTACTCCAAGTACTTGTTTACGCTGGCAGTAGGCATGCCACAACTGCCAACTACATTACTATAGGTTTCTAATTTTGTTTCATATTTTAACTCTGAAATGATTTCAGTAGCCCAACCCTAGAAGAAAATGATCTTCATACGCTGCATCTGCCAGGAAAAAGGGAAAAACATAAATATTGATCCTCCTCGGAGTCCTGTTCTGGAACTTGTCAGCTGCGATCACTGAAATTCCAGGTTTTATTTCAGAGCATTCATAATTTCAGACCTATGAAACTATCAAACTAAGGGCTAGTTTGGGAATCTCATTTTTCTAAAGAATTTACATTTTTCGATAGAAATTAGTTTTTTTTTCCTTGAAAAATAGGAATCCCTTGAAAAAATAGTGTGGCCAAACTAGCCTAAAATGCATTTTAATCTATTGTACGATGCCATGGACCTCCGTTGGAACCATGGATGCTTGCTTATATTTGTAGACTTGTAGTGTTATATTTACACGTTTGTTTGGCAGACGTAGTTAACTTAGTGGTTCGAGTCAAAACTCTTTTAGGGCTAGTTTAGGAACCTTAATTTCCTAAGAGATTTCAATGTTCTCATGGAAAATGAACTAATTTTTCTTGGGAAAATAGAAATTCCTTGAAAAATTGAGATTTTCAAACTAGCCCTTATATCCTACTTTTTTGGTTTTAAGTGGCCAGAGGCTGTGGATTGTATTGTTTATTTTAGCATAATACGTCAGCTGTTCTGCCGTTTCATTCAGTTAGAAGCAAAAGTTCAAAAAAATTTACAAAAATACTCACAGAGATACTCAATTAGATGGAGAGGGGAAAAACAAAGGAGACATGGAGGGAAAAGGGAAAAAAGGTGGCAGCGACAAGTTTGTACACTTTGACTAGTACAAGGCACTTACGTTAAGATAACACATAAATATTGGATGAAATGTTAGTGATAATATGTTGGTGCCGATTTGTAACTAAATACTAGGGGTGTACCGTCTGGTGGTGCCTTTTGCACCGTGAATGGTCTACGCCTCTAGGTTGGACGGTTCGTGACCTCGCTGTAGAAGTGACTCCTTTCCTACATCGCCCCGGACGGTCCGTGCGCTGGGCCGAACGGTCCACAACGACACAATGTCATCTTCTTCCTCGCAAGAACCTAGATCTCACCCCTAGAGGAGAGATCTTAGGGTGCTTTAGGTCAGCAAGTCATTCGAGGAGTCCCTAGATGACGTAGAGTCGCTAATGAATTAAGAAATCAAGTCGAGGAACAGATCATGAATGGATATCGTGATTCTTGCCCCAGTAGGGGTAACATCCTAGGGTCGTCATGGGTCGGCAGACAATCCAACATGACTCTAGACGACGCAGAGTCAAATGAAGGTGAAGATGGTGCCCCGGGGTCGGCAGGCCACCCGGGGCATCCCAAACGACGTCGAGCCAAAAAGGGTATGACATGTGAACTACAACTAGGTCTATGCTACATCTACTCATAGGACAAGAATGATAAAGGAAGTAATAGATTGGAATGTATTCGGAGTTCTCAATAGGTCGTACCCCTTTATATTATAGGGGAGGAGGTCTGTATCTATTCCTAGGCGAGATCCAACAGACCCCTACAGATAAGTTAGGATAACCACGCATGGGATAAGTACTCTCGCCCGTGTTTATCTGGTCGCGGGGGCGTGAACCGTCTAGGCTCTAGGGCCGGACCGTCTAACCACTTTTGGTGTTCAACGCAACGATTACATGAAAAATGAACAATACATATATTATCATCAACCTCAATATGCGTGCTACAATTTTTCTTTATTCATATACAAAGGGGCATTGTTAAATCCAGATCCGAATAAATGTAGAAAGATCTAGTTCCTGTACCAAATAAGTACCACAAACATGAACTTTAAAAGAAAAGATAATTCCAAGAGCATAAAGAATAGAACCAAACAGGTCGCACCATGTTGAACACATAGTCGTACAACGCCTTGTGGCTCTAGCTTCCCCCGAACACATAGTCGTATCGCGCGCGAGAAGCTATTAACCCTAGAGACCTCGATGAAGATGTTGTCGTCATAGACCGGGTTGTCGAACACCGGCATGGATGAGTGCTTGGACCTAGGTAGCGACAAGGTGGAAGCGGGCTGCTTGAATGAGTCGAAGATGTTGTTGAGCGACGATGATGGCATGGCCTTGGGCAGCGCTGGGGCAGACCCAAAGAGCTCAACATAGGAGGGCACAGAGGGGGCAGTGATCTGTATTAGTATAGGCATATGCGAAGAAGCCTGAGGAATGGGCAGCCGACATTGGCGCGACCTTCCCCTACGAACAGAGGCTAAACTCAAGGGCTAGCAGGCCCCAACATCGCCTGTCGATCGACGCACATGAGGTGGGGTGGATCAGGGCAGGAGCACGAACCCTAGTCGGGGTAGCGCAAGGCACGAGGCGGAGATGAGAGGAACGCATCTCCCATCCCTATAGTTGGGCTTACATGCCTCCCTTGACCCCCTTTCTGAGCCTGCCAAGATGGAGAAGAGATTTCCGGTGGGGCGGGCGACGTGGGCACCAGGGGAGGGAGCAGCACATCGATGGAGGGCGAGGCACAACCGCGTAACGAGTAGGCACGCAACATCTAGTAGACGAGAATGATGCGGAGAGGGGACCGCTCGTGGTGGTTGACAAGAGATAAAGCTTATCTAGTAGGTTGGAGATGCGGGAGGAAAAACTGATCTACATGCTTACCTTGCGACGCACAACACACGATAGTAAAAAACTCATGTTTTAAAGGAGCAGAGAAAACATATTTTTTTTATAATGCAATCAAACATCGTATGACATAAAATAATCTGGTAATCTTATAAATCATGATATTACTTAGAAATTACAAAAAATATTTTACTTCTAATCAAGCCCTAAATTTTGATCGGACATGTGTAGCAACGCACCATTAGAACTGCACTAAAACTTTCCTGATGTATAATATTTTTGCATTGAAGTGGAAGTGTCCACAGCTAAATTTTTGGAGCGTCTGGGACATTTTGCCAGCGTCCAAAAATCAACCGCAACCCCTGAAAAATCACGAACCCTTGGAGACAATATGCGCGACGATGACCGTGATGTCGTCTTTCTTTCCGCCACGCCGCGCCAGCCCGTGTACCTTCATGTATCCCATACCGAACGGCGTGCATGCCCATTTGTCCTTGGATATCCCGTAGGCGATGCCCGCGATAATGTCCGCCATGTTCTTGGGAGAGAAGCCCAGGTTGGTGCCCATCCGCACGGCGCGCTCGAGCTGCCAGTCGTGCACGTTGTCAAACAGCCCGTCCGTCCCGACGACTACGACGTCGCCGTCCCTCGCCGCCGGCATGCTGCCCACCTTGGCGTCGTCGAGGCCGCCGCCTTCGGAGCTCAGCTGGTACGGGTAGTTGAAGCGGCGCTGCTGCTGCACCGAACGGCAGATGATCTTGCCGCCTCGGAGCACGGCGAAGGCGCTGTCGCCGATGTACGCCCACGTGAGCGCCGTGCCGTGGAGCGCCAGGATGACGGCCGTGGACGCCCCCGGCGTTTCATCCGCGGCCGCTTTCTTGTGCGCCCGCTCCAGCACCTTCTCGGGGCAGAGGCGGCGGAGCCTCCTGCTAGCCTTGGCCACGCGCTCCGCCGACGCCAGGGCGTTCGCCATGAGAGCTCGTGCGAACGCGCCGGCGTCCACGCCATTGTCCCGGTACCCGCCGACACCGTCCGCGACGCCGACGACGCCGGCCTCGGCGTGCCCGAAGTGCGCGTCCTCGCCGTGCAGAGGGAGGACGCATGCCGCCCAGTCCATCTCCAGAGTGGGAGCGCACGGCCGCGCGTCAGACGGTCCCGCGCCGCGTCCGTGACCGGCGTCACCCCTCTTCCGCTCCGACGTCGCGTATTCCGTCTCCATCCAATCGCCCAAAACGGAGGCGACGAACCTTGAGATGTTCACGTCGGGGGTTCGTTCCTTGATCTCCGCTAGTGTTTGCTGGATCTGCTGTAACTGTAACGTCTCCAGTGCTATCGTCATATTTGTTGGTCGCCACCGCAGTGTATCCTTGAGAGAGAAGAGAACGA
Source organism: Zea mays (assembly GCF_902167145.1). Classification (NCBI taxonomy): domain Eukaryota; kingdom Viridiplantae; phylum Streptophyta; class Magnoliopsida; order Poales; family Poaceae; genus Zea; species Zea mays. The sequence goes on from NC_050100.1 coordinate 191,859,839, forward strand.
TTAAAATAAACTGGCACCAAGGTCCATTGGGCTCGCCTTTTATGGCCTGGATGGAAGTATGGAACGTAACGTTCTCGCCTCGGACTGCCGATATTGGCGGGATCTCGTTGAGGAGCCGGAGTAACTAACGGAAGTTAGCACCCAAACACGCTCTTATCTCTTCGAAACGGAAGATCGTGGACGGGCGTCCAAGCTTTGCCATGATACCCCGGTCCTTCAGCAGTGCGTGATCGGATCGCTCTATATTTATTTTCGTATTTTGTCTTTTGATTTAGATCTGATATAAGTTGTTTCAGATAAAATTTAATGCATATCTATATCTTAAGTATCTAAGTTTTCGGATATGGATGTTGATAAGGATCGGAAACTGAATACTCGAACTTAAATACGGGTCGGATAATATTTGTACCATTTTCTCGTTGATTTTTTTGTACTATTCCTTATGTTCACCTCTTACTAACTCCTACATTTAAATGGTAAAAAACTAAAATTATACACAGACAAGGATTTGAAACATGTTGTTCGCTTCAAACCCATATTAACACCCCATAGCCAATAGGACACACATGTCTTTATATTTTATACTCTATACTTAAGCATAAATTCTCACTTGTACAATATCTATTGTGTCTGCACGTAAATTATTCAAGAGGGACCTATTGTCACTCGTTTGGGCCAACGACCCGAGTGGGTTCGACCTGCCTTAATATAAGCGTGCCAATGTAGGAAGCAAACAGGTTTGGTTGCATCACAAGTCACAGCTATGGCTATGGCTACGAGTACACCGGTGCGAACCAGAAGCATGGGACCCTATACACGTCAGCGGTCGGCAGCACCTCTACACCCCTTGATGCATTTGTGCTTGCCTGCGCGGTTGTACGCCCACACCAGTGTCTTCCTCTAGGTCCACGACATAGTACACGGTGTTGGACCTCGGCTCGTGACACGCTTTGGTGGGCGTGACCATTGCGCCTGTCGTGTCCACGCAGTCAGTCGATGTCTTTCGTTTCCTCCCACATCCCCCGCACTCATTCAGGACGTGCGCGATACCCTTCTCCTCTCGTAGTCGTCACAGGGCGGAACAACTTTGCCTACATCAACTTGCTGCAAGGGGACTCCACCATGAAGCTGCGCTTCACGTACGCGTTCGGGCAACGGGCCATGAAAGGGATTATGTCGGGGAAGGCAGAGCCAAGGTCGTAGAGCTCCAGGAAGATGTACATCATCATGTATCTCGTGTTCGCATAGAGCTGTCCCTGGAGTACGACCATGTCGACCACGGCAGGGATGCTAGAGACCATGTGTCGGCGTTTCGACCCCGGGGGTCCCTGCACCGACGAGTAAATTGTCGCCGCGTGCCCCAGCCCAGATGGGTCGGCGCGAGACGGAGCGCGAAGGGGGGGAAAACCAGAGGGAGACAGGCGTAAAAGGGGAAACCCGTGACCTTCGTGTTTGTCCCGTGCCCAGGTCGGGTGCGCTTGCAGTAGGGGGTTACAAGCGTCCGCGTGGGAGGGAGCGAGAGGCCTGCACGCGCCGTCCCGTCCTCCTCGCGCGGCCAACCCTCTGTAAGAGGGCCCTGGACCTTCCTTTTATAGGCGTAAGGAGAGGGTCCAGGTGTACAATGGGAGATGTAGCAGTGTGCTAACGTGTCTAGCAGAGAGGAGCTAGTGCCCTAAGTACATGCCGTCGTGGCAGCCGGAGAGGTTTTGGCACCCTGTTCATGAGATGTCGTGGCCGTCGGAGGAGCGCTGGAGCCTAGCGGAAGGACAACTGTCGGGGCTGTCGAGTCCTTGCTAACGTCTCCTTGCTTCTGTAAGGGGCTGAGAGCCGCCGTCATCATGGAGCACGCGGGGCGCCATCATTATTTGTTTTATCGGGGCGAGCCAGATGGGACGCCGGTCTTGTTCCCCGTAGCCAGAGCTAGCTAGGGGTAGGGTAATGATGGCCCTTCTTGTGACGTGGTCGGTCCGAGCCCTGGGTTGGGCGAGGCGGAGGCTCCTCCGAGGTCGAGGTCGAGTCTGTCTTCCGAGGTCGAGGTCGAGTCCGAGCCCCTGGGTCGGGCGAGGCGGAGACCGTCGGCTGAGGCCAGGGCCGAGTCCGAGCTCTGGGGTCGGGCGAGGCGGAGTTCGTCGTCTTCCGGGGCCGAGGCCGAGTCCGAGCCCTGGGGTCAGGCGAGGCGGAGTTCATCGTCTTCCGGGGCCGAGGCCGAGTCCGAGCCCTAGGGTCGGGCGAGGTGGAGTTCGTCGTCTTCCGGGGCCGAGGCCGAGTCCGAGCCCTGGGGTCGGGCGAGGCGGAGCTTCCTATGGCGCCCGAGGCCAGACTTGGCTATTGTCAGCCTCACTCTGTCGAGTGGCACAGCAGTCGGAGCGGCGCAGGCGGCGCTGTTCTCTTGTCAGGACGGTCAGTGGAGCGGCGAAGTGACTGCGGTCACTTCGGCTCTGTCGACTGAAGGGCGCGCGTTAGGATGAGGTGTCAGACAATCCTTGCATTAAATGCTCCTGCGATACGGTCGGTCGGCGTGGCGATCCGGCCAAGGTTGCTTCTTGGCGAAGACTGGGCCTCGGGCGAGCCGAAGGTGTGTCCGTTGCTTGAGGGGGCCCTCGGGCGAGACGTGAATCCTCCGGGGTCGGCTGCCCTTGCCCGAGGATGGGCTCGGGCGAGGCGAGATCGTGTCCCTTGAGTGGACCGAGCCTTGACTTAATCGCACCCATCAGGCCTTTGCAGCTTTGTGCTGATGGGGGTTACCAGCTGAGATTAGGAGTCTTGGGGGTACCCCTAATTATGGTCCCCGACAGTAGCCCCCGAGCCTCGAAGGGAGTGTTGGGGCCCCTTTGGTAGGGCTTATTTTTCAGCTTCGGCTCTGGCTCATGCAAAAGTTGTGCCAAACACCTCTTTTTCAAATGGCTTCACGAGTGAAGTGCTTTTCCAAAATGAACTGGAGGGCATGAGCCAAAAAAAAGTGGCTCACCCGGCTTCAGCTCACGTCATTTTTGCACAATAGCCCTCCCACCAGTCCAAATTAATTTTTTTGGTCCTGCCCTCAATCCCTAGCCACGTACAGGAGAGATAAACTATACAAGGGTCTTTCTGAAAAACAACCTATAAGCCGTTTTGCCAAATGATTTTTTAGAATGGCTTTGGCTCATCTAAAGAAGTGGTTTCACCTCGTGAGCCAGAGCCAAAGCCGTTTTTGGAGAAGCCAGAGCCCTGCCAAAGGGGCCCTTAATACTCGCTTGGAGGCTTTTGTCGCACTTTTTTGCAAGGGGACCGACCTTTCTCGGTTGTGTTTTGTTCCGGTGGGTGCGCGCGAGCGCACCTGCCGGGTGTAGCCCCCGAGGCCTCGGAGGAGTGGTTTGACTCCTTCGAGGTCTTAATGTGTTTCGTGATGCTTCGGCCGGTCTAGTTGTTCCCTCATGCGAGCTGGTCGTAGCCCGGGTGCACGGTCGGGTCCCAAGTTCTCGGGCTGGTATGTTGACGCTGTCAACGGTTTGGCCGGAGCCGGGTTTGCGAGAGCAGCCCCCGAGCCTCCGCACAGAGCGAGAGGATGGTCAAGGACAGACTCGACTTTTTTACATACGCCCCTGCGTCGCCTTTCCGCAAGGAGGAGGGGGGAAAGTGCCATGTTGCCCTTGGAGGGCGCCGAACATGGTGTCTCCAGTGAGCTGCTAACGGGTAATCCGAGTGGACGCCCATGCCCCATTTGTTAGGGGTCGGCTAGTGGCCCGGAGGCGCGCTCCAAAAGTACCTGCGGGTGATTTGCCGGACCCGGTCCCCTTTTGACGGGGTCCGAGGGCTCGATGCCTCCCTCTGATGGGATTCCGTTACAAAATCGTTCCCGTTGGTCTCGGAAATGTCCTAGGGTACCTCGGGAGCGTAGCCCGAGCCTTGGTTATGTATCGAACGTACCCGAGGTCATCCCTTTCTCTGCGTCTGAGGCGGCTGTCGAACCCTTCGAAGGCCAGCCTACGAACCCCTGATCAGTAGTGGGCGCGGAGCCCGAGTGGCCTGAGGCGGCCGTTGAACCCTTCCGAGGGGCCGGCCTTCGAACCTCTGACCAGTAGTGGGCGCGGAGCCCGAGCGCTCTGAGGCGGCTGCTGAACCCCTCCGAGGGGCCAGCCTTCGAACCTCCGATCTGTAGGGGGGCTCGGGGCCCGTTTCCTTCGCGGAGAAGGATCCCTTTTGGGTATCCCCTTTCCCGGTCCCTGTTGTAAGAGAGAGAAAGAGGAAGAGGAAAAGGATGCGAAATCGAATGACGTGGCACACCTTTTTTGACGCGGTCATTATGGCGGAGGTGAAGCGTCGCCTGCTTCTCCTGCCAAAGGTGCCGCCTGTCCTGCCGCAGAGTTAATGCGACAGGACGAGTGGTTCGCGGGGCAGCCGTTGCGTGTGCGCGAGCCGTTCGAGGGACGGAACACGGGCGCGCCGTCTTCACGCTGTGGGAGAGGGTTCTCTCGCTGTCCCAGGAGGGGACGTGAGCTTGGCTGACGACTTGACCGCTGCTTCCGCCCGCCTGCCACTGCCATTACTGCCGGCCCATTTCTGGCCGTATCAACCATTGCGCCTTCTCCCGCGGCTGACTGGCCCGTGACCGATGTGCCTGGTTGGCACTGCTGGGTCATGCGCAGGGTTGCCTCGAGTCGCGGTACTGGTTCCGCAGTCGAGGAGGCACGGTAGTGGCGCGAGTGGTGGTGCAGTTTCTTGCACGTAGCAACCGGTGAACTGGTTGCATGACATGTGGGCCTGGGCCTTCATGCTGGACGCGTCGAAGTTGAAAGGGTGCGCCCCCTTAGTGCGGTCGCATGCCGCCTGCATGGCGGTCCGCCCTTTCACCCGCTGGTCTGGGCGAAAGTGGAGGAATGCTCGTAACCGCTGGGCAGTTGTGCGCACCGCGCGCGGCGGTTTGGCTTCTTCTGCCCCTGGCCAGCTTGCATGACGCGTGGGACCCAGCCCCCGTGTCGTAGGGGGAGGACCTTGGAGCGTGTTGGAGAAGACTCAGCCCGCGATGGCTGAGGACGCAAGTGGGGAGAGTTGTCTTTAAAAGGAGGGTGACCCCCTTGAAAGGCAACCATGTCCTTGCGCTCCCTTCATGCGTCGCGTCTTTTCGCCTTCCGAGCCCCCGGATGGGGAACACTCGCAGTTCTTCCGCCTTGTCGTTGGAGGAACGCAACTTCGCGGAAGTTGGTACCTTTCAGCCATCGTTCGGCTTCAAGGATTTTCATCAGGCAGCCCGGCCACATCCCCTCGCCGGTGGTCACCCAAGACGGTGACCACCAGCTCCTGGGTGGGGAGAAGCAAACCGGGCTGCGGCCTCTGCCCCTCCCTCAGCTTCAAGGATGTTCATCATCAGTGCTGGGGAGGGGAGTGCGCCGAGTTGGGGTCGGTCTCCGCGCGAGCAGCGGCCCGCTCCTTCCCTCAGCGATCGGGGGGAAGGGCGTTCGCCGTTCGTGGCGCTGGCAGCTACCGCGTGTCCGGCTCTCCGGTCCGAGCGGCTTCGGCGCTGCTTCCGGTGCCACCTTCCGCCGCGGCAGTCGGAAGAGGTTTCTCCGCCGACGAGATAGTCGGTGCCGCCCGCGGACTGACCTCCAACTCTACGGCCTTCTGCTCGTCCTCGCCCCTCGAGTGGGGACGTGGGCGAGGGCCTTATGGCAGCAGCATCCGCCCTGAGGTCATCGCTGCTGCTGTTCGGTCGCTCGGAGTAGAAGTCGTCGTCGCTGCTGCTGGAGCGGGCGGCGGCGAGCCATCCGTCGGCCTTCTGTTGCTCCGCAGGCCCCCCAATCGTGGGGGGTTGTTCGTACCTGCGGAGGTGGAACCGGAGTTCCGTTTGTAATGGCACCTTGAGTACCGGTGTCTGTTCATTGTGGCTGTCGGGGCCTGAACATGTATGTATTTTCGGCACGGAGCCGTGTTTTTTCCTCATTTCGAGCACTAGGACTCGCCTGTCGGCTAACTGAACCGCTTAACCAAGTGTGAGTTGCCTCGTGCGAAGGTGACGAGTGAGGTATCCGTATCCCGGAGGCGTGGGAGTCCCTCGGGCCTCGGCTCGGTCGGCCTTGCCGCCCGAGGCTTCTCTTGCTTAGTTAAAGAAACCCTCGGCCGCTCTTCGGTGAGCCGAAGCTGGAGGCAGCGGTGTCAGCATGGACAGAGGCAGAGTTGGCTTGAAAAAGAAGATTTCGTCGGCCGGAGCCTGGCTGGGCCGTCCACTGGCGGGACCGACGCCGGAGTCGAGTTGCCGAGGCCACGAGCCGAGCTGATGTCCTCGGGGGACAGCTGGCTGAGGCTTTGGGGTGGCCGGCCGAGCTATCTGCTCGGGCCGGATTCCTGGAGAAGACCCTGGCGGCGATGGCCCGGGCGCGGTGCTGACGTCGTCCTTCGGAGTGGAGATCCTCCGACCGCGTTGTCGTCCGAGGCTCGGTCGAGCTTTGCCGAAGGTGTAGTTGACGCCGAGGGTGCTGCTGCTCCCCCTCCGTCAAGGTCCGAGCCTGCAGGATCGGTTTATCTTGTAGTGTGCGTATGTTTTCTGCGGCCGCCGAGGCCCAAACATACTGTTGTCGTGTTGTAAAGCTGTGTTTCTTTTCCTCTTGTTTCGAGTATCTGGACTTATTTGTCGGTAACAGAATTGTTTGTCCGAGCGAGAGTTACTTTTCACGGAAGGTGATGAGTGAGGTATCCGTATCCCGGAGGCGTAGGAGTCCCTTGGCTCGGTCGGCCTTGCCGCTTACGTGTACTCTTACTCGTCCGTAGGATTCTGCCATCGATATAGTCGAGAAGGCCTGAAAAATCGTTTTGGCAGAAGAGTTTTCGAGCGTGAAGACTTGTTCGGTCCGCGGAATTACTTATCCGAGCGTGAGTTACTTATCGCAGAAGGTGATGAGTGAGGTATCCGTATCCCAGAGGCGTAGGAGTCCCTCGGCTCGGTCAGCCTTGGCTGCTTACGTGTACTTCGTCGTTTTCAGGATCCCACTTTCGAAGTAGTCGAAAAGCACGAAAGACGTTCTGGCAGAAAAGATCTTTTCCAAGGAAAATTTTGACGCGGAGGGGGTTCCCCCCTTCTAGCCCCCGAGGGAGGGTCGGGCTTTGCTGAGGCAAGGCTGACCCTTCCTTGATGGTTAGACTTCGTATGTGAACGAGGTGTACGAACGACTTGAAAACATCTTAAGGGTAAAAGCGACGTAGTTGTCGGATGTTCCAAGCGTTGTTGTAGACCTCGCCTTGACTGTTGGCCAGCTTGTACGTCCCGGGCTTCAGAACCTTGGCGATGACGAACGGCCCTTCCCAGGGAGGCGTGAGCTTGTGCCGCCCTCGAGCGTCTTGTCACAGCCGAAGCACCAAGTCGCCCACCTGGAGGTCTCGGGACCGAACTCCTCGGGCGTGGTAGCATCGCAGGGACTGCTGATACCGCGCCGAGTGTAGTAAGGCCATGTCTTGAGCCTCTTCCAGCTGGTCCAGTGCATCTTCTCGGTTAGCTTGATTGCTTTGGTCGTCGTAGGCCTTCATCCTCGGGGAACCGTATTCTAAGTCTGTGGGCAAGATGGCCTCGGCCCCATAGACTAGAAAGAACGGTGTGAAGCCCGTGGCTCGGCTCGGCGTTGTCCTTAGGCTCCAGACCGCCGAGGGGAGCTCCTTCATCCATCGCTTGCCGAACTTGTTGAGGTCGTTGTAGATCCGTGGCTTGAGTCCTTGCAGAATCATGCCGTTGGCACGCTCTACTTGCCCATTCGTCATGGGGTGAGCCACGGCGGCCCAGTCCACCCGGATGTGGTGATCCTCGCAGAAGTCCAGGAACTTTCTGCCGGTGAACTGGGTGCCGTTGTCGGTGATGATGGAGTTCGGGACCCCAAAGCGATGGATGATGTTGGTGAAGAATGCCACCGCCTGTTCGAACCTGATGCTGTTCAGGGGTCGGACCTCGATCCACTTGGAGAATTTGTCGATGGCGACCAGCAGGTGCGTGTAGCCCCCGGGTGCCTTCTGCAAGGGACCGACGAGGTCCAGACCCCACACAGCAAACGACCAGGTGATGGGTATTGTCTGCAGAGCCTGAGCGGGCAGGTGGGTCTGCCTTGCGTAGAATTGACACCATTGGCAGGTGCGGATAATTCTAGTGGCGTCGGCCACCGCGGTCGGCCAGTAGAAACCTTGTCGGAAGGCGTTTCCAACAAGGGCTCGGGGCGCTGCGTGATGACCGCAAGCCCCCGAGTGTATTTCTTGTAAGAGCTCCTGGCCTTCAGCGATGGATATGCATCGCTGGAGGATGCCTGAGGGGCTGCGGTGGTAGAGCTCCTTCTCGTCCCCCAGCAAGACAAACGACTTGGCGCGCCGCGCCAGTCGCCGAGCCTTGGCTCGGTCGAGGGGCAGCTCTCCTCGGTGGAGATATTGCAGGTACGGGGTCTGCCAGTTTCGAGTAGGCGTGACCCCGCTCCGCTCTTCCTCGACGCGCAGTGCCTCACCTTCGGGGGCCGAGGGTGCCTCGGGCTGGGCCGAGGCCTTCTCGGGCTCGGGCGTGTCGTCGGTCTTGACGGAGGGTTGATGCAGGTCTCGGGAGAAGACGTCCGAGGGAACCGTTGTCCGCCCCGAGGCTATCTTAGCCAGCTCGTTCGCAGTCTCGTTGTATCGTCGGGCGATGTGGTTGAGCTCGAGCCCGTAGAACTTGTCCTCCAGGCGCCGAACCTCATTGCAGTAGGCTTCCATCTTCGGGTCACGGCAGTGGGAGTTCTTCATGACTTGGTCAATGACGAGCTGCGAGTCACCACGAGCGTCGAGGCGTCGGACCCCTAGCTCGATGGCGATGCGCAACCCGTTGACCAGAGCCTCGTACTCGGCCACATTGTTGGACGCCGGGAAATGGAGGCGCAGCACGTAGCGTAGTTGCTTCCCGAGGGGCGAGATGAAGAGCAGGCCTGCGCCTGCCCCTATCTTCATCAGCGACCCATCGAAAAACATGGTCCAGAGTTCCGGTTGGATCGGAGCTGTCGGGAGCTGGGTATCGACCCATTCAGCCACAAAGTCCGCCAAGACTTGGGACTTGATGGCCTTCCGAGGGGCGAACGAGATTGTCTCGCCCATGATTTCCACTGCCCACTTTGCAATCCTACCCGAGGCCTCTCGACACTGGATGACCTCCCCCAGGGGGAAGGATGACACCACAGTCACCGGATGAGACTCGAAGTAGTGTCGCAACATCCGTCGCGTCAGGATCACCGCGTACAGCAGCTTCTGAATTTGTGGGTAGCGGATCTTGGTCTCGGACAGTACCTCACTGATGAAGTAGACTGGCCTCTGGACGGGCAATGCATGCCCCTCTTCTCGTCTCTCAACCACGATCGCGACGCTAACCACCTGAGTGGTAGCGGCGACGTAGATCAAGAGGGCTTCTCCGGCAGCGGGGGGCACCAAGATGGGCGCGTTTGTGAGGAGCGCCTTCAGGTTCCCGAGGGCTTCCTCGGCCTCATGGGTCCAAGTGAAGCACTCGACCTTTCTTAAGAGGCGGTACAGAGGCAGGCCTCTTTCGCCGAGGCGCGAGATGAAACGGCTCAGAGCCGCAAGGCATCCCGTGACCCTCTGTACGCCTTTCAAGTCCTTGATGGGCCCCATGTTGGTGATGGCCGCGATTTTCTCCGGGTTGGCCTCGATGCCCCGCTCGGAGACGATGAACCCCAAGAGCATGCCTCGGGGGACTCCGAAGACGCACTTCTCAGGATTGAGTTTTACGCCTTTCGCCTTGAGACACCGAAATGTCGCTTCAAGGTCGGAAAGGAGGTCGGAGGCTTTCCTCGTCTTGACTACGATATCGTCGACGTAAGCCTCGACCGTCCGACCAATGTGTTCGCCGAACACGTGGTTCATGCACCTTTGGTATGTCGCACCGACATTCCTCAAACCAAACGGCATGGTAACATAGCAGTACATGCCGAAAGGTGTGATGAAAGAAGTCGCGAGCTGGTCGGACTCTTTCATCCTGATTTGGTGATACCCTGAGTAGGCATTGAGGAAAGACAGGGTTTCGCACCCAGCAGTGGAATCCATGATTTGATCGATGCGAGGCAGAGGGTAGGGAACTTTTGGACATGCTTTGTTTAGACCGGTGTAGTCTACACACATCCACCATTTCCCTCCTTTCTTTCTCACAAGCACAGGGTTGGCGAGCCATTCGGGATGGAATACCTCTTTGATGAACCCCGCCGCCATTAGCTTGTGGATCTCCTCGCCTATGGCTCTGCGCTTTTCTTCGTCGAATCGGTGCAGAGGCTGCTTCACGGGTCGGGCTCCAGCTCTAATATCCAGCGAGTGCTCGGCGACATCCCTCGGTATGTCGGGCATGTCCGAGGGACTCCACACGAAAACGTTGGCGTTTGCGCAGAGAAAGTCGACGAGCATTCCTATTTGGGGTCGAGCTCGGAGCCTATTCGGATCTGCTTGGAGGCGTCGTTGCTGGGATCGAGAGGGACGGATTCGACCGTCTCCGCTGGCTCGAAGTTGCCGGCATGGCGCTTCACGTCTGGCGCCTCCTTGGAGAGGCTCTCCAAGTCGGCGATGAGGGCCTCGGATTCGGCGAGGGCCTCGGCGTACTCCACGCACTCCACATCGCATTCGTACGCGTGTCGGTACGTGGGGCCGACGGTGATGACCCCGTTGGGGCCCGGCATCTTGAGCTTGAGGTAGGTGTAGTTGGGGACGACCATGAACTTGGCGTAGCATGGCCTCCCCAACACTGCGTGATAGGTTCCTCGGAACCCGACCACCTCGAACGTGAGGGTTTCCCTTCGGAAGTTGGAGGGAGTCCCGAAGCAGACGGGTAGATCGAGTTGCCCGAGGGGCTGGACGCGTTTCCCGGGGATGATCCCGTGGAAAGGCGTTGCGCCTGCCCGGATCGAGGACAGATCGATCCGCAGGAGCCCGAGGGTCTCGGCGTAGATGATGTTGAGGCTGCTGCCTCCGTCCATGAGGACCTCGGTGAGCCTGACGTTGCCGATGACGGGGTCGACAACGAGCGGGTATTTCCCCGGACTCGGCACGCGGTCGGGGTGGTCGCCCTGGTCGAAGGTGATGGGCTTATCGGACCAGTCTAGGTAGACTGGCGCCGCCACCTTTACCGAGCAGACCTCCCGACGCTCTTGCTTGCGGTGCCGAGCCGAGGCGTTCGCCACTTGCCCACCGTAGATCATGAAGCAGTCATGGACCTTGGGGAACTCTCCTGCCTTGCGATCCTCCTTCTTATCGTCGTTGTGGGCCCTGCCACCTTCCGCAGGTGGCCCGGCCTTATGAAAGTGGCGCCGAAGCATGGCGCATTCCTCAAGGGTGTGCTTGACGGGCCCCTGATGATAGGGGCATGGCTCCTTGAGCATCTTGTCGAAGAGGTTGGCGCCTCTGGGAGGTTTCTGAGGGTTCTTGTACTCAACGTCGGCGACAAGGTCCGCGTCGGCGGTGTCACGAATCACTTGCGACTTCTTCTTGCCTTTCTTCTTGGTGTCGCACTGAGTGGACGCCTCGGGGACATCTTTCGGCTGGCGGCCTGGGGCTGCTTGTCCTTCTGGAAGATGGCCTCAACCACCTCCTGGCCAGAGGCGAACTTGGTGGCGATGTCCATCAGCTCGCTCGCCCTGGTGGGGCTCTTGCAACCCAGCTTGCTCACCAGGTCGCGACAGGTGGTGCCGGCGAGGAACGCGCCAATGACATCCGAGTCGGTGATGTTGGGCAGCTCGGTGTGCTGCTTCGAGAATCGCCGGATGTAGTCCCGGAGAGACTCTCCCGGCTGCTGGCGGCAGCTTCGGAGATCCCAGGAGTTCCCATGGCGCACGTACGTGCCCTGGAAGTTGCCGGCGAAGGCTTGGACCAGGTCGTCCCAGTTGGAGATCTGCCCCGGAGGCAAATGCTCCAGCCAGGCTCGAGCGGTGTCGGAGAGGAACAGGGGGAGGTTGCGGACGATGAGGTTGTCATCGTCCATTCCACCTAGGTGGCAGGCCAGCCGGTAGTCCGCGAGCCACAGTTCCGGCCTCATCTTCCCTGAGTACTTTGTGATAGTAGTCGAGGTTCGGAACCGGGTCGGGAATGGCGCCCGTCGTATGGCCCGACTGAAAGCCTGCGGACCGGGTAGTTCGGGCGAGGGACTCCGATCCTCCCCGCTGTCGTAGCGTCCCCCACGCCTGGGGTGGTAGCCTCGGCGCACCTTCTCGTCGAGGTGGGCTCGACGGTTGCGGTGATGGTGCTCATTGCCGAGGCGACCCAGGGCCGCAGGCGCTGTGTTGCGCGTGCGCCCGGTGTGGACCGAGGCTTCCCGCATGAATCGGGAAGTCGCGGGGCGATGCTTCCGAGGGGTACCCCTGCCTTCGGGAGGCAGAGCTTTTGGCCCGTCGGACCGCGGCATCCTCCAGGAGGTTCTTGAGCTCTCCCTGGATACGCTACCCCTCGGTGGTTGATGGCTCTGGCATCGTGCGGAGAAGTATTGCCGCTGCAGCTAGGTTCTGGCCGGCCCCACTGGAAGCCGGTGGCGGCCTTGCCCTGACATCGTCGGCGATGCAGTGCTGGATGCCCTGGGGTAGATGACGCGCTTCTCCGGCCGGAGGTTGGCCTGCCCATTCCTGCCTGATGTCCCGGCGGAACGACTCAAGTGTTCCTGCTCCCTCGTCGAGCCTGGCCTGCATCTCGCGGATTTGCTCGAGCTGTGTGTCCTGACCCCCCACAGGTACTGGGACCACAGCTAGCTCCCGAAGGATGTCAACGCGAGGCGCAGGCCTAGGGGGGTCACCGTTTTCCAATATACCAAGATGGTTGCCTTCGCCGGGACCCCCTAGATCGACGTGGAAACATTTACGACTTGGGCCACAATCCTCGTCGCCGAAGCTGCGGCTACCGTCGGAACAATCGAAAAGGCAGTAGTCGCATGCGGTCATGAAGTCCCGCAAGGCACTGGGATTACCAAGTCCGGAGAAATCCCAACAAAAGTCGGGCTCGTCATCTTCCTCGGAACCCGAGGGCCTGTAGGTCGAGACGGCTGTCAGCCGGTCCCAGGGTGACCGCATACCGTACCCCGGAGGGTTTGGACTAGCCTCTATGAAAGCGTCCACCGAAGCGAAGTCACTTGGTGGGTCGAGGCTGAATCCAAAAGGCACGAGATGGGAATCGGTCGGTACCTCTTGGTCGACGGGCGGTGACGAAGTCACGTCAGGGGCAGACTGCACCGTCGTCTCAGGTACGAGGGTGACGCCCAGCAAGTCCTTTGCGAGCGTGCTGGCGTCGTCCGTCCGCTTGAAGTTGGCGTGTTGCGGGGAAACGGCGCTCGTCTTCGTCTCAGACGCGAGGTCGATGCCCGATGATAGTCGCCTAGAGGGGGGGTGAATAGGGCGAAACTGAAATTTACAAAATTAATCACAACTACAAGCCGGGTTAGCGTTAGAAATATGATTGAGTCCGCGAGAGAGGGTGGAAAACAAATCGCAAGTAAATAAGAGGTGTGACACACGGATTTGTTTTACCGAGGTTCGGTTCTCGCAAACCTACTCCCCGTTGAGGAGGCCACAAAGGCCAGGTCTTTTTCAACCCTTTCCCTCTCTCAAACGGTCCCTCAGACCGAGTGAGCTTTCTCTTCTCAATCAAATGGGAACAAACTTCCCCGCAAGGACCACCACACAATTGGTGTCTCTTGCCTTGGTTACAATTGAGTTGATCGCAAGAAAGATTGAAAGAAAGCACGATTGCAAAAACCAAGCGACAAGAGCGACAAATAACACACGGATCACTTTCTCTCTCAAGTCACTAATCACTAATGATCTCTTTTCTCAATTGTGAAACTTGGAGAGATGGAGGCTTTGAATGTGTCTTGGAATGGATTGCTAGCTCTTGTATTGAATGTTGAAGGTTGGAATGCTTGGGTGTGTTGAATGGAGGTGGTTGGGGTTGTATTTATAGCCACCAACCACTTCCTAGCCGTTGCTCCATTCTGCCGACCGCGGACAGTCCGCCCGCCTGGTCCGGACGGTCCGCGCCTGTAGATCAACGGCTGAAAACGCAACGGTCAGCAGTAACGGCTATATCAACAGCTATATTGCATTTAATGCGTCGTCAGATGTCAGATAAAGCCAGTCGCGAACGGTCCGGTTGTGCATCCCGGACGGTCCGCGCAGACGCTATAATTCATTTTTCCGAACCCGTCACCTTCGGGTTTTCGGTTCCTTACCTACTGGACGGTCCGCGCCTGAGGCCGGATGGTCCGCGTGAGGTCTCAGACGGTCCTTGCTTTTCCTCCGGACGGTCCGTAGTGCAGACTTGGATTTTTGCATTGGTTCTGTCCGAGTGTCATCCTGGTGTTGTGGACGGTCCGCCGCAAGGGCCTGGACGGTCCGCGCTTGGCCTGTTTTTCCAAAAAGCTTCTCCTGTCCGGAATAATCTACGGTATTCCGGACAATCGATTTAGTATAGTTGTAGATGAACCTTTGGCACCTGTAGAACATATAATCTAGAGCAAACTAGTTAGTCCAATTATTTGTGTTGTGCAATTCAACCACCAAAATCAATTAGGAAATATGTGTAAGCCTAATTCCCTTTCAATCTCCCCCTTTTTGGTGATTAATGCCAACACAAACCAAAGCAAATATAGAAGTGCATAATTGAACTAGTTTGCCTAATTGTAAGTGCAAAGGTTACTTAGAATTGCGCCAATATAAATTCTTGCATGGATTGTTTCTTTATTTTTAACATTTTGGACCACGCTTGCACCACTTGTTTTGTTTTTGCAAATTCTTTTGTAAATCCTTTTCAAAGTTCTTTTGCAAATAGTCAAAGGTAAATGAATAAGATTTTGCGAAACATTTTCAAGATTTGAAATTTTCTCCCCCTTTTTCAAATGCTTTTCCTTTGACTAAACAAAACTCCCCCTTAATAAATTCTCCTCTTAGTGTTCAAGAGGGTTTTAAGATATCACTTTTGAAAATACTAACTTCTTCCCCTTTTGAACACAATAAGATACTAATTTGAAATTGCCAATTGAAAATCCTTAGTTTTAAAATTAGGTGGTGGTGCGGTCCTTTTGCTTTGGGCTATACTTTCTCCCCCTTTGGCATGAATCGCCAAAAACGGAGTCATTAGAGCCCTTAGAAATACTCTCTCCCCCTTTGGTCATAAATAAATGAGTGAAGATTATACCAAAGACGGAGTCCTTTTCTCCCCCAAAGATGGAGAGTTGCTCGGAGTGACGACGAATGATGAGTTACGGAGTGGAAGCCTTTGTCTTCGCCGAAGACTCCAATTCCCTTTCAATACACCTATGACTTGGTTTTGAAATAGACTTGAAAAACACATTAGTCATAGCATATGAAAGAGACATGATCAAAGGTATACAAATGAGCTATGTGTGCAATTTAGCAAAAGAAATTGCGTGAATCAAGAATATTGAGCTCATGCCTAAGTTTGTTAAAGGTTTGTTCATCAAGAGGCTTGGTAAAGATATCGGCTAATTGATCTTTAGTGTTAATATATGAAATCTCGATATCTCCCTTTTGTTGGTGATCCCATAAAAAGTGATACCGAATGGCTATATGTTTAGTGCGGCTATGCTCGACGGGATTATCTGCCATGCGGATTGCACTCTCATTATAACATAGAAGAGGAACCTTGGTTAATTTGTAACCGTAGTCCCTAAGGGTTTGCCTCATCCAAAGTAGTTGCGCGCAACAATGGCCTGCGGCAATGTACTCGGCTTCAGCGGTAGAAAGAGCTACGGAATTTTGCTTCTTTGAAGCCCAAGACACCAAGGATCTTCCCAAGAACTGGCAAGTCCCCGATGTGCTCTTTCTATTAATCTTACACCCTGCCCAATCGGCATCCGAATAACCAATCAAATCAAAAGTGGATCCCCTAGGATACCAAAGCCCAAACTTAGGAGTGTAAGCCAAATATCTCAAGATTCGTTTTACGGCCGTAAGGTGAGCTTCCTTAGGGTCGGCTTGGAATCTTGCACACATGCATACGGAAAGCATAATATCCGGTCGAGATGCACATAAATATAGCAAAGAACCTATCATCGACCGGTATACCTTTTGATCCACGGACTTACCTCCCGTGTCGAGGTCGAGATGCCCATTAGTTCCCATGGGTGTCTTGATGGGCTTGGCATCCTTCATACCAAACTTGTTTAGAATGTCTTGAGTATACTTCGTTTGGCTAATGAAGGTGCCCTCTTGGAGTTGCTTCACTTGAAATCCCAAGAAGTACTTCAGCTCCCCCATCATAGAAATCTCGAACTTTTGTGTCATGATCCTACTAAATTCTTCACATGTAGATTCGTTAGTAGACCCAAATATAATATCATCAACATAAATTTGGCATACAAACAAATCATTGTCAAGAGTTTTGGTGATTAAAGTAGGATCGGCCTTTCCGACTTTGAAGCCATTAGCGATAAGGAAATCTCTAAGGCATTCATACCATGCTCTTGGGGCTTGTTTGAGCCCATAAAGCGCCTTAGAGAGTTTATAGACATGGTTAGGGTACTCACTATCTTCAAAGCCGGGAGGTTGCTCAACATAGACCTCTTCCTTGATTGGTCCATTGAGGAAGGCACTTTTCACGTCCATTTGATAGAGCTTAAAGCCATGGTAAGTAGCATAGGCCAATAATATACGAATTGACTCAAGCCTAGCTACGGGTGCATAGGTTTCACCGAAATCCAAACCTTCGACTTGGGAGTATCCCTTGGCCACAAGTCGAGCTTTGTTCCTTGTCACCACACCATGCTCATCTTGCTTGTTGCGGAAGACCCATTTGGTTCCTACAACATTTTGGTTAGGACGTGGAACTAAATGCCATACCTCATTCCTGGTGAAGTTGTTGAGCTCCTCTTGCATCGCCACAACCCAATCCGAATCTTGTAGTGCTTCCTCTACCCTGTGTGGCTCAATAGAGGAAACAAAAGAGTAATGCTCACAAAAATGTGCAACACGAGATCTAGTGGTTACCCCCTTATGAATGTCGTCGAGGATAGTGTCGACGGGGTGATCTCGTTGGATTGCTTGGTGGACTCTTGGGTGTGGCGGCCTTTGTTCTTCATCCTCCTTGTCTTGATCATTTGCATCTCCCCCTTGATCATTGCCGTCATCTTGAGGTGGATCATTTGCTTGATCTTCTATCTCATCAACTTGAGCTTCATCCTCATTTTGAGTCGGTGGAGATGCTTGCGTGGAGGAGGATGGTTGATCTTGTGCATTTGGAGGTTCTTCGTATTCCTTAGGACACACATCCCCAATGGACATGTTCCTTAGCGCGATGCACGGAGCCTCTTCATCACCTATCTCATCAAGATCAACTTGCTCTACTTGAGAGCCGTTAGTCTCATCAAACACAATGTCACAAGAAACTTCAACTTGTCCGGAGGACTTGTTAAAGACTCTATATGCCCTTGTGTTTGAATCATATCCTAGTAAAAAGCCTTCTACAGTCTTAGGAGCAAATTTAGATTTTCTACCTCTTTTAACAAGAATAAAGCATTTGCTACCAAAGACTCTAAAATATGAAATATTTGGCTTTTTACCGGTTAGGAGTTCATAAGATGTCTTCTTGAGGATTCGGTGTAGATATAACCGGTTGATGGCGTAGCAAGCGGTGTTGACTGCCTCGGCCCAAAACCGATCCGAAGTCTTGTATTCATCAAGCATGGTTCTTGCCATGTCCAATAGAGTTCTATTCTTCCTCTCCACTACACCATTTTGTTGTGGCGTGTAGGGATAAGAGAACTCATGCTTGATGCCCTCCTCCTCAAGGAAACCTTCAATTTGAGAGTTCTTGAACTCAGTCCCGTTGTCGCTTCTAATTTTCTTGATCCTTAAGCCAAACTCATTTTGAGCCCGTCTCAAGAATCCCTTTAAGGTCTCTTGGGTTTGAGATTTTTCCTGCAAAAACAATACCCAAGTGAAGCGAGAATAATCATCCACTATTACAAGACAATACTTACTCCCGCCGATGCTTATGTAAGCAATCGGGCCGAACAGATCCATGTGGAGTAGCTCAAACGGCTTGTCGGTCATCATGATGTTCTTGTGTGGATGATGGGCACCAACTTGCTTTCCTGCTTGGCATGCGCTACAAACCCTGTCTTTCTCAAAAAGAACATTGGTTAGTCCTAAAATGTGCTCTCCCTTTAGAAGCTTATGAAGATTCTTCATCCCAACATGGGCTAGTCGGCGGTGCCAGAGCCAACCCATGTTAGTCTTAGCAATTAAGCAAGTGTCGAGTTCAGCTCTATCAAAATCTACCAAGTATAGCTGACCCTCCAACACTCCCTTAAATGCTATTGAATCATCACTTCTTCTAAAGACAGTGATACCTACATTAGTGAAAAGACAGTTGTAACCCATTTTGCATAATTGAGATACAGAAAGCAAATTGTAATCTAATGAATCTACAAGAAAAACATTGGAAATAGAATGGTCAGGAGATATAGCAATTTTACCCAATCCTTTGACCAAACCTTGGTTTCCCTCCCCGAATGTGATCGCTCGTTGGGGATCTTGATTTTTCTCGTAGGAGGAGAACATTTTCTTCTCCCCAGTCATGTGGTTTGTGCACCCGCTATCGATGATCCAACTTGAGCCCCCGGATGCATAAACCTACAAAACAAGTTTAGTTCTTGACTTTAGGTACCCAAACGGTTTTGGGTCCTTTGGCATTAGAAACAAGAACTTTGGGTACCCAAACACAAGTCTTGGAGCCCTTGTGTTTGCCCCCAACAAACTTGGCAACTACCTTGCCGGATTTGTTAGTTAAAACATATGATGCATCAAAAGTTTTGAATGAAATGTCATGATTATTTGATGCACTAGGAGTTTTCTTCTTAGGCAACTTAGCATGGGTTTGTTGCCTAGAACTAGATGTCTCACCCTTATGCATAAAAGCATGGTTAGGGCTAGAGTGAGACTTCCTAGAATGAATTCTCCTAATCTTGCTCTCAGGATAACCGGCAGGGTACAAAATGTATCCCTCGTTATCTTGAGGCATGGGAGCCTTGCCCTTAACAAAATTAGACAGTTTCTTAGGAGGGGCATTAATTTTGACATTGCCTCCCTGTTGGAAGCCAATGACATCCTTAATGCCAGGGCGTCTCCCACTATAAAGCATACTACGAGCAAATTTAAATTTTTTATTTTCAATTTCATGCTCGGCAATTTTAGCATCTAGTTTTGCTATATGATCATTTTGTCGTTTAATTAAAGCCATGTGATCATGTATAGCATTAACATCAACATCTCTACATCTAGTACAAATAGAAGTGTGCTCAATGGTAGATGTAGAGGGTTTGCAAGATTTTAATTCTACAACCTTAGCATGTAATATATCATTCTTAGTTCTAAGGTCGGAAATAGTAGCATTGCAAACATCAAAATCTTTAGCCTTAGCAAGCAATTTTTCATTTTCATTTCTAAGGCTAGCAAGTGAAATATTCAATTCTTCAATCCTAGCAAGTAAATCATCATTATTATCTCTAGGGTTGGAAGTTGAAACATTACAAACATGAGAATCAACCTTAGCTAACAAATTAGCATTTTCATTTCTAAGGTTGGCAATAGTGTCATGGCATGTGCTTAGCTCACTAGTTAATTTCTCACATTTTTCTACCTCTAGAGCATGAGCATTCTTAACCTTAACATGCTTTTTATTTTCCTTGATTAGGAAGTCCTCTTGGGAGTCCAAGAGATCATCCTTCTCATGGATGGCACTAATTAGCTCATTTAGTTTTTCTTTTTGTTCCATGTTCAGGTTGGCAAAAAGGGTACGCAAATTATCTTCTTCATCACTAGCATTATCATCACTAGAGGACTCATATCTAGTGGAGGATTTAGATTTAACCTTCTTCCTTTTGCCGTCCTTTGCCATGAGACACTTGTGGCCGACGTTGGGGAAGAGAAGTCCCTTGGTAACGGCGATGTTGGTGGCGTCCTCGTCGTCGGAGGAGTCGCTAGAGCTTTCGTCGGAGTCCCACTCCCGACAAACATGGGCATCGCCGCCCTTCTTCTTGTAGTACCTCTTCTTCTCCTTTCTTCTCCCCTTCTTGTCATCACCCCTGTCACTGTCACTAGAAATTGGACATTTAGCTATAAAGTGACGGGGCTTACCACACTTGTAGCAAACCTTCTTGGAGCGGGGCTTGTAATCCTCCCCCCTTCTTTGCTTGAGGATTTGCCAAAAGCTTTTGATGACAAGCGCCATCTCCTCGTTGTCGAGCTTTGAGGCATCGATTGGTTGTCTACTCGATGTAGACTCCTCCTTCTTCTCCTCTGTCGCCTTAAATGCGACCGGTTGTGTCGCAGGTGTGGAGGGATCATCTAGCTCGTTGATCTTCTTCGAGCCCTTGATCATATACTCAAAGCTCACAAAATTCCCGATTACTTCCTCGGGGGTCATTAGTGTATATCTTGGGTTGCCACGAATTAATTGAACTTGAGTAGGGTTAAGGAAAATAAGAGATCTTAGAATAACCTTAACCACCTCGTGGTCATCCCACTTTTTGCTCCCGAGGTTGCGCACTTGGTTCACCAAGGTTTTGAGCCGGTTGTACATGTCTTGTGGCTCCTCCCCTTGGCGAAGACGGAAGCGACCGAGCTCCCCCTCGATCGTTTCCCGCTTGGTGATCTTGGTGAGTTCATCACCCTCGTGCGCGGTTTTGAGTAAGTCCCAAATCTCTTTCGCACTCTTCAACCCTTGCACCTTGTTATATTCCTCTCTACTTAGAGAGGCAAGGAGTATGGTTGTGGCTTGAGAGTTGAAGTGCTCGATTTGGGTCACCTCATCCTCATCATAGTCTTCATCCCCTACGGATGGTACCTGTGCACCAAACTCAACAACATCCCATATACTTTTGTGGAGTGAGGTTAGATGAAATCGCATTAAATCACTCCACCTAGCATAATCTTCACCATCAAATGTTGGTGGTTTGCCTAATGGGACGGAAAGCAAAGGTGTATGTTTAGAAATGCGAGGGTAGCGTAGGGGAATCTTACTATACTTCTTGCGCTCTTGGCGCTTAGAAGTGACGGACGCCGCGTCGGAGCCGGAGGTAGATGTTGATGAAGAATCGGTCTCGTATTAGACCACTTTCCTCATCCTCCTTTTCTTGTCCCCACTCCGATGTGGCTTGTGGGAAGAGGATTTCTCCTTCTTCTCTTTGTGTGACAAAGATTTCTTCTCCTTCCCTTTGGAGGAGTCTTTCTTCTCCTTCCTCTTGTTGCGGGACTCTTCCGATGAAGTCTTCCCGTGGCTTGTAGTGGGTTTTTCGCCGGTCTCCATCTCCTTCTTGGCGTGATCTCCCGACATCACTTCGAGCGGTTAGGCTCTAATGAAGTACCGGGCTCTGATACCAATTAATAGTCGCCTAGAGGGGGGGTGAATAGGGCGAAACTGAAATTTACAAAATTAATCACAACTACAAGTCGGGTTAGCGTTAGAAATATGATCGAGTCCGCGAGAGAGGGTGGAAAACAAATCGCAAGTAAATAAGAGGTGTGACACACGGATTTGTTTTACCGAGGTTCGGTTCTCGCAAACCTACTCCCCGTTGAGGAGGCCACAAAGGTCGGGTCTTTTTCAACCCTTTCCCTCTCTCAAACGGTCCCTAGGACCGAGTGAGCTTTCTCTTCTCAATCAAATGGGAACAAACTTCCCCGCAAGGACCACCACACAATTGGTGTCTCTTGCCTTGGTTACAATTGAGTTGATCGCAAGAAAGATTGAAAGAAAGCACGATTGCAAAAACCAAACGACAAGAGCGACAAATAACACACGGATCACTTTCTCTCTCAAGTCACTAATCACTAATGATCTCTTTTCTCAATTGTGAAACTTGGAGAGATGGAGGCTTTGAATGTGTCTTGGAATGGATTGCTAGCTCTTGTATTGAATGTTGAAGGTTGGAATGCTTGGGTGTGTTGAATGGAGGTGGTTGGGGTTGTATTTATAGCCACCAATCACTTCCTAGCCGTTGCTCCATTCTGCCGACTGCGGACGGTCCGCCCGCCTGGTCCGGACGGTCCGCGCCTGTAGATCAACGGCTGAAAACGCAACGGTCAGCAGTAACGGCTATATCAACGGCTATATTGCATTTAATGTGTCGTCAGATGTCAGATAAAGCCAGTCGCGGACGGTCCGGTCGTGCATCCCGGACGGTCCGCGCAGACACTATAATTCATTTTTCTGAACCCGTCACCTTCGGGTTTTCGGTTCCTTACCTACCGGACGGTCCGCGCCTGAGGCCGGACGGTCCGCGTGAGGTCTCAGACGGTCCTTGCTTTTCCTCCGGACGGTCCGTAGTGCAGACTTGGATTTTTGCATTGGTTCTGTCTGAGTGTCATCCCGGTGTTGTGGACGGTCCGCCGCAAGGGCCTGGACGGTCCGCGCTTGGCCTGTTTTTCCAAAAAGCTTCTCCTGTCCGGAATAATCTACGGTATTCCGGACAGTCGATTTAGTATAGTTGTAGATGAACCTTTGGCACCTGTAGAACATATAATCTAGAGCAAACTAGTTAGTCCAATTATTTGTGTTGTGCAGTTCAACCACCAAAATCAATTAGGAAATAGGTGTAAGCCTAATTCCCTTTCACCCGACGTGTCCCCCGTTGGGGCGTCGGCGCCGTCGACTCGCTCGACAGCCGACGAGGTGCCGCCTCCTGCTTGGCCTTGGTTGCCCCGCCTCCTCCTCCGTCGGCGGGGGAGGCGACGGGACAAACCCGAATGTTGTTCTTCCGCCACGTGGGGAAGACGTCGTCGATTCCGCCGCCGGTGGGCGGGTTGTCGGCCGCCATTGTCGCTGTCGCGTGGCGGGGGAAGGAGTATCATGTCGTAACCGCCGTCGAGGGACATGAACTCAAGACTCCCGAAACGGAGCACCGTTCCGGGCTAGAAAGGTTGCTGGAGACTACCCATCTGGAGCTTGACGAGAAGCTGTTCGTCAACACGCAGCAGGCCCCTACCTGGCGCGCCAACTGTCGGCGTTTCGACCCCGGGGGGGTCCCTGGACCGACGAGTAAATTGTCGTCGCGTGCCCCAGCCCAGATGCGTCGGCGCGAGACGGAGCGCGAAGGGGGGGAAACCAGAGGGAGACAGGCGTAAAAGGGGAAACCCGCGGCCTTCGTGTTTGTCCCGCGCCCAGGTCGGGTGCGCTAGCAGTAGGGGGTTACAAGCGTCCGCGTGGGAGGGAGCGAGAGGCCTGCACGCGCCGTCCCGTCCTCCCCGCGTGGCCAACCCTCTGTAAGAGGGCCCTGGACCTTCCTTTTATAGGCGTAAGGAGAGGGTCCAGGTGTACAATGGGAGATGTAGCAGTGTGCTAACGTGTCTAGCAGAGAGGAGCTAGTGCCCTAAGTACATGTCGTCGTGGCAGCCGGAGAGGTTTTGGCACCCTGTTCATGAGATGTTGTGGTCGTCGGAGGAGCGCTGGAGCCTAGCGGAAGGACAGCTGTCGGGGCTGTCGAGTCCTTGCTGACGTCTCCTTGCTTCCGTAAGGGGGCTGAGAGCCGCCGTCGTCATGGAGCACGCGGGGCGCCATCATTATTTGTTTTACCGGGGCGAGCCAGATGGGACGCCGGTCTTGTTCCCCATAGCCAGAGCTAGCTAGGGGTAGGGTAATGATGGCCCTTCCTGTGACGTGGTCGGTCCGAGCCCTGGGTCGGGCGAGGCGGAGGCTCCTCCGAGGTCGAGGTCGAGTCTGTCTTCCGAGGTCGAGGTCGAGTCTGAGCCCCTGGGTCGGGCGAGGCGGAGACCGTCGGCTGAGGCCAGGGCCGAGTCCGAGCTCTGGGGTCGGGCGAGGCGGAGTTCGTCGTCTTCTAGGGCCGAGGCCGAGTCCGAGCCCTGGGGTCGGGCGAGGCGGAGTTCGTCGTCTTCCGGGGCCGAGGCCGAGTCCGAGCCTTGGGGTCGGGCGAGGCAGAGTTCGTCGTCTTTCGGGGCCGAGGCCGAGTCCGAGCCCTGGGGTCGGGTGAGGCGGAGCTTCCTATGGCGCCCGAGGCCGGACTTGGCTGCTGTCAGCCTCACTCTGTCGAGTGGCACAGCAGTCGGAGCGGCGCAGGCGACACTGTCCTCTTGTCAGGACGGTCAGTGGAGCGGCGAAGTGACTGTGGTCACTTCGGCTCTGTCGACTGAAGGGCGCGCGTCAGGATGAGGTGTCAGGCCATCCTTGCATTAAATGCTCCTGCGATACGGTCGGTCGGCGTGGCGATCCGGCCAAGGTTGCTTCTTGGGGAAGACTGGGCCTCGGGCGAGCCGAAAGTGTGTCCGTTGCTTGAGGGGGCCCTCGGGCGAGACGTGAATCCTCCGGGGTCGGCTGCCCTTGCCCGAGGCTGGGCTCGGGCGAGGCGAGATCGTGTCCCTTGAGTGGACCGAGCCTTGACTTAATCGCACCCATCAGGCCTTTGTAGCTTTATGCTGATGGGGGTTACCAGCTGAGATTAGGAGTCTTGAGGGTACCCCTAATTATGGTCCCCGACACCATGACACTGTCGTCATGGGTGGGCACCGGGGCAGTTTTCTAGATGACGACATCGATTGGAAAGACGTCGACATCGCCTAGGTGCTGGACCTGGAGGCCCTCAACGCGGACCACAAGGGGAAATGTGGCAATGACTAGGAGCAATTTGTGAATGACGTCGACTTGGTCGAGCATGTGCATCTCGACATCCTTGTCTATGGCGACAATCATCCTGTATGCTAAATCGAGAGGCACGACCTGACGCGGGTTCACGTGGCCCAAGCATGCTAGGAGGGCACCCATGGTGACCTCACAAGTCAGGGCACACGATTAGGTAGCGCGGTCGAGAGCCAGGTCGACGTTGACATCCGTGGGAATGGTAGAGGACGAGACATGAGACAAATGAGGTGAGGGAAGACTTTTAAAGTAACAGTAGTGCATGCTGCTGCTGCCTTATACGATCATATTCATAGAAGTTTAATATGTTTTGTTGTCCTTATCCAATCACATGCATGGAAGCTTATCAGTAGTAGTGGTTGTTAAATTACATGTGAAAGAGCGAAACAGACCTACGTGTTCACGTGACATATAACGATGATGGGATCGTGGAAACTGATGCTTTATTTTTTTTGATAAAGGAATAAATTCTCGTATGGGGATTCGAACCATGGTTGTTGGCTCCAAATCCACATTTGCATCCACCAAGCAAACAAAACACATTTGTCCTTGTATTTTGTACCCTACTAAAGCATAAATGAAAATCGTAACGACGTATGGGCATCTAACTAGTAAGTTCAGAACTAATGACTTTACTAAATTAAATTGTATGTCATATATTTGTCATATGTTTCTGTACTATAAAAACTGTCTAAAATGCAGAGCTGAAAGGGAAATGTGCCCTTGGGCCATTTCTATAATGTTTTGGTGATTAAATGTCCAACACATATTGATTAAGTTCTTATAAGCTAAATGAGTGAGAAATGCAAATCAAAGAACAAGATATGTTTCTAGACTTAGTGAATTATTTTTTAATACTAATATTGTCTATCTAAGTGCTAGAAACAATGCCAAGAAAAGAAGACTTGAATTGGAGAAGAGTTGGCTAAGTACAACCAAAACCAGCTCGGGCCTGGCACACCGGACTGTCCGGTGGTGCACCGGATAGTGTCCGGTGCCCCAGGCTGGCCGACGGTGAACCAGCTGCTCTCGGGAAACAGCGGAGTGACGCGGCTATAAATTACCGGATTGTCCAATGATGCACCGGATTGTCCGATGAGTCATCCGGGCCCGCGCCCGACTCTTCAGCAACGAACTCGTTGCTCTCGGGAAAAGAAAAAGGTGATGTGGCTATAATTCACCAGACTGTCCGGTGGTGCACCGGACTGTCCGGTGAGTCAATGGCGCTAGCGGCCAACGGTCGTCCGCGCAATCAACGTGCGACACGTGGTCCATGCCAACAGTCGGTTGGGCACACCGGACTGTCTGGTGCGCCAACGGCCCCGGAGGACCAACAGTCGGTTGTGCCCGATATGTAAGGAGATCACGCATTGGGCTGCTACAGTAGTTGCCCGGTGGTGCACCGGACTGTCCGGTGCACCACTCGACAGAAGGCAGGAATTGCCTACCAAATTGATCTCCAACTGCTCCTAGCTGCCTTGGGGCTATAAAATGGACCCCTTGGCACATGGAGCAGGACACCAAGCTTACAAGAAACATCCTAAGACACCTAGACTCTGCATTCACGCAATCGGATCATTGTTCTTGAGATTTGAGCATTGTTCGAGTTGTAAACTCCTTGTGCTGTGTTTGTGTGCTCACTTCTTCACTTGTGTGTGTTGCGGATTTGGGTCTTGCGTGTGTTGCTCTCCCATCCTTACTCTTGTGCTTTCTTTGTGATCATAACTTTGTAAGGGCGAGAGGCTCCAACTTGTGGAGATTCCTCGCAAACGGGAATAATACTCAAGATAAAAGACTGTGGTATTCAAGTCGATCATTGGATCACTTGAAAAGGGTTGAGTGCAACCCTCGTCCATCGGGACGCCACAACGTGGAAGTAGGCAAGTGTTACTTGGTCGAACCACGTGATAAAAATCGTGTGTCTCGTGTGTTGCTTTTCTGTGATTGTTTTGTTCACACGAGCTCACTCCATAGCCACTTGGTTACACTAACACTTTAATAATCAAGTTTGTGGCTATTTAGTGTTTGATTTTATAGGATCACCTATTCACCCCCCTCTAGGTGCTCTCAATTGGTATCAGAGTCGTATTCTTCATCTAAGGGACCAACCGCCCGAAGAGATGGATCCTAAGGGAAAGGGGATGGTGGTCAACGACAAAGAAAAGGAGTCCATCTTCAACTAGCCAAGAGACGACAAGCCCACTGACTTAGGCTCGAGTCACAAGAAGAGGGACGGGAAGAAGAAGAGGCGCATCAAAAAGATCATCTACTACAACAGCGATGCATCTTCCTCTTCACCAAGGGACGACGACGACTCCTCCTTGTCCAAGAAAAAGACGGTTAATCAAAACAATTCTTTTGATTATTCCCGTATTCCGTATAATTCGAATGCCCATTTACTTTCTATTCCTCTTGGAAAACCCCCACACTTTGATGGAGAGGATTACTCATTTTGGAGCCATAAAATGCGTAGTCATTTATTTTCTCTCCATCCTAGCATTTGGGAAATTGTGGAAAATGGGATGCATTTTGATAGTACGGATAATCATGTACTTATCAATGAACAAATTCATAAAAATGCCCAAGCTACTACTGTCTTGCTAGCGTCACTTTGCAGGGATGAGTATAATAAAGTGAGTGGCTTGGACAATGCTAAGCAAATCTGGGACACCCTCAAGATATCTCATGAGGGAAATGAAGCGCCCCAATCCTCTAGGACTCAAATGCGATACAATTACTAGTCCTAGGAGGCTAGTAAACACATTTATACATCAGATGATTTCAAATCTGCTTAAACGATACCAACCTATAAAGGTGGCGATCAACTTTAAGAGTTGATCCACGACTCGGGACATATCATTAGAGTGGGGCTGAAGCAACCCGATATACGCAACGAAGCAAATCAGCGGTCCAACAGCCACATGCAAGGTTGGGAACAGGCGTAACTCTTACCCGATCAACGATCTCTTTCTCTGAAAAACAACAAATAAGCAAGGGTGAGTACTTACGTACTCAGCAGCCCACCTTCACCCGCGGAATGGGAAAATCAGATATAATGCATGGAATATGTGGAGCTCAGGATATTTTGCATAAACAACAATATTTGATGCAGGGTTATTTTGTAAAACATTTTGTATTTTTCAAAGCGCATCCTCTTCCAAAGGAGCGGGAAGTTTTTCAATATAGAACAAAATCCCCTGGACTAAACCATCCAGGTATCTCAGCAGTTTCCCACTGTTTTTTTTTCAAAAACAGCTACTGGACTTCCCGTCCACCATAGCTCACGGCTCAACCGCCGGATCTTTTAAAGCCACTTTTAAAAAGAATTTTTGGAAAACAAAACACTAATTGTCATACCACACCAGACTCGTCCATTCCAGTGTACACGGACTATTCGAATAGGTTTGAACTCTGCGCAGAGGGGTACACTTTACCCACTAGTCCGGTTTCTGCAATATCATTGTTGTGAGATCCGAATGCCGAATCTCTCTCTTTCCTCGCACGTCCTTACCTTAACGATTATACCGGAAGGAGTCAAGCCACCGCAATGTCCAAACCGGACAAAACATTCCCCCTCCTTATCCCCCCGATGCTCCCTAGCCATCATAACCCTGGGGTTTGGACCGTATGAGTTCAGATTGAGTGACTGCCCATACAGTCTCGAGTGGTTGTACTTGTCATGAGTACAAGTAGTGAAGGATGACAAACCGGTCCTTATATGAGGGGACAATCCTTCTGCTCACACCTAACCCGGCTGAGCCATCACCTTAGGACCTCCCCTAAACCAGGGAGTCCCTGATCATCCCCACTCAAAAGGTGATAAGGGTGACAACCCTTCATCATACACATTTTGAAAAAGGTTTTCTTTTGAAAACTCACACCTTTTCTCAAATCATTTGTAACAAATATATTAAGGAGTATAAAGATTGATTGCGACAGGCGGCTGGGTAACCATAATAACTTGTCTCAAAATCATATCATGCATAAAATAACAGGCTGAGGGTTATGGTTGAAAAATCATAGGTAATTTATGCATCAAAGGGATGCAGTGAGCTTGCCGTGCTTAGCCGGCGAAGGGGGGAGAGCTCGCGGAACTGGCTTCTGGCTCCACCGCCTGGCGTAGACTTGCAGATCTAGCCTCCACGAGACGGCACGAACGCTCCGATAACTATGCAACATGAACAAGCAAACATACAAACCAGCAAGTATACCAACAAATATTTAGTATAGTGGTCAGAATGGTGATATATGGATGGGTAGAGTCTTGAGCAGAATCTATGTCATGTGGTGTTGTGATATTACTGGTGGTGGAACGGAGGTGCTTACCAGGAGGGTGGATTGGAGGCAAAGCGACACTATGCGCGTAGCCGGCAGAGCGGAGTAACTGTGTGGGTGGGGTGTTTGCCTTGGCTGAGGGTGTTGAGTGTGTGTGGAGAGAGAGAGCGGGTAGCTGGGTGTATTTATAGCTGGGTGTATGTGGTGTAGTACAGTAGAGTCCATTGTTGGTGAGAATAGTGATGAATGAATCGTCTGACTTAGTATGAACAGGAGAGTTATAGGCAGAATATGGGACAAGCGTATTTTGGGAGTTTTCTGGAATATGAACCATGCTTAAGGGATGACATGGTTGGATAGGGAATAGTTTGATAAGAATTTGGAAACAAGAATTATTGGAATCTGAGTTTGGAAGCCTGGTTCGAAGGAATCTCAAAGTTAAGCGTGCTCAACTTGGAGAAACCTGGGATGGGTGACCAGATGGGAAGTTCCCACCGGAAGAAAAATCACAGTCACTGGAGTTCGTATGACTGGAATATTGGTCTGACTGGTCTTAGGTGGACTGGACAGCATGATGGATAAGTAGTTGAAATTTGGGGTGATCAGATGATCGATGAATAGTAACGATGAATAGTGACAACGAAAAAGTAATTATAGATATCACCGATGAATAGTAGCGATGATGAATAGCGTCGGCGAATAGTAACGATGATGAATAGTAATAGTGAATAGTCGTATGGCGAACGATGAACGCTGAATGATGACTATGAACGAACGATGAATAGAAACTATGAACGAACGGACGAACGATCGAATGATCGGACGAACGAACGATCGAAATTTCGGCAGCACAACGGCTGGACAAAGATTATCTAGACGAACGATGAATAGGGACTATGAACAAACGATGAACGATCGAATGATCGAACGAACGAACGAACGATCAGAATTTCGGCAACATAACGGCTAAACAAAGATTATTTGGACGAACGAACGGACGAACGATCG
Organism: Zea mays; assembly: GCF_902167145.1. Lineage (NCBI taxonomy): Eukaryota > Viridiplantae > Streptophyta > Magnoliopsida > Poales > Poaceae > Zea > Zea mays. Next base: position 191,889,731 of record NC_050100.1, read on the forward strand.
AACAAATCATGAACGATCGGACGAACGATAGAAAGATCGGATGAACGAACAAACAAACTAAGAACAGGTGGACGAACGATCGAAGAACGACCGAACGATCCTTGTGCTAGTGTGTGCTTGTGTGGAAGGTGGAGTGGGCGTGTGGGGCGGAGAGAGTTGCCATGAAATGGCTTGGAGTGGCTTGAGAGGAGGCCATTGCCCCTCTATTTATAGCCAAGGTGGGGGGATTAGGGGGGAGGATGAGAGGATTAGTGGGAGGATGCGAGGATTAGTGGGAGATAAGCATGGATTTGTCTTGTATAAGTGAGATTAGCTTGTAGAGCTCATCGTATGACACCGGAGGCGTACGTATACGTATGAGAATGAGGAAAGTCATGAAGAAAGTATTTGTAGGAACTTGAAAAATGATTCTGAAGGTATTTCTCAGGAGGAAAAATACTTGGAGATATTTTGGTGGAATATTTGGGTAATATTTCTAGAAATAATTTGAGGGGGATCACTGGGGAAATATTTGTAGGATATTTGAGGAGGATTTTGGAGATAATATAGACCACTATAATTTATTTGTTTATATCAACTTGCAAACAAACATTTTGAAACGAAATTTAAAATTCATTTTGAATTTAGAGCGAGTTTGAGAAAATTTCAAGATTTGAATTTTTGGGATGCTACAGGAAACGACGTCACTATGATCACCAAGATGGAACTAGTGGAAGGCGAGCTGCGGAGATTCGCGATGATCAGGGGAGAGGAGCCAACACAGACCTACAACAGGCTCAAGACCCTCGTCAATAAAATCCAAAGCTACGGGAGCACAAGATGGACGGATCATGACGTCGTCCGACTCATGCTTAGGTCATTTACCGTTATTGACCCCCATCTTGTCAACCTTATTCGTGAAAACCCCAGGTACACCAAGATGACGCCGAGGAGATCCTTGGAAAATTTGTGAGCGGGCGCATGATGGTGTAGGAGGCGCGATACGTGGACGATGCGCTAAATGGTCCAATACCCATCTACGAGCCGCAGCCCGTTGCTCTCAAAGCAACGAGCAGCAGGGAGGCACTATCGAGCAAGGTAGCACAAGTGGAGGCTACCGGGCTCAACGAGAACGAAATGACGCTCATCATCAAGCGCTTCAAAACTGCCTTGAAAGGACGCAAGGAATACCCCAACAAGAATAAAACAAGGGGAAAGTGCTCCTGCTTCAAATGCGGTAAGACTGGTCATTTCATAGCACAATGCCCCGATAATGATAATGACCAAGGACAAGAAAAGCATAGGAAGAGGGAGAAGAAGAAGAACTACAGGAAGGCGAAGGGCGAGGCGCACCTTGGAAAGGAATGGGATTCTGACTGCTCTTCATCCGACTCCGACGATGAAGGATTGGCTGCCTCAGCCTTTGACAAATCTTCGCTCTTCCCCAACGAACGCCATACTTGCCTTATGGCTAAGGAGAAGAAGGTACGCATTCGAGATACCCCCAAGTACTCTTCTTCTAGCGATGAGGAATCATCTGATGATGAAGTAGATTACACTTATTTATTTAAGGATTAGATAGAGCTAAAGTAGACAAAATTAACGAATTAATTGATGCCCTTAATGAAAAGGATAGATTACTAGAAAAGCAAGAAGATATCTTGTATAAGGAACATGATAAATTTGTTAGTGTTCAAAATCCCTTGCTTTAGAAATTAAAAGAAATGAAATGTTATCCTCTGAGTTGTCTGCCTGTCATGAATCTGTCTCCAGTCTAAAGGATCTAAATGATGAATTAAATGCTAAACTAGAGGAAGCAGATGCAACTAGATCATGTGTAGAACATGTAGTTATTTGCAATAGATGTAAGGACTTTGATGCTAATGCCCGTGGTGAACATCTTGCTTCTATTGCGAAATTAAACAATGAGGTGGCAAGTCTTAATGCTCAACTTAAGACTTGCAAAGTTGATTATGATAAACTAAAATTTGCTAGGGATGCCTACACTATTGGTAGACACCCCTCAATTAAGGATGGACTTGGTTTTCGAAAGGAAACCAAGAACTTAACAAGTCAAAGGACTCCCGTTCTCAACAAGGAGAAAGGGAAGGCCCCTATGGCTAGTAGTCCCCAAAAGAATCATGCTTATATTTATGATAGGAAATTTACTGGGATGCTCATAATGATAGATACTATGATCATGCTATGATTGCTTCTAGCTCTACTTATGATTATGGTATAAATAGGCCTAGGCGTAATCATGTTGTGTCTCATGCGCCTAGGAGAGTTTGCAATGGTCCTACTACTGTTTACCATACTTGCAATACTTCCTTTGTACTTTTATGTAAGAATGCAAAAGTAGTTGCTAGGAAATTGGGATCCAAATGCAAGGGAGACAAGACTTGTATTTGGGTTCCAAAAGTTATTGTGACTAACCTTGTAGGACCCAACAAGAGTTGGTACCTAAAACCCAAGCTTAAATTGACTTGCAGGTTTATGCATCCGGGGGCTCAAGCTGGATTATGGACAACGGATGCACAAACCACATTGCGGGGGAGAAGAAAATGTTCACCTCCTACGTCAAAAACAAGGATTCCCAGGATTCGATCATCTTTGGAGATGGGAACCAAGGCAAGGTCAAAGGATTGGGAAAGATAGCCATCACATCCGAGCATTCTATCTCTAATGTGTTTTTAGTTGAATCGCTCGAATATAATTTGTTATCTGTGATTCAATTATGTAACATGGATTATAATTGTTTACTCACAAATATAGATGCATCTGTCTTTTGAAGGAGTGATGGTTCATTAGCTTTTAAGGGTGTATTAGACAACAAGCTCTATTTAGTTGATTTTTCAAAAGAGAATTCTGATCTAGATGCATGCTTAATCGCTAAGACTAATATGGGCTGGTTGTGGCATCGTCGTCTAGCACATGTTGGGATGAGGAACATTCATAAGCTTCTAAAGGGAGATCATGTGTTAGGACTAACTGATGTCTGTTTTGAGAAAGACAGACCTTGTGCAGCATGTCAAGCAGGGAAACAAGTGGGAAACACTCATCATAGCAAGAAATGTGATGACGACATCAAGACCACTAGAGCTTCTTCACATGGACCTCTTTGGACCCGTTGCCTACCTCATCATCGGGGGAAGTAAGTATGGTCTTGTAATTGTTGATGATTTTTCCTGCTTCACTTGGGTATTCTTTTTACAGGATAAGTCAGAAACCCAAGGGACTCTAAAGCGCTTCTTAAGGAGAGCTCAAAATGAATTTGAGATAAAGGTGAAGAAGATAAGAAGCGGCAATGGGTCCGAGTTCAAAAATCTACAAGTCGAAGAGTTTCTTGAGGAGGAAGGCATCAAGCACGAGTTCTCCGCTCCCTACACACCACAACAAAACAGTGTGGTAGAGAGGAAGAACAGGACGCTAATTGATATGGCGAGAACAATGCTTGGAGAATTCAAGATGCCTGAGCGGTTTTGGTCGGAAGCTATGAACACAGCCTGCCACGCCATAAACTGGCTCTATCTGCATCGCCTTATCAAGAAGACCTCCTACGAACTCCTTACCGGTAACAAACCTAATGTCTCTTACTTTCGTGTATTTGGGAGCAAATGCTACATTCTGGTGAAGAAAGGTAGACATTCTAAATTTGCTCCCAAGGCAGTAGAAGTTTTTTACTAGTATATGACTCAAATACAAAGGCGTATAGGGTCTTCAACAAATCATCGGGATTAGTTGAAGTCTCTAGCGACGTTGTATTTGATGAGACTAATGGCTCTCCAAGAGAGCAAGTTGATCTTGATGACATAGATGAAGATGAAGTTCTGATGGCCGCAATGCGAACGATGGCGATAGGAGATGTGCGACCACAGGAACTGCAGGAACAAGATCAACCTTCTTCCTCGACACTGGTGCATCCCCCAACTCAAGACGATGTACAGGTACCTCAAGAAGAGGGGCAAGATCAAGGAGGAGCACAGGAAGAACAGGTTATGGAGGAAGAAGCACCACAGGCCCCTCCAACTCAAGTCCAGGCGTCAATCCAAAGACATCACCCCGTCGACCAGATTTTGGGTGACATCAGCAAGGGAGTAACCACTCGCTCACGATTAGCTACTTTTTGTGAGCATTACTCGTTTGTCTCTTCTATTAAGCCTTTCAGGGTAGAAGAGGCCTTGCAGGATCCAGACTAGGTGTTGGCCATGCAGGAAGAGCTCAACAACTTCAAAAGAAATGAAGTCTGGAGTCTGGTGCTGCGTCCAAAGCAAAACGTTGTGGGAACCAAGTGGGTGTTCCGCAACAAGCAAGATGAGCACGGGGTGGTGACAAGAAACAAGGCTCGACTTGTGGCAAAAGGTTATGCCCAAGTCGCAGGTTTGGATTTCGAGGAGACTTTTGCTCCTGTGGCTAGGTTAGAGTCAATTCGAATTTTATTAGCCTATGTTGCTCACCATTCTTTTAGGCTGTTCCAAATGGACGTGAAGAGCGCTTTCCTCAATGGGCCAATCATGGAGGAGGTATACGTGGAACAACCCCTGGCTTTGAGGATGACAGGTATCCTGACCATGTATATAAGCTCTCTAAGGTGCTCTATGGACTTAAGCAAGCCCCAAGAGCATGGTATGAATGCCTTAGAGATTTCCTTATTTCTAATGTTTCAAGGTTGGGAAAGCTGATCCCACTCTTTTCACAAAGACATGCAATGGTGATCTTTTTGTTTGCCAAATTTATGTCGATGAAATAATATTTGGTTCTACTAATCTAAAGTCTTGTGAGGAGTTTAGCAGGGTGATGATGCAAAAGTTCGAGATGTCGATGATGGACGAGTTGACCTACTTCCTTGGATTCCATGTGAAGCAACTCAAGGACGACACTTTCATCTCCCAAACGAAGTACACTCAAGATCTTCTCAAGAGGTTTGGGATGAAGGACGCCAAGCCCGCAAAGACACCGATGGGAACTGACGGACATCTCGACCTCAACAAAGGAGGTAAGTCCGTTGATCAAAAGGCATACCGGTCAATGATATGTTCATTACTTTATCTTTGTGCTAGTAGACCGGACATTATGCTTAGTGTATGCATGTGTGCTAGATTTCAATCCGATCCCAAGGAATGTCACCTTGTGGTCGTTAAGCGAATTCTTAGGTATTTAGTTTCTACGCCTTGCTTCGGGATCTGATGTCCAAAGGGGTCTACCATTGACTTGATTGGATACTCAGACTCTGATTATGCCGGGTGCAAGGTTGATAGGAAGAGCACATCAGGGACGTGCCAATTTCTAGGAAGATCCCTGGTGTCTTGGAGTTCCAAGAAACAAACATTCGTTGCCCTATCCACCGCTGAGGCCGAGTATGTTGCCGCAGGACAGTGTTGCGCGCAACTACTTTGGATGAGGCAAACCCTTCAGGACTTTGGTTATAATCTGAGCAAAGTCCCACTCCTATGTGACAATGAGAGTGCAATCCGATTGGCGGATAATCCTATTGAACACAGCCGCACTAAGCACATTGACATCCGGCATCACTTCCTGAGAGACCACCACTCCACCAGCAAAAGGGAGATCTCGATGTGTATCACATTAGCACCGAGAACCAGCTAGCCGACATCTTCACCGAGCCTTTAGATGAGAAGAGGTTTTGCAGGTTGCGTAGTGAGCTAAATATCTTAGATTCGCGTAACTTGGATTGATATATAGCATATATGTAGTCTATGCCTTTGATCATGTTACTTTGAGCATTTACATTATTTGTTGTCTATTTATGGTGCTCAAGTTGTACAAGTCATCCTTGGACCTCACAAGTCCATATGCAAATGATGCACATATTTAGGGGGAGATGTGCTACAACTTGACCCCTTTGAGACTAACTTGTTTGCTTGAGTACACTTGAGGTAGTCTCGAAGGTACATTGAAAGGGAAAATGAACTTGGATGACGACAAGACTTCCACTGCACTCCGATATTAGTGTATTTAATTCCAAGTTCATACTTGTGCTCTCATTGCCTTTCTGCTCTTAATTGACATTTTGGTGAGGCAATGGGGTTAAAGGGCCTAGAATGATCCCGTTTTGGTGCTTAATGCCAAATGGGGAGAAATTAAGGCCAAACCACTTGTGAATTTTGAAAATAAAGGAGTTAGAATTTAGGTTTTTGTCAAAATACTCTTATTTCAAAATTTGGTCTCTTGTGGGGGAGAATTTTAATTATGGGAAAAGGGGGAGTTTTTGGCACTTGATCAATTTTACTCTTGGAATATCTCTCGATTTGTCCAAACAAGTGTGTTTGACTTAGAGATAGGGAAAAAAATTTGATTTGCAAAAACAAACCAAGTGGTGGCAAAGAATGATCCAAATATGCCAAATCCTAAGTAAGAGAATTTGGTCTTCATTTGCATTGATGTTGCACTTCTCTTGTTGCTTTTTAATGAGTTGACATAAATCACCAAAAAGGGGGAGATTGAAAGAGAAATGTGCCCTTGGGACATTTCTTTAATGTTTTGGTGATTAAATGTCCAACACATATTGATTAAGTTCTTATGTGCTAAATGAGTGAGAAGTGCAAATCAAATAACAAGGTATGTTTCTAGACTTAGTGAATTGTTTTTGAATACTAATATTGTCTATCTAAGTGCTAGAAACAGTGCCAAGAAAAGAAGACTTGAATTGGAGAAGAGTTGGCTAAAACCAGCTCAGGCCTAGCACACTGGACTGTCCGGTGGTGCACCGGACAGTGTCTGATGCCCCAGGCTGACCAACGGTGAACTAGCTACTCTCGGGAAACGGCGGAGTGACGCGGCTATAAATCACCGGACTGTCTGGTGAGTCATCCGCGCCCGCACTTGACTCTTCAGTGACAAACTCGTCGCTCTCGGGAAAAGAAAAAGGCGACGTGGCTATAATTCACCGGACTGTCCGGTGGTGCACCAAACTGTCTGGTGAGTCAACGGTGCCAGCGGCCAATGGTCGTCCGCGCAATCAACACGCGACACGTGGTCCGCGCCAACGGTCGGTTGGGCACACCGGACTGTGTCCAGTGCGCCAACGGCCACGGAGGACCAACGGTCGGCTGTGCCCGATATGGAAGGAGATCACGCACTAGATTGCTACAGGAGTTGTCCGGTGGTGCACCGGACTGTCCGGTGCACCACTCGACATAAGGCAAGAATTGCCTACCAAATTGATCTCCAACGGCTCCTAGCTGCCTTAGGGCTATAAAAGGGACCCCTTGGCGCATGGAGCAGTACACTAAGCTTACAAGAAACATCCTAAGACACCTAGACTCTGCATTCACACAATCGGATCATCGTTCTTGAGAATTGAGCACTATTCGAGTTGTAAACTCCTTGAGCTGTGTTTGTGTGCTCACTTCTTCACTTGTGTGCGTGTGTGCGCTGCGGATTTGGGTCTTGCGTGTGTTGCTCTCCCACCCTTACTCTTGTGCTTTCTTTGTGATCATAACTTTGTAAGGGCGAGAGGCTCCAACTTGTGGAGATTCCTCGCAAACGGGAAGAATACTCAAGATAAAAGATAATGGTATTCAAGTCGATCATTGGATCACTTGGAAGGGGTTGAGTGCAACCCTCGTCCATTGGAACAGCACAACGTGAAAGTAGGCAAGTGTTACTTGGCCGAACCACGGGATAAAAATCGCGTGTCTCGTGTGTTGCTTTTCTGTGATTGTTTTGTTCGCACGAGCTCGCTCTATAGCCACTTGGTTACACTAACACTTTAATAATCAAGTTCATGGTTATTTAGTGTTTGATTTTACAGGATCACCTATTCACCTCCTATAGGTGCTCTCAGTTGGCTTCTGTGCTGACCCATTACCTTATTTATATAACGCATGTGAGTTAATGGCCATAACTAATAGGGTGAGATTGCGTCCTCGGTTAGGGCATAAGTTCGTTCCCGAGTCAATCCCTTGACCGAGCTCGAGGGTACATCCAACAATAGACTCTCTCTCTCCTCATCCTCTAATTTAAATTCATACCGATAGTTTTGCCATCTTCCTCATTTTTACCCTTAGTCGCGTTCTTTACTCAATTTTGGCATTTTGCTCTATAGCAGTCTAAGGGTAAATCCGAGCAAAAACACACAAAGAGTAAAAATGAGGAAGTGGCAAAACTAAGGGTATAAATTTAAAACCTGCTTATTTTTATACTTTAGACAACGGATTAGTCAAAACTAAAATTTGTATAAAACATATGAGGGTATGATAAATATGTACGCATAAAAACCTAAAGAAAAATGTATCTATAATATAAATATTTAATGTATAGAGCATGAGATAGAACACTGTTGGAGATATAGATGACTGAGTGACGGTACAAAGCATATTATTGGAGAATGGAGATAGTGAGGCAGATCACGACGCCCTCAAGGGCGCTGTCTGGCCAGGCAGGCGACCGAAATCGACTGGAGATGTTTGCGTGGCCTGGACAACTCTCCCACGCACACAACTAAACACCCGTTAATACTTGCTTTCTTATTCTCGTTACAAGATGAAAGGTCACTTGCAAGCCCAAGCCCACCAGCAATGTGTGTGATGTACCAGGCAAGGCTTCATAGTTTTGTTACCCAATCGTCACCGCTCTCGATTCCATTGATGAATAGGTCGAGGTTCCCCTTGGCAATACTCCGCGCCTCACCTGCCACGACTTTCTCCATCCCATTCACTTTCTCTTGCAAACGCCTACCCTCCTCGCCCTCCATGACCCTCTCAATACAGTCCTTCACACCATCCCGGTCCGTGCTGTCCATTGCCATCCCAGCCTCCCACATCTTAACGATGTAGGCGCAGTTGATGAACTGGTCACCGGAGATAGGGTAGCAGATCATGCGGACTCGGTGCCTTACGGCTTCCAGCGTTGAGTTCCAACCGCAGTGCGTGATGTAGCAGCCTACAGCGTGATGACCGAGAACTTCCTCCTGCGGCGCCCACGGGACTATCTTGCCGATGCCGCGGCTGCTGGCGACGGTCTCCACGAACCGGTCGGGCAGGCCGGCTCGCCACGACGGGTGGTTCTTGAGAACCCAGAGGAACGGCCGGCCGGCGGCCTGCAAACCGAGCGCGAACTCGGCCATCCTCTCCGGCCCGATCGGCGCGACCCAGCTTCCGAAGGAAACGTAGACCACCGACCCGGGACTGCGCCGGTCCAGCCAATCCATGCAGGTGGAGTCCGCCTGCCACATGGTGGTGGCCGCTGCAGCGTTCGGCTTCTCCAACGGGACGCATGACGAGCCGTTATTCTCCGCCGCACCAGCAGCCAGCGACACGTTGACGTTGAAGAGTGGCCCGACGTGGAGGATGCGCTGGCCCGGCGGCGGGTCATACCGGTCGGAGTCGCCTGCGCCTTCGCCGGGGAAGGAGTTGACGAGGATGGCGGGGAGGCGCTTCGCGCGGTCCACGGTTCGCTTCCAGAATGCGAACCTGGATTGCTGGGATGCCGCGCCACCGACGAGCCATGGCAGATCTTTCGTGCTCAGCTGTAGCTTCGAGGGCAGTATCGGGTCTCCAATGTTTTGATGCTTGTTGGCTTGATCTTCGTCGTCGACTCCGTTTGTCGATGGTGGTGGCAGTGGCGCGCCTTCATGCCAGTAAATATTGTAAATCTTTCAGCACGTTTTTTCATATAAATTAATATCTACGCCGCCGTAACACTAGAAATAGACGCAAACGAAATGCTTGGAACATTATTGGAACCTTGCAGTACATAGCTAGCTAGGGGAAGGATACTACTACTACTGGCTGGAGGCATACCGGAAGCGGAGATGAAGGCCTTGCTGACGAGCGCCGGAATGGCTGCCACGATGCGGTAACTCGCGAACATCACCGGCCAGAACCCCACGGCGGGCACGTCGCACCGCGCGGCCACGGATACGGCCCACGACGCGAGGACGTCCACGACGAGGCAGGAGCAGGGCACGCGGCCGTGGCCTGCTCCCATGACGATTCGCTCCAGGTGGGCCGGCATGTGGTGCTCCATGGCGTGCACGATGGTGGCGAAGCCCGGCGGTTCGCCTCTGCCGTCGTCCGGGACGCCGCTTGGGATGGGCACGAGGGCCAGCTCGGCGCCGCAGGCATCTTCGGTCAGACGTCCCATGCGATGATGGACGAAGTCAGGCACCGCTACGGTGGCCGTGATGCCGCCGCGGACCGCGAGGGCGCGCGCCAGGTAGATCATCGGCGTGATGTGGCCCTGCGCCGGAAATGGCACGAACACCATGGCGCGCTTCGCCTGCGTGGATTCGACGCCCATGCCGGCGTTTGATGGCCTCAACTATGGGGTGTGTTCGTCGATCGGTGTAGTCACCTCGGGGTACCGGTTATTTGGTTTCCCGACGCTGTGAGCTAGGATCTATATATATAGGTCGCTGGCTAAGAGACATGGTGCACTGTTTTCTTATTTAGCAGTAATAGGAGTTAGGCTGATCAGCACCTAATTATCCAACAGTTTTCTTAACCATTATATAAATTTTCACTCGAGTTATTCTAATAAAAACAGTTCTCTATATCTCACAGTCCTCTAACCACTTCTCTACTTTACGTTCGACACTTTAGAGGGTTAGCTCCATTTCTTTTTATCTTTGGTGAGCGAGAAGATTAGAATAGAGAAGGATGAGAATATCTGAAGATCAGATTGAAGAAATCATCATAGGAGGAACTTTGTTACTATAAACCCTATTCATGTGACTACGAGATAATATAAAGAGACTCTTGAAGTTGCTCTAATAGCTTAGCTAAGGCCTATTCCATACCTCTAAACTAATAGTTAGCAGCTACAATTATCTGAGATGTTTAGAACAAGTCAACTAATAGACCAGCTAATTATTAGCTATACCCCAACTAGTCATTAGTTGATAGTTATCTCAGCCCAACTAAAACCAGCTAATAGGTGGATTGATGATCAAATTACCCATGATCCTTTCCACCTATTAGCTTATCAGAAAGACAGGTATGGATAGGAAAGACATCAAGCTTATCATAACAATCTATTAGCTTTAGGTTTCGAAGTTGGAACACTCTCAACTTATTAGCTGAATTATAATTAGCTCTAAATGTTTGAAACAGGATCTGAGACCGACACAATTTGATTTTCATTCTCATGGTAGTTCTATGTACAATTTGAATTCTATATTTAAATAAAACAGAGGTATTTGATGTCATCCTCAAATTAATTATTGTCTCTGCATAATGAAAATCTCAAAACAATAAAGTTTTGGTATATAATTAAATTATGTAATCTCATTCTAGAATCTAAGTGGTTTGGATCCCATTCTCAATTTCTCTAGGAATTTAAACGCGACCTAAAATTAGCTAAACAATTGGGAGGTGTTTGGATCCCACTGTCTAAAGGTGGCTAAAGTTTTCTTTTACCAAAAATAGTTTTTTTTCATCAATGCCAACTCTCTCTATCCCAAAATGAGGCCCTATTTGGTTTGAGGGACTAAGGATTAATCCCTCTATTTTAGTCTCATTTAGTCTCTAAATAGCTAAACCTTAAGACTAAAACATGTACTAAACTGCTTTAGTCTCTTATCTCTCAATGGGTGACTAAAATAGACTAAACTATAGATGCCCAAACGGGCGGCCCGGCCCGACCCGGCACGGGCCCGTTAGGCACGATGGATAATCGGGCCGTGCCCGGCCGGCCCGCGTGCCGCAGCCGCGGCCCAGGCACGGCACGGCGGCCTGGTAGTCGTGCCGGGCCGGCCCGTTAAACCGCCACGCTCTCCTATTAAATGAGGGAAAATAGCAAAAAACTATGTCTGGGTGAGAAATTGAACCCGCGACCTCCCTCTAACAGGCTGAAAGCACTAACTGAAACAGACTAACCAGTAGAACTCGACTGCATTTGTTGTAAATATCGAATATAAAATGTAAATATATATATATTATATTTTGTAAAATAAAAAACATATAATCGTGCCGGGCCGGGCCGGCACTGCGGGCCGAGCCAGCGGCCCAAGCACGGCACGGTTCTCGTGTCGGGCCCGGCTCGGCACTATTAAACGGGCCGTGCTTCGGGCCGGCCCGTTAGGCACGGCCCATTTGGCCATCTATAGACTAAACCATATTAATTCCACCTTATTTTGCCTCTTATTTATTTCAGTTATACTAATAGCGGAAGAATGTTAAGGGACTAAAGTTAGTCTTCTTATGAGTCATTTAATGGGTTCTGAGTACTTTTAGTCCCTGCAACCAAATATGATAGGGACTAAACTTTAGTCACTGGACTAAAGGAACCAAACAGGCCCTAAATAACTTCTCGAGGTTTAACATTTATGTCAGAAAACATTCTACAAAAATATGGTATGTTCGCTTTAGATTAAAGTCGGCTATTTAGACTGGTGCAACTACAATCCATAGAGACGGAAAACTGTAGAAGCAGTAGAAGTCGATACGAATTAAAACCAAACGAACAGAGGGAAAATTAAAACGGCAACTGCCAAATCCAGGAGATATTTGCGAGACAAGTAAGAAGGTAAGAAAACATGCATTCTATCAACGTTTTTAAGATCCCTTTCTTCAGCTTTCTGGGTTAGATTCACTAAAAGTCCAGAATCATTACCCAAGGAGTATAGATGGTGAATAGATTCCCGAAAACCTACATATTTCTCTAGTTTAGTATGTAATATTTGTGGTCACGTATTTTTCAGATTTTTACCATCTAAATTCCCAAAATATTATCCATTGCCGCTGGTTAAAGCAACATCAACAAACTAGCTAGACAACATGCGCTCGGTAAAGAAAAGAAAACCTCACAAAATTAGCTTGCAACAACCTTACCATTTGCCTCGCCATTGTATTCGGCTCGGCGTCGACTCCCTGTTCCTAGCCATCTTTGGCTAGCCCTTGAACTCCCCATCTGCTGGTGCCCTCCCGCTCTTTTCGCTTCTTTAGGGTTTAGCCCTTTCAAGACACAATCCCATAGAAACATGCAGAAATTCCTAGGGTTCAGCCCTCACGACTTGCCTGCTCGTTTGAGTCAACATGCAAACATAGGTCAAAGGCTAAATGTAGAGGGACTGTTGATACTCCACCCTTATTAGGATATTGTTTATTTTAAAGAGTCCTTTCTAAACTCTGTATTTTATACTAGGTGTTGGAGACTTGTTCTCAAGTGCTATGAATTAAGAACAAGGCAACACAAAATGTTAAATGTTAATGTCCTTCGTCCTTCGAAGCATTATTTCCCTTAGGATATAATGATCTTCAGACGAAGGTTATGAAGGACATACCTTCATCATCGCGGTATAAGTTAATAAAGGGAGAAGCATATGAAATATAAGAGACAACATGAACAATAAACAATTATACAGCGTTATTAATTCATCCTCATTATATTATCATGGAAAAATAAAAAACAATATTGAATTACATATGTACCTTCGGCTTGACAGAGGGTAAAAGTACAAGCGTGACGCAAGAGCAAGTACAAATCAACGTGAACAGTACGGGGTCTATTTATAGGCATAGGACGCAGCCTGTGAGAAATTACATTCATGCCCTTCACATTTATTATTGACTTATAGACAATTCTATGAGGACTAGATAGCCTTTTCCCCTTTAAGTCGGTTCCTTTTTCCGCCATTTAGCCGAAGCTCCCATGCGCGTAGCTTCGGAGCAACAACAACATTCGTCACGATCATGCTTTTCTCATCGTGTATGCTTTTAACCTAAGTCCGAAGGTACCTGTCCATATGCCATATTTGGAAGACATTGTTAAATTACGTTTTTGAGGACCTTCGGAGGACGAAGGCCACCGACACTAGGATTTGTACATTAGCTCTTGGAGTTGCTCTTATAGGCTCAAGTCATTCTTTTTTTCTATACGGAGGCCCTCTACTCTACTTGCGCTCTAGTCCCACTTGACGATATTTTATATTGGCTTCTAGGATTGCTACTGTCTCTCTACACCCGACTCCAATAATCGGCGAGCCAAGGTGGCTTAGTCGTCTCTCAACCGGCATAGCTCTTTTTCGTCGACCCTTAAAGGTATGTTTGGTTTGCTGCCTAACTTGCCACACTTTGTTTATATTTTTCTGTCTAAGGTTAGTTTTTCAATTTGAGCGACTAACCTTAGGTAAAATGTGGCATAGTTAATCGCGAACCAAACAGACCCTAAGTATCTCCCATCATCCAACATCCATGTTGCATGTCCCATCTAATATTGCCCCTTGAGCGTCTCCCTATCCCCCAATTCGATTCAGCAATGACGAGACTCCATTCCTAGAAAGCAAAGGCATACCACCTACTGCTTCACCCATTGTCGTTCTTGTTGCTCGTAGCTAGCGTGCGTCATGCACACATGTAGTTATGATGCCTTGGTCTAGCATTACGTTCATAGGGCTTTCGTGTCCGTGAACCGTCTTCTCACCGACGACAGTCCGCTATTGAATCGTTTCACCTAGAAGGCCAGGATGAAGCCTCTCCTAGTAGGTTGTCATACCATCATGCTCATAAACGACTTTCAACTTTTTCACAGTTATCAGCATATATCAGCTTTCTCATATGTTATAGTTAGAATTGGATTTTCAGAAATCTATAGTTAAACCAAACATTCCTTTAATTTGTTTTAACTAATAATTAGTTCAACTAGTGGAAGGGTATTCTGGTCAACTAACCATCAATTAACTAATATGAGTTAGGTTTTGCCTAGATAATATAGTAGTTTTGGATAGAAGAGATTCTGATATTTACCATCAGCAAGAAACATGTTTGTAAAATTGCCATCAGCCCCACATTTCATAGACCCGGCTGGACCCATAATTTATAGACACAGTGGTAATTATAACGAGAAGACAACATTGTGAGTGGCAAAAATCCAATTATCTCTTTTGGATAGATACCGAGCTAATAGTTAGCAACTAACTATTAGTCAGTTGAATTGTAATTCCACTGTATATCTCTCACTCCCTATTTCAAACTCCACTCTAAAAATAGTACACTCTACAGTGCAAAATAGTGTTTTGCATACTCATATACATGCTATGCTGGAGATAGTCTAATACTTTCAGCTAACACATAGCTAGTTGGATCAAACAGGGTCTTTGATTTCAATCAGACCCTTTGATTTATGCCCTTACCGTGTTCGGTAGAGGTCAGTATTCCTCCGTGGACCGTCCATATGTTCTGTCATTGTTTATTACTAGCATAGGTGGTGACGACGACTGACTGCTGATGGTCCACGGCTTCACGCCTCCATGCCACCATGCTCATTGTAACAAAATGTTGCGTCACCAGCTTTGGAATTGTGATTTGTGACGGCCAGAGCAGGTTTGCGAGATTGGAGTTGCGCCGGACTTTTTTTGCGGCAAAAGCCAAACACGTGGTTATTTGTTTCAGACAAAGTTCAGTTGGGTGGACGTCAGAAGAACTTCTCCCGGCTCTTAGCTGAATATGAATGCTCGGATGTTCTTCCACGGAGTAACCTGTTTCGTCAGCACCAAAATGACATCTTTGGATTGATGCGATTCTTTAATGAGGGTTTTCCTCCGGCCATCTAAAATTCAAAGGCAGCTGCTACTACTACTAGCCACTACTGCCAGAGCTCAAGGGGCTCTTGAAAACGACCTTTGTCATCGTCAAATACTCAAATCAAAATAACAAGGCAGAGTAATCATCACAGTTTTTCCTCACGTGCACATCTGTGTACGGTTGGCATCAAAGACCAAAGGCAATACGTATATAAATACATGCATGTGTCAATGGCTCAGCTAGTTTGTTTTTTTAAGAGAGCTAGCAGGTCCAAGACGCACGCAGGCCAACAACCGCCGTGCACTGGTGAATACGTTCACTTGACTGGCCTCAATGCCTCATGACCACACACGATGGGAAGGAAGGACTGCCCAGTGCCCACACACGTGCTAACACTCTCGCGGCCTTTTTCTAGTCCGGATTAGGCCGGCAACACGCTGGCGGACCGGGGACCCCATCCGTGTTGCATCCAGTCCAGTCCACTCCACTCCACTCACGGAATTGAGGGCCCAAGCAGATGCAGCCCATGAGGAGGTGAGGATTCGGCGGCAGAGGCGCATACGGCCAGACAGGCACACTGGTTAAGGGAGCGGTTAGTACCACGTCGCCAAGCGATGGCAGGTGCGCCCCGAACCCCCGCTACAAGTAGAGCGCCCCGTGCCCCATAGCTCCATACTTACCTGGACGGGGTCAACGGGCTATCAAGAAGGCCTGTGGCCTAGATCAGTGGCCTTCATTGCACTTTAGAGGGTGCGCTGGTTTACCATCTCTCAAAGTGGGAGAGTAAACGTCATAATTTGTGGTAGCGGGGTAAGCGTCCGCGTGGCCCCTGCTAAATTGAAATGTTTAACATTTAGCTTTTGTGTAAGTCATTCAAAGAGCTTTTGATGACTATAAATAGCTTGTTAAATAGATGTTGAACTTGTTTAGGGGATTGATGATGAATTGTCTTCATAAATCACTAGCTGAATGCTCGTGTGTTGCAACGGGAATATATAATACCAGTATACTACGACACCTTATATACAAAATGTGTGTTATACCGTTATGAGAAAAATGTTCCATAATCAATTTGTGATTCTGGCCATACATAAATTTTTTATTTATAATCTATCTGTTTCATCACTACATTGCAACCATCAGTATCATGCAGACTTCGATATATGTCACGATTTGCATGGTCTTATCATTGGAGAGCACGTTCCACACATGTCAGAAGAAATTCACTCGTACACCGTTAGTCATCAAGACACGTACCACCATACGCTTTTGCTTAAACAAAAAGGCAAGTGTGTGTTTGCGAAGAGAATTAAAGACAAGCCAGCACAAAAGCTATCCCAACGGTGGCAAGGATGACGAACTGGTCATTGTTGTCGATCTTTCTCTGCGTCCCCTCTGGCGCCAAGATGACGCCACAGTCATCGATATAGTAGTCGTCGAATGTGCGCGACATACCGAGTACTGATGACTCTTGGTTGGGCTGTAAAACGAAGTGCACCCCAGGCTTATCAGCAAGGTAGTACCCCCTGGCTGTTGCACCACTGAATGCGCTACTCCTCTACATACATCGTGTTCGAGGACACTCACACAACGTCAGCAACGACCATCGTCCCAGCGCACAAGAATTCATGGCCGGTCAGTAACGACTTACGTGACAGGTTGGGCTTCAGGTGGACGATGAGCTGGACGACGTGATGGTGTCATCGTCGAATGTGGTGCCTAGAACAACCCGAGAGTCGCCGACGTTGACGACGACCATGAGGTCCCCTTGCTTGACGATGGACAACGCGAAATAGAGAATTCGCCTACTCCGAATGAAGCAGGAAATAGCGCAACCTCCAGTGCTCTGGGTGAAGACTACCTCCTACAAACCAGGAATAGAGAATTCACCTACTCGGAGAACCCCATTGTCCACCTCATCCACGAAAAAATGGACGCGGGTTGCAAGGCAAAAAGAAGCAAACGAAATAAAGACCCGTCAAGCTGCTCTTCTGGCACCTTCGCCCTCAAAGGAGAACAGAGAGAAGCTTGTCGTCACGACAACTCCATTCTACCCCGATGTCCTCTTCATCGGGGGAAGAGTGGAATCGTCCCCCATCTCCGACGACAAGCCAACCGTGCCTGGGGAAGAACCTCTTCAGCGAGAATCTCGCCGACGAAGGAACCGATGCCGGAATGCTCGGTGACATCATGAAGCCGGAGAACGAGACCCGGTGCAGCTTGTATCACGAGATGAGATCTCGGAGGTGGGAGAAACTTCTGATGAACGAGTCTTCTGGGAAAGGAGGAATTCCCGCCGACGTGATCGTCGGCAGGCTCAAGAGCAAGCCGAGCAGGAGGCGAGACAACACCAAGAGAACCCTCTCTTCGGACGAAACCTAATCTCCGACTTCACCCGAGCCATGAACACACCGAGCGAGGTCGGTGGAGTGTTGGCCCGGATAGCTGATGGCCTCCCCCGAACTCCAGATGTTGAGGGCTATCGGCGGCTGCTCACACGGGCAGCTAATCATCTTCTGCCTCTCGCTCATCCTCTGAGCGATCTACGACACGCCATCAATAGTCGGCGGGATGCGTGGAGCTCCATCAATGCTTCGCGCGAACGACGACGTGAGAACAAGATTCGGCGTCGAGAAGAGTATGATCAGGATCATGACATCCCTGCACGAAGTCAGGCCACTAGGGTTGAGTCGGCAACGACTTCAACTAGCGGCACAACCTGGGGACGGTCGAGGCAGCACATCAGCAACTCCCCTCCTCGGGACCAACACCACAATCGTTGATAGGAGGAGACGTGTGGAGTATCTGCGCTCACTCCATGTCTCAGGGCCATTCAGTGGCCCCCAAACTTCAAAGTTTCCAACGTCGACAAGTACGAGCCTAAGCAAGACCCGGGAGGCTGGTTGGCTGTCTATACCACCGCTGCCCAGACCGCTGGGACAACTGAGGATGTGATGATTGCGTACTTGCCCATCGTCCTTGGGCAAGATGCATTGCAATGGCTACGACACCTACCCCGACACTGCATCGACGATTGGAGCGACTTCAGTCGGTGTTTTATCGCCAACTTCCAATCCCTCTCCGACAAGCCAGCGCAGCCATGAGACCTCAAATCCATCAGGCACCGAGGGGATGAGACTCCTCGGTCGTACCTCAAAAGGTTTCAGACCATGAGAAATCGTATTCCTGAGGTTGCTAAAGCAGCAGTGATCGAGGACTTCTACCGAGGATCTAATGACTCGGCCTTCGTTCGAGCCATACTACAAAAGGCGCCGACCACTTCCGAATAGCTGTTCAGGGAGGCGGACCTCTACATCACCACCGATGAGCGTGCCCAGGACCTCATCGGGGGAACGAAGCCCACTCCATCTGCACCACGACGCGACATGAACTAGCAAACTGACAAGCGTTGGGAGAAGAGGTCTCGTGAAGAAGTCCATGCCACTGGACCACCCGTCTCTCGTGCCTGAGGGGCACCCTGCGGAGGCGAACGAACATTGGACGACATCCTCGACGCCCAGTGCCCGTACCACAAGGATATGTGTCATACCCTCTGGAACTGCAGAGACTTCAAGCACTCCGTCGGGAATGGCCGACCCTTCTAACCTCTACCACCTCCCCCACCATGAGGAGGACCCGAAGAACCTCGACAACCTCAGCAGCAGGAAGGGGGAGGAGGCGAAGTGTTCCCGCGCGTCGATGGAGAAGTCAACGTCATCTTCGGCAGACACAGGTCATAAGAGAACAAAAGGCAGTAGAAGCTCAACGATCGACAGATACTGGTGGCGGCCACCAGTGCTCCCGCCCCGTATCGATGGTCAGAACACTCGATCACCTTTACTCAGGTGGATCAATGGCTCAACTTCGATCATCCAGGCAAGTACCCGCTCCTCATCGATCTGGTGATCCGAGAGAGCAGGGTAAAGAAGGTGTTGGTGGATGGGGTAAGCAGCATCAACGTCACCTTCCCCCGGACACTCTTAGGCTTGGGAGTCGCACTCAAAGAGCTCCACGAGCCATACACTCCTTTTTCGGCATTGTGCCGACCGAAGGAGAATACCCGCTTGGGCACATCTACATGCCTATCACCTTTGGAACTTCAGAAAACTATCAAACCGAGTTCTTGAGGTTCGAGGTAGCAAGCTTCGACTGCGGATACAACACCATCATCGGTAGGCCAGGATTAGCAAAATTTATGGCCATTCCACACTATTCGTACATGATATTGAAGACGCCAGGACCACAAGGAATCATCACCGTGCGCGCTGACTTCCAAGGCGCCGCGGAATGTTTTCGAGTGGCCATTCAGGCGGCCCTCACCACCAAACCACCGACGACTTCCTCTGTGCAGGCAAACTCAAAGCCTGGGGAAGACCACATGATACCTGCGAATGAAGCTCAAGCCGTGACCTCTATGCAGCCGACTGAGGAGACGAAGAGAATCAACCTCGGGTTCGCTGATGAACGCAACACTGTCATCATTAGCTCCAGCCTGGACGACAAATAGGAAGGCGCGCTCGTCCAGTTTCTGCAAGATAACCGAGACGTATTCGCATGGCAGCCTACGGATATGCCGGGAGTCCCGAGAGAACTGGCCGAGCACAAACTAAAGGTCTATCCCCGGGCAAGGCCGACACGACAAAAGTTGCGTCGTTTCACGCCTGACAAGAGAGAAGTTATTCGCGCCGAGCTAGCTCGCTTAGTCGCAGCAGGGTTCATTAGAGAAGTACTGCATCCTGAGTGGTTAGCAAATCCTGTTCTTCTGCTCAAAAAGAGTAAAGTGGATTGGCGCATGTGCGTCGACTATACAGATCTCAACAAACACTGTCCGAAGGATCCCTTCGGACTTCCTAGAATAGATCAGGTGGTAGATTCGACCGCTGGATGTTCTATGTTGTCCTTCCTGGACTGCTACTCTGGATACCATCAAATCAGCCTGGCAAAAGAAGATGAGGAAAAAACTGCATTCATTACCCCCGTTTGGAGCTTTCTGCTATACCTCCATGCCAATTGGCTTCATGAACGCTGGAGCGACTTACCAGAGAGCTATTCAAACATGCTTAGCCGATCACTGGGGCAAGCGGGTAGAAGCTTATGTTGATGATGTGGTGATTAAAACAGAAAACTCAGAAAACTTCATTGAGGATTTGCAGCTGGTCTTCAACAGCCTGAGGCGGTACCGGTGGAAGCTCAATCTAGAAAAATGTGTCTTTGGAGTACTAGCAGGGAAGTTGCTCGGATTCATTGCCAGCCACCGAGGAATTGAAGCTAACCCGGAAAAAAATCGAGGCTATCATGAGAATGGAAGCACCACAATCCCAGAAGAAAGTGCAAAGGCTTACTGGATGCATGGCAGCCTTGAGCAGGTTCATATCAAGGCTAGGAGAAAAAGGCTTACCATTCTACAAATTGCTCAAGAAGGTAGACAAGTTCCAATGGACCACAGAAGCACAGGAAGCTCTCGATGCACTAAAGAAGTTCTTGACCATGCCACCACTACTAAAGCCGCCATGTCGAGCCATGCCAGATCAGCCGGCAGAAGATCTGCTGTTATACATCTCCTACACGACTCACGTGGTAAGCACCACGCTAGTAGTCAAGCGGACAGAGGAAGGGCACACATATCCAGTACAGCATCCGGTCTACTTCATCAGTGAAGTTCTGGGACCCTCTAAAAAGAAGTATCCTCAAGTTCAAAAACTATTGTACGCAGTACTTCTAGCTGCTCGTAAGCTCCGTCACTACTTTGACGATCACAAAGTAATAGTAGTCACCGGGTTTCCAATAGGGGATATTGTTCACAACAAAGAAGCCATTGGAAGAATAGCCAAGTGGGCCTATGAGCTGGGAGCTCACGACATTGAGTTTCGGCCTCACACAGCAATAAAGACTCAAGCACTAGTTGACTTCGTATCAGAATGGACTGAGCAACAAGTACCAGACAACCCGGAGGCTACAGAAGTATGGTGAATGTATTTCGATGGCTCGCTGGAGCTACAGGGAGCAAGCGCAGGAATCCTCTTCATTGCCCCTGGAGGCGAGCAACTCAAATATGCTCTTCAGTTGTCATTCTCAGCATCAAATAATGCAACAGAATATGAAGCTCTGATCCATGGATTAAACATTGCCATATCACTGGGCATTAAGAGGTTGATGGTATACGGAGATTCGCTAGTGGTCATAAGTCAGATAAATAAAGACTGGGATTGCTCAACTGATTCTATGGGCAAGTACTGTACAACCATCCGAAAATTAGAAGACAAATTTGAAGGCCTGAAATTTCATCACGTGGAAAGAGATCGCAACGCAGCAGCATACGTGTTGTCGAAACTAGGATCCAGTCGAGCTCAGGTCCCACCCGGAGTTTTTGTCCAGGAAGTGTCACGCCTAAGCATTCCCTCAGATCAGGCGGAAGAGTGCAATGCTTTAAGCCAGCTAGAGTCAGACTCTAATGACTGGAGAGAGCCTATCATTAGGTATATAAAGAATGAAGAAGAACCGGATGATAAGGCCACAACAGAACGCATCGCAAGACAGTCGGCCCACTACACCCTCATAGGGGACACACTATACAGAAGGGGTGCAACAGGAGTCCTCATGAAGTGCATTTCCTCGGTTACTGGGAGACAACTACTAGATGAGATTCATGCTGGATAGTGTGGAATACACGCAGCATCTAGAACTCTGGTTGGGAAAGTCTTCAGGTCTGGTTTCTATTGGCCAACAGTAAAGAGTGATGCAGTCGAGTTAGTCTAGAGATATGAAGCTTGCCAATTTTTGTCAAAGCAACAACATTTACCAGCACAGCAGCTGCAGACCATACATGTAACATGGCCATTTGCGTGCTGGGGACTGGACATGATTGGACCCTTCAAGAAAGCTCAGGGAGGCTATACTCACGCGTTGGTCGCGATCGATAAATTCACCAAATGGATAGAGTACAAACCCATTGCTTCTTTAACTTCAGCCAAGGCAGTGGAATTCATACAAGATATAATATTCAGGTTTGGGATACCAAATAACATCATAACCGACCTGGGATCCAACTTCACTAGCTTTGAATTCTTTTATTTCTACGAACAACGGAGCATCCAGATCAAATATGCATCAGTAGCACACCCAAGAGCTAATGGTCAGGTAGAAAGGGCTAATGGAATGATACTGGAAGCACTCAGGAAGAAAGTCTTCAACAAGAATGAAAAGTTCGCAGGGAAGTGGATCAGAGAGTTACCTTATGTGGTTTGGAGCCTAAGAACTCCACCCAGTCGAGCTCTGCATGGAAACACCCCTTTCTTCATGGTCTATGGTTCGGAGGCAGTGCTACCTGTCGACCTTAGGTTTGGGGCACCAAGGCTAGTCTTCGAAAGCATAACTGAAGCAGAAGCTACCAGGCTAGAAGATATTGATGTGCTGGAGGAAGAGCGATTGAATACAGTAATTCAGTCAGCCAGATACCAACAGACCCTGAGGCGCTATCATAATAAGGCTATACGACATCGATCCTTTGTAGTGGGAGACTTGGTCCTTCGCCGAATTCTAACGGGAGAAGGACGGCATAAATTGTCACCGCTATGGGAAGGACCATTCATGATATCGGAGGTCACTCGGCCAGGATCATACTGGCTTACTCAAATGGATGGCATGGAAGTGAGGAATTCATGGAATATAGAGTATCTCAGGAAGTTTTACCCTTAGCAAGAGCTATCGGAGCAACGTTGTACTCTGTAATTGGAAAATACGTTATCAATAAAAGATTTCATTCTCGAAGGCATTCAAACTATTGGTTATCAATTGACTTCGACTTGATTAGACTTGGAATCAACACACTTACTCGATTTAGGGTGACCACTATACCCTACCAACGGAGCAATCAGCTTAAGTCGGCAATAACTTAAGGTGGTGCAACATGCTCGCGCTTACTCGACTTAGGGTGACCACTATACCCTACTAATGGAGCAATCGACTTAAGTCGGCAATGACTTAAGACGGTGCAACATGCTCGCGCTTACTCGACTTAGGGTGACCACTATACCCTACTAACGGAGCAATCAGCTTAAGTCAGCAATGACTTAAGACGGTGCAACATGCTCGCGCTTACTGACTTAGGGTGACCACTATACCCTACTAACGAAGCAATCGGCTTAAGTCGGCAACGACTTAAGACGGTGCGACATGCTCACGTCTACTCATCTTAGGGCAACTACTATGCCTTACTAGCCAAGCGATTGGCATAAGTCAGGAAAAAAACTCCAAAACCAGCACACCGCATTTTCTTTCGCAATCGGTCAAGATGATTGTTACATCCTGATAAGAGAAACAAGTGTTATAGTTGTCAGCGCCAGGGGCACATTCTAATGCTCCATCCACCGAATATCCAAGCACAATGATCACAAACACAAATACATTCAATATCTTCTAAACACGTCACTACGGCGAAACATCTCTATTTGGCAATGTCTTTCACAAGGGCAATTGAGGAAGAAGGGCGACTCAATGCATCAGGCGCAGCCTTGACGTCGGCAACAATGTCATCAGGAACAACTACACTGGGCCTTCTCATCAAGATCCGCCCCGCACGAATGGCTTTGTCCATAGCCTTATCACGCTGAGCCTTCAGAATGGTGCAGTTGTCTTCTGAAACTTTGGTAGCCAGTCGAGCGGCCTCTAGCTCCTGGGCGACTAACTTCTTGGAGGCACGCAGATCTTTGATGATGGAATCCTTGCTTGACACCAACTGTCTAAGCTGTAGGACCTCATCTTGGGACACTTGCAGGTCGCGACGATGATGATCCAGGTCTGACATAGTAAAACGATGGCTTCTCTCCAAGATGGTTAAGGAGTTGCTGACATCATGATACAACCTATCCAGATTGTCACGAGAAGCTGCAAGTGCTCGCCTCTTCTCCTACAGACAAGAATCAACTTTCAAGCATTCAGTAAGCAGTAAGCACGACAGAGCCAATTAAGGAAGTTTACCTCATGAGCTGCCCTTTCAGAGTTAAGCTGAGCATTGAGAGAAAAATTCAAAGAATGCACATCATCCAAAGAAGCAGAAACCCGAGCCAGGTCGGTCTGACTTTGAGAATACTTCTCTTCAAGGTCAGAGTACCGTCGGGTTGAGTCGGCTTGATGTTGAAGATGTTTCTCCTCAAGCTCAGAGCACCGCTGAGCCATATCTGACAAAGCAGTCAAAGAAGGATACACGGTTAAAAACAAGTTGATCAATCAGCCAAGGAAGAAACAAAGTTACCAACCAGCATTTGACGCCTTCAAATCAGCTATCTGTTTCTGAAGCAGCAATGGGTTCCACTGCGTCAGAGACAGAGCCCTTTCTGGGATAGTGGCACCGTGTGATCTCAACTAAGCGGACATTCCGTCAACCAAAGCCTGTCATCAAAGACAAATGAGTACAGGGAAGATGATTTACCAGGAGGAACAATAGAACGAAAGAGCTGAGTTACCTGAAGATTGGAAAAAAATGAGGGTAATCCCAAGTCAGGAGAAGCTGCGGCGTAGCTCGATGAAGGAAGATCAACCAGAAAAATTTGAAGAACATTGTCAGGGGTTGACTCAGCCCCGCCAGCGGATATCAGAATTCTTGCATCTAGCTCGTCGACCTCCAAGGCGACTCGTTTGCTCAAAGTCAAAGAAGCATGCATCGCCATCACCCCATCAGATCGTGGTGGAGATGACCCGACATGGACATCCATGGAGGTGTGGGAAGGAGAGCTCACCTGGACACCCTCAGGGGCTGGGTTGTAGCTCGCGCCCCCCACAAGAGCCGGATCATTACCGGCAACACCCTCGGGGGCTGGGTTGTAGCTCACGCTACCCACCAGAGCCGGATCACTACCGGCGACACCCTTGGGGCTGGGTAACTGCTAGAACCACCCTCGGGGGCTGGGTTTTCCGCAACACCCACCTCTAAGGCTGAAGGATCCTCAGTCACCTCCATGGGAGTCGGGCAATCCTAACCAACTTCTTGACATCGAAGACTACCTTCCAAAGTCGACGATGCGCGAGATACTGCTCGGGATACCTCTAATCCCACGTCTGGAATTCTAGAGCAAACATCCATCATGTCGCTAGCAATCGGCTCCGACAGCATATCTTCAGGAATGACATCCTCAAGGGCCTGATCAAAATCAGTTATGGACAATTCTTGAAGGCTGACAAGAGCAGACAGAGCTGGAGAAGGAATATCACTAACCCCCTACTACCTCTGTAACGCTGGCTATTCTTATGAATTAGCGGAACTTCTTCTTCCTCTTCTTCATCCTCATCAAAAATACGGACAATAGCCGGTGCACGGTCACACCCATTGGGATCAGCTTCTACACGGTCACACCCATTGGGTTCAGCTTCTGCACGGTCGCACCCATTGGGTTCAGCTTCTGCACGGTCACACCCATTGGGGCCAGCTTCTGGACGGTCACACCCATTGGGATCAGCTTCAACAAGGTCACACCCATTGGGGTCAGCTTCAACATGTACACCACCATTGGGATTGAAGCGTCCCAATCCTCTGGGACTCAAATGTGATACAATTACTAGTCCCGGGAGGCTAGTAAACACATTTATACAACAGATGATTTCAGATCTACTTAAACGAGACAAACCTATAAAGGTGGCGATCAACTTTAAGAGTTGGTCCACAACTCAGGACATATCATCAGAGTGGGGCTGAAGCAGCCCGATATACGCAGCGAAGCAAATCAGCGGTCCAACAGCCACATGCAAGGTTGGGAACAGTCGTAACTCTTACCCGATCTCCTCTTTCTGAAAAAAAATAAATAAGCAAGGGTGAGTACAAACGTACTCAGCAGCCCACCTTCACCCGCGGAATGGGGAAGTCAGATATAATGCATGGAATATGTGGAGCTCAGGATATTTTGCAGAAACAACAATATTTTATGCAGGGTTGTTTTGAAAAACATTTTGTATTTTGCAAAGCGCATCCTCTCCAAAAGGAGCAGGAAGTTTTTCAGTATTAGAACAAAATCCCCTGGACTAAACCATCCAGGTATCTCAGCAGTTTCCCACTGGTTTTCATTTTCAAAAACAGCCAGTGGACTTCCCGTCCACCATAGCTCACGGCTCAACCGCCGGACCTTTTAAAATTTTTTTTCTCAAACGCACCCTTTTTTGAAAACAAAATATTAATTGCCATACCATACCAGACTCGTCCATTCCTGTTGACACAGACTATTCGAATAGGTTTTCAAACTCTGCGCAGAGGTGTACACTTTACCCACTAGTCCGGTTTCTGCGATCTCACCATCGTGAGACCCGAATGCCGAATCTCTTTCTTTCCTCGCACGTCCTAACCCTAACGGTTATACCGGAAGGAGTCAGGCCACCGCCATGTCCAAACCGGACAAAACATTCCCCCTCCTTATCCTCCCGGTGCTCCCCAGCCTTCATAACCCTAGGGTTGGACCGTACGAGTTTAGATTGAGTGACTGCCCACACAGTCTCGAGTGGTTGTACTTATCATGAGTACAGGTAGCGAAAGATGACAAACCGGTCCTTATACGAGGGGACAATCCTTCTGCTCACGCCTAAACCAGCTGAGCCATCACCTTAGGCCCTCCCCTAAACCAGGGAGTCCCTGATTATCCCACTCACAAGGTGATAAGGGTGAAAACCCTTCATCATACTCATTTTGAAAAGCATTTTCTTTTGAAAACTCACACATTTTCTCAAATCATTTGTAACAAATATATCAAGTATTGATTGCGGCAAGCGGCTGAGTGGCCATAATAACTTGTCTCAAAATCATATCATGCATAAAATAATAGGCTGAGGGTTGTGGTTGAAAAACATAGGTAATTTATGCATCAAAGGGATCCAGTGAGCTTGCCGTGCTTATTCGGCGAAGGGGAAGGAGAGCTCGCGGAACTGGCTTCTGGCTCCACCGCCTGGCGTAGACTTGCAGATCTGGCCTCCACGAGATGACACGAACGCTCCGATAGCAGGAGGGTGGACTGGAGGCGAAGCGACACTATGCGTGTAGCCGGCAGAGCGGAGTAACTGAGTGGGTGGGGTGTTTTCCTTGGCCGAGGGTGTTGAGTGTGTGTGGAGAGGGAGAGGGTAGCTGGGTGTATTTATAGCTGGGTGTATGTGGTGTAGCACAGTGAAGTTCACTGTTGGTGAGAATAGTGACGAATGAATCGTTTGACTTAGTATGAACAGAAGAGTTATAGGTAGAATATGGGACGAGAGTATTTTGGGAGTTTTCTGGAATATGAACCATGCTTAAGGGATGACATGGTTGGATAGGGAATAGTTTGATAAGAATTTAGAAACGAGAATTATTGGAATCTGAGTTTGGAAGCCTGGTTCGAAGAAATCTCAAGTTAAGCGTGCTCAACTTGGAGAAACCTAAGATGGGTGACCAGATGGGAAGTTCCCACTGGAAGGAAAATCACAGTCACCGGAGTTTGTATAACTAGAATATGGGTCTGGCTGGTCTTAGGTGGACTGGACAACATGATGGATGAGTAGTTGAAATTTGGGGTGATCGGATGATCGATGAATAGTAACAGCGAATAGTAACGATAAATAGTGACGGTAAATAGTGACGGTAAATAGTAACGGTAAATATTAACGGTAAATAGTAACGGTAAAATAGTGACGATAAATAGTGACGGTAAAATAGTAACGGTAAATAGTAACGCTAAAAAGTAACGGTAAATAGTGACAGTAAATAGTGACGGTAAAATAGTGACGGTAAATAGTAACGGTAAATAGTAACGGTAAAAAGTAACGGTAAAAAGTAACAGTAAATAGTAACGGTAAAAAGTAACGGTAAAAAGTAACGTTAAATAGTAACGGTAAAAAGTAACGGTAAATAGTAACGGTAAAATAGTGATGGACGAACGATGAACGATGAATAGGAACTATGAATGAACGATGAACGATCGAATGATCGAACGAACGAATGATCGGAATTTTGGCAGCATAACGGCAGGAAAAGGATTATTTGGATGAACGAACGGATGAACGATCGGACGAACGGACCATAAACGATCGGACGAACGATCAAACGATCGGACGAACGAACGATCAGAATTTCGGCAGCATAACGGCAGGAAAAAGATTATTTGGACGAACGATCGAACGATCGGACGAACGAACCATGAACGATCGGACGAACGATCAAACGATCGGACGAACGAACGAACAACTAAGAACAGGGGGACGAACGATCGAAGAACGACCGAACGATCCTTGTGCTAGTGTGTGCTTGTGTGGAACATGGAGTGGGTGTGTGTGGGGGGGGGAGAGAGTTGCCATGAAATGGCTTGGGGTGGGATGAGAGGAGGCCCTTGCCCCTCTATTTATAGCCATGGTGGGGGGATTAGGGGGAGGGATGAGAGGATTAGTGGGAGGATGAGAGGATTAGTGGGAGATTAGCATGGATTTGTCTTATATGAGTGTAATTAGCTTGTAGAGCTCACCGTATGACACCGGAGGCATACATATACGTATGAGCATGAAGAAAGTTATGAAGAAAATATTTGTGGGGGCTTGAAAAATAATTCTGAAGGTATTTCTTAGGAAGAAAATACTTGGAGATATATCAGTGGAATATTTGGGTAGTATTTCTGAAAAGAATCAGAGGGGATCTCTGGGGAAATATTTGTAGGATATTTTGAGGAGTATTTTTGGAGAGAATATAGACCACTATACTTTATTTGTTGATATCAACTCGCAAACAAACATTTTGAAATGAAATTTGAAATTCATTTTGAATTTAGAGCGAGTTTGAGATTATTTCAAGATTTGAATTTTTGGGATGCTACAAATCTACCCCACTTAAAAGGAATCTCGTCCTCGAGATTCGGCTTAGAAGGGTTATGGGTATATCTTTACTTCAGCTACATATCTTCACTTTGCAGACTCTTCGAGGAGATGGAACTTCAACAAAATCTGGCCCTTGCAGAGCATCCGGTTGCTGATTGCAAACACTGATTCTGGCTACTCAAAGATCATCTTTAGGCTTCTAGCTTTCGCTTGGCAGCTAGCTTATTGAAGAAGCAACGATGCCAACATGCAACCTTTCTCTCGCAAACTCCCACATGGATTCCTTCCTTGACTGGTCTTCTGGTGCTTCATCAACAAAACTTGGGTGACCACTTCTCATCCAAAAACTTATATGCTTGGATGATCGGGTCCTCCACAAGCTTGCTACATGCCTTCTTCTTTTTCTCCATAGCAGGAACTTTACTGGAACACTACCCCACTTAAAAAGAATGAGGGTAGAACTCTTGAATCTTGGGGATTTGAACTCCTTGAAGTACCTCATAACAAGAGTGTTACGTGGCCTTCTTCTGCTGTTGTTGCTTGAGCAGGCTGCAGAGAGATGACTGACATAGGGTTGATTCCGGGAGAACCTTCTTCTTATCTTCTCTTCACTATCTTCTTTTCTCTTTTCACTTTTAACTTTTCATTGTCCCTTTCTTTCTCTTTGCTCTTCCCACTGGAGGATTCTATCAAAGAGTATTACCATCATACAGAGGAGGAAACCGAAGGCTATGAACCATGTACAACAGTCTTCAACCCAAGAATCACCAAGCATTGTGATCTTAGGGGCGAGGGAGTGGGAAATGAGGTTGCTTGCGATTATGACAGAGGGGATTTATCTGGAGTGTGCTTTGCTTTGAGCGAGATTGGAGTTGAGGGAGCTGGTGGGGGGTTTTATAGGCGAGTGTGGGTGCTCGGGTGCGGAGTGGCGGTGATGGAGTAGGTGACACGAGGCAGCAGGTGCGACAAGGGGAAGGGGGGCCTGTTGCCGGCGAGGATGGCATGGGTGGGCGTGCTGGAAAGGGGGGTGGGCGGCGGGGGTGCGCTGCAAAGGGGGCATGGGCGGCAGTGCTAGTGCGCATGGAGGCGGGCACGCATGCGGGGGCACGGGTGAGTGGTGGGGTCGATGACCCTGATTTTTGTGGTCTCTAGTTCCATGAATCTTTGCCTCTCTGTATGGTAATAACTCCTTTTGTCCTCTTTTCCTGTTTACTTTGACTCACGGCCAGTGCTTTGATTCTCACGGTCGGTCCTTTTGACTGAGCGGCTGGACTTGTTTCTTCTGTAGCTTATTCCATGATTCAAGGGTAAGCTTCCCGGTATCTTCTTGGGCAAGGTGCTTTTCTCTTGAGATGGGTTAAGATGAGAATGGAAGCATAAGGTGAGAATTAGCTCTAATTTGTGATCTATGTTTTTAGAGAAAACCTTTCTTAAAAAGGAAGAAAACACACAAGCTCAGCAATGATAAGCACAAACAAATCAAATGTTTTGAATAAGGGAAGGATAGAGTTTTTCCAAAGCACGGACTACTCAGATTTAGGGGCTAAGCATAACTACTATTGCTCGGCTCCTGAATTGAAAACTATGCTAACCAGGACTTATGAGCACTAACGTTAAAGCATCACATATGCACTCAAAAGGGAGGAAAACATCAAGCGAAATTCATTTTGAAATGCCCTAGGGGGCCACACAATTAGAGTTCTGCAAAACACGAGTCTACACGGTTACCTCTCATACATGCAAGGCTCTACCAAAGTGAAGAAAAACATCACTACCCAATGCATGCAGAGGACTGGGCATAACTAACTCAGATCTGGCAGCTTCTCTTCTGGCAAGCCTGACACACAACTTCAATCTGAGACATCTCCTAGATGGGTCAAGAGGGAGCTGATGTTGATGACTTCTTCTGGCGGAGACTGAGATGGCAAGACGGGGTCGAACTCTTCTTCAAGCGGGACTGGCTCTTGTAGCTCCTTAGAGGGCGGCGGTGCTGGTGGGGTGCTTGCAGCTTCTTCCTTGATCTCACGAGACGGTGTTGGAATCTTCTTCATGGTGAGGGGCTCAAACAACTCTGGCGGGGGACCTTGGGAGGACTCGAGGTGCTCTTGCTTATTCATAGCCTGAGGGAAGACTGGAATTCCTTCCAAGACTATGGCTCCTTCCGGGAGTTCCCAAGCCTTCTTCTCTCCTCTGATAGAGACCGGGTGACCTTCAAGAATTTGGGGGTCTTCAGCTCTCCTTGGTTGAACTGGGTTGGATGGAGCGGGCTCTTGGATCCGCAGGGCTCTACGTTGGTTATGGGTTACCAAGTAGGCCTCCATCAACTTCTGGACGTGCTCATCCTTGGCTTGCTTCAGGGCTTCAACAACAATGGCTTCACGACTTTCCAAGGCAGCTACACAGGCTTGAGCTGAGGTGAGATCCACATGGAGCTTACGGTTGAGCTTCTCTGCATCTTCTGCTCGGGCAATCATCTGACGGTGGTGCCGAGCCAAGAAATCATACTGGGCATCTAGGGTGAACAGGTATGCAGTGAGGTACACGACTGAGGGGTCGTCCTCAAGCAGCTGCTGCTCTTCCAATACACGCATCCTGGCCATCCAAGCGGGACGGTCTCTCTAAAAGGGTGGAAAGAATCTGAGCGGGGTGTCGGCCACTTCTTCTTCATAGATCTGACACAGGGCCCTCAATGCCTTGCGAGCGACGACTTGATAGGTGTCTTTGAATCTGTGCCCAGCAGCAGTGACACTCCATTCCACATGGTGCGGACTGGATCCAATGTATACAGTCACGACACACTTCTCTGTGCCATGCTCGACGAATTCACGACCATCATACTCTGGCTGGCTCCTGATTCCGAGGCGAACTATGCATGCTCTCAGCAACTTGGGGAAACCATCTTCATTCTGGCAAAAGCTGGTTTGGCAACAGACCTCCATCTGACTTCTGAGAGAAGGAAAGGGGGAAAGCATTTCTGAAATGAAGGGATGAGAGCAAGAATTTTTTTAAGAAAATAGTTTTGACTCAAAAACTTTTGGATCAGGCTAAGGGTTACGTCCTGTGGACAACCTAACGACTTTGATACCACCTGAAGCGTCCCAATCCTCTGGGACTCAAATGTGATACAATTACTAGTCCCAGGAGGCTAGTAAACACATTTATACAACAGATGATTTCAGATCTGCTTAAACGAGACAAACCTATAAAGGTGGCGATCAACTTTAAGAGTTGGTCCACAACTCAGGACATATCATCAGAGTGGGGCTGAAGCAGCCCGATATACGCAGCGAAGCAAATCAGCGGTCCAACAGCCACAGACAAGGTTGGGAACAGTCGTAACTCTTACCCGATCTCCT
The DNA here is from genome assembly GCF_902167145.1 of Zea mays. Lineage (NCBI taxonomy): Eukaryota > Viridiplantae > Streptophyta > Magnoliopsida > Poales > Poaceae > Zea > Zea mays. The sequence continues at coordinate 191,922,360 of NC_050100.1, forward strand.
CTTTCTGAAAAAAAATAAATAAGCAAGGGTGAGTACAAACGTACTCAGCAGCCCACCTTCACCCGCGGAATGGGGAAGTCAGATATAATGCATGGAATATGTGGAGCTCAGGATATTTTGCAGAAACAACAATATTTTATGTAGGGTTGTTTTGAAAAACATTTTGTATTTTCAAAAGCGCATCCTCTCCAAAAGGAGCAGGAAGTTTTTCAGTATTAGAACAAAATCCCCTGGACTAAACCATCCAGGTATCTCAGCAGTTTCCCACTGGTTTTCATTTTCAAAAACAGCCACTGGACTTCCCGTCCACCATAGCTCACGGCTCAACCGCCGGACCTTTTAAAAAAACATTTTTCTCAAACGCATCCTTTTTTGAAAACAAAATATTAATTGCCATACCATACCAGACTCGTCCATTCCTGTGGACACGGACTATTCGAATAGGTTTTCAAACTCTGCGCAGAGGTGTACACTTTACCCACTAGTCCGGTTTCTGCGATCTCACCGTCGTGAGACCCGAATGCCGAATCTCTTTCTTTCCTCGCACGTCCTAACCCTAACGGTTATACCGGAAGGAGTCAGGCCACCGCCATGTCCAAACCGGACAAAACATTCCCCCTCCTTATCCTCCCGGTGCTCCCCAGCCTTCATAACCCTAGGGTTGGACCGTACGAGTTCAGATTGAGTGACTGCCCACACAGTCTCGAGTGGTTGTACTTATCATGAGTACAGGTAGTGAAAGATGACAAACCGGTCCTTATACGAGGGGACAATCCTTCTGCTCACGCCTAAACCAGCTGAGCCATCACCTTAGGCCCTCCCCTAAACCAGGGAGTCCCTGATTATCCCACTCACAAGGTGATAAGGGTAAAAACCCTTCATCATACACATTTTGAAAAGCATTTTCTTTTGAAAACTCACACCTTTTCTCAAATCATTTGTAACAAATATATCAAGTATTGATTGCGGCAAGCGGCTGGGTGGCCATAATAACTTGTCTCAAAATCATATCATGCATAAAATAACAGGCTAAGGGTTGTGGTTGAAAAACATAGGTAATTTATGCATCAAAGGGATCCAGTGAGCTTGCCGTGCTTATTCGGCGAAGAGGGAAGGAGAGCTCGCGGAACTGGCTTCTGGCTCCACCGCCTGGCGTAGACTTGCAGATCTGGCCTCCACGAGATGACATGAACGCTCCGATAGCAGGAGGGTGGACTGGAGGCGAAGCGACACTCTGCGTGTAGCCGGCAGAGCGGAGTAACTGAGTGGGTGGGGTGTTTTCCTTGGCTGAGGGTGTTGAGTGTGTGTGGAGAGGGAGAGGGTAGCTGGGTGTATTTATAGCTGGGTGTATGTGGTGTAGCACAGTGAAGTTCACTGTTGGTGAGAATAGTGACGAATGAATCGTCTGACTTAGTATGAACAGAAGAGTTATAGGCAGAATATGGGACGAGAGTATTTTGGGAGTTTTCTGGAATATGAACCATGCTTAAGGGATGACATGGTTGGATAGGGAATAGTTTGATAAGAATTTAGAAACGAGAATTATTGGAATCTGAGTTTGGAAGCCTGGTTCGAAGGAATCTCAAGTTAAGTGTGCTCAACTTGGAGAAACCTAAGATGGGTGACCAGATGGGAAGTTCCCACTGGAAGGAAAATCACAGTCACCGGAGTTTGTATAACTGGAATATGGGTCTGGCTGGTCTTAGGTGGACTGAACAGCGTGATGGATGAGTAGTTGAAATTTGGGGTGATCGGATGATCGATTAATAGTAACGGTGAATAGTAACGGTAGATAGTGACGGTAAATAGTAACGGTAAAATAGTGACGGTAAATAGTGACGGTAAATAGTAACGGTAAAATAGTGACGATAAATAGTGATGGTAAAATAGTAACGGTAAATAGTAACGGTAAATAGTGACGGTAAAATAGTGACGGTAAATAGTAACGGTAAAAAGTAACGGTAAATAGTAACGGTAAAAAGTAACGGTAAAAAGTTACAGTAAATAGTAACGGTAAAAAGTAACGGTAAATAGTAACGGTAAAATAGTGATGGTGAACGAACGATGAACGATGAATAGGAACTATGAACGAACGATGAACGATCGAATGATCGAACGAACGAATGATCGGAATTTTGGCAGCATAACGACCGGAAAAGGATTATTTGGACGAACGAATGGACGAACGATCGAACGATCGGACGAACGAACCATGAACGATCGGACGAACGATCAAACGATCGGACGAATGAACGATCGGAATTTCAGCAGCATAACGGCAGGAAAAAGATTATTTGGACGAACGAACGGACGAACGATCGAACGATCGGACGAACGGACGAACGAACCATGAACGATCGGACGAACGATCGAACGATCGGACGAACGAACGAACAACTAAGAACAGGGGGACAAACGATCGAAGAACGACCGAACGATCCTTGTGCTAGTGTGTGCTTGTTGTTAGGATTTATGGGCTTGGCCCAATTAAGAAATTCTAATAAATCCCAGGAAAATCTCAAAAGCCCATACAAGTGGATGGCTAGGGAATTGGTGGAACCAATAGCACCATATTGCTAGTTCTAGTGGAGTAGAGCTAGCTTAAATATGGAAGCCACACTCACTCACCAAGTCATGGATGAGAGGAGAGAGTGTGGAGAGCCACACGCGCGCGCGCTCGCTCGCCTGGCCTGGCCTGGCCGGGCCGGGGCGGGGCGGGGCGGGGCGAAGGGCGCGGGCGCACGACATGCGCGTGAATGGTCCGCCGAAATCCGGCCCCTCGCCTTGCGGGGGCGCGGCTACCTTTTGCCGTTTGATTTTTTGGTTTCTTGGCTGTTACGCTTATCCTAACCGATCGCTATAAAATCTCAACTGATTGCGAGATTTTCGTGGGAGGATAAGCTCGGGGGTCGCGGACTCGGCCCTATAAAAGGAGCCCGACAGCCAGCCTCCAAATCATCCCAGTTTCGCTTTCGCCTCTCTTCGTAGCTGAGCTGCCTTTTAGTTCCCTTCGTCCCGACCGCAGAGGTGCATCTGCGATCAGGGGAGCAAGTCTCCGGAACCCTTCGTCTTCTAGATCCTGCACCGGGAGAGGGCGAATAAGGTTTTTGGGAAGCGTCTCCACGCGACTGCTCGTGATCTTCTGACCTCGTCAAACCTGCTGATTTCGCTACTTCGACATCGTCGACCCTGCTGATTCCGGTGCGCGCCATCTATCAGTAAGTCTAATCAGTACGCATCATCTGATTTGGCTTTTGTATTTCAGTTCTTCTGATTTGGTCATGATTTATATTCAGAATTTAATTTGGAATTTGTCTAATTATTCAACAATCCAATAACCTTATTGTAGACAATTTCCTAGTTTTTCTATGGCTGCTTTTTCCGACGCGTTGAAGCCAGAAAATTTTAATGGTATGCACTTTAAGAGATGGCAAGTCAAGGCCACGCTCTGGCTTACTGCTATGAATGTCTTCCATGTTAGTAAAGGCAGACCTGAGGGTCCACTGACTCCTGAACAGGAGAAAGAGTACGACCATGCCAATACTATCTTTACGAGAGCCGTTCTTAGCGCCCTTGTTGACCGTCTGGTTGATGCGAATATTCAGTACACAGACGGGAAAGAGTTGTGGGATGCACTTACTACTAAGTATGGTGCATCAGATGCTGGCAGTGACCTGTATATCATGGAGAGCTTTCATGATTATAAGATGGTTGATAATCACTCTATTGTAGAGCAAGCTCATGAAATACAGTGTATAGCCAAGGAGCTCGACCACCTTAAGATAGTCCTTCCTGACCGATTTGTGGCTGGGTGCATTATTGCAAAGTTGCCTTCTACATGGAGGAACTTCGCCACATCTCTGAAACATAAGAGACAGGAGATATCAGTTGAAAATCTGATAGCGTCTCTGGATGTTGAGGAGAAAGCTCGGGCTAAGGACACGGGATCTAAAGGAGGCGAGGGCCACTCCAGCGCCAACATGGTTCAGAGGAACCACAACAAGGGCAAAGGAAAGCCAAAATCTAACAAGCCCAACAAAACTACCAACTTCAAGAAGAAGAAGAACAAGGCTGAATTGACATGTTTCGCATGTGGCGAGGCGGGTCATTTTGCCAAGGATTGTCCTGATCGAGCGAATCGCCGTGGCAAAAAGGGCAATGTCAACACAGTGGTCGCTAGCAATGAGGAAGACAAAGGGTATGGTAATTTACCTTTTATCTTCCTAGTATTTCAATCACCTAGCTGGTGGCTTGATACTGGTGCTAATGTTCATGTGTGTTCTGACATTAACTTGTTCTCTTCTTATCAGGGCGCCCGGGATTCTTCCGTGCTAATGGGGAATGGGTCACATGCTTCTGTTCATGGCACTGGCACGGTGGATCTGAAGTTTACTTCGGGAAAGATCGTGCAGCTGAAGAACGTGCATCATGTCCCTTCTATACACAAGAATCTCGTTAGCGGAACCCTTCTATGTAGAGATGGGTTCAAGGTAGTTTTGGAGTCCAATAAATTAGTTGTGTCCAAGTCTGGACAATTTATTGGTAAAGGCTATGATTGCGGAGGCTTGTTCCGCTTTTCTTTGTTAGATTTCAATAATAAATCTGTGAACCATATTTGTGCTAATGTTGATGATCTTGCGAGTATTTGGCATTCTCGTTTGTGTCATATTAATTTTGGCTCTATGTCTCGGCTTGCAACCATGAGTTTAATTCCGAATATCACCATAGTCAAAGGTTCTAAGTGCCATAGTTGTGTGCAGTCGAAGCAACCTCGAAAGCCTCATAAGGCTGCTGAGGAGAGACACCTGGCACCGCTAGAACTCATACATTCTGATCTTTGTGAGATGAATGGTGTGTTGACAAAAGGTGGTAAGAGATACTTCATGACATTGATTGATGATGCGTCTAGATTTTGCTATGTATACTTGCTAAAAACTAAAGATGAGGCTTTAGACTACTTTAAAATCTATAAGGCTGAAGTTGAAAACCAACTAGAGAGAAAGATCAAACGTCTTAGATCAGATCGTGGTGGCGAGTTCTTTCCCAAAGTCTTTGATGATTTCTGTGCAGAACATGGCATTATTCATGAGAGGACTCCTCCCTATTCACCCGAGTCAAACAGGATTGCTGAAAGGAAAAACCGTACGTTGACTGACCTGGTGAATGCCATGTTAGACACTTGTGGTTTATCTAAGGCATGGTGGGGGGAGGCAGTCCTGACTTCATGTCATGTTCTGAATAGAATTCCTATGGGCAAAGAAGAGAAAACCCCTTATGAGAAGTGGGTTGGGAGAAAACCATCACTTTCATACTTGCGCACTTGGGGGTGCATGGCGAAAGTCAATGTACCAATTAATAAAAAGCACAAGCTTGGTCCAAGGACAGTGGATTGTGTCTTTCTTGGATATGCTTCGTGTAGCATAGCATATAGATTTTTAGTAGTTAAATCTGAAGTTCCTGATGTGTATGTTGATACTATTATGGAATCACGTGATGCTACTTTCTTTGAACATATATTTCCAATGAAAGACATTCATAGCAATTCTAGATACTCTTCTGAGGTAACTCCTGAACATAGTACACCTATTGAGAGTTTTGAACAGCCACATGAAATTGTCCTAGAGGAGGATGACAATGATGCTCCTAAAAGGAGCAAGAGACAAAGGGTTGAAAAATCCTTTGGTGATGATTTCATTGTGTACCTTGTGGACGATACTCCTACTACCATTGCAGAAGCATTTGCATCTCCAGATGCAGATGATTGGAAAGAAGCAGTTCATAATGAGATGGACTCCATTCTTTCAAATGGTACGTGGGAAGTCACTGATCGACCCTATGGATGCAAACCTGTGGGTTGTAAGTGGGTGTTTAAAAAGAAGCTCAAGCCTGATGGTACAATTGAAAAGTACAAGGCTAGGCTTGTGGCTAAAGGCTATACTCAGAAAGAAGGAGAAGACTTCTTTGATACTTACTCACCTGTTGCTAGAATGACCACTATTCGAGTACTACTTTCTTTGGCTGCCTCGTATGGTCTCCTTGTTCATCAGATGGATGTAAAGACAACTTTTCTTAATGGAGAGCTGGATGAGGAAATCTATATGGAACATCCTGATGGATTTGTAGTAAAGGGTCAAGAAAGCAAGGTGTGCAAGTTATTGAAATCTTTGTATGGTCTGAAGCAAGCACCAAAGCAGTGGCATGAGAAGTTTGACACGACTCTAACGTCTGCAGGCTTTGCCATTAATGAGGCAGACATGTGTGTATATTATCGCTGTGGTGGGGGCGAAGGAGTTATTTTGTGCTTATATGTTGATGATATATTGATATTTGGCACAAACATTGATGTGATCAATGAAGTCAAGTCTTTTCTATCAAAGAGTTTTGATATGAAAGATCTGGGAGAAGCTGATGTGATTCTAAACATCAAGCTGATTAAGGCAGATGGTGGGATTACTCTCTCGCAATCTCACTATGTTGAAAAGGTTTTGAAGCGATTTGGCTTCTCTGAGTGCAAACCTTCTCCAACACCTTATGATCCCAGTGTGACACTGCGAAAGAACAAGAGAATTGGTTTAGACCAATTGAGATACTCTCAGATTGTCGGTTCACTCATGTATCTTGCTGGTGCAACAAGGCTCGATATCTCGTTTGCTGTGAGCAAATTGAGTAGGTTCATGTCAAACCCCGGGACTGATCATTGGCATGCACTTGAGCGGGTTATGCGCTACCTACAAGGTACAATGAGTTATGGAATTCACTATTCTGGTCAGCATGCAGTACTTGAAGGATATAGTGATTCGAACTGGATATCTGATGCAGACGAGCTTTATGCCACCAGTGGTTATGTCTTTACTATTGGTGGAGGTGCGGTATCATGGAGGTCATGCAAGCAGACCATTTTGACGAGGTCAACCATGGAAGCCGAGCTAGCTGCACTTGACACAGCAACCGTTGAGGCAGAATGGTTGCGTGAACTCTTGATGGACTTGCCGGTGGTTGAGAAACCAATACCAGCTATCCTTATGAACTGTGACAATCAGACAGTGATTGCTAAAGTGACGAGTTCTAAGGATAATGGAAAGTCATCAAGACATGTCAAAAGACGTTTGAAGTCTGTCAGAAAGTTGAGAAACTCCGGAGTTATAAGTGTGACTTATATTTCAACAGATAAAAATCTGGCAGATCCTTTTACCAACGGACTACCACGTAATGTGATAGAAATCGCATCGAGAGAGATGGGTATGAGACCCGAATAAAGTTGCCATGGTGGAAACCCAGTCTATGTGATCGGAGATCCCGTGAATTAGGTCCTAGGAAGAACAAGCCATTGGTGAACTGAGGAGAGTAACCTTTGACCCTCTCTAAGTAAAGATGCAATACTCTCAAATGCTGTAAGGCAGGTTGGCTTTGTGCCTTAATGTGTTCTGTTGGCTTGTATTAGCGAAGATGTTGTCCTGCAGAACATTCTTTGAAAGAACACACCTATATGAGTTAGACTGTCTAACGTCGCAGTCTATGAGATTTGGGTGATCTCTAGTAAACTCATGAAGAGACCTTAGAGTACGACGTATATGCTCCACCCAAGAAGGGGACTATTGGTAGCCAAGTACTGGTCATGACTTCAAGTGAAACCCATTCACGCAAAACTTGCAATTCAAGGCATAGTCCATTGTCCAAGTTGTGGGTTGGTGTAGCTTGGAGTTCTAGGCGGAAGTTCAACTTAACAGTCTCTGCTGAAAAACTAGTATATTAAACAGTAGTGAACAATGGCGAAAACTGCAGATGGGCATTTGAGATCTGGTGGGGGATTGTTAGGATTTATGGGCTTGGCCCAATTAAGAAATTCTAATAAATCCCAGGAAAATCTCAAAAGCCCATACAAGTGGATGTCTAGGGAATTGGTGGAACCAATAGCACCATATTGCTAGTTCTAGTGGAGTAGAGCTAGCTTAAATATGGAAGCCACACTCACTCACCAAGTCATGGATGAGAGGAGAGAGTGTGGAGAGCCACACGCGCGCGCGCGCGCTCGCTCGCCTCGCCTGGCCTGGCCTGGCCAGGGCGGGGCGGGGCGAAGGGCGCGGGCGCACGACATGCGCGTGAATGGTCCGCCGAAATCCGGCCCCTCGCCTTGCGGGGGCGCGGCTACCTTTTGCCTTTTGATTTTTTGGTTTCTTGGCTGTTACGCTTATCCTAACCGATCGCTATAAAATCTCAACTGATTGCGAGATTTTCGTGGGCAGATAAGCTCGGGGGTCGCGGACTCGGCCCTATACAAGGAGCCCGGCAGCCAGCCTCCAAATCATCCCAGTTTCGCTTTCGCCTCTCTTCATAGCTGAGCCGCCTTTTAGTTCCCTTCGTCCCGACCGCAGAGGTGCATCTGCGATCAGGAGAGCAGGTCTCCGGAACCCTTCGTCTTCTAGATCCTGCACCGGGAGAGGGCGAATAAGGTTTTTGGGAAGCGTCTCCACGCGACTGCTCGTGATCTTCTGACCTCGTCAAACCTGCTGATTTCGCTACTTCGACATCGTCGACCCTGCTGATTCCGGCGCGCGCCATCTATCAGTAAGTCTAATCAGTACGCATCATCTGATTTGGCTTTTGTATTTCAGTTCTTCTGATTTGGTCATGATTTATATTCAGAATTTAATTTGGAATTTGTATAATTATTCAACACTTGTGTGGAACATGGAGTGGGTGTGTGTGGGGGGGGGGGGGAGAGTTGCCATGAAATGGCTTGGGGTGGGATGAGAGGAGGCCCTTGCCCCTCTATTTATAGCCATGGTGGGGGGGGGGATTAGGGGGAGGGATGAGAGGATTAGTGGGAGGATGAGAGGATTAGTGGGAGATTAGCATGGATTTGTCTTATATGAGTGTAATTAGCTTGTAGAGCTCACCGTATGACACCGGAGGCATACGTATACGTATGAGCATGAAGAAAGTTATGAAGAAAATATTTGTGGGGGCTTGAAAAATGATTCTGAAGGTATTTCTTAGGAAGAAAATACTTGGAGATATATCGGTGGAATATTTGGGTAGTATTTCTGAAAAGAATCAGAGGGGATCTCTGGGGAAATATTTGTAGGATATTTTGAGGAGTATTTTTGGAGAGAATATAGACCACTATACTTTATTTGTTGATATCAACTCGCAAACAAACATTTTGAAATGAAATTTGAAATTCATTTTGAATTTAGAGCGAGTTTGAGATTATTTCAAGATTTGAATTTTTGGGATGCTACAGGGATCAACCTCAGTAAGGACCTCTGCTGGTACTTCTTCACAAATAGAAGCAGAAGGGCCAGCATCCTGGTCCAATCATGATAGTCGCCGAAGCTGCCTCTTCTTCTTCTTCTCCTCAACAGGCACAGTTGGACGGCTAACCTGGCGAGGACGTTTTGGGCGAGTACCCTCAGGCTTTCGGGTGTCCACTATTTTGTTAACCTCTTGTCCAATCGTAACAGCCATCGGTTCAGCATGGGCCGAGTCAGAAGATTCTCCAGCCAACATATTGAGTACAACATCTATTTCTGCATCATCCGGACTTGCCAGCATCGAAAAGTGAACTTGCCTCTCATCATTGGGAAGATCACGAAGAGGAGCAACCAGAGCTTCAACGTCTTCAGGAGAGGGTCGCACTCTAAGACCCAAACCACTATCACTAGCAGGAGGGTTGAACACAAAATTGAAAAATGACCTAGGAGGTGGCAGATTCCAAGCAGAATAAGCAACATGAGCACCAACATTTGATACCTTTCCCCTCAGAATCATATCTAGTCGGCTCACCAGATCCTCAGTAGGAATTTTCCTGTTGGTGACCCGAGTTGAGTCAGTAATACCACTGTACAAGTAATCTGGATACGCCCTGTCTTTCGAAGGCTGAATATTCTTGAAAACAAAGTCAGCAACCACAGCTTCGGCAGTCAGACCTCTCTCCTTCAGCAGACAGATTTCAGCCAGCAGAACCCTAGCTTCCGTCACCTCCAAGGCAGTGGGAGACTCAACCCAACTCGGAGTGCGTACATCTGGCTATCTCCCCGACCGAGGGGGAGGAACTTGCCGTGGTTTTCCATAATAAACCATTCAAGGCGCCACCCTTTAATGCTGTCCTTGAGAGGAATGTCAAGGTATTCCATCTTCCTCCTGCGGCGCATCTCTAGACTTGCACCACCAACGAGCTGGTGCTACCCCCAGCCATCCCAGGCCGACAGTGATACAAATACTTCCATAATCTGAAATGAGGAAGAATTCCGAGGTAGGCCTCACATAGATGCACAAAGATGGAAATTTGCAAGATGGAATTGGGATTCAGGTAAGTCAGGTTTAGATTGTAAAAATCGAGGATGTCGCGGAAGAAGGGAGAAATGGGAAGAGCAAGACCGCGTATGAGAAAATGAACGTAGACGACGGACTCGTGGGTATCCTCTATCGGAACAGTGACCCACAACAAATCCGCCAAGAACAGAGCTCTTTTGGAGGAAGAACTCCAACATCGACAAGGTGGAGGAGATCTGATTCTAAGACAACAGACATGTGGTTACCTGCGAACGGCAACCGGCTATTGGGATCGATGGGAGGAATGACTACCGCAACAGAACTCTGGCTCTTCCGCTTGGGCACCATCGCAATCTCGCCGGCGAATCGAACAAGGGCGAAATCAGAGGGAAACAAAGGAGTGTTTTGAAGCGGAAATGTGAAGTTAGGGCTCAGAACTCAAGAGCGCGCGACGACATGAGCATAAATGGGGTTTTCCCGGGTTGGGCACCGTTTCTAAAAAAGTGCCAAGTCATCACTCGGGAAAACGAGATTTCTGACAGTGCCTACCATAGCTCGGCTGTTACCTCTAAAAACGCTGACAACATCAAACACCACTCGACTGTTACCTCTAAAACACCAACATTGCCTGCCATAGCTCGGCTGTTATCTCTAAAACGTCGACAGAGTCAAATACCACTCGGCCGTTACCTCTAAAACACCGACAGTGCCTGCCATAATTCGGCTGTTACCTCTAAAACACCGACAATGTCTGTCATAACTCGGCCATTTTCTCTAAAAACGCCGAGACTCACCAAGCATGGCGCAGCAGTTACCAGTTATTGCTTGGTAATTATTTCTAATAACGTCAGCAACGTTGGGCGCGAAGGCAAACTATCAATCAACTATAAAAGAAGAACGACGAAAAAGCAAAAGGTTGCCCAGAGCAAGCTGAAGTTTTCTTGGATATACAGAGGAGGGAAGTTTTTCCACAAACTTAAAGACCAACTCATTATGAGTCGGCCTTTTCTCCCTTTTTCACTACACTACATTACATTACTACATTACTCACACTACACTATTCTACTAACTACTACTACATTATTCTGCTACTACTACTGCTATTAATAATTACCTATACTAATATTTAAACCAGTGGTGCTTTGCCACTGGCCTTGCTGCTACCACCACTGGCCTTGCTGCTGCCACCGCTGTCCTTGCCGTCGCCGTCGCCCTTGCCACCGTCGTCGTCGCCCTTGCCGTTGTTGCCTCCGTCACCCTTGTCGTCATCGTCGCCGTCATCACCGCCGTTTCCCTCGTCGTCACCATCACCACCGCTCCCCTCCTCGGACGAGTCGGAGGAGTTCTCCTCGTCCGAGGAGACCTCCGACTCATCCGAGCCCTCGAGCCCGAAGTGCTTGATGGCCCGGATGTACGTCCACACCTCGGCGGCGATCCCTTGGGAATCATCTGAGTCATCGGACGACACTGGGGGAGAGGCGTAGACCGGCGACCCCTCGGACTCGGAGGAAAACTCCTCCTCCGAGTATGCAGAGTCACCAAAGTCCTCCGAGGGGGGACTTGGCTCGCGCTTCCGCTTGTCACCGGAGTGGTGCGACGAACTTCCACCCTTCTTGTTCTTGCCCATGGTTGACTGGAAGAGGAGAGAAAAGTGGGAAAATAAGCAACAAACAGCCAAGAGATGTGTGAAGGCACCTGTGAGGCAGGCAATCTATTTATAGAGGTCGGAAGCAACCGCTCATCTCCTACCACGGTCACCGAACAATCGTAAGTATTCAATAAGCAATTCAAATCGTCTGGAAGCAAGTTAGGCAGCAGGCGCCGTTTCACATAACACGACACCATTTGGACTGAAGTCAACTGCTTGGACGATATGATTACACCCCACGGTCACGTCATGTTACTACTCAAGGACAGTTTGCTAAACGCTCAGCGTACCAAGCCATCCCTCGGTTACACCCATTGGGGAGGGGACGTCCAAGAATTTTCAATAGATTTTCCCAAGCAGTCACATCCATACAGTATACGCAATGAATGTATCAAGACAGAAGAAAGATATCGATGGAGATCAGAGGAAAGCCAAATATAGCTACTGAAGTACAAGTCTAATCAACAGAAGCATTGAAGCACAAAGCAAAATGAAGACCAGCCAAGAGTCATCTACCAGACGTCCAATCTATTGCCAATCAAATAAATTTCAAACCTAACAGGTCATGGGCAGATCACATTGTTATTCTTTAAAACAGGAAATGAAGACAACATGCTGATCTCTAAAGCATAAGCTGATGATATAATGCTGAGTTCTAAGGCATGAGACGAAGATAAGATAATACCTTCTAAAAGCATGAGATGAAGACCTTTGATTGGATTATTTTCAGTAATCCACTCTCTGGTGCACCCAATGAATCCTCAACCCCTAAAGACAGAATGCTGATCTCTAAAGCATGGACCGACGACAAAATGCTGATTTCTAAGGCATAAGACGAAGATCAACCAATGATTTCTAAAAAGCATAAGATGAAGACCTTTGAGTGGATTATTTTCAGTAATCCACTCAAAGCTCGGGGGCTACACCCATTGGGTGCACCTCCTCCTCAACCCCTAAGGATAAAATGCTGATCTCTAAAGCATAAGCTAATAACCGAGCACTGATTTCTAAAGTATAAAGTGAAGACCGTTGAAAGAGCTGAAGAAGGATAACAGAAGTTTGTTTTTACTGGATTGATTAGAGTTCAGAAGCAACAATTCGACAGGTGTACTTTCAGAGCATCCACGACCTAAAATCAAAACTGCAAGCTGGACCTAAAATCTTTGGGCCGATTATTTCAAAATCAACTCAAAGTTTGGGGGCTTGTGGGGGACAGATATTTCCTGGGTCCACTAGAAGGCTAGAAGGCCTCGCGAAAGACTTTGGGCCCATTACTTCGCAAGGCCATCCCTTTGTGGGCCAGGGGAGGAACCACTGGCGGAATGGATTGATGCAAGATTGGATAGACTCGAGCCTCGACGGCTCATTGAGTTTAAGCATTATCCACAGTGTTGACCCAATTCTCCCGTGCAGTGCCCTCAGACGTTGGAGCTAAACGAGGATAAGTCGGCATGATTATAGGAAGATAAATTCAGTCGGTTCACTATTACTTAGGAGCACGTAGTTATCATACCCGCATGAAACGCCCCACGATCGAGTATATAAGGCCTAGGGGGCACCCCATCAAAAGACAGGTCACTCATTAGCCATCTACTCAATTCTCTAGCATCCTCCATACTAGAGAATTCCCCTGTAACCCACCACATAAAGATCCATACCAGGAAGTAGGGTGTTACGCCTCTCTAAGCGGCCCGAACTTGTATAAAATTGTCTATCGTCTCTCGTGCGCCCATCACGAACCATTGAGCTATAGTCGGTAACACCGTCCTACCTAAAAGCACCTCGAGGGGTAACCCCAGGTGCGCGGTCGGGTCCCAAACACCGACAATAGCCGCTCTGCACCGCATCCAAGCGGCGGTTGCGCCGGAGCTTGTCGTACATAGCGGCACATGCGGCCACGTAGGACTGTTTCTAGAGGTCAAACTGGCAGTCACCAAGTTTCTTCTTGTCGTCGATGAGCGACCCCGATGCGAGTGCCTCCTGCTAATGGTGTTTGTTCCGGGTTTTCAAGTAAGAAACATGGATTCATGTTTGGCGTTGGTTTATAAAAATAACTCACAAATCAGATCCATGGAAAAAAATATTACAAAGAATAAATGTCACGCATGCAAAAAAGGGATTTAAGTTGGAAATATTATTCAAATAAAATAAATTGCATGAAAGGCTCTTCTTTAAATACTCTCTCTATCCAAAAATATAATTCAAGAATCTCGATGATACTTATCTACTACTACGCATTGTGCAAGGGTAGCAGGTGGGCTTGGGGAGAGATGTAGTAGATGTGTTTTCTATTATAGATGTAGACATAAATACACATGTGGTGTAGCGGTAGCTACTGCTAGCATTTGCTTGAGAGGTAGTGGGTTCGAATCCCCTTGGGGCCATGTATTGTTTTAATTTTAGCTAGGCGTTGGCTCTACGAGGGAATAGGAATGGGCTTTGCAGGGAGGAGGAATGAGAATGATAGATATAGAATGGTGGCAGAACATGGGAATGGACTGTGCGTGGGGAGGAGAGTCGGAAAGGCAGAACAAGGAATGGGAATTGCAGAACAGGGAATGGTGGCAGAACACGGAATGACAGACTACTATTGCAGCCTTAATAAGTAGTAGAGATTAGTGAAATTAGTCTGTGGTACTGCATCTCAGCATATATGCCTAGAATCTTCAAACTGCGATCCTTCCATTCCATGCAGCCATAGAATACATGATGATATGATTCAATGTGTGTCTGATATTTCTATAGAGTTTGAATGAATTAGTTCGTTAATTTGGAGCTTTGCTTCAAAGATGCTTCTCAACACTACACCAAAATAGTAAACTTCCTAGAGCCTAAACCCTAGGAAGTTAGCAAAACTCTTGGAAGTTAAGCCATCCCGTCGGAAGTTTGGCTCTCGAAAATTTTTTGTCGGAAGTTAGCTAACTTCCTACGGCTTAATAAGCCTCTTGGAAGTTAGTAGATTCTCGGAAGTTAGTAGTTTCACACCGTTAACGCCATCAGCCGACTAACTTCCTACGGCTTACTGTAGCCCCTAGGAAGTTAGCTAACTAACTTCCTACGGCTTACTGTAGCCTCTAGAAAGTTAGCTGACTAACTTCCTACGGCTGAATGTAGCCCCTAGGAAGTTAGCTGGCTAACTTCTTACGGCTTACTGTAGCCCCTAGGAAGTTAATTTGACCAGCATTACAAATGCTGTTTATATTTTACACCACATTCCACAAACATAACGAATATATCAATAGCTATATAGCACAACATATTTTCACATAAAACATCTCACACACAATCACATAACAATATTTAAATCCATAGTCTCATCAATTACATCACAAAAATCTCATCCATAGTCTCATCAATTACATCACAAAACTCTCACCCTGGTCATCGAGCAAGCACGTCCACGCCGCCGCCAAGCCCGCCGACGCCGCGGAGACCACCAGCGCCTCATCAGCTGGGGCCGGTGGCGAGGTCAACCTCAAGAAGTGGGACGCGGAGTTCGTCAAGGTCGCGTCGGCGACGCTCTTTGACCACATCATGGCTGCCAACTATCTCGACATCAAGGGGTTACAGGGCCTGACCTGCCGGGCGGTGGTCGACATGATCCAGGGCAAGTCACCGGAGGAGATCCGCAAGATCTTCAACATCAAGAACGACTTAACCAAAGAGGAGGAGGAGGTGATCCGCAGTGAGAACTCCTGGGCCTTCGACACATAGGCCTGTTTGGTTTGGTGCCTAACTTGCCACACTTTGCCTAACTTTTCTGCCTAAGGTTAGTTCTTCAATTCGAACGACTAACCTTAGGCAAAGTGTGGCACATTTAGCCACCAACCAAACAGCCCCGTAGTCTCCCGCTCCCCGTCTGTAGTGGACCGTTGTGGTTACTGTTAGCTTTGATCTCGATTGTTAGTTTGCTTGTCTGCAGTTATCTTCTGATATGATACATTAATAAGTAGTTCGTTTTGTCTACAATTATTAGCTAATATATTGAGGAGTTCGTCTGTGATCTGCAATTATCAACTAATATATTAAGTACTGCGCATATATAATACTTTCTAGAACAGGAATGAGTTAGTAACTAAATGAAGTTTTTCTCAACCCAGAGATTGGAAATCTGATAATAGGAGTGAAAACTAAAAAGAAGACATACATATGTTTTTTCTTCTGGTTGGACAACCATCAAAACAATAGCACTGAGCGACAAAGATTAAACAAAACATGTTAATTGACACCTACACTTTCTAGAAATTCTAAATAATACAGCTCATGCTGCATAGAAAAGCCCTGACCTGTCATTGTTATACTCAGCCCATGCTCTGCCCAGTGCTTCAGGAAATTGAGTGGCTGCCCAATTCTATGGAATCCTTTTAGGATTTAGGCCAAATACTTTTCCATACTGGTTGAGTAATGTCCTGCAGTACCAAAGTAATATTACATATCAATTTAAACATACATAATACCAAAACAAGGAAATCCGACTAGTACTACAAAATAGTAAATTATGAATTCGTCCCTAACTAATTTTGTTTCCGCAATCATGGGACAAGCAACATGAACTCATTAATCATCACATCTGAGTATTTCTAAAATGCCACACCATTACATGTTACAGTTAGAGACCCTGAAACTCTAATATGAAAAAAACTCATGGTTCATGGCTGTAAGGATAAGCTGAAGCTTCCGAAAAACCAAAGTCTGGACTCTGGAACTCAAATATAGGTAATGTTTACGTAAACACAATAGTTCTGTTAATCATGAAGTCTGACTCAGTATAGGTATTCATCACATATTTTCTTATAAGCTCTAGGGAGAACTAAAATATTCAGCAAGTCTCTCATTTACAAATGTATCACCATAAAAAATCCACAATTGTTTCTTTAAAATATCTTGACATTCATCATAGTGAGCAGACCTGTTATGGTCTAAAGAGATTACCAGAAAATAAAAAACTCATCCGAAGTAAAGGAAACAAGAAAATTCTGCCATGAGAGGAAGAATTGATAGTAAATTGACCTGTGAAGTTCACTGACAAGGGAGCCAAGGCCAGGAAATGATGATGAGGTAGTCAATTTGAAGTAATGAACTGGTTTCAGAATCTAGCATATACTCTGGTCAGTTCAATCCTAAGCGTGTATCCTAAAATTGTATCAAGCAAATATCAGTGGATGGCTAAATAACAAGATAAGTCTACCTCCATGTTTTGAAAGATGCATTCCTAAAGGTCAAAACTGAAACACAGAGGCTGATAAGAAACAATTTACTCACCTCATTCTTATTTGTCAACATCATCTTATCATGAATTTCTAGCAGCATTGTGGTAAATTCATCAACCTGCATTGTTCTGAAATTGTAAAATGATAAGTCAATGTTAACCTGAAACTATTATATAGCTAGAAAAGTGAAAAATAGTTCGGCCTTCAATGACCTGACTAATAAAGAGTTATATTCTCCTCAAAACTCAAGGCAAGAATCTTGTGATGGAAAAAATCAGTTGGCAATCTCATCTACTCGCTGTGTACTTTGAACAAAGATATATACCACATTGGTACCAAAAGAATCCAGTGGATAGAATTCAGAACTTGCCTAGATAAAGCAGCTTGCAATAACTCCCCATGGAAGCTGACACGATCCACGAGCTCATTGAAGATAGGAGCCAGCTCGCATGCGCTTGAAGAACAATGACTGAAAACACGGTGGAAGCAGCGAGAATGGAGCGTGAACCAGGCCAACCCCAGGGACCGTTCCTGATCTCTGCAAATGCCAATATAAATGCTGATCAGCTAATTCAGCGGTAATTATAGCTTATAGAAAATTGGGACATGTTGTTTACTTGCACTTTTTTGTCATATCAAAACCCGACGAGAGGAGAGTGGCGGCGGTTAAGACATGTTGAAAAAATGTTACATTTTAACGTTGAACTGCATTACGGCAACTTCCATCTCCAAGCCGATGCACCAACGAACTATTACAAATTCGAAACATGGAGGTAGAGTAAATTCTCCGAGAAAGTGGGACCGCCCAAAATACAAAACTTCTGCTAACACACTGACGAACACCAGCAGCCATTCCATCCAAAACTGTTACGGTCGTCTGGGGCGGGGCGCGCCGGGGGCGGGAGAGGCAGACGCGGCGGTGGCCGGGGCGGGCTCGTCGGGGGCGGGGCGTGCCGGGGGCGGGCGCGGTCGGGGGCAGGAGAGGCGGCCGCGGCGGCGGCCGGGATGGGCTCGTCGGGGGCGGAGCCGGCCGGGCGTGCGAGAGAAGGGCGCGGGAGAGGCGGCCGGTCGGGCGTGAGACAGAGAGATGTTGAGAAAGGTGAGAGAAGAGAGAGAAGAGATAAGGTTGAGGGAGGTTAAAAATAAAAAAAACATAATTTCCTAGAGTAAAGCCGTAGGAAGTTACATAATTTCCTAGAGTTTGTACTTTGCCTCTAGGAAGTTAAGTAACTTCCTACAGCCGACCGTATGAAGTTAGATTTTCGTTTGACTGGTCAACAGCTGAAACCTAACTTCCTAGAGGAGGCCATAGGAAGTTAGATTTTCGTTTGACTGGTCAACAGCTAAAACCTAACTTCCTAGAGGAGGCTGTAGGAAGTTAACTGGACATCTAACTTCCTAGAGCCAGCCGTAGGAAGTTAGCCATTCGTTTGGCTGGTGAACAGATGAAACCTAACTTCCTAGAGGAGGCCGTAGGAAGTTAAATAACTTCCTACGGTTTTTTAACTTCCGACAGCTTTTATAAAAAATCGTAGGAAGTTATGTTTATTTCCTAGAGCTACCAGTTGCCTCTCGGAAGTTATTTATTTCCTACGGTTTGTTATAAAAGCTGTAGGAAGTTAAAAAACCGTAGGAAGTGTATGATTTTGGTGTAGTGCAAGTTCTCATAGCAATGCTGCTTGGTGTAGAGGTTCAAAAATAAACAAACTAACAAAATAAAAGGGTAACTGGGAAGCCTATCAAGCTTGCAACTTCACACTATTGATGTTTGGAACCTAGGTTTTTCTTTCATGCATTGGGTGGTCTCCTTCTCGGCTATGACACTGACACAACCTCTGTAGCGACCATCTCTCCATCTCTGTGCAAGTTCGACCATGATTTGTTTGTTTTTTTGCAAGTTTTTTTCTAGTCGGTATACAGTCTCGCTACCACCAGATGTATTCCTCTTCAGTCTCCTTATCTCAGTGGCACTGATTGGTTCAGCTTGTCATCTTTGCAACTAGGGCTTGTGGTAATCCGAAATTGTAATCTCCCGGTCTTGTTCGGTTATTCCAATTCTACGTGGATTGGAGTGTGTTCGAATGAATTGGTATAAATTTTGATTTGCTATAAATTTAAATTGACTTTATACCATCCAATTCACATAGATTAACAGTGAAACGAACAAGATAAGCTTTCACTAACTTCTCCTTTCACATATCAGTTATAAAGATGAAAATGAACTTCCTTTCTTTTTTTCAGGCCAGTGGTTCACTTTATGGTGCTCTTGGTGGCTCTCTTCTTGCATACCGCATTGCATATTTTATAGGTTAATTAAAAAGCTACACCTATTTAAATAATCCTTATCATTTGTTTTGATAAGGATGTGAACGACAACTCTCATCTTTGGTGCAGGAAGGATAATATAATTGGTCACCGCGGTTGTATTGTAAATTTTTGGTGCTTTAGTCACTGGAGTTACCAATAATTCTGTACAACTAATCGGAGGTCGTGTCCTGTATGTGATCGATATTTGTCTGGTGAGTATATGCAGGTACATATGTTTTTTTCTTCTAAAATGGTCCAAGTAATTGTTATCAAACTAATCTAATTGGGGACTGAACATAGAAAACAATTTTATAGGGAGTATAGTCACCTAAGGTGATGATCACCCATCCTAAAATAACATAAGAAATGACTTACAAAGAGCACTAGTAACTTAAATTTGTTAAGTCATTTCAGGGGTGGATGATCGCCTAAGGTGACGAATAACATTTATACCTCTAATCCTATAAACATTACCTCCCAAATAGGCCGTCAGAAAACACCCAAATCCAACATGACACGAAGCCACACGCAGCGCAACGCTCTCGGATAGTACCACCTCGCTAGCCGAAGGAGGATGGGTGGCCGAGTTACTTATAAAAAGGGGACAAGTCTTCTTTTCAACTCATACATTTTCGGCATTTTATCTAAAAGGCCGTCATCTTCGTGATGTAGGCTGGGAACACTCTATCCCATTATCTAAAAAAATACATTTTCGGCATTTTATCTAAGATAAAGTACAATATGTGCATTTAATATATGGTATGTGGACCATATGTCCACTCCATTACTCCCTCCGTCCCAATATATAAGACGTAACTACCTCTGGTTCAAAGACCAAGAAATATATTTAACTCTCTCTATACCACTGCATCGATATTGTCGGGGACCATAATTAGGGGTACCCTCAAGGCTCCTAATTCTCAGCTGGTAACCCCCATCAGCATAAAGCTGCAAAGGCCTGATGGGTGCGACTAAGTCAGGGATCAGTCCATTCGAGCGACTCGATCACGCATCGCCCGAGCCTAGCCTCGGACAAGGGCAGCCGACCCCGGAGGATTTCCGTCTCGCCCGAGGCCCCTCCAACGGCGAACATATTTCCGGCTCACCCGAGGCCCTGCCTTCGCTAAGAAGCAACCCTGACCAAATCGCCGCACCAACCGACCAAATCGCAGGAGCATTTAATGCAAAGGTGGCCTGACGCCTTTATCCTGATGCGCGCCCCCCAGCCGGCAGAGCCGAAGTGACCGCCGTCACTTCGCCGCTCCACTGACCGACCTGACAGAAGGACAGCGCCGCCTGCGCCACTCCGACTGCGGTGCCACTTGACAGAGTGAGACTGACAGGCAGTCAGGCCCTGCCGAAGGCACCATAGGAAGCTCCGCTTCGCCCGACCCAGGGCTCGGACTCGGGCTCAGCCCCGGAAGATGGCGAACTCCGCTCCGCCCGACCCAGGGCTCGGACTCGGGCTAAGTCCCGGAAGACGGCGAACTCCGCTCCGCCCGACCCAGGGCTCGGACTCGGGCTAAGTCCCGGAAGACGACGAACTCTGCTCCGCCCGACCCAGGGCTCGGACTTGGGCTCGGCCCCAGAAGACGACGAACTCCGCTCCGCCCGACCCAGGGCTCGGACTCGGGCTCAGCCCCGGAAGACGGCGAACTCTGCTCTGCCCGACCCAGGGCTCGGACTTGGGCTCGACCCCAGAAGACGACGAACTCCGCTCCGCCCGACCCAGGGCTCGGACTTGGGCTCAGCCCTAGAAGACGACGAACTCCGCCTCGCCCGACCCAGGGGCTCGGACTCGACCTCGGCCACGGAAGACAGACTCGACCTCGGCTTCGGAGGAGCTTCCACATCGCCCAACCTAGGGCACAGACCAGCCACGTCAACAGGAGGCGCCATCATCACCCTACCCTGAGCTGACTCGGGCCGCAGGGAACAAGACCGGTGTCCCATCTGGCTCGCTCCACCAGAATAGGCAATGATGGCGCCCCACATACTCTGTGACGACGGCGGCTCTGAGCCCCCTTACGGAAGCAAGAGGACGTCAGCAAGGACTCAACCGCTCCGACAGCTGTCCCTCCGCCAGGCTCCATCGCTCCTCCGACGGCCACGACATCACACCAGCTGGGTGCCAAAATCTCTCCGGCTGCCACAACGGCATGTACTTAGGGCGCTAGCTCTCCTCCACTAGACACGTAGCACTCTGCTACACCCCCATTGTACACCTGGATCCTCTCCTTACGCCTATAAAAGGAAGGACCAGGGCCCTCTTAGGGAGGGTTGGCCGCGCGGGGACGAGGACGAGACAGGCGCTCGCTTGGAGCTGCTCGCTCCCTCTCCCGCGTGGACGCTTGTAACCCCCTACTGCAAGCGCACCTGACCTGGGCGCGGGACGAACACGAAGGCTGCGGGATTCCCACCTTTCTCACGCCGGTCTCCGGCCGCCTCGCTCTCCCCCCTTCGCGCTCGCCCTCGCGCTCGACCCATCTGGGCTGGGGCACGCGGCGACATTCACTCGTCGGCCTAGGGACCCCCCGGTCTCGAAACGCCGACAGTTGGCGCGCCAGGTAGGGGCCTGCTGCGTGTTGACGAACAGCTTCCCGTCAAGCTCCAGATGGGCAGTCTCCAGCAACCTCTCCGATCCGGGACGGTGCTCCGTTTCGGGAGTCTTGAGTTCATGTCCCTCGACGGCAGCTACGACATGATATTCCTTCCACCGCCGCGCGACAACGACAATGGCGGCCGACAGCCCGCCCGCCGGCGGCGGAATCGATGACGTCTTCCCCGCGTGGTGGAAGAACAACCTTCGAGTTCGTCCCGCCTTCTTCCCTACCGACGGAGGGGAAGGCAGGGCAACCAAGGCCAAGCAGGAGGCAGCGCCTCGTTGGCTGTCGAGCAAGTCGACAGCGCCGACACCCCAACGGGGGGCGCACCGGGTATCGACTTCGCGCTTGAGACAAAGACGAGCGCCGTCTCCCCGCGACACGCCAATCCCGAGCAAGCGGACGACGCCAGCGCGCTTGCGAAAAGCTTGCTGGACGTCACCCTCGTACCTGAGACGATGGTGCAGTCAGTCCCCGACGTGACTTTATCGCCGCTCGTCGACCAAGAGGTACCGACTGATTCCCATCCCACGTCATTTGGATTCAGTCTCAACCCGCCTAGCGACCTCGCTTTGGCGGGCGCTCTTGTAGAGGCGAGTCCAAACCCTCTGGGGTTTCGCATGCGGTCGCCTTGGGACCGGCTGACGGACGTCTTGACCTACGGGCCCTCTGGGTCCGAGGAAGACGACGGGCCCAGCATCTGCTGGGATTTCTCTGGACTTGGCTACCCCAGTGCCATGCGGGACTTCATGACCGCATGTGACTACTGCCTCTCCGACTGTTCTGACGGTAGCCGCAGCCTCGGCGACGAGGACTGCGGCCCAAGCCGCGAATGTTTCCATGTCGATCTAGGGGGTCCCTCCGAAGGCAATCATCTCGGCATGCCGGAGGACGGTGATCTCCCTAGGCCGGTGCTCCGCGTTGACATCCCACGGGAGCTAGCTGTGGTCCCCGTTCAGGCGGGGGGCCATGACCCACAGCTCGAGCAAATCCGCGGGGTGCAGGCCAGGCTCGACGAGGGAGCAGGAGCGCTTGAGCCGATCCGCCGGGACGTCGGGCAGGCATGGGCGGGCCAACCCCCGGCCAGAGAAATACGTCATCTGTCCCAGGGCTTCCAGCACCGCGCCGCCGACGACGTCAGGGTCAGGCCGCCACCCGCATCTAGTGGGGTCGGCCAGAACCTGGCTGCAGCAGCGATGCTTCTCCGCGCGATGCCGGAGCCATCAACCACCGAGGGCCGGCGAATCCAAGGGGAGCTCAAGAATCTCCTGGAAGGCGCCGCGGTCCGACGGGCCGAGAGCTCTGCGTCCCGAAGGCAGGGGTACCCCTCGGAACCTCATGCCGCGACTTCCCGATTCATGCGGGAAGCCTCGGTCTACACCGGGCGCTCGCGCAACACCGCGCCTGCGGCCCCGGGTCGCCTCGACAACGAGCACCATCACCGCGACCATCGGGCCCACCTCGACGAGAGGGTGCGCCGAGGCTACCACCCCAGGCGTGGGGGACGCTACGACAGCGGGGAGGATCGGAGTCCCTCGCCCGAAAGGACAAGCAGCCCCAGGGCCGCCCATCGGAAGATGCTCCCGAGGCGTCGACTCAGCGCGGCGCCAAGAAGAAAGGCAAGAAGAAGTCGCAAGCAAAACGCGACGCCACCGACGCGGACCTTGTCGCCGCTGCCGAGTATAAGAACCCTCGGAAACCCCCCGGAGGTGCCAACCTCTTCGACAAGATGCTCAAGGAGCCGTGCCCCTATCACCAGGGGCCCGTCAAGCACACCCTTGAGGAGTGCGTCATGCTTCGGTGCCACTTCCACAGGGCCGGGCCACCCGCGGAGGGTGGCAGGGCCCGCGACGACGACAAGAAGGAAGATCACCAAGCAGGAGAGTTCCCCGAGGTCCGCGACTGCTTCATGATCTACGGTGGGCAAGCGGCGAATGCCTCGGCTCGGCACCGCAAGCAAGAGCGCCGAGAGGTCTGCTCGGTGAAGGTGGCAGCGCCAGTCTACCTATACTGGTCTGACAAGCCCATCACCTTCGACCAAGCCGACCACCCCGACCACGTGCTGAACCCGGGGAAATACCCGCTCGTCGTCGACCCCATCATCGGCGACGTCAGGCTCACCAAGGTCCTTATGGACGGAGGCAGCAGCCTCAACATCATCTACGCCGAGACCCTCGGGCCCCTGCGTGTCGATCTGTCCTCCGTCCGAGCAGGCGCTGCGCCCTTCCATGGGATCATTCCCGGGAAGCGTGTCCAGCCCCTCGGACAACTCGACCTCCCCGTCTGCTTCGGAACACCCTCCAACTTCCGAAGGGAGACCCTGACATTCGAGGTGGTCGGGTTCCGAGGAACCTACCACGCGGTACTGGGAAGGCCATGCTACGTGAAGTTCATGGTCGTCCCCAACTACACCTACCTGAAGCTCAAGATGCCGGGCCCCAACGGGGTCATCACCGTCGGCCCCACGTACAAACACGCGTTCGAATGCGACGTGGAGTACGCCGAGGCCCTCGCCGAGTCCGAGGCCCTCATCGCCGACCTGGAAAGCCTCTCTAAGGAGGTGCCAGACGTGAAACGTCATGCCGGCAACTTCGAGCCAGTGGAGACGGTTAAGGCCGTCCCCCTCGACCCCAGCGGCGACGCCTCCAAGCAGATCCGGATCGGCTCCGGGCTTGATCCCAAATAGGAAGCAGTGCTCGTCGACTTTCTCCGCGCGAGCGCCGACGTCTTCGCGTGGAGTCCCTCGGACATGCCCGGCATACCGAGGGATGTCGCCGAGCACTCGCTGGACATTCGAGCCGGAGCCCGACCCGTCAAGCAGCCTCTGCGCCGATTCGACAAGGAGAAGCGCAGAGCCATAGGCGAGGAGATCCGCAAGCTAATGACGGCAGGGTTCATCAAAGAGGGTATCATCAAATCAGGATGAAAGAGTCCGACCAGCTCACGACTTCTTTCATCACACCCTTCGGCATGTACTGCTATGACACCATGCCGTTCGGCTTGAGGAATGCGGGCGCGACGTACCAGCGGTGCATGAACCATGTGTTCGGCGAACACATTGGCCGCACGGTCGAGGCCTACGTCGATGACATCGTAGTCAAGACGAGGAAAGCTTCCGACCTCCTTTCCGACCTTGAAGTGACATTCCGATGTCTCAAGGCGAAAGGCGTCAAGCTCAATCCCGAGAAGTGTGTCTTCGGGGTGCCCCGAGGCATGCTCTTGGGGTTCATCGTCTCCGAGCGGGGCATCGAAGCCAACCCGGAGAAGATCGCAGCCGTCACCAGCATGGGGCCCATCAAGGACTTGAAAGGCGTACAGAGGGTCATGGGATGTCTCGCGGCTCTGAGCCGTTTCATCTCACGCCTCGGCGAAAGAGGTCTACCTCTGTACCGCCTCTTAAGGAAGGCCGAGTGCTTCACTTGGACCCCTGAGGCCGAGGAAGCTCTCGGGAACTTGAAGGCGCTCCTCACAAAGGCGCCTATCTTGGTGCCTCCAGCTGCCGGAGAAGCCCTCTTGGTCTACGTCGCCGCGACCACTCAGGTGGTTAGCGTCGCGATTGTGGTCGAGAGGCAAGAAGAGGGGCATGCATTGCCCGTTCAGAGGCCAGTTTACTTCGTCAGCGATGTACTGTCCGAAACCAAAATCCGCTACCCACAAGTTCAGAAGCTGCTGTATGCAGTGATCCTGACACGACGGAAGTTGCGACACTGCTTCGAATCTCATCCGGTAACTGTGGTGTCATCCTTCCCCCTGGGGGAGATCATCCAGTGCGAGAGGCCTCGGGTAGGATTGCAAAGTGGGCGGTGGAAATCATGGGTGAGACAATCTCGTTTGCCCCTCGGAAGGCCATCAAGTCCCAGGTTTTGGCGGACTTCGTGGCCGAATGGGTCGACACCCAGCTACCGACGGCTCCGATCCAACCGGAGCTCTGGACCATGTTTTTCGACGGGTCGCTGATGAAGACGGGAGCCGGTGCAGGCCTGCTCTTCATCTCGCCCCTCGGGAAACACCTACTCTATGTGCTACGCCTCCATTTCCCAGCGTCCAACAATGTGGCTGAATATGAGGCTCTGGTCAACCGGTTGCGGATCGCCATCGAGCTAGGGGTCCGGCGCCTCGACGCCCGCGGTGACTCGCAGCTCGTCATCGACCAAGTCATGAAGAACTCCCACTGCCGCGACCCGAAGATGGAGGCCTACTGCGATGAGGTTCGGCGCTTGGAGGACAAGTTCTACGGGCTCGAGCTCAACCACATCGCTCGGCGCTACAACGAGACTGCGGACGAGTTGGCTAAAATAGCCTCGGGGCGAACAACGGTTCCCCTGGACGTCTTCTCCCGGGATCTGCATCAACCTTCCGTCAAGATCGACGACACGCCCGAGCCTGAGGTGCCCTCGGCCCAGTCTGAGGCACCCTCGGCCCAGCCCGAGGTACCCTCGGCACAGCCCGAGGCACCCTCAGCTCGGCCCGAGGCGCCCTCGGTTCAGCCCGAGGTACCCTCGGCCCCCGAGGGTGAGGCACTGCGCGTCGAGGAGGAGCGAAGCGGGGCCACGCCTGATCGAAACTGGCAGACCCCGTACCTGCAATATCTCCACCAAGGAGAGCTACCCCTCGACCGAGCCGAGGCTCGGCGGGTGGCGCGGCGCGCCAAGTCGTTCGTCTTGCTGGGCGATGAGAAGGAGCTCTACCACCGCAGCCCCTCAGGCATCCTCCAGCGATGCATCTCTGTCGCCGAAGGTCAGGAACTCCTGCGAGAGATACACTCGAGGGCTTGCGGCCATCACGCAGTGCCTCGAGCCCTTGTCGGGAATGCTTTCCAACAAGGCTTCTACTGGCCGACGACGGTGGCCGACGCCACTAGAATTGTCCGCACCTGCGAAGGGTGTCAATTCTATGCGAAGCAGACCCACCTGCCCGCTCAGGCTCTGCAGACGATACCCATCACCTGGCCCTTTGCTGTGTGGGGTCTGGACCTCGTCGGCCCCTTGCAGAAGGCACCCGGGGGCTACACGCACCTGCTGGTCGCCATCGACAAATTCTCCAAGTGGATCGAGGTCCGACCTCTGAACAACATCAGGTCCGAGCAGGCGGTGGCGTTCTTCACCAACATCATCCATCGCTTCGGGGTCCCGAACTCCATCATCACCGACAACGGCACCCAGTTCACCGGCAGAAAGTTCTTGGACTTCTGCGAGGATCACCACATCCGGGTGGATTGGGCCGCCGTGGCTCATCCCATGTCAAATGGGCAAGTAGAGCGTGCCAACGACATGATTCTACAAGGGCTCAAGCCTCGGATCTACAACGACCTCAACAAGTTCGGCAAGCGATGGATGAAGGAACTCCCCTCGGTGGTCTGGAGCCTGAGGACAACGCCGAGCCGAGCCACGGGTTTCACGCCGTTCTTCCTAGTCTACGGGGCCGAGGCCGTCTTGCCCACAGACCTGGAATATGGCTCCCCGAGGACGAGGGCCTACAGCGATCAAAGCAACCAAGCTAGCCGAGAAGACTCGCTGGACCAGCTGGAAGAGGCTCGGGACAAGGCCTTACTACACTCGGCGCGGTACCAGCAGTCCCTGCGACGCTACCACGCACGAGGGGTCCAGTCCCGAGACCTCCAGGTGGGCGACCTGGTGCTTCGGCTGCAACAAGACGCCCGAGGGAGGCACAAGCTCACGCCCCCCTGGGAGGGACCGTTCGTCATTGCCAAGGTTCTGAAGCCCGGAACGTACAAGCTGGCCAACCGTCAAGGCGAGGTCTACGGCAACGCTTGGAACATCCAACATCTACGTCGCTTCTACCCTTAAGATGTTTTCAAGTTGTTCATATACCTCGCACCCACGCAAAGTTTAGTCATCAAGGAAGGGTCGGCCTCGCCTCGGCAAAGCCCGACCCTCCCTCGGGGGCTAAAAGGGGGGGAACCCCCTCTGCGTTGAAATTTTCCTCGAAAAAAGATCTTTTCTGCCAGAATGTCTTTCGTGCTTTTTGACTACTTCGAAAAGTGGATCCTGAAAACGACGGAGTACACGTAAGCAGCCAAGGCTGACCGAGCCGAGGGACTCCTACGCCTCCGGGATACGGATACCTCACTCATCACCTTCTGCGATAAGTAACTCACGTTCGGATAAGTGATTCCGCGGACCGAACAAGTCCTCACGTTCGGAAGTTCTTCTGCCGAAGCGATCCTTCGAGCCTTCTCGACTGAGTCGGTGACAGAGCCTCATGGACGGGTAAAAGTGCACGTAAGCGGCAAGGCCGACCGAGCCGAGGGACTCCTACGCCTCCGAGATACGGATACCTCACTCATCACCTTCCGCGAGAAGCAACTCTCGCTTGCACAAACATCCCTGTTACCGACAAAAAAGTCCAGATACTCGAAACAAGAGGAAAAGAGACGCAGCTTTACAACACAGCGAGGGTGTGTTCTGGCCTCGGCGGCCGCAGGAGACACACGCTACAAGACAATCTGATCCTGCAGGCTCGGGTCTTGACGCTGGAAGGGGGCAGCAGCACCCTCGGCATCGACGACACCTTCGGCGAGGTCCGACCTAGCCTCGGACGGCGACATGGTCCGAGGATCTCCACTCTAAAGGACGACGTCATCACCACGCCCGGGCAATCGCTGCTAGGGTCTTCTCCGGGAATCCGGCCCGAGCAGGCGGCTCGGCCGGTCACCCCGGGGCCTCGGCCAGCCGTCCTCCGAGGACGTCAGCTCGACCCGAGGTCTCGGCTGGTCAACTCCGGCGTCGGTCCCGCTAACGGACGACCCGGCTAGGCTCCGACCAACCAGGTTTCATTTTCGAGCCAACTCTGCCCCTGTTCATGCTGATATCGCTACCCCTGGCCTCGGCTCATCCAAGAGCGGCCAAGGGGTCCCTTTAACTAAGCTAGAGGAGCCTCGGACAACAAGGCCAACCGAGCCGAGGGACTCCTACGCCTTCGGGATATGGATACCTCACTCGTCACCTTGACACGGGGCGACTCACGCTTGGTGAAGCGGTTCAGACAACCAACAGGCAAGTCTTAGTGCTTGAAAATGAGGAAAAAACACGGCTCTGTGCCAAAATTACATACATGTTCAGGCCTCGACAACCACAATGAACAAAAACACTGGCATTCAAAGTGCCATTACAAACGGAACTCTGGTTCCATCCCCGCGGGTATGAACAACCTCGAGCCTGCGGGGCGACGAACACCGGGGGACCCGCCAGCGACCTCTGCAGCAGCAACCATGGTCCTAGGTTGGACGCGGCCGCCGGAGGGCTCTCGTTCACGTTCCCGCTCAAGGGACGCGAACCAGCTATTAAAGCCAAAGAGCGGGCCGCTCCCAAGCGCACCGGCAGGTCCTCGCTGCCGTCCTCGCCGCGAATGCAAGGAAGAGGGCGGAATGTTGCATCCTAGCTGGGCAGCAACAGTTCGCCTTCCCCGGCATGGCTGGAGGACATCTCCTCCGCAGAGCTAGAGGGTGTTTGCCACCACCAGAAGCTGGAAGAAGAGGTGGCCCGCCGACCCGCGCAGGAGGTAGAGCCCCGGCTCGCCTCGCTCTCCGCCCCAGCGAGGATGACGAACACCCTCGACGCTGAGGACGGGATCGAGATCACAGCCCGGCTTGCCTCTCCCCATCCAGGAGCTGGAGGTCACCGTCTTGGGTGACCACCAGCGGAGGGGTGCAACCGGGCTGTGTGATGAAAATCCTTGAAGCCGAACGATGGCTGAAAGGTACCAACTCCCGCGGAGTTGCGTTCCCCCCGACGACAAGGCAGAAAGACGACGGGTATCCCCATTCGGGGGCTTGGAAGGTGGAAAGACACAATGCATAAGGGAGCACGAAGACATGGTCGCCTTCCAAGGGGGTCACCCTCCTTTTAAAGGCGACTATCCCTACTTGCGTCCCCAGCCGTCACGGGCTGAGTCTTCTCCAACACGCTCCAAGGCCCTCCCCTGCGGCGCGGGGGCTGGGTCCCACACGTCATGCAAGCCAGCTCAGAGCAGAAGAAGCCAAACTGCCGTGCGCGGTGCGCACAACCACCCAGCGGTTACAAGTGACCCTCCACTTTTGCCCAGACCAACGGGCGAAAGGGGCGGGCAGCCATGCAGGCGGCATGCAACCACGCCAAGTGGGCGCGCTTCTCCGACTCCCAACACGCCCAGCATGGAGGCCCAGGCCCACGTGTCATGCAACCGGCGCGCCGAATGCTTCGTGCATGCAACTGCACCGCCACTTGCGCCACCACCGCGCCTCCTCGATTGTGGAACCAATACCGCGACTCGAGGTGACCCAGCGCACGACCCAGCAGCGCCAGCCTGGCGCGGCGGTCAGTGCGGCCAAAAATGGGCCGGCAGTAATGACGGTGGCAGGCGGGCAGGAGCAGCGGTCACGTCGTCAGCCAAGCTCACGTCCCATCCGGGGGCAGCGAGAGAACCCTCTCTCACGACGTGAAGACAACGCGCCCGTGTTTCGTTCCTCGAACGGCTCGCGCACGCGCAACGACCGCCCCGCCAACCACTCGCCCCGTCGCATTAACTCCGCGGCGGGACAGGCGGCGCCTCTGGCAGGAGAAGCGGGCGACGCTTCGCCTTCGCCATAATAACCACGCCAAAAAAAGGTACGCCGCGTCGTTCGATTTCGTATCCTTTTCCTTTTTTCCTCTTTCTCTCTCTTGCAACAGGGACTGGGAAAGGGGGATACCCCGAAAAGGATCCTTCCCCAGGAAGGAACCAGGCTCCGAGCCTCCCTACTGATCAGAGGTTCGAAGGCTGACCCCCCGGAAGGGTTCGACAGCCGCCTCAGATCGCATGGGCCCTACACCCACTACTGGTCAGAGGTTCGAAGGCCGGCCCCTCGGAAGGGTTCCACGGCCGCCTCAAGCTACTCGGGCTCCGCGCCCTTTACTGATCAGGGGTTCGAAGGCTGGCCCCCGAAGGGTTCAAAGCCGCCTCAGACGCCGAGCGAGGGATGACCATGGGTACGTTCGATACATAACCAAGGCTCGGGCTGCGCTCCCGAGGTACCCTAGGACATTTCCGAGACCAGCGGGAACGATCTTGTAACGGAATCCCATCAGAGGGAGGCATCGAGCCCTCGGACCCCGTCGCCAGGGGACCAGGTCCGGCAGATCACCCGCAGGTACTTTTGGGCGTGCCTCTGGGCCCCTAGCCGACCCCTAACGAACGGGGCACGAACGTCCACTCGGATTACCCGCTTGCAGCTCACCGGAGACACCATGTTCGGCGCCCATCGAGGGCAACATGGCGCTTTCCCCCCTCCTCCTTGCGGAAAGGCGACGCAGGGGCATATGTAAAAAAGCCGAGTCTGTCCCTGATCGCCCTCTCGCCCTGTGCAGAGGCTCGGGGGCTACTCTCGCAAGCCCGGCTCCGGCCGAACCGTTGACAGCGTCAACATACCAGCCCGAGAACTTGGGACCCGACCGTACACCCGGGCTACGACCAACTCGCATGAGGGAACAACCAGACCAGCCGAAGCATTACGTGAGGCATTAAGACCTCGAAGGAGTGAAACCACTCCACCGAGGCCTCGGGGGCTACACCCGGCGGGTGCGCTCGCGCTTACCCACTGGAACAAAACGCAATCGAGAAAGGCTGGTCCCCTTGCAAAAAAGTGCGACGAAAGCCTCCAAGCGAGTGCTAACACTCCCTTCGAGGCTCGGGGGCTACTGTCGGGGACCATAATTAGGGGTACCCTCAAGGCTCCTAATTCTCAGCTGGTAACCCCCATCAGCATAAAGCTGCAAAGGCCTGATGGGTGCGACTAAGTCAGGGATCAGTCCATTCGAGCGACTCGATCACGCCTCGCCCGAGCCTAGCCTCGGACAAGGGCAGCCGACCCCGGAGGATTTCCGTCTCGCCCGAGGCCCCCCTCCAACGGCGAACATATTTCCGGCTCGCCCGAGGCCCTGCCTTCACTAAGAAGCAACCCTGACCAAATCGCCGCACCAACCGACCAAATCGCAGGAGCATTTAATGCAAAGGTGGCCTGACGCCTTTATCCTAACGCGTGCCCCCCAGCCGGCAGAGCCGAAGTGACCGCCGTCACTTCGCCGCTCCACTGACCGACCTGACAGAAGGACAGCGCCGCCTGCGCCACTCCGACTGCGGTGCTACTTGACAGAGTGAGACTGACAGGCAGTCAGACCCTGCCGAAGGAACCATAGGAAGCTCCGCTTCGCCCAACCCAGGGCTCGGACTCGGGCTCAGCCCCGGAAGACGGCGAACTCCGCTCCGCCCGACCCAGGGCTCGGACTCGGGCTAAGTCCCGGAAGAAGGCAAACTCCGCTCCGCCCGACCCAGGGCTCGGACTCGGGCTAAGTCCCGGAAGACGGCGAACTCCGCTCCGCCCGACCCAGTGCTCGGACTTGGGCTCGGCCCCAGAAGACGACGAACTCCGCTCCGCCCGACCCAGGGCTCGGACTCGGGCTCAGCCCCGGAAGACGGCGAACTCCGCTCTGCCCGACCCAGGGCTCGGACTTGGGCTCGACCCCAGAAGACGACGAACTCCGCTCCACCCGACCCAGGGCTCGGACTTGGGCTCAGCCCTAGAAGACGACGAACTCCGCCTCGCCCGACCCAGGGGCTCGGACTCGACCTCGGCCATGGAAGACAGACTCGACCTCGGCTTCGGAGGAGCTTCCACATCGCCCAACCTAGGGCGCAGACCAGCCACGTCAACAGGAGGCGCCATCATCACCCTACCCCGAACTGACTCGGGCCGCAGGGAACAAGACCGGTGTCCCATCTGGCTCGCTCCGCCAGAATAGGCAATGATGGCGCCCCGCATACTCTGTGACGACGGCGGCTCTCAGCCCCCTTACGGAAGCAAGAGGACGTCAGCAAGGACTCAACCGCTCCGACAGCTGTCCCTCTGCCAGGCTCCATCGCTCCTCCGACGGCCACGACATCACACCAGCTGGGTGCCAAAATCTCTCCGGCTGCCACAACGACATGTACTTAGGGCGCTAGCTCTCCTCCGCTAGACACGTAGCACTCTGCTACACCCCCCATTGTACACCTGGATCCTCTCCTTACGCCTATAAAAGGAAGGACCAGGGCCCTCTTAGGGAGGGTTGGCCACGCGGGGACGAGGACGAGACAGGCGCTCGCTTGGAGCCGCTCGCTCCCTCTCCCGTGTGGACGCTTGTAACCCCCTACTGCAAGCGCACCCGACCTGGGCGCGGGACGAACACGAAGGCCGCGGGATTCCCACCTCTCTCACGCCGGTCTCCGGCCGCCTCGCTCTCCCCCCTTCGCGCTCGCCCTCGCGCTCGACTCATCTGGGCTGGGGCACGCGGCGACATTCACTCGTCGGCCCAGGGACCCCCCGGTCTCGAAACGCCGACAGATATACACATGCATAGAGAGAGCACGCCTTATATTATGTGACAAAAACAAAAAGTGGTTACTGAAAGGGAAATAGGGTTAACCTTTTCCTATAATTAATTTTTGTGGTTGAATGCCCAACACAAATATATGGACTAACTAGTTTGCTCTAGAACTCATGTATTACAGGTGCATAAGGTTCAACACAAACCAATAAATATTCAAGTTAGGGACCCAATTCAAAAGGAGCAAAAAGAACTTGAGTGTGTTGTGGTCTGGTGCACCGGACTGTCCGGTGCACCAGGACCGTACAAGTGCAAACGAGCCACTCTCGGGAAAACAAAGACGCACTCCGCTATAATTCACCGGACTGTCTGGTGTGCCACCGGACTGTCCGGTGTGCCAGCGGGCAACGGCTATCCAGCACGCAACGGTCGACTCTGACGGATGAACAGTGCAGAACAGTGCACGACAGAAGTCAAAGCAGAAAGTCAGAGGGGCACCGGACTGTCTGGTGCCGTAAGGGGACAAAGCCCCCAACGGTCGACCAGGCTCCAGACCCTAACGGTTGTGTGACGTGGCGGCTCACCGGACAGTGAACAGGACCAGTCCGGTGGCGCACCGGACTGTCTAGTGCGTCCATCGCTAGCAGCCTCCCCAACGGCTACTTTGGTGGTTGAGGGCTATAAATACCCCAACCACCACAACTCCAAGCATCCAAGATTTCTGAGTATCACATTCAATACAAGAGCTCTAGCATTCACTCCTAGACACAATTCAAAAGATCAAAGTGTAACACCCATAATTTTAGAGTTGAATTTTTTTTCTTTCCCTAGCACTCACCAAATTCGGGCGTTACCTTTCCTTTTTTTCCTCTCGCTATGCCTTGTTCCTTTTCAAAGTTCTAGCGAGAATTAGCTTGATATCTTGTGTAAGTAAACCCTAGAAATATTTTCTTTGGTTGTTGCATCATGCTGAGCCACACATCTATTTCCTTTTGTGTGTATTTGCTTGGTTTCCGTAAGGTATGCATTTAGTAGGAAGTTAGAGATAAAATGGATAATAGGAAAAATAAGAAGAAAATAGAAAAGGAAAATCCCTCCCTCTCTCCTTTCGGCCCAGCCGCGGCCTACCCCCCTTCTCCCCCACGTGGCTTAGCCGCCTTCTTTTCCCGCCCGCAACCTGCTTCCCCCCCCCCTCTCCTCTTCTCCCCCCTCTTGGGCCGGCATCCCGCCGCGGCCCAGCAGAGCCCCCAGCTCGCGCACCGCGGCCCATCCTGGCGCGGCCTACCCGACCGGCTGGTTGGTGCGGCCCAGCTCCCGTGCCCGACCCCTTTCCCCCTCGCTTTCGTCCTGCTAGGCGGGCCAGCCGCCAGCGCGTGAGTGCGGCTCGCTCGCTTGGTCGGTGCGGGCAGGGCGGTTGCCCAGCCGCCGCCACCCGTTGGGCCCGCCTGTAAGTTTCCCAAATCGCCCCCTGTTCATCTCCTTTCTCCCTCCCACGTCGCCCAACGCCTTCTCTCTCCTCCCCATCGCTCTCGTGTCCCAGAATCGCTGCTGTCGCGCCCGTCCGCTCGGCCCTCGTCCCGCGGTGAGCCTCGTCTCCCTCTCTTCCCCCGCCCCCCTCTTCTTCCGTGGTCCCGGCTTGTTCCACTGCGCGTGGCGCGCCCGGCACGGCCTGCTCGCAGCGGCCTGCTCGCGGCGGCCCGCTCGCAGTTGCCCGGCGCGGTGCGCGGCGCGGCCTTGGCTCGCCTCGGCGCACGGCTGTGGCGCCCCGCTCGGCGCGGCTTTGTCCCCCTCGCGCCCTCCCCGCGGCGCGGCATGCCCCGCCCCGGCTCGCCCGCTCCTCCCCACGGCGCCCCCCGGCGTGCCCTGCCCTGGCTCAGCGTGGCCATGGCGCGGCCTTGACTCCGCCCCGGCGTGCCCATGGCGCGCGGCCTTGAGCTCGGCCAGCGCGCGACGCCCCGGCATGGCGCCCGGCGCGGCTGCTCGCTCGCGGCGACCCCCGGCGCGGCCACGGCTCGCGGCGTGGCCTCTGCCCAGCGCAGCCGGCCATGGCGTGGCGCGCCCCTGGCCCGACGTGGTCCCCTGCTGCCTGGCTCGCGGCCCTGGCACGCGGCCAGCGCCCCCGGCGCGGCGTGGCTCGTGGCCAGCGCCCCAGCGCGTAATGTCGCGCGGCTGGCCCGCTTGCGCTGCCCGCGCAGCTAGCTCGCCTGCGGCGTGAGCACGGCTAGCTTGGCGGCTCACCCATACAACGCATAACGACACACACTTTTTATTTTCCTTTTTGTGCGTAATGTCACGCAGCGACTTCCTGCACCACTTAAAATTGCTCGTACTAATTGAATTGTGTCAGGAAGCGACATGTTAACTAAGTGTGGAATTAATTGTGATTAGATGATAACTTTATTTACACCTACATTAAATGTCTGTTAGTATAACTACATTAAATTAAGTGGTTTAGTTCATTCTTACACTTAGCATGAGTATAATGAGTTATCGATCGTAATAATGGTTATACTTACTTCTCGTACGGTCGTAAGCGCCAGCCATATGTCGGGTGTATGATTATTGCATTCATCTCTTTGTATGGTGTACTGTTTACTTTCTGATTTAAGATGTGAATGTATGGTTGTGCTCGCATAGATAACAGTCCGGTTGCGGAGTCCGAGGAGATCGCACGAGAAGACCCTGAGCAGCAGTTGGTGGGTAGAGGCAAGTGTCCCTTGACCCATCTATGTCCTATATATTTCTTAATTCACTTTCCGCATTTACACCGTTTATACTTAAGGATTGACTAGTTTTGTTTATCATGTCCTTGCTTACCTATTTGGGTTGGGTTATTTTGGTTTGGCTACATGCTAGTGCTTCACATTAATCAATGAACATGATGAGATTTATCTATGATACATTGTTTTCCTTCTTATTTATGATGATATACTTGTGGCATTTAAGGGGTCTCGAGCGGTTTCTCGAGTGCCTCTCCATAAGGACCTATTCATTGGATGACCGCCTGGGAAAACAGTGCAACCATGAGGGTGGAATGGGACGCCCTTAGCTTAATAATTTGAGGAACCGGGGTGTAGTTCGTTTCGCCGTCGTGCCGTTAATGGGGCTCGGTGTATGCGGCTCGCTCTGCCAAGGTTGGTTTGCCCCTTGGGGAGGAGTGCAGTACATTTAGGAAACCTAACGGGCGGCTACAGCCTCGGGGAATCTTTGTAAAGGCTACATAGTGATACCCTGCCAGGCCACCTAGGTAGTGGTCAATAGGGAGTAGCTCTCTCCAGGCAGAAAGGGAATCACGACTTATGGGTAAAGTGCACAACCGAGTGTTATGAAACTTATATATCAGCCGTGCTCGTGGTTATGAGCGGCCAAGGGAGCTTCATTGATTAGAGATACTTGATTAGAGATGGTTGGTTTACAGGTGGTGATGTGGACGATGTTTATGACTATGATAATGGAAAGTGGTATTCTTTTCGTTTGGAAAGGGTACTTTGGGTTAATAACTTGGGTTAATGCTAAAACCTGGCTTTCTACTAGCAATAATAACCTGACCAACTAAAAGCAACTGCTTGACTTAACCCCACATAAAGCTAGTCCACTACAGCCAAACAGGACATTTGTTGAGTATGTTGATGTGTACTCACCCTTGCTCTACAAACCAACCCCCTAGGTTGTCCACGCTGCAACCATTGCTCAGGAGAAGATGAAGCCGTGGAGGAAGACTTCCAGGAGTTCTAAGAGTACGATGAGTTCTAGGTGTGGGTTAGCGGCAACCCCCAGTCGGTTGCCTATGAAGGCCGCGTGTATATCTACGTTTCGTTTTCACACTTTGATTATTGTTAAAGACTATGTGGATGTCTCAGACATTATGATGTAATCGACCATTATTACCCTCTTTTATGTTATTATTTGAGCACTGTGTGATGATGTCCAGTTATGTAACTGCTGTGTACGTGAATTGCTGATCCTGGCACGTACATGGTTCGCATTTGGTTTGCCTTCTAAAACCGGGTGTGACACGAAGCCTCTCCAAGTCCCAAATTCATCTCAAACACTTAGTGACTTGTGAGGGAGATTTTGTGTTCTTCTGAGCTCTTGCTTCTTGGATTGCCTTTCCTCTTTCTCATTCTTGTTCTCAAGAGACTAGTAATCAAACCAAGAGACACCTAAGAGTGTAGTGGTCCTTGCGGGGTCTTAGTGACCCGATTGATTAAGGGAAAGGCTCACTCGATCTAAGTGACCGTTTGAGAGAGGGAAAGGGTTGGAATAGACCCGGTCTTTGTGACCTCCTCAACGAGGACTAGGATCGTTGGAACCGAATCTCGGTAAAACAAATCACCGTGTTCATTCGCTTGATTTCCATTTGATTTGTTTTCCCCTCTCTCGGACTTGGTTTTAGTTCTAACGCTAACCCCGGCTTGTAGTGTGTGTTTAAAGTTGTAAATTTAAGATTACGCCTATTCACCCCCCTCTAGGCGACTTTCAATTGGTATC
The DNA here is from genome assembly GCF_902167145.1 of Zea mays. Taxonomy (NCBI): domain Eukaryota; kingdom Viridiplantae; phylum Streptophyta; class Magnoliopsida; order Poales; family Poaceae; genus Zea; species Zea mays. The sequence continues at coordinate 191,960,233 of NC_050100.1, forward strand.
TGAACACGGTGCTTCATTAAGAGTCTAACAACTCGAAGTGATGTCAGGAGAACACGCCAAGAGGGAGATCGTGACCGGCGACAAGCCCGCAAGCTCGGGGAAGACTCTCTCAAGAGACTCCGGCAACAAGCATAAGGAAGAATCCTCTTCCTCCATCAAGTCACATCGGAGAGATGACAAGAAGAAGAAGATGAAGAGAGTGGTCTACTACGAGACCGACTCTTCATCACCCTCCACCTCCAGCTCTGAATCGTTGTCCACTACTTCTAAGCGCCATGAGCGCAAGAAGTATAGTAAGATGCCCCTACGCTATCCCCGTATTTCTAAGCACGCTCCATTACTTTCCGTTCCCCTAGGCAAACCACCATATTTTGATGGTGATGATTATTGTATGTGAAGTGATAAAATGAGGCATCATCTAACCTCACTCCATGAAAGCATATGGGACATAGTTGAATTTGGAGCGCAGGTACCACAAGTGGGGGACAAGGACTATGACTCGGACGAGGCAACCCAAATACGACACTTTAACTCCCAAGCAACTTCTATACTCCTCGCCCCTCTATGTCAAGAGGAGTATAATAAGGTCCAAGGGTTAAAGACCGCCAAGGAAATTTGGGACATCCTCAAAATGGCGCACGAAGGGGACGAGCTGAGCAAGATCACCAACCGGGAGACGATCGAGGGGGAGCTCGGCATTTCGTCCTCAACAAAGGAGAAGAGCCACAAGCAATGTACAACCGGCTAAAAACCATGGTGAACCAAGTGCGCAAACTCGGGAGCACAAAATGGGATGACCATGAAATGGTCAAGGTTATTCTAAGATCCCTTGTTTTCGTAATCCTACTCAAGTTCAATTAATACGTGGGGATCCTAGATATAAACTAATGTCTCCCGAGGAGGTTATTAGCAAGTTTGTGAGCTTTGAACTTATGATCAAAGACTACAAACACATTGTCAACTTGGAGCAAGGCACCACCTCCACACCCGAGGTGCGACCTGTCGCATCCAAAGTGACGAAAGAAGAGAAGAGGGAGTCTACACCAAGTAGGCTTCCAATCAACGCCTCCAAGCTCGACAATGAGGAGATGGCGCTCATCATCAAGAGCTTCCGCTAAATCCTCAAGCAAAGGAGGGGGAAGGACTACAAACCCCGCTCTAAAAAGGTGTGCTACAAATATGGTAAGCCCGGTCATTTCATTGCTAAATGTCCAATGTCTAGTGAAAGTGACAGGGACGACGACAAGAAGGGGAAGAAGAAAGAAAAGAAGAGGTACTACAAGAAGAAGGGCGGAGATGCCCACATATGTCGGGAATGAGACTCCAATGAAAGCCCCACCGACTCCTCATCCGACGAGGACGCCGCCAACATCGCCGTCAACAAAGGCCTCCTCTTCCCCAACGTCGGCCACAAATGTTTCATGGCTAAGGACAGCAAGAAAAAGAAGGTACACTCTAGAGCCACCCCCAAATATACAACATCTAGTGATGAGGGTAGTTCTAGTGAAAATGAAGATGATTTACTTACTCTTTTTGCCAACCTCAGCATGGAACAAAAGAAAAAATTAAAAGAACTAATAGAAGCTATTCATGAGAAGGATGAACTCTTGGATAGCCAAGAGGACTTCCTTATTCAAGAAAACAAAAAACATGTTAAATTGAAAAATGCTTATGCTCAGGAATTAGACAAATGTGAAAACTTGACTAAGGAGCTTAGCATTTGTCATGATTCAATTTCTAGTCGTGGAAATGAAAATGCTAGTTTAGTTTCTAAGATTAAAGATTTGAATGTTTGCAATGGTTCTATTTCCTGTCTTAGAGATGAGAATGCTATTTTAAATGCTAAGATAGAAGAACTAAAAAATTGCAAACCATCTACATCTACTGTTGAGCATGTTTCCATTTGCACTAGATGTAGAGATATTAATGTTGAAGCTATTGATGATCACATTGCCATTATTAAACAACAAAATGACCACATAGCTAAATTGACTGCTAAAATCAATGAGCATGAACTTGAAAATGAAAAGTTTAAATTTGCTAGAAGCATGCTCTATAATGGGAGACGCCCTGGCATTAAGGATGGCATTTGTGACACCCCTGGTGTCAATTTCGCGTCATGTCGGGAGATTAATCCTAATCTCGGATGCTCAGTAAAAATTTCTATTTCTCGATCGTGCCTTTCTCTGTTTATCAGGCTTTCTCTAGGAAGTTCACCGAATTCAGAGTTAATCGATCGCGAGAAACAACCAATTTTGGAGCGTGTTAAAACTTTTAATTCTCGGAACTAATGCAGACTCGAAGATCATTCTCGAATTATAAATCTCATCCGAAGCTTTTTAAATCAAACTCTCGACGACCGTTATCTGATCTGAGCCCGAATCTAATTCCTGAACTTCGATCTATGTCCGACTATTTTAATCCGAGTCCGCACTCTCAGGCGGAATACTCGATATGTCGTCCTCTAATTAATTCTTTCTCGACTCGGCCAAATATCTCATGTCCGAACCGAACTCGAAACCCTGTATCGACAGCGATTTTAAAATATCACGATTCGCCTTCTCTGACTAAAAATCGGAAAGCTGGTCGTATTCCGAGACAATTTATTTTCGAATAATGCGTAGGGATTTGTTGCCGAGCGAAGTCAAATAAAACTCTCAGTCGAATTAGTCGCCCGATCTTCCGAAATCTTTTTTTCGCTCTGTTTTTCCGTAGCGACGAATTCTGCGGGAGCATTTTTATTCGGAAAAATAAATTAGCGCGACCCGATTTCATGTTTTGGGCCAAGCCCATTCCAGCCCGGCCCAGCCCACTAAGGAAACCCTAGCCCTAATGCCCCTCTATAAATAGCAGCCCTCTCCTAGCAAGTGGAGGCATTTTTGCACTCCCACCCCTCAAAAATTTTCAGCCGCCAGCAACCTTTCTTCCTCCCACGCATAGCAGCCAGCGCGCAGGGAGCTTCCCTGTCCATGGCGTCTCCTCCCCTTCCTCGAGCAAGCTCCAGCGTGCGCGGGGGGGGGGGGGGGGGGCAGCAACCTCGACGGTCGGCCTCTCTCCCCTGCTGTCGCTCGCCCTACAGGGATGGAGAGCAGCCGTGCGCTCCCTGCAGGCAAGCAGAACCTCCAGCCGAGCGCGCTCCCTGTCCTTCTCCTGGGCGTGTCCCCTGCTCCACGGCCAGCAGCAAGCCAGCGCCCCTGCAGCAAGGCACCCTCTTCTTCTCCCTGGCCGCCCTGCTCTCTGATCCATGGCGCCCAGAAAATTCCAGCCGGCTCCCCCTTCTTCTTCCTCCAGCCAGCAGCTCGTCCACCTCTCTCTCCCATGGCATTTCCCCCTGCGAGTAGCGCTTTCTCCGTTGTCTTCAACCTCCGGTCGCTCCCATCTCCCTGCAGCACCCTGTCCATTTTTTTTCACCCAGCCGATTCCCTCTACTGTCCAAGGCGCGGGCGCTATTTTCCCATGGCCGAGCAGCCCCTCGCAGCGAGCTTCTCCTTTTCCCCAGCGCTGCACAGCTCCTCCACGGTGAAACGCCGCTGTTCCTGCAGCCCCAACACCTCCCCTTGCTTCCTCGCTGCCAGCGCTGCGCGCGTGCCACGTGCTCGGCAAACTGTCCAAGTGGGGTGTTGCGCAGCGAACAGCACGTCGGGATGCTCGTCGGGTGTTTGCTGTTTTTGCGCAGTGAACAGCACGCCATCGACGCTCATCGAGTGTTTGCTGTTTTTTTTTGCGCAGCCCCAACATCATCGTCGTTCACCCCGGTGAGACCGCGACGCTCCTTGTTCGATTCCGCATCAACATTATTTTCCTATGATTAATTATGTATGTGTGCTGCTTTGTTTTATTTTTGTGGAGGAGATAACCCCGTGTTTTGCGTGGAGAAGGCAAGCCGCTCGACGCTCGTCGATGTCGTAGCGATGCACAAATCGGAATCACCGTCGTTCTTGCAAACGCTGATTGGGTTTGTTTATGGTGAGCCATGTCGCTCTCGATTGCCTCGATTAATAAATTATATAGATGCGGTTGAAATGTTTTGGCGGTAGGTCGTAATATGGTCGTGCTCATGATTTCGAGTTAGAGATTGGTGGTCGTCGATTCGTATAAATTGGTCGATGTGGTGCGTGTTTAAAAATTGTATTGGTATGGATTGAAGTTTGTGGCGAAAGAAAAGGAAGTAGAAAAGAACTCGGATGTTTTTACGTTTCGATAGGAAGATGTGCGATGTGTTGTTTGATGCGAAGGATAGGTTTTACTAGTTTAAACGGTTAGTCGGCAGACTCGATCAGTAAAGCTAAAATTTATTATGCGATTAAAATGAGGTGACTCTATGTTTTCGAGTCGGATAAATACCATAAAGCAATTAATTGTTGATACCCAAAGATTGTTAGAAACAAGTAAACGTGCTCTACCTATTGCGTCAAAGGAAATATGGTGTGTTGATTAATTGGGAGCTACGTGACCTAATATAGAAAAGTAGTTAAGAAAACTAATCGAATTACTTTTAGCTATATTTTAAGTTAAGATGTCTAAAATGGTGAAACTAGTTTTGTTGGTCTCATAGTGTTATGATTGAGAAAAATATGAACTTGTGTATGAATTACTATTTTTTTATGCTGTGTTAGCCAACGCTTGTTAAATAGAGGAATTCAATAGAGGAATTCAATTGCGTTAAGTGATTGTTATATGTAGGTGTTTCCAGTACTTCAAGTGGTGGCAAGTTAATTAGTAGACTCCCTATATGACGCTAAATGTCTAGGTAGAATTCTGAAATTTGTGGTGCCCAAATTGTCGAGTTAGAGGTTTAATTCAATCGATGCCGATTAAGTGGCTGAAAATAACTAGTAAAGAAGTTGTAGATGTAAAACTAGAAACTAGTATGCATATGTCCTCGTATGATGTTGTGGTCTAAATGCGTATGTTTATGGTCGTGATGAAAAGTAGTAGTGCTCAGGTGATGTCTAAATTAAAATGCAAACTATTGGTGAAAAGCGCTTTGATATTGATTGTTATAGAGAATGCATTGTTAATTGAGTATGGTGCTTTTAGTGCGCAAAATAACTTGTATAAGAATTAGTAAGTCTACCTGTTAGTTCTCACTTAGGTATTTTAACTCTAACAATTGTCAAAGTGTTAGAATAATTCAAGTCTTTAGAACATGGCAATTCTTGAATTGTATAGGAGCTGAAATTTATTAATTTCTGTTTTGGACTGCGCGCGCTGTTTTAGTTGTGCTGTATGTTTGATGAACTAAATTGTGTTTTCTGTAGATATGTGCTATAGAAAAGTGGTAGATAACCTTATTATCTTGCTGGTGTTAAAATTTGACAGCCATAGGTCTGACAGTTTAGGAGTTATGCTTTTTACAAATTCAGTAACTGAATCTGTCCAAATTCTGTACAGATTTCAGAAACTGTATTGTTTGTTCAATTTAATGTTGCAATCTGTTCATGGTCATTATAAGAAAGTTGTAGATGCTTTTCTGATCTTTCTTGTGTTAAAATTTGATAACCACAGGCCTGATAGTTTAAGAGTTATGAATTTTACAAACTGCTTGCTGTGTTCTGTCCACTATCAGGGCAGATTTCGAAAACTGTAATGTTTGATTGGATTAAATCTGGAATCACTTCTTTGTGATTATAAAAGTTATGTAGTGCTTTTGCTGAGCTTTCCAGAAAGTCTTGGATCACTATTTTTGGTGATCTGAAGATTAAGTTATGGATGTTTAAAGTCTGAAGACTGAATCTGTCCAATTCTGGACAGCAAAGCCTTCTAGTGTATTTTATCCTTAGTTAAATATTGAATCACCTTAAGATGTTTATAAATGATATGTAGACAATTTTATTACCTTTCCAGAAAGTCTAGGATCACCTTGTTTGGATGTCTGAATCTCCAGTTGTGAATTTTTGAAGTTGCAAGTCTGAATCTGTCCAAATCTGGACAGCGCTGTTGTGTTAACATCTTTTGACCTTGCTAAGTGTTTAATCATGTTGTGATGACAATACCAAAGTTGTAGAGAACTTTCTAAACTTTCCAGAAAGTATTAGTTTGCTATTTTTGGATTAATATTTGAAAAGTTATGATTAAAACAAGTAGCTGCTGTGCTGCTGTCCTAAAAATCTGCATGTGCTCAAATGAATATTTAGTTCACCATTTTGGCTAAAAATGCTTAGTTAGCACTTAACGAATATAGACTTGTGATGGCTAAACTTAGGTTAACATGTGCTTCATGATTAATGTGCTTGCTTGCTGTAGTTGATTGTGATAGAGGAGTCCATCGACATTGATGCGTCGGTCCTCTATTAAACTTGTGTTTGTGATGCTTTTGTGTGATCAATAGAACTAATGCAAAGTCGTAGCAATTAAATAAATGTGTGTACCTGTGATATCGTATTTGTGTTGCGTAAATAAATAAGATATGGTCGTCTTGTTAATGGTGTTAATGATGAACGCTGATAACGTACGAATAGCTAGCGCTTGTGTATAGTCGTTGCGGTGTCTTACTACTTGGTGTTTAGTTCGCTACCGTGTATTGTATATCTTGTGATAACTTTTCATTATATTCATACATATGCATCTTGCATCTCATTTAGGACCGAGAGATGGTGATCGTGCACGTGATATGGTGCCAACCACAGGATGCCGTTGGTGGACGACCCAAGGAAGGATGGACGTAACCAGTGGATGCTCGCCAAGCGAGTACCTCCCCAGCAAACACTGTCTAAGTGTTAAATTAAAGGCAAGCCCCGGTTTTATGCATAACCGTTATATATGCTATTTTACTGCACTTAATGTTTGTAGGCTTGTACTGTGCACTTAAGTGTAGGAGTTAACTGAAACCCTAGTTGCATGAACTCAGGATTCCTATTGAGATGAATACTAGTATGCTAGGTCGAGTAGCTGCTTATTTAATTAGGATCTCGGTAGAAGTCGAGTGATTTTTCTAGCACTCGCGCGAGGTCAGGACATTGATTGTACCCACTTTCATATCGTACTAATGTTGGTTTGTGGGCAACAATCCATGGGGATTGGTTGTTCACGGGATGAAAATTTGAATAAGGATTAAGGTGTGGTACCGTGAGTCAAGCGTTTGAACGTACTAAGCACATGCCGAGAAATATGGTAAATCGGTAAGCCTAGTACCTGATTGAACCTGGCAGTGGACTTTACCCCTCACGCGACCTGAGACGAGGTCTCCCATTCCGGTTATGGTGGGTACAAGTGCGGTCACTGCACGACGGCCAGTCGGGGTCAGTGAGGCATTGTACGCCAAGGCGGTGAGCCCTGATCTGCTGACGGGGAATCGATGGGGACAGTTGATATGTGTAGGGACGGAGTGCCCCTACATGTCGTGTGTTTAGGTTTACCTTGCAAGGATAAAAACTCGATTCGAATCGTCTGCTTCTCGCAGCTAATGAGACTGCTTGATCCATGCTGCTACATTGAGTAATAAGTGGAAATGAGGTGACTGGCAAAAGATGTTGTTTGATAAAATGTTTGATACCATGTATGAATAGCTAGGTACACATCTAGTTTAAAAAGGATTATACTAAAACTTGAAAAGCTAAAACTTGATTTTAGACTCAGCTAGTGCTTTTGGCAACCAAACCCCACAGCCAAACAGCTGCATGTCTAGAGGTAGAGGAGTAGACTCCTCACACCGGGTAAGTCTAGCTGAGTATTAGTATACTCAGCCTTGCTTGTGGCATAATTTTTGCAGGTACCCTTAGGATGATTGGTTGATGGTGTGACTTAGCCTCCATCCCTGCCACCGGGATAGATGGTCGAGTGGGTTACCGCTTCCGCAGGAGAGGACCAGGAGGAGTAGCGTGGCCAGGCTTCGCCATGTTACTCGGGTTTTCTCCGTTAGTTATTTCCGCTGCATTAAAATTTATGGTTATTATTTCTGAAACTCCGATAATGTAATCACTAATGGTACTTCTTAAATTTGTGGTATTATGCTTTATTGTATTTCTCTGTGCCTCACCTTCGAGTGAGCTAATGGTATTCGATCCTGGTTAAGTGGCTTTATCGGACTAGATCCGAGGGACTGACGGTTTATTCCTATTAAAGTGTGGTCTAGCCTCTAAGGCGGGACTTAGGCACTTAAGTTGGAATAATTCGGGCGGTTCCGCCACAGCATTGGTTTCCAACAGGGAAGCAATGTCAAGCTTAATGCCCCCAAGAGATTGTCCAACTTTGTTAAGGGCAAAGCTCCCATGGTTCAGGATAGTGTGGGTTACATTTTATATCCTGCTAACTATCCTGAGCACAAAATCAGGAAAATTCATGCTAGAAAACCTCACACTGTTTCTCATCATGCATTTATGTATAAAAATGAGGCTTCTAGCTCTAGGCAATCAACTCATGTTAAATTACCTAAAAAGAAAACTCCTGCTACATCAAATGAGCATAATGTTTCATTTAAGACTTTTGATGCTTCATATGTTTTAACTAACAAATCAGGCAAAGTAGTTGCCAAATGTGTTGGGGGCAAACACAAGGGTTCAAAGACTTGTGTTTGGGTACCCAAGGTGCTTGTTTCTAATGTGAAAGACCCAAGATCGTTTGGGTACCTAAGAACAAGGCCTAAATTTGTTTTGTAGGTTTATGCATCCGGTGGTTCAAGTTGGATAATCGATAGCGGGTGCACAAACCACATGATAGAGGAGAAAATGATGTTCTCCTCCTATGAGAAAAACGAAGATCCCCAACGAGCTATCACATTCGGGGATGGAAATCAAGGTTTGGTCAAAGGTTTGGCTAAAATTGCAATATCACCTGACCATTCTATTTTCAATGTTTTTCTTGTAGATTCTTTAGATTACAATTTGCTTTCTGTTTCTGAATTATGTAATATGGGCTATGAAAGTTGCCTAGAGGGGGTGAATAGGCAAGTTAAAACTTTTTCAACAAAAACTAGAAACAAACTGGGTAAAACCGGCTCAGTCGGTGTCAAAACCGGTTCAACCGGTTTGAACGAGCTCAACTAAAGAATAAGATATAAAATGAATTGATCTCGATATTCACCTAGTTAACTTTGGAAATGAGATGTTCTAGATAATCCACAGGGTTCAAAGTAGTAGATCTGAGAAGGGCACTTCTCAAAATCCACACACCAAAAAGATATGAACAAATCTTCCATGGAAGGGTGAGAGAACGAAGAACATGAATAAGCACAATGAACAAGAACACAAGAGACACAAGATTTATCCCGAGGTTCGGTCACACCACCAAGGTGCCCTACTTCCTCGTTGAGGCGCCCACAAAGAGCCGGGTCTCTTTCAACCCTAATCCTCCCTTCGCCGACCACAAAGGTCAAGCCCACAACTAATCTTTGCTCAACGAGCGGGTAATACAAACTTTCTTGTGGTCTTCCACAAGATTTGGAGACTCACAAGAGACACCTAGTCGTCTAGGAGCTAGAAGCTCCAAGAGTAATGAATCCACAAAGAACTCGATGTAGTACCAAAGCTCGAATGAAGAAGAGCAAGAGAGATTTGGAGATGAAGCAAAAAAACCACAGCTCTCAAACTCACTCAAAGATTTCTCTCCAAAGATTTGAAATGGGGAGGCAAGAGATGTGTGAGAGAGAGTGGGAGGTGTTCTTCAAGTTAGAAACAGAGTTTGGGTCGTGCTCTTCTTGTGGGGAGAGAGGTAGGAGTGAGTATATATAGGTGGGGCTTCAAAACTAGCTGTTGGACTGATTTTGGTTGTGGAGGACCAGTTGAACCGCCCCTAGGACCGGTTCAACCGCCTGGGGCAGGCTGACAGTCAGACTGGCAGACTACAGGCCAGAATGCAAAAATAGGTCCTGACACTAGTTGAACCGCCCCTAGGGCCGGTTCAACCGCCTGGGGGTCAGACTGACAGTCAGTCTGCCAGTCAGGAGGTCAGACCGGTCAGGTGACCCTAACGCCGGTTGAACCTCCCCTAGGGTCGGTTCAACCGGTTTTGACCAGTGAGGTCTGGGGAAAAAACCCTAGCTGAACTTTCCGTGGACCCCGGTTGAACCTCTCTGGACCCAGGTTGAACTTGCCCTGGACCCCGGTTGAACCTGCCTGGACCCCAGTTGAAGTTGAAGTTCAGCTGGAGTTGAGAAAGGTCAACTCAACTGAAGTTCAGCTCAGCTGCAGCTGAAGAAGCTCAACTCAGCTGAAGTTCAGCTCAGCTATAGTTGAAGAAGTTCAACTGCTTTTCAACAAGAACACTCTAGGTTTCTCAAACCTAACCATGGTCAACCATAGAACGATCAAGAGATTTGGTTTTCAAAAAATAGCTTTTGAATATAGAGGCTTGAGCTTTGGCAAACACCAACCTTCTTTTTGGATCCCCCTTTATAGTACGACGATTCCTATACTCAAGTTAAATAAAATATAATTAAGTAAACTCCTTGGGTAATTGGCGTCTCATGTGTGATTTCTCCATGGCATTTCTTCATAAGGATCACAAACATCTTTGTCTCACCTTTTGAAGCAAACACAACTCAAACCCTGTGACTTGTACCATATCACCTTTTATGAGTTCAAATCATGGCTTCAAGTCACCGTACTGATGCATCAACATGTTATAACTCTTCATAGCTGATTAGTTGATCGACTTAGTGCAAGTACTCTCTTCTTCACCTTAACCATGGTACCTTGGTCCACAAGCCGTCGCTTGACCTTCACCTTCGCTTAGTTCCTCGAAGCCCTTTCCTTGCTATCTTCACCCTATCAAGCCATTCTTGAGTCACATCATATTGAGCATCTACTGAGAGAATCATTTCTTCAATATTGTGAACCTTGCTTGAATGTCTTTAGATATAACTGTTAAGATCAATCAAGCTCTAGTTTGATTCTCATAGAAGCATATATGGATTGATAGTAATATGGTCAAGCCAATTCACGATTCCTCATATCTGATTCACTTTGGCTTGACCAATCCTCTTAATCACTTCATCCTCTATTCTGATCATATGTATGTAGTGATTCCTCAGGTCTTGTCCATATATTAAAACCAATATAGAGATCATATTATATCCATTTACATTGTCTCACTGGTTATTTAACCTTGTGTTGAACCTTTGTTCAATGATCATTATACACTATTCAAGTATGTTCATCATACTGAATTTCATGTTCAACACTTAGCAAACTTGTTAGACCTTTAAATGTGTTGTTATCCAAATCACCAAAACTCACAAAAGGGATGAATGCACTTTCAATCTCCCCCCTTTTTGGTGATTGATGACAACACATTTAAAGCTTACATAAGATTTGATAAATAAGACTTTGAATCCTATGATATAGTTTCCTCCCCTTAAATATGTGCATTTCAGGAAATAACACTTTTGTACTCAAATGCCAAAAGCACATATTTGGGTCAAAGTATGGAGACAACTTATATCATACTATTCATGGGGTGCAGTGTGTCATAAAATAAACGTGATGCTCATGACATAGTATGCACTCATCAATTTTCTACATCTTATGTTTTTCTTATGACTTCCCCTTTTGTTAATTATTTCTCCCCTTTTTAAAGTCTTCTAACACTTAGTTACATAAGACTAAAGGTAAGCTTTAATGCAAAATTTCTCCCCCTTTGTCATAAATCTCCAAAAAGGATACAAAGAATATAAAGGGTAGAATTTATGATTAAGCAAGATGGGAACACACTATTATGAAAAGGTTCCTTAGATGGCACAAAGGTAATGGAGAAGTGACATGAAGTGATATACCTTTGCATTTTACCTTTTCAAGGGGAGTTCCAAACTTGTGTTGGATTTACAATTCATTTGCAAGCTCTTGTTGGTATAGTTGTGACATAGGTCCAAGATATTAAATGAAGATTGTCATACTAAATCGAAGGTGAAGCTTGATACCTGGAGTCTAGATTTCACCTAACATTTTCTTATCACATGAAAATTGCACAGGTATGGATTCTACAACTAGTGATCATGTACAAAAAATATCAATTGAAAAACACCAATTGATACAATTTGTTAGATAAGCAGATCACTAATTGCATATTACACTAAGTTCTCCTCAAGTTTTAGTGTGCACATATATATGAATTCAATTGATACTTGTTGAGAGTACTTATTTGCAACTTAATGTACCATTGGCATAAAAGGTGTATCAATTGAACATAATCATGCAACATAAGGAATATGTGCACTATTTAATCAATTAAGTTCTAGAAAGGAGAATTCATAAGCTATGCTACTTAGACATTTGCAAACCAAAAGAATATGATACATGTTTACCAATTTTAGATGACGTTGAAGTAGCATATACAAGAGAAACTCATTCTCCTATGAAATGTATAAAAGATACATTTATTGGAGCAAAGAATCTTTGATACCCATCAAATTTGTAGTGGAAGTGATTGTCTTTGCCCGAAGGTTCTTTTCTAATTTGAGACTACACATATAATAGACTTGAAAATGAAGTTAGTCTCAAAGATTCAAATTATAAACCATTCTCCCCCTAAATGTGTGCATACAAGTGATGAATACTCGTTTTACCTTATGCACTTGGACTTGTGAGGCTAGGGGAATAAGTTCTATAATTTGAACCTTGGTACAAACTGTGACACCGCAGTGTCACCTAGGGTTTCTTTCAAATACCAACCCAAGAACCATTATTTCATGTGAATCAAAGTAAGCATGAGCATCAAATTAACATAAGTAAGAAAGAATCCACCAAGTATATACTTAAAAGTATCATGATCAAAACAATTAAGTCTTTAAAAAAAAGGGTAAGAATGTGCAACCCTAATAAAAACCCTAAGTGAGCCCTATAAGCAAAATGCAAGAAAATAAGAAAAAGGGGATGAAAAGTTTAAAATTTTGACTTGAGCCAATTATAAAAATTAAAGTATATTTAATGAGCAACAAGAAAGGTTCAGAAAGCTTAGCCAAAATAACTCAAATAAATCCCCAAATCAGCCCTTGAACTATGAACCCTTGGAGAAATTCAGATTTTTGAATTTCTGAATTTCAGACCTCTTCCCAAAGATCATCTGCGTTCTCTGTTTTTCGAAACTCGAAGCCAGGAGATCCAAATATCAAACTTGTGCCAAATTCCCTTGAACACATCATGGAAAAGTTTGAACTCAAACCAAATTCATTTGACACGGTTTTGGCGCAGTTTGACCTCGGGACCAGGCATTCTGACACTGGCACCTTGGTGACGCTACAACTCCCTGTCCCTAGCCTAAAACCACGCGACGTCCATACACAAAAGACAAAGCTTGGTCAGGTGAACAAATCCTTCACAACGATCTTGCCCAAATTCGCGGAGATTTGCACCCAATCGGCGCTTGAACATGGGCAGAGGCAACGAGAACACGTGTTCGACCGTGGCTGACACCCCCGGTTCACGCCCGTTCGCGCATCGCGCCTCCCAGTGCACGCCCGCGCGCGCTCGCCGGTCCACGACCGCCCGTGCACCGCGCCGTGCCTATAAAGCCTTCCCAGGCGCGCCCCACTTCGCCCCGCACTCAGTAGCACCGGCCAGCCACTTTCCCTTAGCTCCGGCGAGCTCAATTCTGCCCACCATTGCCGCCAGAGCTTCGGCCACCGTGGCCAGCCCACTCCAGCCATCCGCAAGTCGAGCCAGTGCTTCGGCTAGCTCCGCCAGTAGCCCATGAAGCTCGCCAAGCCCTCGGACCCGGCCGGACTTCACCGGAGGCCCGAGATCGACCTCACCGGACTTCGGTCTTCCGCCGCCGCGCGTGGACCGAGCTATCCAGTGAGTCTCCGACCAATTCCTTGCACCCATATCTTCTCTGGCATCCCGTGAACCTCTCTGACCCATCCAATTTCTCTATCTCGCCGTGACCAGGCCGGACTCCTCGCTGCCGACGAGCATCCCCGCCTGCGCGCGTGGACCGACCGACTCCGGCCATCTCCGACGACGACCCGCACACCGTTGTGATCCCCGAGACCTCCCCTACGTCCTCGACCACTTCACCGGAGCAATCTCGCCGCCGGTAAGCCCCTCCGCCCTTTCTTCCGCCGCAGTTACTGTTTAAGATAGAAGAAGGACCTCGGGTTAGGATTTGTAGAACCCGAGGGGTTTTCTGTAACGTCAGTGACTCATGTGAATAGTAGCTTAAGGACTGATTCGCGAGGAAAACTTAAAAACCCGCCAGGGACCCCAGTGCAAAGTGGATTTCCACTAAACCAATTCTGTTATTCTTTTTAAAATGACCAGAGAACTTAGAAAACCCATAACTTGATGAATTTTTAATAAAAAGTTGTCAAACTAATTTTGCTAGCTCCTGAATATTATGAACTATCATTTAAAAATGATAAACCCTATGCTTTCTGTTCTGAATTTTTGAGTTTAAAATTAAAAACAGAAACCCACCAAACCTAGTTTAATTAAGGAAAATTAGTTTTTCTTCTGTGCTGAACTTAGGAAAATTTGTAGATGATCAAACCTCATTTAGACACTGTTTAAAAATAGTAAGAACCCCAGCATTAGAAATTATGATGTAGTTATTCATTTAAAGCTATTTTTCCTAAAACTTAGAGAAAATCAGAAAGACATTGGAAATTATTGAACAGTGATTAAGATTATTTTTCCTACTTTGCTTATGTAACAGAGAACCTAGGAAAAATACAGAGACCATTGATTTGGACCAGTTTTAAATTAAAATGTTTTATTTAGCCTTATTTGGACTGAAAATCAATTATTAGAGTAGCAAAACTATAACCAAAGTAAATAATAAAAATCCAGTGGGCTTACAACCACCAGAGCCCCACTACAAAAATAAAGAGCACCTCAGCCCAACTTTTTAAGTAAGGAAAATAAATACAAAGTGATAATAAGGCATTTTTCAAATAAATCATGAACAACCCCTATTAATGTGATAATGGGCAACCAAAAATTAGCTAAGTCCCTGATGAGATAAACTACCAGAGAAAAATGCAAACCCATGAAAAAGAAGCAAACTCACACCTATTGCTAGTGATATGTGAGAAAGGCCACTTAATTCAAATAATGCATACCACCCTTCCCTTAAGCAAAAAGATGCCAAACTTCAAAATGATTGCTCTTGCACAAAATAATAACCAAGAAAAATAAGAACTCTGTTGTTTGATATTTTTCAAATATAGTGGTAGTAGAAAGCACCCATTTGGCTAGAAACTTGAGAAAACCATAGAAAAATAATTAAAAGGTATTAATGACTAGAAATTTGTATCAAGTCATGTTATAACACCTAAAAGCCAGAAAAAATGAGTTTTAGAGAATTACCCACTGTTAAATAATAGTTGTAGTTCAAAGCACCCCTTCTGCCCTAAAATTTGGTAATTTTGTCCAGAGCAAACCATTCACTTTCTGATCCCCAAATTTTGAGACAGAGAATCCTACACCAGTACCCAGCCACTGTAATTTTTGCAGAATTTTTAGAATTTTATAAAATCAACTTGTAGTTCAAACCTACTCCAAAACATTAAAGAGAATAAAAGAAAAGGGAAGAAGAAATAAACCTCACCCCAATAAGTCTACTTGAGAACTTATCAATTCTCCCTAAGACTTAAAAAGAATTCAGTGGAACCCCAAAAATTAAACCTACTACTTACCTTAGCTAAGTTTAAACCAATTTACCAAGTATACCACCCAAGGGTCTTACATAAGTAAAGTTAACTTTGTTGAACTCAAGAAGATCATACACCTTTAAAGTTGTAATTTCTAAAAGCACATATCATATCATGCACTTATATTACGCATTGCATTCATTAGATTGTAATCTTGCCGACGGAGAGTACGTGCTCATCCCCGAGCAAGGACCTGTCCAAGAGGAGGACCAGGAGCAGGCTTCAGAGGCTGCTATTGAGGATCTCCCCGCAGCCCCAGCAATTGAAGGCAAGCCCCGGTTTATATGCATAACCGTATTATTATATGCTACTTTACTACACTTAATGCTTGTAGGATTGTAATGTGCACTTAAGTGTAGGAGTTGCTTGAAACCTCTAGTTGCATGAACTTAGGATTCCTTTTTGAGATGAATACTAGTATGCTAGGTCGAGTAGCTGCTTGCTAATCAGGATCTCGGTAGAAGTTGAGTGATTTTTCTAGCTCTCGCGCGAGGTCAGGAATTGATTGTATTCATCTTGATAACGGGATCTTTGTTGGTCTATGGACTTGGATCCAAGGAGGATGCCTTATCCATGAGACGGGAAAAATGAATTAAGGATTAATGTGTGGATACCTGAGTCAAGCTTTTGAACGTACTAAGCACATGCCGGGAAAAATGGTAACCGATAAACCTAGTACCTGATTGAAGCCGGGCGCGGACTTTATCCCTCATGCGACCTGAGACTGGGTCTCCCATGCTAGCTATGGTGGGTACAAGTGCGGTCACTGCACGGCGGCAGCCGGGGTCAGTGGAGCATTGTATGCCAAGGCGGTGAGGCCTAGACGCGAACGGGGAATCGATGGGGACGGTTGACATGTGTGGGGTCGGAGTACCCTGACATGTCGTGTGTTTAGGTTTACCTTGCAAGGTTAAAACTCGATTCGAATCGTCTGCTTCTCGTAGCTAATGAGACTGCTTGACCCCTTGTACTGCATCGAGTAAGAAGTGAAATGTGGTTACATGAGATAATTTGTTGATTGAACTAATTGATTGTTACCATGTATGCTTAGAAGGAGCAAATCTAGCTAAGTTAATGATGATAGAATTTGAAAAGCTAAAATTTGCTTTTAGAAACAGCTAGTGCTTTTGGCAAACCAAACCCCTCTGCCAAACAGCTGCATAGTCTAGAGGTAGAGGAGTAGACTCCTCACACCGGTTAAGTCTAGCTGAGTATTAGTATACTCAGCCTTGCTTGTGGCACAATTTTTGCAGGTACCATTCAGGAAATGGTTGATGGTGTGACTTGGCCTACCACCCTACCACCGGGTTGGACGGTCGAGTGGGATGTTGCTCCGGCAGGAGAGGAGCATGAGGAGTAGTGGGCTAGGCCTTGCCCATCTCCTCATTACCGACGACATCGATTATCCGCTGCACTTTATTTTGTGAACTTTATTTGCTACTCAAAACTCCGATTTATGTAATAACTCAGTACTTAATTTGAAGTTTCCTGTTTTATTGTATTTCTTCTGTGACTCACCTTCGAGTGAGATTGTGGAATTTGATCCTGGTTAAGTGGCTCTATCAGACTAGATCTGAAGGACTGACGGGTTATTCCGATTTAAGTGTGTTACGGCCCCTGAGGTGTGACATGGGCACTTAAGCTGGAATAATTCGGGTGGTTCTGCCACAGCTGGTATCGGAGTAAATTCCACCACAGAGAAGGACAATAAACCATGAACACCAATTTTCAAAATCTAAAACTTGCCTAGAAACTGCTATGGATCGTCAGGACTAGACCGCTAGACCTAGGACGAAAGGCCTTAGGCATAGAGGGAGAAATAGGTGGCTAACTAATTAGGCCCCGTGGGCCAATACTTATATTTTAAGGATGCCCTAAAAAGCACCCTATTTTCTTTTGAGAGGCAACGTTTCTTCCAACATGCATGCATTATAAAACGTAAAGAGGAATTAAAATTTTGAGCTAACCCCCTTTCTTTAAAACCATCCGGGCTCTCTTTTTCTTTTTCCTTCCACCATAATCTTTATCTTTGATTCCCTTCCGCAGATGAATTCACCCACCCCCGCCAGTGGAGGAGACTCTCGTTTCAGTTCTGACTTCCTTTCTCGCGATGGCTTTCCTTCCATCTTGTGGGAAGTGCTTAACTCTGCCGGTTACCCTACGCCCCCTTTGTACACGGTGCATTTGTATGAGGAGCATCGGGTACCTCGTTGTCGGGTCTGGCTGACTTTGGAGGCTCATCCCCTTCAGCCGGGTTGGCGTTCTCTTGACTCTGAGACGATTGGACTCAGGACGAACGACACCGTTGAGGCAGCAGCCATGAAGACTCTGACGACTTTCTGTGGCTACCATCCCTTGGAGATGGTGATGCACCCCTTGGGACTCTTCCCTGCTGAGAAGAAGGATGATCTCATGTGGTGTAACCGCGTGAGCCATGTAAAGGATGTGTGGGCGATGTATCCTGACTTGGTTGGGAGGGTCACTGTTCAGTGCATGAGTGCGCTGTACCGCCTTCAGGCCCTTCAGGGTGATGCTATGGCACTTCTTGCTAACACCGCTCAGACTGCCAAGCTCACTCTCGACAGTCGGGAAGATTTTGTGGTCGACCTATCCATGGAGTTGGTGGAGAAGGATCTGCAGGTGGAAAGGCTGAGCCAGCGCATTGCCACCTTGGAGCAGCAGGTGGAGATCCGAGACAACACTATTGATGTCTTGGAGAACCAGCTTCACGATGTGCAGAGGGAACTCGAAGAAGCAAATGACCACTTGGACATGCACCACCTGGAGATGGAGGCCAATGAAGCAGGAAGCGAGGGAGAAGAGGCTCCCGAGGAGCTAGGACCAGCCCCTGGTGCCAATGGGACTACCTCCGCGATGCCTCCTTCACCCGTATCAAGTGTCGCTTCCACCGCTCAGGGTTAAGCAGTCACTTTGACACTTTTAGGCGGATAGAAACCTATGCGAGCTTAGAAATATCACATTTTGGACTAGGCTTATGGGTACTTTCCCCTGATTGATGTAACCCTGTAAACTTTTGAAATCTGTGGGATGTTTGTCACCATGTTATCTTCGTTTCGGACCTAATATTATGATTATGGCATTTTTCCTTCCATATGAGATGATATCCTGTCGTTCGAAACTGTGAGTTGGGATAACAATGGCGACAATCTCTGTTTTCAGATGGTAGCTAGGCAGCGTCGCGGGCAAAACGAGCAGGTTCCCCCGCCACCTCCTCCAGCTCCCACAGTGCAGGAGCTGATGGCCCAGCAGAATGAGATTCTGCGACAGCTCTTGCAGCGCCAGCCCCACCCTCAGCAGCATGGTGGAGGCCAGCACCAGCGACCTCCGGCTATGGCAACTTACCAGGAGTTTCTGAGCACGCAGCCGCCCTTGTTCACCAAGGTAGAGGATCCGTTGGACGCCGACGTGTGGCTTCGCGTCGTCGAGTCCAAGTTTCCCCTCCTCACGGGAGACTGCCCTAATGAAGCCAAGGCTCGCTTCGCCGCACAGCAGCTTCGCGGCCCTGCTCGGACATGGTGGGACCACTTCCGTGCTATGCTCCCCGCTGATCATGAAGTATCTTGGGAGGAATTCAAGACTGCCTTCAAAGGACACCACATCCCAGCTGGCATTCTTGATCGGAAGTTGAATGAATTTCTGGCCCTTAATCAAGGAACCCGCACGGTACTGTAGTATGCGCAAGCCTTCAACGACTTATGCCAGTATGCAGGGTATCATGCTGATTCTGATGAAAAGAAGATGGATCGTTTCCGCAGGGGTCTCAATACCAAGCTGCGGGAACGACTCAACACTGTCCGGGCTGATAGCATCAATGAGTTGGTCAATATGGCCATCTCCCAGGAGGATTGTATTGTTGCTCACCGGGCAGAAAAGAAGAGAAAGGCACCAATGGCAGCACCATCCGCTCAGGCTCAGAGGTTCTGGATTGTTTCTCACAATCAGAGCAGGGGTTTTCAACAGCAGGCAGGCAGATGGGTGATCAGGCCACCTCAGCAGCAGCAGCAGCCGGCACCCAACCGCTACCCAGCTCCCGCCCCAAGGAACAATCAGCCTCCGCAGCAGCAGCAGTTCCGCCAGGGCAATGGGAACAAGTGTTTCACTTGTGGCAATGTGGGCCCACTATGCCAAGAATTGTCCCAGGAACCAGCAGAGGCAGATGCCAGCACCAAATCAAGACAAGGGAAGAAAGCAGAAGGTGCAAGTCAGGCAAGGGAAGCTCAACTTCACTACTCTGGAGGAAGTACCTGAAGGAGCTCCTATCATGACCGGTACCTTTTCAGTTTATAATCAACCTGCTTTAATTCTGTTTGATTCTGGTGCATCTCATAGTTTCATTAGCCAAAAGTT
Source organism: Zea mays (assembly GCF_902167145.1). NCBI lineage: Eukaryota > Viridiplantae > Streptophyta > Magnoliopsida > Poales > Poaceae > Zea > Zea mays. The sequence continues at coordinate 191,980,184 of NC_050100.1, forward strand.
CAGTGCTAAATGCAAACTGCCATTCTCTCACGCAAAAGGGTCATTCATGATAGTCACACCTAGGGGTAAAATTTCAACTAATCAATTAAACCAAAGTGTGCCTATTCAACTGGGAAGCCACATAGTCAAAACCACTCTTCTTGTGTTGGGATTGGAAAATGTGGACATTATTCTAGGAGCTAATTGGATGACCTTGCACCAAGTTGTGCTTGATGTAGCCAGCCGTACCGTAGAAGTTAATTCTCCATTCTGCGGGAATTTCACTTTGATTCTGCCTAGTCAGGGTTCTTCTCAGTCATGCGCTTTCTCTATGACGGAGCTACCTCTGAAGAAGATCCCAGTGGTCTGTGAGTATGCAGATGTCTTCCCTGATGAATTGCCAAGAATGCCACCAGACCGGGATATTGAATTCGCCATCGAGTTGCAACCGGGAATGGCCCCAATTTCCAAGAGGCCCTACCGAATGCCACCTGCTGAGTTGGCAGAATTGAAGAAGCAATTGCAAGAGTTGCTGGATAAGGGATTTATTCGCCCAAGCACTTCGCCTTGGGGGTGTCCAACATTATTTGTGAAGAAGAAGGATGAAAGCTTGAGGCTGTGTATAGATTACCGCCCTCTTAATGCGGTAACTATCAAGAACAAGTATCCTTTGCCTCGTATTGATGTTCTTTTTGACCAGTTGGTCGGGGCCAAGGTATTTTCCAAGATAGACCTTCGCTCTGGCTACCATCAGATCAAGATACGAGCAAGTGATATTCCGAAGACGGCATTCTCAACCAGATATGGGCTATATGAATTCTTGGTGATGTCATTCGGGCTGACAAATGCACCAGCATACTTCATGTATCTGATGAATTCTGTTTTCATGCCGGAATTGGACAAGTTCGTGGTGGTTTTCATCGATGATATTTTGGTGTACTCAAAGAACGAAGAAGAACATGCCGGACATTTGCATGTAGTGCTTCAACGTCCGCGAGAGCACCACCTTTATGCCAAGTTATCCAAGTGTGATTTTTGGCTAAAGGAAATCAAATTCTTGGGTCACACTATCTCTCAGGCTGGAATAGCTGTTGATCCTGATAAAGTGCAAGAGGTGATGAACTGGAGGCCACCAACAATTGTTCGCCAGATTCAGAGTTTTCTGGGATTAGCTGGTTATTACCGAAGATTTATTCCGGACTTCTCTCGAATTGCGAAGCCTATAACTGAGTTGCTAAAGAAAGAAGTCAAGTTTGTGTGGAGTTAGAAGTGCGAAGATGCCTTCCATGCATTAAGGCAGCATCTGACCACAGCACCAGTATTGGCGCAACCCGATAACAACAAGCCTTTTGATGTATATTGTGATGCCTCGGGCACCGGGCTAGGTTGTGTCTTGATGCAAGACAACCGAGTCATTGCTTATGCCTCAAGAGCACTCAGGCCTCATGAGCAAAATTATCCCACTCATGACCTCGAGTTAGCAGCAGTGGTTCATGCATTGAAGATGTGGAGGCACTATCTAATGGGAACCCACTGCAACATCTTCACTGACCATAAGAGACTTAAGTACATTTTTACTCTGGCTGATCTCAACATGAGGCAAAGAAGATGGCTAGAGCTGATCAAGGATTATGACCTGGAGGTACATTATCACCCAGGAAAGGCTAATGTGGTAGCAGATGCCTTGAGTCGAAAGTTGCAATGCAACTGTATTCTGATGGATTCTCGCGTTAACACCTTGTGTGATGAGTTGAGCAAGATGCAAATTGAAGTGATTCCTTCTGGTTCTTTGTCTCACATTTTTGTTGAGCCAGCTTTGCAAGACCAGATTATCATGGCCCAGCTCAGTGACAAGGGAGTGCAGATTATCAAGAAGAATCTCCATCAGAAAGTTGAGAAGTATAATTGTTTCCGCCAGGATGAGAAAGGTGTGCTATGGTTCAAAAGCAGATTGGTGATTCCTAAGGACCAGGACCTCAAGAGGAAAATTTTGGATGAGGCTCATCTCTCCAAATTCTCTATGCATCCGGGAAGCACCAAGATGTACCATGATCTGAAGCCTTTGTACTGGTGGACCAGAATGAAGAGGGAGATAGCCCAGTATGTATCAGAATGTGACACCTGTCAGAGGATAAAGGCAAGCCACTTGAAGTCAGCTGGAGCCTTGCAACCACTGTCCGTACCTTCGTGGAAGTGGGACGACATCAGCATGGATTTCATTGTGGGTCTGCCCAACACCTCTCGTCATCATGATTCAATTTGGGTTATTGTGGACCGATTGACGAAAGTGGCACATTTTCTTCCTGTGCACACCACTGATAAGGCTCAGAAATATGCAGAATTGTATATTGACCGGATCGTGTGTTTGCACGGATTACCTCGGACCATTATTTCTGACCGAGGAGCCCAATTTGTTGCCAGATTTTGGGAACAATTGCAAGAGTCTTTGGGAACCAAACTAATCAGGAGTTCAGCTTACCACCCATAGACTGATGGTCAGACGGAAAGGGTAAACCAAATTCTGGAGGATATGCTAAGAGCTTGTGCGATCGATTGTGGCAAGAACTGGGATAAGCACCTCTCCTTGGCAGAGTTTGCTTATAACAATAGTTATCAATCCAGCCTAAAGATGGCACCTTTTGAAGCTCTCTATGGAAGAAGGTGCAGGACACCACTCAATTGGTCTCAACCTGGTGAGAGAGAAGTTTTTGGACCTGACTTAGTGACTGAAGCCGAAAGGAAGGTCAAGCTAATCAGGAAGAATCTAGAAGCTGCTCAGGCCAGGCAGAAGAGTTACCATGATAAAAGAAGGAAACCTCTCCAGTTCGAGGTGGGAAGTTTTGTATACCTCAAGGTATCACCCACCAAGGGAGTGCAGAGGTTTGGGATCAAAGGCAAGCTAGCCCCTCGTTACATCGGACCTTATGAGATCATAGAAGCATGTGGACCCGTGGCATACAAGCTGAAGTTACCTTCAAAGATGTCTGCCATTCACAGTGTATTCCATGTATCTCAGCTAAAGAAGTGTGTTCGATTGCCGACCGAGATCATAGCAGAGCCAGAATTGGAGATAGAGCCAGATCTATCGTACCAAGAGTACCCCTCCAAGATTCTGGATTGGAAAGAAAGATCAACTCAGGCTAAATCGATCAAGATGTACAAGGTCCAGTGGAGTAATCACTCAGAGGAGGAAGCTACTTGGGAAACCGAGGAATTCTTGAGATCCAACTTTCCCGATTGCCTACCTAAGGAAGCTGGTACGTAATCACCCCCAACCCCTCCTCCTGCCCTTCGAATCTAATTTCCAAAAATATGATCTTAATTCAGAATGAAGTAACTGTGAAGTAAAACTTAAAAGGACTTCCTTCTGAAGTTGCAAAGAGAATGACATTCGAAGAGCAGTTTTACCCTAATAATAGCAACACTCACCCATTTCCTATAAGTCTCACCCTTCGCTTCACCCTGAGAGGACTCTGGCCCGAATCTCAGGACGAGATTCCTTTAAGGGGGAAGGCTGTGACACCCCAGTGTCACCTAGGGTTTCTTTCAAATACCAACCCAAGAACCATTATTTCATGTGAATCAAAGTAAGCATGAGCATCAAATTAACATAAGTAACAAAGAATCCACCAAGTATATACTTAAAAGTATCATGATCAAAACAATTAAGTCTTTTAAAAAAAGGTAAGAATGTGCAACCCTAATAAAAACCCTAAGTGAGCCCTATAAGCAAAATGCAAGAAAATAAGAAAAAGGGGATGAAAAGTTTAAAATTTTGACTTGAGACAATTATAAAAATTAAAGTATATTTAATGAGCAACAAGAAAGGTTGAGAAAGCTTAGCCAAAATAACTCAAATAAATCCCCAAATCAGCCCTTGAACTATGAACCCTTGGAGAAATTCAGATTTCTGAATTTCTGAATTTCAGACCTCTTCCCAAAGATCATCTGCGTTCTCTGTTTTTCGAAACTCGAAGCCAGGAGATCCAAATATCAAAGTTGTGCCAAATTCCCTTGAACACATCCTGGAAAAGTTTGAACTCAAACCAAATTCATTTGACATGGTTTTGGCGCAGTTTGACCTCGGGACCAGGCATTCTGACACTGGCACCTTGGTGACGCTACAACTCCCTGTCCCTAGCCTAAAACCGCGCGACGTCCATACACAAAAGACAAAGCTTGGTCAGGTGAACAAATCCTTCACAGCGATCTTGCCCAAATTCGTGGAGATTTGCACCCAATCGACGCTTGAACATGGGCAGAGGCAACGGGAACACGTGTTCGACCGTGGCTGACACCCCCGGTTCACGCCCGTTCGCGCACCGCGCCTCCCAGTGCACGCCCGCGCGTGCTCGCCGGTCCACGACCGCCCGTGCACCGCGCCGTGCCTATAAAGCCTTCCCAGGCGCGCCCCACTTCGCCCCGCACTCACCAGCACCGGCCGACCACTTTCCCTTAGCTCCGGTGAGCTCAATTCCGCCCGCCATTGCCGCCAGAGCTTCGGCCACCGTGGCCAGCCCACTCTAGCCATCCGCAAGTCGAGCCAGTGCTTCGGCTAGCTCCGCCAGTAGCCCGTGAAGCTCGCCAAGCCCTCGGACCCGGCCGGACTTCACCGGAGGCCCGAGATCGACCTCACCGGACTTCGGTCTTCCGCCGCCGCGCGTGGACCGAGCTATCCAGTGAGTCTCCGACCAATTCCTTGCACCCATATCTTCTCTGGCATCCCGTGAACCTCTCTGACCCATCCAATTGCTCTATCTCGCCGTGACCAGGCCGGACTCCTCGCCGCCGACGAGCATCCCCGCCTGCGCGCGTGGACCGACCGACTCCGGCCATCTCCGACGGCGACCCGCACACCGTTGTGATCCCCGAGACCTCCCCTACGTCCTCGACCACTTCACCGGAGCAATCTTGCCGCCGGTAAGCCCCTCCGCCCTTTCTTCCGCCGCGGTTACTGTTTAAGATAGAAGAAGGACCTCGGGTTAGGATTTGTAGAACCCGAGGGGTTTTCTGTAATGTCAGTGACTCATGTGAATAGTAGCTTAAGGACTGATTCGCGAGGAAAACTTAAAAACCCGCCAGGGACCCTAGTGCAAAGTGGATTTCCATTAAACCAATTCTGTTATTCTTTTTAAAATGACCAGAGAACTTAGAAAACCCATAACTTGATGAATTTTTAATAAAAAAGTTGTCAAACTAATTTTGCTAGCTTCTGAATATTATGAACTATCATTTAAAAATGATAAACCCTATGCTTTCTGTTCTGAATTTTTGAGTTTAAAATTAAAAACAGAAACCCACCAAACCTAGTTTAATTAAGGAAAATTAGTTTTTCTTCTGTGCTGAACTTAGGAAAATTTGTAGATGATCAAACCTCATTTAGACACTGTTTAAAAATAGTAAGAACCCCAGCATTAGAAATTATGATGTAGTTATTCATTTAAAGCTATTTTGCCCAAAACTTAAAGAAAATCAGAAAGGCATTGGAAATTATTGAACAGTGATTAAGATTATTTTTCCTAGTTTGCTTATGTAACAGAGAACCTAGGAAAAATATAGAGACCGTTGATTTGGACCAGTTTTAAATTAAAATGTTTTATTTAGCCTTATTTGGACTGAAAATCAATTATTAGAGTAGCAAAACTATAACCAAAGTAAATAATAAAAATCCAGTGGGCTTACAACCACGAGAGCCCCACTACAAAAATAAAGAGCACCTCAGCCCAGCTTTTTAAGTAAGGAAAATAAATACAAAGTGATAATAAGGCATTTTCCAAATAAATCATGAACAACCCCTATTAATGTGATAATGGGCAACCAAAAATTATCTCAGTCCCTGATGAGATAAACTACCAGAGAAAAATGCAAACCCATGAAAAAGAAGCAAACTCACACCTATTGCTAGTGATTTGTGAGAAAGGCCACTTAATTCAAATAATGCATACCACCCTTCCCTTAAGCAAAAAGATGCCAAACTTCATAATAATTGCTCTTGCACAAAATAATAACCAACAAAAATAAGAACTTTGTTGTTTGATATTTTTCAAATATAGTGGTAGTAGAAAGCACCCATTTGGCTAGAAACTTGAGAAAACCATAGAAAAATAATTAAAAGGTATTAATGACTAGAAATTTGCATCAAGTCATATTATAAAACCTAAAAGCCAGAAAAAATGAGTTTTAGAGAATTACCCACTGTTAAATAATAGTTGTAGTTCAAAGCACCCCTTCTGCCCTAAAATTTGGTAATTTTGTCCAGAGCAAACCATTCACTTTCTGATCCCCAAATTTTGAGACAGAGAATCATACACCAGTACCCAGCCACTGTAATTTTTGCAGAATTTTTAGAATTTTATAAAATCAACTTGTAGTTCAAACCTACTCCAAAACATTAAAGAGAATAAAAGAAAAGGGAAGAAGAAATAAACCTCACCCCAATAAGTCTACTTGAGAACTTATCAATTCTCCCTAAGACTTAAAAGGAATTCAGTGGAACCCCAAAAATTAAACCTACTACTTACCTTAGCTAAGTTTAAACCAATTTACCAAGTATACCACCCAAGGGTCTTACATAAGTAAAGTTAACTTTGTTTAACTCAAGAAGATCATACACCTTTAAAGTTGTAATTTCTAAAAGCACATATCATATCATGCACTTATCTTACGCATTGCATTCATTAGATTGTAATCTTGCCGACGGAGAGTACGTGCTCATCCCCGAGCAAGGACCTGTCCAAGAGGAGGACCAGGAGCAGGCTTCAGAGGCTGCTATTGAGGATCTCCCCGCAGCCCCAGCAATTGAAGGCAAGCCCCGGTTTATATGCATAACCGTATTATTATATGCTACTTTACTACACTTAATGCTTGTAGGATTGTAATGTGCACTTAAGTGTAGGAGTTGCTTGAAACCTCTAGTTGCATGAACTTAGGATTCCTTTTTGAGATGAATACTAGTATGCTAGGTCAAGTAGCTGCTTGCTAATCAGGATCTCGGTAGAAGTCGAGTGATTTTTCTAGCACTCGCGCGAGGTCAGGAATTGATTGTATTCATCTTGATAACGGGATCTATGTTGGTCTATGGACTTGGATCCAGGGAGGATGCCTTGTCCATGAGACGGGAAAAATGAATTAAGGATTAATGTGTGGATACCTGAGTCAAGCTTTTGAACGTACTAAGCACATGCCGGGAAAAATGGTAACCGGTAAACCTAGTACCTGATTGAAGCCGGGCGCGGACTTTATCCCTCATGCGACCTGAGACTGGGTCTCCCATGCTAGCTATGGTGGGTACAAGTGCGGTCACTGCACGGCGGCAGCCGGGGTCAGTGGAGCATTGTATGCCAAGGCGGTGAGGCCTGGACGCGAACGGGGAATCGATGGGGACGGTTGACATGTGTGGGGTCAGAGTACCCTAACATGTCGTGTGTTTAGGTTTACCTTGCAAGGTTAAAACTCAATTCGAATCGTCTGCTTCTCACAGCTAATGAGACTGCTTGACCCCTTGTACTGCATCGAGTAAGAAGTGAAATGTGGTTACATGAGATAATTTGTCGATTGAACTAATTGATTGTTACCATGTATGCTTAGAAGGAGCAAATCTAGCTAAGTTAATGATGATAGAATTTGAAAAGCTAAAATTTGCTTTTAGAAACAGCTAGTGCTTTTGGCAAACCAAACCCCTCAGCCAAACAGCTGCATAGTCTAGAGGTAGAGGAGTAGACTCCTCACACCGGTTAAGTCTAGCTGAGTATTAGTATACTCAGCCTTGCTTGTGGCACAATTTTTGCAGGTACCATTCAGGAAATGGTTGATGGTGTGACTTGGCCTACCACCCTGCCACCGGGTTGGACGGTCGAGTGGGATGTTGCTCCGGCAGGAGAGGAGCATGAGGAGTAGTGGGCTAGGCCTTGCCCATTTCCTCATTACCGACGACATCGATTATCCGCTGCACTTTATTTTGTGAACTTTATTTGCTACTCAAAACTCCGATTTATGTAATAACTCAGTACTTAATTTGAAGTTTCCTGTTTTATTGTATTTCTTCTGTGACTCACCTTCGAGTGAGATTGTCGAATTTGATCCTGGTTAAGTGGCTCTATCAGACTAGATCTGAAGGACTGACGGGTTATTCTGATTTAAGTGTGTTACGGCCCCTGAGGCGTGACATGGGCACTTAAGCTGGAATAATTCGGGTGGTTCTACCACACAAACGAAGTATGAAAATGTGAAATTGTACCAATTTAAGGAATTATTCATACTCAAAAAGTATACTAATAGACATGCTATGCAATATTTTAAGCCAAGATTCTTGAGAAGTTAGCATGTTTGACTCATACCTCTCTAAGTTGTCTTCAGACTCACTTATGACATCACCACAAGAGTTATTAATCAAATATTTAGAGATTCTTTAATCATCACCACAAGTGCAACCTTATGATGTGACTTAAGATATTGCATATACAAGCACACACTAGCATGTAAGAGCCTAGATACAAAAATGTAATACAATAGTTCATGGTGTGACACACCTTTGTTCTACGCCACATGGTCTCCATTAATCATGAATTTCCATCTTAGCTTTTGATAGGCTTGACATTTCAAAGAGAAACTTATCCTCTTCAAACGATCAAGATAAACTCATTTTCATTTCTATGGAACCATTCATCCTCATTTGATGTTCTCCAAGGTGTGAGACTACACAACATGAACTTGAAAGAAATCATTAGTCTCACAAGATATACGCTAAACTCTCCCTCAATTTGTGCATGCAAAAGTACACAAAGTACACTTATGCATATCAACAATACGAGGTTAAAGGAGATGTTTGCACTATATATTGGTTTAACATAACATGCTTTACATAGATGATGAAAATTAAACCAATTGAAAGTTTAAGAACTTAAAGTATATCAATTGAAATTCTGAAGGGTAAAGCATGCTAATATGAACCTCAAACCTCATAATGAAGGATATTATATGATTATGTCACTACTTCTTCATTATTTGGTTTATCAGATAGTTCAACTTCCTTCTTGATTCACTATGATTTCTTTTCTCTTTATGATTTCATCCAACCAAGCGGTCTTGAACTTCATTCATCTTTGTTTGGTTCGATCATGCTTGATATGAGACCCATTGAAACTCAATGATTGAAAGAACCAAGTCTCTTATATTTGTAGATTTTGAATCCATCTTGAAAGAACTTGGAAGGACCTTGTTGAAACACTTAGAAAAGAGAGCATTAAAAAAACACAAGAGAGGGTTTCACAAATGATGATCCGTATATGTGGATGGCAAATTAATCATCATTATTGAAACCCAAAAGGATAGACTAAATTCCTTTAAATTAGTGCACATATATAGTTGATGTCAAAGTTATATGCACTATTGAACATTTTATATTGCAAGGAATTTAACCTATACTATGGTACATCCTACTAAGGATAGAATACTAAAACAACCGAAGGAGAGGAAGTTTTCATACCTTGGTCTCTTATCAACTTCATCTTACTTTAGTTGAATAGTATCCTTTAAGCTTGTGATTCATCCAATTTAAAACAAGCACCATCTCTTAACATAGATTTTCTATGGATAAACTCAACACAAGAGATGGCATCAGTAGCACAAGCACTAGTTTCTTATTTAGCAATCCTTTATATGTGGAAGGCAAGCGAGTTGCTAAAATAGAGAAACCTCATAATATGGACTAAATTTCCCTTGAGCCCTCATGCACAATATATTTTGAATGACATGGATAATATGCATGGTTGTTCAATGAAGTCTAAAGGGCTGACTTAATCCATATTATGGTAAGTGTGTAATAAAGAAGAATCAAATCCAAATTAACTAGATAGAGAATATGTCACATAATTTTGGATTGTTGACCATATGATAATATTCATTCATCTTCCAATTGGACCTCTATTTCATAATCAACAACTGATGTATATCCTTAAGTGCTTCTTTTTCCTTAGTGGCTACACAAGTCACAAAAGAGATAAGATTTGAAAATAATATGCACTTGAGATTTAGTTGTTACCACCCTTGCTACTATCTCCAAATATGATTTATACATTCATTATCGAGCACCCAACTTGATCCGTTGAAGGAGTGATCCTGCAAAACAAGTTTAAGCTTCATATCTTGGTACCCAATTTGAATTGGGTCCTTTGAGATTAGTAGTAAGAGCCTTGAGTACCCACACAATCCTTATTATGGCCTTTCTCTTTGTTTAGGCACCCACATATACTTGACAACCATCTTACATGGTTTCAAGTCAATATTTAATCATACAGATAAAAGCTAGAGTTAAGAATAGGAGCCTTTTCTCCTTTTCTTGATACATCATTGTGTTGCCTTCTTGATGATGAACCTAGCTTGACCTTGGGTGCACCTAGCTTATCAAGGTTAATCGCACAAGCATTCATATCATAAAGACAAGTTATGCATGTAATTTACAACTTAGTGATCCAATTCAATGTGAAGGATATGGATACCAATTGAAGTAGATTTCTAAGATATCAAAATATGGGTTTCCAAAATTTAGAGAGTGTGGATCACTAATTGTACCTTTTACAGTTTAAAAATCATATCCATGTTAGTGCATATGTATGAGATGAATATCAACAAAAAGGATTCTTAACTTTTAGATTTAACGATAAGGGAATTTTAAACTGCATCAAGATTAGCTATTTAAAAAACAAAGATTACAATCCATATGAATGAGATACAAATTTACCATTTTGGATTGTCTTAGTATAGCTTACTCAAGGGAAACTTATTCTCTACGACACAAGATATATACTGTTCTCCCACTAGATATGTGCATCAAGTATTTGAATGACTTACCACATGCACTTTCAATTCAGTTAAGAGTCACATGAGGAGTACATTACATATAATGGTCAAGGCATGACAAATTTGCAATGAATTAACTTATGCCTAAGAATACTTACCACCATATAGAACGTACCATTTGTTATACCAATTTGACAGATCTTACTATCTGTGGTGGTGTCACCTTAGTATTCTTCTTTTCATCATTTGTGGAGACTTCCTTCTTTATTATCTCTTTTCTTTTTAAAACTAGTCGATAAAACACTTTGAAAAGAGGTATTAGTAGTACAAGGAAGTATTTAATGAATGATGATATCTATATATGAATGACAAACAAATCATCATTTATGAGGCATAAAGGCATAAATTAAATTCCTTTTAAATTAATGCACATGGACGAGTGAATTAATAATATGCACCAATTTACAAATTTAAGCCAAAAGGAATTTAACGTTCATATTGACATTTCTTTCCATAAAATAGATTATTACCACTTGAAAGGAACTATTATTGGTCACATACCAAATGAAACAACTAGTTCCATACCTTTGCCTTGAGCATTCCTAATCTTTCTTTTAGGTGAACATTAACCTTTAATGCTTGTGATTTTACCAAATGAAAGAGCACAATCTCTACTTATGAATTTCCATGAAATGGCTTAAAAGAGATTGCATTAGAAACACAAACAATAGTTTCCTATTTAGAAACCTCTAGTATATGAATGACAAGAAGGTTACTAAAATAAGGAAACCTCATGATATGAACTAAATTGCCCTTACAAGCATCATGCATAACACCAAAATTAAACAAGGTGAAAAAACATGATTATTTAATTAAGTTTACATGGCAAGTTTAATTCATAGCATGGTGAGTGATTAATGTAGAAGACTCAAAACCAATTTAAAGGAGAATGAATACATCACATAGTATTGGTTCAATCTTATTTGAATGTTGAATGACACACTCCATTTGAGAAACACATTCTCATGTTCTGAGACTACATAAACACTTAGATAGAAACATTAGTCTCACAAGTCTAGTCATATAGAGAATTCCCCTTTTGGTAAGTGCTTTAAGAATTTGAATTTCTTACTTAGGACTCTATTCATTTAAGAACATGGGATAATCCTCTTTATGTCTAGGTCATGGCAATAATACGATAATAAATTGGAAATATGCCACAAGATACATACAACTAATTTAAAGCATGTAGATTGTCACAATATAAAAATATAAACTTGCAATCTACCATATGATTGGAACTTTTCCAAGACAAGGTAAAATATTTTAAGTTCATTCTCAAGTGCTTCATTTTTCCTATGTGGCTACAAAAGACACGAGGGAATATACTAATTAAAAACAATGTGCACTTAAGATTTAATTGTTACCATCCTTTGGATATCACTTGGTTGTAGGCCTTTTGCTTGATTCTCACAACGATTAATCCTTATTCCCTACAACACAGGTTCTTGCTAGAGATGAATATGAAGTTAGTGATATAACAACACAATTCATCTTTGGGCCAATCTTAAAAGAATAGTCAATGTAAGATTGATAGCTTGAGATAAGGATTGAGTTAAACTTCTCAAGCACCACAAAGCTTCATATTATCTCTACGTACCTGCAAAAACTTATTAAGTATATTTTGGTACCCATCTCACGATGGGTGTCCATCAAGGTTAGCCAATAAGGACTTAGGCACCCAAATAGCCTTGGTCCTAGAATGTGGTGAACTCATCACCTTTCTAGCACAAGAGTCAAATTTGGGTCTCCTAAGCAAATCTGAATGTATTGACAAGTTAGGCTTAGGGGTTTTACCCTTTGGACAAACCTTGAATAGATGACCTTTTTTACGGCAATTATAGCAAATGTAGTGCTTGTCCTTGCAATGCATTTGCCTTTTGCTTTCATCTTTCTTGATAGTGCAAGGTCTTGGTTCTTCATGTGGGGGCATGAATCAATTTCATGACCCTTCTCCTTGCATCCATAGCACCTTCTATCACTTCCCTTTGATCTTTCTTTGTTGAAGCACATAGGTACATTGTTAGAGCAAATAGTATGAGCATTAATTTTCTTACCATGAATTTTGCTCATGCCCTTCTTGGAAAGCTTGGTATTCTTTTGAAGGGGTTTTGTGCATGCTACAGTTGTCCCCTTCTCAAGCTTTTTCACCATATTATCATGATTATCTTGAGAAGGTTGAGCATGACACTTTCCCTTCAATTGAGTCAAGCTCCTTCTTAGCCTCTCATTTTCTTCCTTGAGCTCATTGTTTTCTTTTCCATGGGAAACATTACTTGTTCCTGAAAATTCTAGCTCAATGGAAGATTGGCTTTCTTGAGAGCAACATTTGTTAGCACATGATAATATAGTTTCTATTTGAGTACATGTGCATATGTGAGGTTGGTATGATTTCAAATTAGTTAACACAACCTCATCAGCCATTTCTAACATGATATGTGAATCCATAAGTTTATTATGAGAGCACACAAGCACATCATGTTTTTCTTGCAAAGCTAGATTTTCAATATTTAGCTTTTCTATTGTGTTCTTGAGCATAGCATTTTTCTTTTCCAATTGAGCAATATATGATGAATGGTTAACAACTTTAATTTGCTCAATTGAAATGTGTTCATACCTTTGGACTAAATCATCATGAGAGCACTTTAGCTTCTCATGCTCTTTGGTCAACTTCTCTAAGTCTTCAATTTTTTCTGATGAGGAAGTCTTCTTGCTTATGAAGCATTTCTTTTTGTTCTTCTGCTCTTTTCATGAGTTTGAGCAAGCTCATCCGATTTTTCTTGCTTAGCTGAGCGAAGAATTGTTGAAGATCATCCTCATCTTCGCTATCACTTTCTTGCTCTTCCTCATCCTCACTTTTGCTTTCACTGTCAATCCCATTAGCAATAAAGCACATATGAGAAGTGGATTTGAAAGACAAACCTTGTGAAGAGGTGGATTTGTCGTTTGGTCTCCATCGATCATTTTCTTCTTCAATCTTGTTCTTCGCCTCATCATCCTTCATTTTGAGAAACATCCTTTCGACGATTCTCATGGCAAGGTCTATTGCCCTAGGATCAACATCTGCACCAAAAGATGAAGTCGAGGCAACCTCAACTTTTTCAAGCATAGAAGCACTTTCATTTCTTAGTCCCCCTGACATGATCTTTTCCTCACGCGGTTAAGCGTTAGAACGAGGATTAGGCTTTGATACCAATTGAAAGTTGCCTAGAGGGGGGTGATAGGCAAGTTAAAACTTTTTCAACAAAAACTAGAAACAAAATGGGTAAAACCGGCTCAGCCAGTGTCAAAACCGGTTCAACCGGTTTGAACGAGCTCAGCTAAAGAATAAGATATAAAATGAATTGATCTCGAAATTCACCCAGTTAACTTTGGAAATGAGATGTTCTAGATAATCCACAGGGTTCAAAGTAGTAGATCTGAGAAGGGCACTTCTCAAAATCCACACACCAAAAAGATATGAACAAATCTTCCACGGAAGGGTGAGAGAACGAAGAACACGAATAAGCACAATGAACAAGAACACAAGAGACACAAGATTTATCCCGAGGTTCGGTCACACCACCAAGGTGCCCTACTTCCTCATTGAGGCGCCCACAAAGAGCCAGGTCTCTTTCAACTCTAATCGTCCCTTCACCGACCACAAAGGTCAAGCCCACAACTAATCTTTGCTCAACGAGCGGGTAATACAAACTTTCTTGTGGTCTTCCACAAGATTTGGAGACTCACAAGAGACACCTAGTCGTCTAGGAGCTAGAAGCTCTAAGAGTAATGAATCCACAAAAAACTCGATGTAGTACCAAAGCTCGAATGAAGAAGAGCAAGAGAGATTTAGATATGAAGAAAAAAAACCGCAGCTCTCAAACTCACTCAAAGATTTCTCTCCAAAGATTTGAAATGGGAGAGGCAAGAGATGTGTGAGAGAGAGTGGGAGGTGTTCTTCAAGTTAGAAATGGAGTTTGGGTCGTGCTATTCTTGTGGGGAGAGAGGTAGGAGTGAGTATATATAGGGGGGCTTCAAAACTAGCCATTGGACTGATTTTGGCTGTGGAGGACCGGTTGAACCGCCCCTAGGACCGGTTCAAACGCCTGGGGTAGGCTGACAGTCAGTCTGCCAGTCAGACTGGCAGAGTGCAGGCCAGACTGCAAAAACAGGTCCTGACACCGGTTGAACCGCCCCTAGGGTCGATTCAACCGCCTGGGGGTCAGACTAGCAGTCAGTCTGCCAGTCAGAAGGTCAGACTGGTCAGGTGACCCTAACACCGGTTGAACCTCCCCTAGGACCGGTTCAACTAGTTTTGACTAGTGAGGTCCGAGAAAAAAACCCAGCTGAACTTTCCCTGGACCCCGGTTGAACCTCTCTGGACCCCGGTTGAACTTGCCCTAGACCCCGGTTGAACCTGCCTGGACCCCAGTTGAAGTTCAGCTGGAGTTGAGAAAGCTCAACTCAGATGAAGTTCAGTTCAGCTGCAGCTGAAGAAGCTCAACTTAGCTGAAGTTCAGCTCAGCTATAGTTGAAGAATTTCAGCTGCTTTTCAACAAGAACACTCTAGGTTTCTCAAACCTAACCATGGTCAACCATAGAACGTTCAAGAGATTTGGTTTTCAAAAAATAGCTTTTGAATATAGAGGCTTGAGCTTTGGCAAACACCAACCTTCTTTTTGGATCCCCCTTTATAGTACGACGATTCCTATACTCAAGTTAAATAAAATAAAATTAAGTAAACTCCTTGAGTAATTGGCGTCTCATGTGTGATTTCGCCATGGCATTGCTTCATAAGGATCACAAACATCTTTGTCTCACCTTTTGAAGCAAACACAACTCAAACCCTGTGACTTGTACCATATCACCTTTTATGAGTCCAAATCATGGCTTCAAGTCACCGTACTGATGCATCAACATGTTATAACTCTTCATAGCTGATTAGTTGATCGACTTAGTGCAAGTACTCTCTTCTTCACCTTAACCATGGTACCTTGGTCCACAAGCCGTCGTTTGGCCTTCACCTTCGCTTAGTTCCCGAAGCCCTTTCCTTGCTATCTTCACCCTATCAAGCCATTATTGAGTCACATCATATTGAGCATCCATTAAGAGAATCATTTCTTCAATATTGTGAACCTTGCTTGAATGTCTTCTAGATATAACTGTTAAGATCAATCAAGCTTTAGTTTGATTCTCATAGAAGCATATATGGACTGATAGTAATATGGACAAGCCAATTCATGATTCCTCATATCTTATTCACTTTGGCTTGACCAATCCTCTTAATCACTTCATCCTCTATTATGATCATATGTATGTAGTGATTTCTCAGGTCTTGTCCATATATTCAAACCGATATAGAGATCATATTATATCCATTTGCATTGTCTCACTGGTTATTTAACCTTGTGATGAACCTTTGTTCAATGATCATTTAAATGTTCATCATACTGAATTTCATGTTCAACACTTAGCAAACTTGTTAGACCTTTAAATGTGTTGTTATCCAAATCACCAAGACTCACAAAAGGGATGAATGCACTTTCAGGATACAACTGTCTTTTTACTCATATAGGTGTTACTGTCTTTAGAAGAAGTGATGATTCAATAGCTTTTATGGGAGTGCTAGAGGGTCAGCTATACTTAGTTGATTTTAATCAAGCTAAACTAGTCACTTGCTTAATTGCTAAGACTAACATGGGTTGGCTCTGGCATCGCCGACTAGCCCATGTTGGGATGAAGAATCTTCATAAGCTTCTAAAGGGAGGGCACATTTTAGGACTAACAAATGTTCATTTTGAGAAAAACAGGGTTTGTAGCGCATGCCAAGCAGGAAAACAAGTTGGTCCACACCATCCACAAAGAACATAATGACGACTGACAGGCCGCTTGAGCTACTCCACATGGATCTATTCGGCCCGATCGCTTATATAAGCATCGACGGGAGTAAGTACTGTCTAATTATTGTGGTTGATTATTCTCGCTTCACTTGGGTATTCTTTTTGCAGGAAAAATCTCAAACCCAAGAGGATTCTTAAGACAGGCTCAAAATGAGTTCGGATTAAGGATCAAAAAGATAAGAAGCGATAATGGAACGGAGTTCAAGAACTTTCAAATAGAAGGATTTCTTGAGGATGAGGGCATCAAGCATGAGTTCTCTTCTCCCTACACACCTCAACAAATGGTGTAGTGGAGAGGAAGAATATGACTCTACTGGATATGGCAAGGACCATACTTGATGAGTACAAGACACTAGACCAGTTTTGGGCAGAAGCAATCAACACTGCTTGCTACTCCATCAACCGACTCTACCTTCACCGAATCCTCAAGAAGACATCATATGAACTCCTCACTGGTAAAAAGCCCAATGTTTCATATTTTAGAGTCTTTGGGAGTAAATGTTTTATTCTTGTTAAAAGAGGTAGAAAATCTAAATTTGCTCCTAAGGCTATAGAAGGCTTTTTACTTGGTTATGACTCAAACACAAGGGCATATAGAGTCTTCAACAAATCCACTGGATTGGTCGAGGTTTCTTGTGACATTGTGTTCGATGAGACTAATGGCTCCCAAGTGGAGCAAGTTGATCTTGATGAGCTAGATGATGAAGAGGCTTCATGCGTCGCGCTAAGGAACATGTCCATTGGGGATGTGTGTACTAAGGAATCCGAAGAGCCCACATAAGCACAAGATCAACCGTCATCTTCGAATCAAGCATCTCCACCTACCCAAGATGAGGAACAGGCTCAAGATGATGGGAATGAAGACCAAGAGGATGAGCCACCTCAAGAAGAGGACAATGATCAAGGGGAAGATGAAGAGAATGAAGAGAAGGAAGATGATCAAGAAATTCAGGGTCAAAGACCGCCACACCCAAGAGTCCACCAAGCAATTCAACGAGATCACCCCGTTAACTCCATCCTTGGTGACATTCATAAGGGGGTGACTACTAAATCTCAAGTTGCTCACTTCTGTGAACATTACTCTTTTGTTTCCTCTATTGAGCCATACTGGGTAGAGGATGCACTAAGAGATCCGGATTGGGTGCTGGCAATGCAAGAGGAACTCAACAACTTCATGAGGAATGAGGTATGACATTTAATTCCATGTCCTAATCAAAATGTTGTAGGTACCAAATGGGTATTTCGCAACAAGCAAGATGAGCATGGTGTGGTGAATTTCGATGAAACTTATGCACCCGTAGCTAGGCTTGAGTCGATTCGTATATTACTTGCCTATGCTACTTACCATGGCTTTTAAGCTCTATCAAATGGACGTGAAAAGTGCCTTCCTCAATGGACCTATCCAGGAAGAGGTCTACGTTGAGCAACCTCCCGGCTTTGAAGATAGTGAGTATCCTAACCATGTTTACAAACTCTTAAAGGCGCTTTATGGCCTCAAGCAAGCCCCAAGAGCATGGTATGAATGCCTGCGAGATTTTCTTATCACTAATGGCTTCAAAGTCGGTAAACGGCTATCCAGCGCACTCCGCTATAATTCACCGGACTGTCCGGTGTGCCAGCGGGCAACGGCTATCCAGCGTGCAACGATCGACTCTGACGGATGAACAATGCAGAACAGTGCACGGTAGAAGTCAGAGCAGAAAGTCAGAAGGGCACCGAACTGTCCGGTGTGGCACCGGACTGTCCGGTGCCGTAAGAGGACAAAGCCCCCAACCGTCGACCAGGTTCCAGACCCTAACGGTTGGGTGACATGGCGGCTCACCGGACGGTGAACAGGACCTGTCTGGTGGTGCACCGGACGCCATCAGCCTCCCCAACGGCTACTTTGGTGGTTGAGGGCTATAGATACCCCTCCAACCACCACAACTCCAAGCATCCAAGATTTCTGAGTATCACATTCAATACAAGAGCTCTAACATTCACTCCTAGACACAATTCAAAAGATCAAAGCCTCTCCAAGTCCCAAATTCATCTCAAACACTTAGTGACTTATGAGAGAGAGATTTTGTGTTCTTTTGAGCTCTTGCTTCTTGGATTGCCTTTCCTCTTTCTCATTCTTGTTCTCAAGAGACTTGTAATCAAAGCAAGAGACACCTAAGAGTGTGATGGTCCTTGCGGGGTCTTAGTGACCCGATTGATTAAGGGAAAGGCTTACTCGGTCTAAGTGACCGTTTGAGAGAGGGAAAGGGTTGGAATAGACCCGGTCTTTGTGACCTTCTCAACGAGGACTAGGTTCTTTGAAACTGAACCTCGGTAAAACAAATCACCGTGTTCATTCGCTTGATTTCCATTTGATTTGTTTTTTCCCTCTCTCGGACTTGGTTTTAGTTCTAACGCAAACCCCGACTTGTAGTGTGTGTTTAAAGTTAAAATTTCAGATTATGCCTATTCACCCCCTCCTCTAGGCGACTTTCAGTTACGCCTTATATTATGGAACGGAGGGAGTACCTGTTGGGGACTTGTTCTCAAATGCTATGAATTAAGAAAAGACAACATAAAATGTTAAATATTAATGTCCCTCGTCCGCTGAAGCATTATCTCCCCAAGGATTTAATGGACTTCGGACGAAGGCCATGAGCAAAAGATTATGAAGGTCACACCTTCGTAATCAGACTTATAAAACAATGAAATACAAAATATGAAATATTAGAGAAAAATATACCAAAGACAGATAATATCATTAACATATTTTAGTATACAAACCTAAATATTATACATAATATTTGGGTATATTTATACCTTCGCCTTGTCAGAAAACAATAATTCCAGCGTAATGTGTCAGCGATTACAAGATTCCGTGAACAGTATAGGGGTATTGTTCACCTATTTATAGGCACAGGGCGCATCCTGTGTAAAATTACATTTATGCCCTTTACAATCGACTACAATAATGACACAAAACATCATGGGTCTTTAAGTCATTTTATCTTTAAGTCAGTTCACCCCTTCGTCTTGAGATCTGTCACTGTGCCAAAGCTTTATAGGTGATAGCTTCGGCGCTGCTTCTGAGAGGATCTGCCGAAGGTGTTCTCTTTCTTTAGGATCTTCGACTATGAAGCATACCCCAACAGTAGCCCCTTCGCGGTGCTAGATCATTTTTCGTAACGAGCTTGATCCGTGAAAAAGTCTTCTTGGCTTCGGGATGCCGAAGATCCGAAAAACACATTCCCTGAGCTCGTTGGCGAGAAACGACTAAAATAATCCGCGCGCGAAGTGGCCTCATCTTGCAGCAGTTACGCGCGCCCTGGCGATTCACCTTCTCGGACCCTGTGGCCCACCGTTCAGTGAGTGCGGGTGGCTATTTGTCCGGTGCGGAAGACCTTGACGATTCACCTTCCCACCTGCGGCACTATATAAACAGACGGATAGGTGTGAAGTTACCACAGCATTCATTGCTATTGCACTGTTTTGCTGCCAAAATATTGACAAAAACCGAAGCTTGTTTGGTGCATCCTCAACCAAAGTTATTTACTTTGCTCAAGCTTCGTAACAAGAAAGAGCTTTGGCAAAATAAAGAAAAATTTTCAACTTCATTCAAAAAACAAGAAATTCAATCATCAGATGGCCATAGTGCGTTCCACAGCTAGGGTTACGCGCGACGGAGAGGAAGCCAAAGGTGCTGAAACTGCCCCAATCTCCGAAGTGATGAAGCGCTCAGGGCTGGTAGCATCGGAGGATGCACCTGCCCTGAAACAGAACAGGCTGATGTTAAGGAGACTGAGTCTAAAGATGATTACAGCGCGGTGCCAAGTAAACCCAGCCACTTGGATTTCGGAAAATCCACCATCTCCGAAGATGATTTGCCTAAGCTGTTGAAATTGGGCTATTTCAGTGAAGCGAAGAAAGAGGTGGTTCGTTTTGGTGGGGAAGAGACTACCCCGAAGCCAGGAAAGGATGAAGTGGTAGTCTTCAAAAGTTTCTTTAAGGCTGGCTTAAGATTTCCTTTGAACAAGATGATTGCTGATTTATTGAAGAAGTTTGGGATCTACCTTCATCAGCTAACTCCTAATGCTATTGTCCGGCTTAGCGTTTATATCTGGGTCTCCGAAGCCAAGGGGTGGAGCCATTTGGCGAAGGCTTCTGCCGAGTGTACGAGCTTCATTATCAGACGAAAGCTAGAGGAGATGGGCTACATGAAAATTTTGGCTGCTACAATTTTGCCTATCGCAAGAACACAAAATTTCCAGTGATTAGCTACCGAAGCAAGTGGCCAGCTGGCTGGAAGTCTGAGTGGTTTTACGTCAAAGTTGACGAAGACAAGGAGAAGCTGGTCCAGAGTCCGCTAGAATTGATCTTCGGAGAGACCAGACACCAGGGATTCCAAGCCAAATTGCCCTGGCTGAATTTTTAGTTATTGTAGATCATATTGGCACTAGAGACTTAGTGTAAGAATTTTTGGCCTTTAGAGTGTTCCCAACTTTGAAGGAGTGGGACATGCCGAAGCTGAAGGGGGAAAAGAAGAAGGTGGAATTTATTCGGTTGCCTTACCATTATAAATTCAAGAAACATTTCAAAGTGCCTTGCCAAGAGTGGCTGGACACGATCGAAGTAATGTGCAATGAAATACTAGGTAATTACTCTAAAAAAGAAGATCAATTAATGACTGCGGCCTTTGGCACCCGTCCGAAGCGAAGGCTAAACCGAGTAATGGATGCTATGGACTTCGAGTATCCCGACTATGAGCGGTTAGACAAGGATGCCGAAGGGCAAAAGAGAAAGAGAGTGGCTGGTGCTCTGAATAAAGACGATGAAGAACAATTAAAAAGGAAAAGCTGAAGCCTGAGCCACAAACAGATGCTTCAAAGAAGAGAAAAGCTACAGCTCCGAAGCAGAAGGCAATTGATGAAGAAGAAGAAACTGCTGCAACACCCTCTGCCACGGACGTGGAGGAAATTATAAAGGTAATGACTGAATCTTTGCCTGTCAAGCTAAGTCCACTGGGGCCACATCTGACGAAGCTTTTCCAGAAGGAAAAGGAGCCCGCAAAAACGAAGAAGACAGCTAGGACAAAAAAGCAAAGAATCATTACAGTGACAGAAGTCATCGAAGGGACACCACCAGGAGCTTCAGCTCTGAAGGCGCCAGCTGTTGAGAGCACGACAGCCACCGAAGCTGCACCTTCGGAAGCCACAGCTACCGAAGCTGCCACAGCCGAAGATATTCATTTAGAGAGCACGATTGCCAATATTGATAAGATACTGCTAAACATGGCCACAGAAGAAGCTGCTGCAGCCACCAAAGAGACTATGACCCTAGAACCCGAGACGGAGAAAGAAATAGCCGAAGACACTTCGGAAGATGAAATTTTTAACTTTCAAAACTTAGTTGGTCAAGAGCTGACAAAGGCTGAAAAAGAAGAGCTAAAAGAATATGCTATATCTTGCGGATATCAGCCGGGAGCACTTCTCTTCGGTGGTATCGATGACGAAAAATTGGGCTGCATCCGGGATCAGACCGAAGCGAAGGTTATCGGTACTCTATCAAAGAGTATTGGTTTCCCGAAGCTCGAAACATATATTAACCGCTACTGACGACAACACATCGTCGGTAGTTTATTCTATTCCAATTTCAAGGTTAACTTTTCTTTAACTTTTATTATTTCAATAACGAAGATGTTTTCTAACAAAGGTTGTTTGTATGCAGAGTATGCTACTGAGTAAAGCTTTAAAAATGCAGCAAGATTTGGAAGATAAAAAACATGAAGTTATAATTTGAAAACTTAGAAAGCAAGATAAAAGACCAATCAACTGCTCTTGAAAAGAAAGACTTCGAGCTTCAGACAACCGAAGGCTTATTGGCAGAAGCCGAAGCTAAAATAGCAGAATTAAATACGAAGCTTCTCTCCCAGTCAGAAAGCTTCGAACAAGAAAAGCAGAAGCTTAATGCAAAATTTGAGGCCAAGGTCCAGAAAAGTTCAGATTTGAAAAAAATCATTGACAAGCCTTCAAAACAAATGTCTGGAGTTCAGTAATCGATGTGTTCAACGGCTGAAGCAAGTCTTCTATTCGGTTGGAGCCAGCAGCGAAAAATTTAATCCTTCGTCTAAAGACCTGCCAGGGGCCTTCGAACATATCGAAGGTGAAATTGATGACCTTGAAGAAGTTATAGCTGGACATGGTGACTTTTGTGCCCTGGTAGCTTCTCAGGGCACAGCTGTCGCCTTCTTGAAATCTGGCTGCGAACATGGAAAGGTTATCAATAGACCTAATTTCAGCTTATCACCAGCAGACCTGGATAATGTTCCCAACCTTGCCCGAAGCATAGCAAATAGATTTATAAAACTGGTATGGACAAAGGGTGGACGAAGCAAAGCTGGTGATGAAGCTCGAAGTCATCTTAAGCTGGTAACAAAATCATACCTTGTGCTTACCTCTTCCTTCGAACTTGAATTTTGCTTACAATACTTGAATACGTACAGGATGACGAAGCCGAGGCCGAAGCTAAAGAGTAAGAAGACGAAGCCGAAGTTTAATGGATGACGAAGTCGAAGCCGAAGCCGAAGCCGAAGCTCAATGGATACTAATGAAGCTTGAATAGATAACTGTAGAAAAAACTCTAAAAACCCTTGTAATAACCTTTGTAAAGAACAATGTAATTAATTTTTACTTTGTAAACTTTGTCCATACCTTGTAATATATTCTTACCTTTCTATCAATGTATAAAGTGCTTTGGTGTGAACGAAATTAGCATTTTTGAGCCGAAGGCGAAAAACACCTTCCCTTCTTTTCGTATAAAGTGAAGCATAAAGACTGCTTCTTTTTCTTTTTGCCGAAGCCTTATCTTTAGAGCCGAAGCGACTGCCTGTGTTATCATGATGATGATCCAATGTATGTCTAAATGAATGTTTATGAATGTAAATGTATGATGTAATGTATGATGCAAATGAATGTCCAAACACATACGAAGCCACAACCATATCCTTCATTCCCTTAGGAATAACCAAAGTCTTTTTGCCGTTTATTTTTCGGCTTCACCGCTTATTTTTCGGTGTATCAGCGCTGACTTTTCGCTATAAGTTCTGCATTCCCTTAGGAACGTCTTTTGAACTTCTTCGCCTTCTATTTCGGCGGTATCGCGTTGACTTTTCGCGTTTCGCCTTATATTTCGGCGGAATCAGCATTGACTTTTCGCTATAAGCTCTGCATTCCCTTAGGAACGACTTTTGAGCAGAAAACTTACACTGCGCTCCCTTAGGAACGGCTTTTTGTAGCTTCGTCGTGCTCTGCATCCCCTTAGGGACGTCTTTCGAGCCTCTCTCTGCTTTTCCTTTTCTCTTTGCACTCACTGGTGCATGCTCAGCTTTTACATTTACATCTTTGGGAGATATTGCTCTTGTAGAGCTGAAATAAGAAAAAGAGAAATTACATGCTATGGCCCCGTTAAAAACCTTTCTCCCCCTTTGGAAAGGAAAAGGGTGCCATAGGAAAAAACAAAAAGAAAACATCAAGCTACACATAATATCGCCGAAGCTCATCCGCATTCCAAGATCTAGGAATGTCGTTGCCGTCCATATCCTTCAATCTGTAAGAACCGGGTCTTGACGAAGATACTACCAGAAAAGGTCCTTCCCACTTCAACTGTAGCTTGCCTACTGTATCTGGGTTGGCAACTCTCCGAAGTACCAAGTGCCCTGGCCTGATATTTTTTAACCGAACTTTTCTGTCACGCCATTTTATTGTTTCGGCTTGATATTTATTGATGTTCTCCACAGCCTGAAGCCTGATCCCTTCTATAGCATCTTTTGCCACATAATAATCAGCTTCGTCCTCTGCCGCAACCACTGTTCTTATTGATCCTGCTTTAGCTTCTTCCGGGGTTATTGCTTCGTCACCAAACAATAATTTGAATGGTGTAAAGCCTGTTGACCTTGACATTGTTGTGTTGTGGCTCCACACCACTTTGATCAATTCATCTGGCCATTTTCCCTTGGGCTGATTGAAGATTAACTTCATTATTCCCGTCATTATAATGCCATTAGCTCTTTCGACAAGTCCATTTGACTCTGGATGTCTAACCGATGCAAAATGGATCTTCGTGCCAATTTGTTCACAGAACTCTTTGAAAACTTCGGCATCAAACTGTGCTCCGTTGTCCACAGTAATAGCCTTCGGCACTCCGAAGCGACAAACAATATTTTGCCAGAAAAATTTCTGAACAGTAACCGAAGTTATTGTGGCTAAAGGCTTCGCCTCAATCCATTTGGAAAAATATTCTACCGCCACCACAACATATTTTAAATTTTCTTGTGCTGGTGGAAGTGGGCCTAACAAATCAAGGCCCCACCTTTGCAACGGCCAAGTGGGCTGTATTAGCTGAGTCAAAGATGAAGGTTGTTTTTGATATCTTGCACATTTTTGACAACCTTCACATTTTTGGACTAATTCTGCTGCATCCGAAGCTGCCTTCGGTCAATAAAATCCTTGACAAAAGACTTTTCCCAGCAAGGGCCTAGATCCGATGTGAGATCCACACAGACCTGCGTGTATTTCCTTCATCAATTCTATACCTTCAGTTCTGGATAAACATTTGAGCAACGGAGAGCAGACTCCATGTTTGTATAACTCCCCTTCTATTATTACATATGGTCGGGCTCTTGCCTCTATTCTCTTATTATAAGCTTCGTCATCTGAAAGGCAATTGCCCTAGAGAAAGGATATAATCTCAGTTCTCCAATCTTCACTATGAACAGGAGATATATTGAGCACTGCTCTTTCAAGAAGTTCCACCGAAGGTGCTCTTATTGTCTCAAAGAATACTTTCGAAGGTAAGGGCAGCCCCTGTGCCGCTGATTTGGCTAACAGATCAGCGTGCTCATTTTCTCCTCGTGGAATATTGTTGACAGAAAACCCTTTGAAAGAAGCTTCAAGCCTTCGAACTGTATCCAAGTATTTCTCAAGCTTCGGGTCTCTTGCTCTACAACTCTTGTCAATATGCCCAGAAATAACTTGGGAATCGGTTTTAAGAACCGCCCTTCTTATCCCCATTGCCTTTAACTTCCGAAGCCCCAAAAGCAAAGCTTCGTATTCAGCAATATTATTTGTGCAGCTAAAATCAAGTTTCACTGCATAGCATGTTCTGACTTTGGAAGGTGCAACTAAAACAACAGCTGCACCTGCCCCGAAGGTTCCCCAGGAACTGTCGCAAAACACTGTCCAAGCTTCAGTTTCTTTACTTGCTTCTTCTTCTTGAGCCCCTGGCGTCCAGTCAGCGATGAAGTCTGCTAACGCCTGGGACTGGATCGAGGATCTATGCACATAATCAATGCTGAATTCGTTGAGTTCCACAGACCACTTTCCAATCCTTCCAGTAGCTTCTCTGTTCCTCATAATATCCTTCAAAGGCTGTGATGAAGGAACAATTATATGGAATGCTTGAAAGTAATGCCGAAGCTTCCTGGAGGCCATTAAGATAGCATATAGCACTTTCTCCAATTCTGTATAGTTTTTCTTTGATAAGCTGAGGACTTCGGAGACGAAGTATACTGGGGCTTGCTTTTTGATTTGTCCTTCAAGCTTTTCCTGCACAAGCGCTGCGCTTACTGCATAATGCGAAGCTGCCACATATAATAACAGAGGAGCCCCTGGCGTGGGTGGAGTTAACGTTGTTAGGTCTATCAGGTACTGCTTCAGCTCCTCGAAGGCTTTCTGCTGAGCTGATCCCCATTGAAAGACTTCGGCCGACTTCAGCACTTCAAAGAATGGTAAATTTCTCTCTGCTGATCTAGATATGAATCGATTCAGAGATGCCAGTCTTCCTATCAGCCGTTGAGCTCCCTTCTTTGTGCTTGGCGGCTCCATCCGAAGAATAGCTTCGATTTTATTTGGATTAGCTTCGATCCCTTTTGTTGAAACTAAACAACCAAGGAATTTCCCCTTCTTTACTTCGAAGACACACTTTTCTGGATTCAACTTCAGGCCAGCTTGCCTAAAGTTAGCGAATGTCTCCTGCAGATCAGCAATGTGATTTTCTTGCTTCGTGCTTTTTACTATGATATCATCTACATAAGTTAGCACATTTCTGCCTATCTGAGAATGAAGGACTTTGGCTGTCATTCTGCTGAAGCTTCCTCCAGCATTCTTGAGCCCCTCATGCATCCGAAGATAACAATATGTACCACTAAGGGTTATGAAGCTGGTTTTTGGCTCGTCTTCCTTCTTCATCCAGATTTGATGGTAGCCTGAATAATAATCTAGTAGACTCATGAGCTCTGACGAAGCTGCTGCATCTACTAGAGAATCTATCCTTGGTAATGGAAACTCATCCTTCGGACATACCTTATTAAGATCAGTAAAATCGATGCACATTCTCCATTTACCATTGGCCTTCTTCACCATAACAGTGTTAGCTAGCCATTCTGGGTATTTTACTTCTCTGATGACTCCAGCACTAAGAAGTCTTTTCACTTCATTCCGAGCACCTTCGGCTTTGTCATCAGACATTTTCCGAAGCCTCTGCTTTCTGGGTCTGAAGGATGGATCGATATTGAGCGAGTGTTCAATGACATCCCTGTTGACACCACAGAGATCGTTGGCGAACCATGCGAAGACATCTTTGTTGTTGAACAGAAACCTTGTTAGGTTTTTCTCCTGTTCCTCAGACAATTGAGATCCCAGCAACACCTTCTGCTCTGCTATATCTTCACATAAGAGCATGGGCTTCGGCTGATCGGCTGAAGCAGCCTTCTCCCTTCTGTACTTGTATTGCTCACAAGCTTCGGCTCCATCTATATTATGGATTGCTTTTGAATCTGTCCAGTTTCCTTCAGCCTTTCTGGCAGCTTCCTGGCTTCCATGAATAGCAATAGGCCCTTGATCTGAAGGTATCTTCATGCAAAGATATGCTGGATGAAGAATTGCTTCAAAAGCATTGAGTGTTCCACGACCAATGATTGCATTGTAGGGGTACTCCATGTCGATAATATCAAACACAACTTGCTCAGTTCTTGTATTGTTGACAAATCCGAAGGTCACTGGCATCGTGATCTTGCCGAGCGCTACAATCTGTCTTCCTCCGAAGCCACAAAGAGGGTGTGTAGCATCATGAATCTTATCCTCTGGCTCTTGTATCTGTCTGAAGGCCTTAGCAAATATAATATCCGCTGCACTGCCTGTGTCAACCAGAACATTGTGAACCAGAAATCCTTTAATAACACAAGAAATAACCATAGCATCATTGTGAGGGTAGTCCTTGAGCTGAAGGTCCTCTTGAGAGAAGGTAATTGGGATGTGGGACCATCTTGACTTGATGAAGGGTCCCTGCACCCCGACATGTTGTACCCTTCTCCGTGCCTCCTTCTTCTGCTTCTTGTTGGCCGGCTTTGAGCATGAACCGCCTGTTATCGGGAGTACCAGCTTCGAAGCCGAAGCAGCTCCAGCTTGGTTGTTGAACGAAGCCATCAGCTCAAAAAGTGGAAGTGAGTTCACCGGAGGTGGGCGCCAATGTTGGGGACTTGTTCTCAAATGCTATGAATTAAGAACAAGGCAACATAAAATGTTAAATATTAATGTCCCTCGTCCGCTGAAGCATTATCTCCCCAAGGATTTAATGGACTTCGGACGAAGGCCATGAGCAAAAGATTACGAAGGTCACACCTTCGTAATCAGACTTATAAAACAATGAAATACAAAATATGAAATATTAGAGAAAAATATACCAAAAACAGATAATATCATTCACATATTTTAGTATACAAACCTAAATATTATACATAATATTTGGGTATATTTATACCTTCGCCTTGGCAGAAAACAATAATTCCAGCGTAATGTGTTAGTGATTACAAGATTTCGTGAACAGTATAGGAGTACTGTTCACCTATTTATAGGCACAGGGCGCATCCTGTGTAAAATTACATTTATGCCCTTTACAATCGACTACAATAATGGCACAAAACATCATGGGTCTTTAAGTCATTTTATCTTTAAGTCGGTTCACCCCTTCGTCTTGAGATCTGTCACTGTGCCGAAGCTTTATAGGTGATAGCTTCGGCGCTGCTTCTGAGAGGATCTGTCGAAGGTGTTCTCTTTTTTTAGGATCTTCGGCTATGAAGCATACCCCCAACAAATAGACCGTGAGAAAACACTCAAGTCTAACATGACACGAAGTCTCATGCAACACAACGCTTCCGGATAGTACCACTTCACTAGCTGAAGGAGGACGAGTGATCAGGCTACTTATAAAAAAGAACACGTCTCATTTTCAAATTCATATATTTCTCGGCATTTTGTCTAAGATAAATTACAATATCTGCAGTTTAATGCTCCCACTATCCCATAAAATAAGTCGTACATGTTTTTAGAAAAAGTCAAGGTTTTAAAACTTTGACCAACAATTCAGTAAAATCACACATTTTTAGTGTATGCATGTTATATACTTGAATTTGTATTAAAAATATACTTTAATATGATGCTCAATTTATATTTGTTGTTGTCATATTTTAAAAGAAATTAGTGGTCAAAGTTTCACTGTAAAGACTATGCCAAAAAAATATATACCTTATTTTATGGAATGGAGAGAGTATCTAGTATGGGCTATATGTTCACTTTAATTTTAAATGTATTTTTTGTGTGGAGGGTCCATTTTAATTTTAAATTTATTTCTTTTGAAGAAGATCTGTCACACAGACTTGTAACTACTAATTAGACCCTCGTGTGTCATACAACTGTTGCACACTTGCATTATACCATCAAATATGATTAGTGTTGCCCTCGCAACACACTAGCATTATAGTAGTATTTTAAAAAACATGACATTTTTCTAAAACTCTAAAAGTACTGTACTCCCGTGTTTGTGGATTCTTTCAACTAAGGAGTTCCTCCTCAAATTATGATTTTCTTTTCCATAATTTTTGCCAAATAGTCATTATATAGAATGTATTATATTTCAGTATAAACTTTAGAAACCTACAGTATATTTCAGAACGGAGTGAGTAGCTAGGAGCCTAGGACATATAGATGTGCAATATAAAAAGAAATTAAAAAAAACTGTGGACATGAATGATAAACGTACCGAGTAACGGGCAAGTCTGTCAAAACCTGATAGAGATCACAAAGTACGTAGATTATTACTGTGTTAGAAAACAAATAGAGAAAGGGCACTCAAACATAAACAATTCTGAATAGTCCTTGGTACTAAATCTGTCCACGAACTTGTACCGTATATACATATATCTTACAAGCTTCTAGCTCATGCATGAGCTCATGTTAATGGACAGGGTCGTCGCGCTAATAAATTTTCGTTTTTCATGATTTCGTCAACAAAAGAGTCGAGGTTTCTGTTTGCTGCACATCTGGCCTCACCCATCACGACTCTTTCTCTCATCTCATCCACATTCACCTGCATACGCCTTCCCTCTTCTCCTTCCATAATCCTCTCGATGCAATCCTCCACGACGTTTCTGTTGGTGCTAGGAAGCCTGATCCCCGTCTCCCACACCTTGACGATGTAAGCGCAGTTGATGAACTGGTCACCGGACACTGGGTAGCACAGCAGACGCACCCCGTTCTGTATGGCCTCCAGCGTGGAGTTCCAGCCGCAGTGCGTGAGGTAGCAGCCGACGGCCTTGTGCCGGAGGACGTCTTCCTGCGGTGACCAAGCGACGATCTTGCCACGGCCGGCGACCGCCTCCGCGTACTGGCTGGGGAGACCTTCTCGCCACGACGGCTCGTCCTTAAGCGCCCACAGGAACGGCCGGCCGGTGGCCGCCAGGCCGAGCGCGAGCTCGTTGATGGCGTCCCGCCCGATCGACGAGACCCAGCTGCCGAACGAGACGTACACCACCGACCCCGCACGCTGCGCGTCTAGCCACTCCACGCAGGTCTCATCCGCCTGCCACATGCTTGGGTTCTTGGATGTACTGTCATGCGACAGATCGTCGCCTTTGGTAATGCAACCGTCGTCGTCGAAGCCTTTGGGTGGCAGTGACAGTAGTGGTCCGACTTGGAGGACCTGAAGAACCCGTTGCTGTGACACAGTGCCGGCGTCGGCGGCGGTGGCTTCGACGGGGAAGGTGTTGACGAGGATAGAGCGGAAACTCTTCGCACGCTCCATGGTCTGAAGCCAGAAGGTGAACCTTGTTTTCTGGGACGCCGCGTCGCCCACGAGCCACGGCAACTCCGCGGTGCTCAGGCCTAGTTGCGCAGGCAATACGTGGAGGCTGTCGCTGGTGCGGTGGTCTCCGTTTACTTTGCCTTCTTCACCAATGTCTAACCTTTTGGTCGATATGGGAATGCCTACATGCATGTGAACAAATAACAAGAGAAGTTGCAGGTTTGGTATACATGAAGCCATGAAGGGAATGCCTACATGCATCTGTCGTATGTGAAGCTAGCGCACAGTTGCAGGCTCAGAGCCTCAGATCAACAAGGAGCAGAGGCAGATTGCTAGAAGAATGCAACGGAACAATGCGTCGTAGATCATGGCACATAATACGTACCGTAATCTGAGATCAACCCCTTGTCGACGAGCTCCGGGATGGCCGCCACGACGCGGTAAGTTGCCAGCATCGCCGGCCAGAAGCCCACGGCCGACACGCCACACCGGGTCGCAACAGGGATCGCCCACGACGCCAGGACGTCGGCGACGAGGCACGCCACGCCGCGGCCGCGCTGAGCCGTCAGCATCGCCTCCAGGCTGGTGGGCATGTGGTGCTCCATGGCGCGCGCGAAGCCGGCGAAGCCGGGGGGCTCGCCCACGCCGTCGTCTGGGACTCCGCTGTGCATGGATGCGAGCTCCACCTCCACGCGGGTGCGCACCTGCCCGCAGGCGCTGACGAGTCGGCGGTAGACGAAGTCGGGCACGGCGACGATGGCCGCGACGCCTCGCTCGGCGAGGGCGCGCGCCAGGCGGAGCATGGGGGAGATGTGGCCCTGCGCCGGGAACGGCACGAGGACAACGGTGGCCGCCGCGGGGCAGACGGCCACGTGCTCGGCCTTTGCGCCCATGACGGTCCACGTTTGGCCGTTTGGGAAGCCGAGAGCTGCGGGTGGCAACGCCGGTGTTGGACTTTGGCGATTTAAAAGAAAAGGCGCCGTGCGTCGCGGGCTAGAGTTGCCAGTTTTATTATTTGCCCACTGTGGGTAATGTCCCTTTCGATCCCTTTGACATCCACTAATTAACCATTCCTTCAATTGTTAAACCCTAAGTAAACGTTTCAGGATAAACTTGGCTGGCGTTAGGTAGCGACAGATGTATAATTTTTGTTGAGAAACAAAGCAAAATAACGGTAGAGAATAACAAGATCAAAACCTATTATGAATAAAAATAGATATATTTTCATAAAGTATCTCTCTGTATTTATGTAACTCGTGACGTCTTGTTCGATTACACATGGATCGGAAGAGATTGAGGCTTTGTTCGGTTATTGATATTATATGTGTATTGAAGTGGATTGGAATGAATTTTGGCTTATTATGAATCTAAACCGGCTCAATTCCACCCAATACATGTGAATTATCACCAAAACGAACAAGCCCAGGACGATTAAATCCCTCCCTATTCAATATTGACTAGAAAGAGATTTTTAATTCTCTCCAACTCTTTTCAATTATCTCCAAACAGAACAAGCCCTAAGGGTTTATTCGGTTCTACCCCAATCCATATGGATTGAGGAGGTTTCAATCCATAGTAAGTTAAAATTTGTTCCAATCCATATCAATCCCCTCCAATTGAAAATAACCGAACAAGTCCTAAAAGAGAACATACACCTTGTGACCTGTTGCCATGTGTAAATATACATACTGATCATTAATAAAACATAGAAAAGTTCATTCTCTACACCATTGTGTAATATCATCGCACACATTATTAGCACCCTCGCTTTCCACCGAGCGGTTTGAGTTTGCGGCGATGGTGCGATGGCGGTTCTACTCCATGGTACTGGGTGCACTAGAGGTTCTCCCACACGGCTTCGACAGGGGTGCCAAGTGGACGTGAGCTCACACCTGCTCGTGCCCTGCTCGCCCTCATTGTCGCCATGTGGCTTGGTGCCTCCACAGGCATGAATAATGTGGCGTGTTGCGCCAGGCGCAACCCGAGGAGTTTGTGGCGTAGTTGATCGGCGTTAGGCAAGCCATCCTGTTTCATGCATAATACTCCTTAAAAGGTCTTGTCATGTTGTTTTAGATGCTGTAGGCCACAAATTAACTTCATAGAATAAAAAATAGAAACAAATTCATTTTGCATACAACAGTTCATATCTTCCCAGGTGAGTGGATCTTCATCCTAATCATATAAATCATTCCACCAGTTTAAAGCAAAAGAAGTAAAACAACTAACGATATTGTTAATTTCACACATATGATGTCTTGGAAAATTTTCATCCATTTGAATTTTCTATCTAATATATCTTTTAGAATCATAACCATCGCATGAAGTTAGGCTTGAAAAGTTATAACCTGTGCGAGAATACTTATCAACTTTGGTGCATCTCCTAAAAGATTTCATGATTTCACAGTCGTTCCTAACAGTTTTCCAAAAAAAATGTCGGTCATATGCTCATCGATATTCGACAAGAGGTTCATATTCCTTACCCGACACATGCTTCTTTGCCATAAATCAACTTCATGGATTTTTGGTGGAGACATTTTCTTCGTAAAAAAACAATAGATGTTAGCATTTGGTATTGCTAAAAACGGGTTAGGAGTCCAATTTTGCCGACTGCCAATATTTGGATTGTCCACAAAAACTTCTCACAAAAACTAGCACAAACGCTTGTTATGTGGGAACCCACGAGCCAAAACTCCCTAAATTCATGGGACAGTGGCCAATTCCAAAGTTAGAATGGACGAGTGACCTAGTGCTAGAATTCTCTAAGGCTCACCTAGCTACCATGAAAAGGATTCTAGACATGAAGGAACTCGGACACAATGTTGTCCACATGGCTGGTAACTAGGTCCAACGTCGAGTTCCCCCATTACACAAGAAGGCAAATTATGCCTAGGAGCATGAGGGGATGACCGACCCCTCTTGGTCTTCTTTAGATAAGATTGAAGGGTCAATGGACAAGAAATACTTATCCCAAATATTTATTTCCATAAAAAACTAGCTAGATGGTTGCTCCATGGCGGTGTATTCATTGACAGACCCTCACGTGAAGGTATATCTCAGAACATTATCATTTCATCCTTTCTGAGTTACATACAAGAGTCCAAGACACAAGATGGATCCAAAATGGACATAAAGATAATGGATAAACAAAAGTAAAAATGGTTCTTCATGCACTAGACTAAGGCGTCAGACTATCCCTAAGGGAGCGATAGACCATATGGCCTAGCAAACCCTACTCAATAGCCTCAACAGGAGCATCAAACCAAGTGTCAGTATACCAGACCAGTAGTGGAGAAGGCATCAGACCATACAATCCCACTGTAATGCTCATAAGAGCATCAGACCGAGCATCAAACCATATAGTACCACTATTCACACTCGTAGGAGTGTTAGATCGAGACTATGCAAGGGCACTGAACCATCATAGATTGTGTCCAATGGTCATCTAAAAGGTTCCTGAAAGGGAATTAGGCTTACACATATTTCCTAAATTGATTTTGGTGGTTGAATTGCCCAACACAAACATTTGGACTAACTAGTTTGCTCTAGTCTATAAGTTATACAGGTGCCAAAGGTTCACAAAAAGCCAATAAAAAGACCAAGAGAAGGGTTCAACAAAGAGAGCAAGGGATAACCGAAGTGTGCCCTGGTCTGGCGCACCGGACTGTCCAGTGCACCACCGGACAGTGTCCGGTGCACCAGGGGACTTCAAGCTAAACTTCGCACCTTCGGGAATTCTCAGAGGCGCTCGCTATAATTCACCGGACTGTCCGGTGCACCACCGGACAGTGTCCGGTGCCCCAAGATCAAGCGACTCTGAACTCGCCAGCTTCGGGAATCCACTCTGCTATAATTCACCGGACATGTCCGGTGCACACCGGACTGTCCGGTGTAACAGCGGAGCAACGGCTAGTCCGCGCCAACGATCACCTGCTACAGCATTAAATGCGCGCCAGCGCGCGCAGAGGAGCAGAGCACGCGCGGTTGGCACACCGGACAGCCTACAGGGCTTGTCCGGTGCACCACCGGACAACCAGGCGACCCCACACGTCAGAGCTCCAACGGTCGAACCCTAACGGCCGGGTGACGTGGCTGGCGCACCGGACACTGTCCGGTGGCGCACCGGACTGTCCGGTGCGCCATGCGACTGCAGCCTCCACCAACGGCTAGTTTGGTGGTTGGGATTATAAATACCCCCAACCACCCCTCATTCAAGTCATCCAAGTTTTCCATCCTCCAACCACTTACAAGAGCTAAGCATTCAATACAAGACACACCCAAGTGATCAAATCCTCTCCCAATTCCACACAAGGCTTTAGTGATTAGTGAGAGAGATTTGTTGTTTTCTTTTGAGCTCTTGCGCTTGGATTGCTTCTTTCTTTCTCACTCTTTCTTGAGATCAAACTCACTTGTAATTGAGGCAAGAGACACCAATCGTGTGGTGGTCCTTGCGGGAACTTCGTGTTCCAATTGATTTGAGAAGAGAAGCTCACTCGGTCCGAGGGACCGTTTGAGAGAGGGAAAGGGTTGAAATAGACCCGGACTTTGTGGCCTCCTCAACGGGGAGTAGGTTTGCGAGAACCGAACCTCGGTAAAACAAATCCTTGCGTCTCACTTCTTCACTCACTCGCGATTTTTTTTACGCCCTCTCTCGGACTCGTTTATATTTCTAACGCTAACCCGGCTTGTAGTTGTGATTAATTTTGTAAATTTCAGTTTCGCCCTATTCACCCCCCTCTAGGCGACTTTCAATTGGTATCGGAGCCCAGTGCTTCATTAGAGCCTAACTGCTCGAAGTGATGTCGGGAGATCACGCCAAGAAGGAGATGGAGACCGGCGACAAGCCCACTACAAGCCACGGGGAAACTTCATCGGAAGAGTCCCGCAACAAGAGGAAGGAGAAGAAGGACTCCTCCAACAAAGGGAAGGGGAAGGAGAAGAAATCCTCTTCCCACAAGTCGCATCGGAGAGGCGACAAGCACAAGAGGATGAGGAAAGTGGTCTACTACGAGACCGACTCTTCATCACCATCGACCTCCGGCTCCAACGCGCCGTCCGTCACTTCTAAGCGCCATGAGCGCAAGATGTTTAGTAAGATCCCCCTACGCTACCCTCGCATTCCTAAACATACACCTTTACTTTCCGTCCCATTAGGCAAACCACCAACGTTTGATGGTGAAGATTATGCTAGGTGGAGTGATATGATGCGATATCACCTAACCTCACTCCACAAAAGTAAATGGGATGTTGTTGAGTTTGGTGTACAGGTACCATCCGTAGGGGATGAAGATTATGATGAGGACGAAGTAGCCCAAATCGAGCACTTCAACTCCCAAGCCACCACTATACTCCTCACCTCTCTAAGTCGAGAGGAGTATAACAAGGTGCAAGGGTTGAAGAGCGCCAAGGAGATTTGGGATGTGCTAAAAACCGCGCACGAAGGAGATGAGGTGACCAAGATCACCAAGAGGGAGACGATCGAGGGGGAGCTCGATCGCTTCCGTCTTCGCCAAGGGGAGGAGCCACAAGACATGTACAACCGGCTCAAAACCTTGGTAAACCAAGTGTGCAACCTCGGGAGCAAAAATGGAATGACCACGAAGTGGTTAAGGTTATTCTTAGATCACTTGTTTTCCTTAACCCTACTCAAGTTCAATTAATTCGTGGCAATCCTAGATATACTCAAATGACCCCCGAGGAAGTTATAGGTAATTTTGTGAGCTTTGAGTTGATGATCAAAGGCTCAAAGAAGATCAACGAGCTTGACGGCCCCTCCACATCCGAAGCACAACCGGTCGCATTCAAGGCGAAGGAAGAAAAGAAGGAGGAATCTACTCCAAGTCGAACACCCATCGACGCCTCCAAGCTCGACAACGAGGAGATGGCGCTCATCATCAAGAGCTTCTGTCAAATCCTCAAGCAAAGGAGGGGGAAGGATTACAAATCCCGCTCCAAGAAGGTTTGCTACAAGTGTGGTAAGCCCGGTCACTTTATTGCTAAATGTCCATTATCAAGTGACAGTGACAGGGACAACGACAAGAAGGGGAGAAGAAAGGAGAAGAAGAGATACTACAAGAAGAAGGGCGGCGATGCCCATGTTTGCCGGGAGTGGGACTCCGACGAGAGCTCCACCGACTCCTCCTCCGACGAGGACGCCGCCAACATCGCCGTCACCAAAGGCCTCCTCTTCCCCAACGTCGGCCACAAGTGCCTCACGGCAAAAGATGGCAAAAAGAAGAAGGTTAAATCCAAATCCTCCACTAAATATGAGTCCTCTAGTGATGACAATGCTAGTGATGAGGAGGATAATTTGCGCACCCTTTTTGCCAACCTTAACATGCAACAAAAGGAAAAGTTAAATGAATTAATTAGTGCTATTCATGAGAAGGATGACCTCTTGGATTCTCAAGAGGACTTCCCAATTAAGGAAAACAAGAAGCTTGTTAAGGTGAAAAATGCTTATGCTCTAGAAGTTGAAAAATGTGAGAAATTAACTAGTGAGCTAAGCACTTTCCATGACACTATTGCCAACCTTAGAAATGAAAATGCTAGATTAATTGCTAAGGTTGATTCACATGTTTGATGTTTCAATTCCCAATCTTAAAGATGACAATGTTGATTTACTTGCTAAGATTGAAGAATTGAATATCTCTCTTGCTAGTCTTAAGATTGAAAATGAAAAATTGCTTGCTAAGGCTAAAGAATTAGATGTTTGCAATGTTACAATTTCCGATCTTAGAGATAACAATGATATTTTGCGTGCTAAGATTGTTGAACTTAATTCTTGCAAACCCTCTACATCTACTATTAAGCATGTGTCTATTTGCGCTAGATGTAGAGATGTTGATGTTAATGCTATTCATGATCACATGGCTTTAATTAAACAACAAAATGATCATATAGCAAAATTAGATGCTAAAATTGCCGAGCATGACTTAGAAAATGAAAAGTTTAAATTTGCTAGAAGCATGCTCTATAGTGGGAGACGCCCTGGCATCAAGGATGGCATTGGCTTCCAAAAGGGGGACAATGTCAAACTTAATGCCCCTCCTAAGAAATTATCCAACTTTGTTAAGGGCAAGGATCCCATGCCTCAGGATAACGAGGGTTACATTTTGTACCCTGTCGGTTATCCAGAGCACAAAATTAGGAGAATTCATTCTAGGAAGTCTCACTCTGGCCCTAATCATGCCTTTATGTATAAGGGTGAGACATCTAGTTCTAGGCAACCAACCCGTGCTAAGTTGCCTAAGAAGAAAACTCCTAATGCATCAAATGATCATGACATTTCATTCAAAACTTTTGATGCATCATATGTTTTAACTAACAAATCCGGCAAGGTAGTTGCCAAGTTTGTTGGGGGCAAACACAAGGGCTCCAAGACTTGTGTTTGGGTACCCAATGTTCTTGTGTCTAATGCCAAAGGACCCAAAACCGTTTGGGTACCTAAAGTCAAGAACTAAAATTGTTTTGTAAGTTTATGCATCCGGGGGCACAAGTTGGATCATCGATAGCGGGTGCACAAACCACATGACAGGGGAGAAGAAGATGTTCTCCTCCTACGAGAAAAACCAAGATCCCCAACGAGCTATCACATTCGGGGATGGAAACCAAGGTTTGGTCAAAGGTTTGGGTAAATTGCTATATCACCTGACCATTCCATTTCCAATGTTTTTCTTGTAGATTCTCTAGATTATAACTTGCTTTCCGTTTCCCAATTATGTCAAATGGGCTACAACTGTCTATTTACTGATATAGGTGTCACTGTCTTTAGAAGGAGTGATGATTCAATAGCATTTAAGGGAGTGTTAGAGGGTCAGCTATACTTGGTAGATTTTGATAGAGCTGAACTCGACACTTGCTTAATTGCTAAGACTAACATGGGTTGGCTATGGCATCGCCGACTAGCCCATGTTGGGATGAAGAATCTTCATAAACTTCTAAAGGGAGAGCACATTTTAGGACTAACAAATGTTCATTTTGAGAAAGACAGGATTTGTAGCGCATGCCAAGCAGGGAAGCAAGTTGGTGTTCATCATCCACATAAGAACATCATGACGACTAACAGGCCACTGGAGCTCATACACATGGATCTATTCGGCCCGATCGCTTACATAAGCATCGGCGGGAGTAAGTACTATCTAGTTATTGTGGATGATTATTCTCGCTTCACTTGGGTATTCGTTTTGCAGGAAAAATCTCAAACCCAAGAGACCTTAAAGGGATTCTTGAGACGAGCTCAAAATGAGTTCGGCTTAAGAATCAAGAAAATAAGAAGCGACAACGGGACGGAGTTCAAGAATTCACAAATTGAAGGCTTCCTTGAGGAGGAGGGCATCAAGCATGAGTTCTCTTCTCCCTACACCCCACAACAAAATGATGTAGTGCAGAGGAAGAATCGAACTCTATTGGACATGGCAAGAACCATGCTTGATGAGTACAAGACGCCGGATCGATTTTGGGCCGAGGCGGTAAACACCGCTTGCTACGCCATCAACCGGTTATATCTACACCGAATCCTCAAGAAGACATCATATGAACTCCTAACCGGTAAAAAGCCCAATATTTCATATTTTAGAGTCTTTGGTAGCAAATGCTTTATTCTTGTTAAAAGAGGTAAAAAATCTAAATTTGCTCCTAAGACTGTAGAAGGCTTTTTACTAGGATATGATTCAAACACAAGGGCATATAGAGTCTTTAACAAGTCCTCAGGACTAGTTGAAGTTTCTTGTGACGTTGTGTTTGATGAAACTAACGGCTCTCAAGTAGAGCAAGTTGATCTTGATGAGATAGGTGAAGAAGAGGCTCTGTGCATCGCACTAAGAAACATGTCCATTGGGGATGTGTGTCCTAAGGAATCCGAAGAGCTTCCAAATACACAAGATCAACCATCCTCCTCTACGCAAGCATCTCCACCAACTCAAAATGAGGATGAGGCTCAAGTTGATGAAGGAGAAAATCAAAATGATGAGCCACCTCAAGATGACGGCAATGATCAATGGGGAGATGCAAATGATCAAGATAAGGAGGATGAAGAACCAAGACCGCCACACCCAAGAGTCCACCAAGCAATCCAACGAGATCACCCCGTCGACACCATCCTCGGCGACATTCATAAGGGGGTAACCACTAGATCTCGTGTTGCACATTTTTGTGAGCATTACTCTTTTGTTTCCTCTATTGAGCCACACAGGGTAGAGGAAGCACTTCAAGATTCAGATTGGGTGGTGGCGATGCAAGAGGAGCTCAACAACTTCACTAGGAACGAGATATGGCATTTAGTTCCACGTCCTAACCAAAATGTTGTAGGAACCAAGTGGGTCTTCCGCAACAAACAAGACGAGCATGGTGTGGTGACAAGGAACAAAGTCCGACTTGTGGCCAAGGGATATTCACAAGTCGAAGGTTTGGATTTCGGTGAAACCGATGCACCCGTAGCTAGGCTTGAGTCAATTCGTATATTATTAGCCTATGCTACTTACCATGGCTTCAAGCTTTATCAAATGGACGTGAAGAGTGCCTTCCTCAATGGACCAATCAAGGAAGAGGTCTATGTTGAGCAACCTCCTGGCTTTGAAGACAGTGAGTACCCTAACCATGTCTATAGGCTCTCTAAGGCGCTTTATGGGCTCAAGCAAGCCCCAAGAGCATGGTATGAATGCCTAAGAGATTTCCTTATTGCTAATGGCTTCAAAGTCGGCAAGGCCGATCCTACTTTATTTACTAAAACTCTTGACAATGATTTGTTTGTATGCCAAATTTATGTTGATGATATTATATTTGGGTCTACTAACGAATCTACATGTGAAGAATTTAGTAGGATCATGACACAAAAATTCGAGATGTCAATGATGGGGGAGTTGAAGTATTTCTTAGGATTTCAAGTAAAGCAACTCCAAGAGGGCACCTTCATTAGCCAAACGAAGTATACTCAAGACATTCTAAACAAGTTTGGAATGAAGGATGCCAAGCCCATCAAGACTCCCATGGGAACCAATGGGCATCTCGACCTCGACACGGAAGGTAAATCCGTCGATCAAAAGGTATATCGGTCGATGATAGGTTCATTACTTTATTTATGCGCATCTCGACCGTACATTATGCTTTTCGTATGCATGTGTGCAAGATTCCAAGCCGACCCTAAGGAATCTCACCTTACGGCCGTAAAACGAATCTTGAGATATTTGGCTTATACTCCTAAGTTTGGGCTTTGGTACCCTCGGGGATCCACTTTTGATTTAATTGGTTATTCGGATGCCGATTGGGCGGGGTGCAAGATTAATAGAAAGAGCACATCGGGGACTTGCCAGTTCTTGGGAAGGTCCTTGGTGTCTTGGGCTTCAAAGAAGCAAAATTCTGTGGCTCTTTCTACCGCCGAAGCCGAGTACATTGCCGCAGGCCATTGTTGCGCGCAATTGCTTTGGATGAGGCAAACCTTGCGGGACTATGGTTACATATTAACCAAAGTTCCTCTTCTATGTGATAATGAGAGTGCAATCCGTATAGCGGATAATCCCGTTGAGCATAGCCGCACTAAACACATAGCCATTCGGTATCATTTTCTTAGGGATCACCAGCAAAAGGGGGATATCGAGATTGCATATATTAACACTAAAGATCAATTAGCCGATATCTTTACCAAGCCACTAGATGAACAAACTTTTACCAAACTTAGGCATGAGCTAAATATTCTTGATTCTAGAAATTTCTTTTGATGTCTTGCACGCATAGCTCATAAATATACCTTTGATCATGTCTCTTTTATATATGCTATGACTAATGTGTTTTCAAGTGAATTTCAAACCAAGTCATAGGTGTATTGAAAGGAAATTGGAGTCTTCGGCGAAAACAAAGGCTTCCACTCCACTCCATAACTCATCCTTCGCCGTCGCTTCAAGCATCTCTCCGTCTTTGGTATAATCTTCACTCATATGTTTTATTTGCCAAAGGGGAGAAAGTAGAAAGGGCTTATATTTCACTCAAAGTATCCGTTTTTGGTGATTCATGCCAAAGGGGGAGAAAGTATTAGCCCAAAGCAAAAGGACCGCACCACCACCTAATTTTTAAAACTAATAATTTTTAATTGGTAAGTTTCAAATCGGTATTGTGTTCAAAAAGGGGGAGAAAGTAGCACTTTCAAAAATTAGTATTTCAAAACCCTCTTGAACACTAAGAGGAGAATTTCATCGAAGGGAAGTTTTGTTTAATCAAAGGAAAAGCATTTGAAACAGGGGGAGAAAATTTCAAATCTTGAAAATGCCTCTCAAAATCTTACTCATTTACCTTTGACTATTTGCAAAAGAACTTTGAAAA
Organism: Zea mays; assembly: GCF_902167145.1. Lineage (NCBI taxonomy): Eukaryota > Viridiplantae > Streptophyta > Magnoliopsida > Poales > Poaceae > Zea > Zea mays. The sequence goes on from NC_050100.1 coordinate 192,022,321, forward strand.
GGATTTACAAAAAGAATTTGCAAAAACAAAACATGTGGTGCACCAAAATGTTAAAAATAAAGAAACAATCCATGCATATTTAGTAAGTAATATTTATTGGCTCAATTCTAAGTAACCTTTGCACTTACATTTTGCAAACTAGTTCAATTATGCACTTCTATACTTACTTTGGTTTGTGTTGGCATCAATCACCAAAAAGGGGGATATTGAAAGGGAATTAGGCTTACACCTATTTCCTAAATTGATTTTGGTGGTTGAATTGCCCAACACAAACATTTGGACTAACTAGTTTGCTCTAGTCTATAAGTTATACAGGTGCCGAAGGTTCACAAAAAGCCAATAAAAAGACCAAGAGAAGGGTTCAACAAAGAGAGCAAGGGATAACCGAAGTGTGCCCTGGTCTGCACCACCGGACAGTGTCCGGTGCACCACCGGACAGTGTCCGGTGCACCAGGGGACTTCAAGCTAAACTTCGCACCTTCGGGAATTCTCAGAGGCGCTCGCTATAATTCACCGGACTATCCTGTGCACCACCAGACAGTGTCCGGTGCCCCAAGATCAAGCGACTCTGAACTCGCCAGCTTCGGGAATCCACTCCGCTATAATTCACCGGACATGTCCGGTGCACACCGGACTGTCCGGTGTAACGGTGGAGCAACGGCTAGTCCGCGCCAATGGTCACCTGCTACAGCATTAAATGCGCGCCAGCGCGCGCAGAGGAGCAGAGCACGCGCGGGTGGCACACCGGACAGCCTACAGGGCTTGTCCGGTGCACCACCGGACAGCCAGGCGACCCCACACGTCAGAGCTCCAACGGTCGAACCCTAACGACCGGGTGATGTGGCTGGCGCACCGAACACTGTCCGGTGGCGCACTGGACTGTCCGGTGCGCCATGCGACTGCAGCCTCCACCAACGGCTAGTTTGGTGGTTGGGGTTATAAATACCCCCAACCACCCCTCATTCAAGTCATCCAAGTTTTCCATCCTCCAACCACTTACAAGAGCTAAGCATTCAATACAAGACACACCCAAGTGATCAAATCCTCTCCCAATTCCACACAAGGCTTTAGTGATTAGTGAGAGAGATTTGTTGTGTTCTTTTGAGCTCTTGCGCTTGGATTGCTTCTTTCTTTCTCACTCTTTCTTGAGATCAAACTCACTTGTAATTGAGGCAAGAGACACCAATCGTGTGGTGGTCCTTGCGGGAACTTCGTGTTCCAATTGATTTGAGAAGAGAAGCTCACTCAGTCCGAGGGACCGTTTGAGAGAGGGAAAGGGTTGAAATAGACCCGGCCTTTGTGGCCTCCTCAACGGGGAGTAGGTTTGCGAGAACTGAACCTCGGTAAAACAAATCCTTGCGTCTCACTTCTTCACTCACTCGCGATTTGTTTTTATGCCCTCTCTCGGACTCGTTTATATTTCTAACGCTAACCCGGCTTGTAGTTGTGATTAATTTTGTAAATTTCAGTTTCGCCCTATTCACCCCCCTCTAGGCGACTTTCAGTTCCCAATAGGAGAAAGGGACATCAAACTAGTCCGATGAGTAGTGCCAGACTATATGTTACAAGCATGTGTTCTAATGGTAGATAGTTGAAAGTGCTAACACAGTAGCTACAATGAGGCATCAAACCTTGACATGTGATTTAATGGGTACTCGACATACGCTCTGAAGGTATGCAAAAATGGCTATTAAATTTGCAACAACTATATCTTTTCTTAGGGGTTATAATTAGGATTCCAATCAAACATTTGAGTGTGTGGGAGCTAAGGAACATATCTAGCGAGTTGAGACTCATTCAAATTATCTTTAGACACCCAAGTGCAAAGAATCACTCAATTATTAGTGTAGGTGCTTTGTGAAGTGCTTAGGTTAGTTAGACCACAACTTGTAGCACTTTATTTAGGTTTAGATCTAGTATTTAGTGAGGTTTACATATCTCAAATCACTTGGAGCTTACACCACTAAAGTTGTACTCAATGGGACTCGTAGTATTGTGAGGCCACACCAACCATGTTTATGGTGTGGCCTCCACCGTGTACTAATGGAGTGTGGCACATGGCATTTTGGCTAGAAACTCGATAGTGAAGATGGCAGTGAACAACTTGTGAGAGGCTATTCTAGAGACAAACTTGTGTGTGGGGGTACCCAATGCTATCCACGAAAATATCATAATGATAGCTTGTCCCTTGTGTGGGCATCCTTGCGAGGAGATCCAACGAGGACTAGGAGGAAGCTTGCAAACCTCTCGATACTCTGGTAAAAATACTAGAATCATCGATTGAAGTTTTGTATCTATGTCGCCTTTTAGCTTCCACATTTACATTGTGTACCTTAGTTGTGTGCTTTACCTTCCTGTCTTAGTTGATAGGTTTGTAACCTAGGTTGCATAACTCTTTGTGGTAGATATAGCAACACAGTTAGTCAAAACTATAGCTGCACATAGATAGTTTATTCATTGCATAGGCCTTGACTAGACAAAATTAGATGCCTTAGTTTATGAATAGATTGCCTAATTCACCCCTCTTATGCATCATGGTCAATTCATCCTTATCTAGAGCTTCTTATGTCACATGGCCCTCCTAAGTATAGGTGCTCGTGGCACCAAGGTCATACCGTCTAGAGCCCATATGCCCCAATATTATTTTTAACCAAGGTTGTCTTACCCAAGGGACATTTGGAGGGAAGCCAAGGAGGCCTAGGTTACTAGGTATAAGCCTTAGTCTATAGGGACCCTTGGTCATGGCAAAGAATTGAACTTGGTTCCCAACTCTAGGGGTCCTAGAGGTCCAAAAGGCCCTCAAAGGCTAGGAGGGCTCCTAGATCAGGTCCCACAGTATGAAGAGGCCTTGACAATTGAAGCCATGAATGTAACACCCCTGGTGTTACTGGCACTAAAACTTGAGTATAACATCATGTGCATTGACATTTCATGTGTTTGTTACACCTAGAATGCATTCACTAGGTAAAATTTTCAAACAAGTTGTGATGATGTGACTTGAAGAGTGTTTAACCTTAGGGTAGGGTACTTGACCCTGGAAATGGGGCCTATGGATTAAAGTGAAGCCAAAATGAGTAAAAATCTCATAATCCATGAGAAATGTTCACAAGGTATCACATGTGATGTGCTTTAGTGGCACCCAAAATCCTAAAGTACTCAAAACCCTAGGAAAAAACCCTAATTGGAACCCTCTGGGGGGTAAATGTAAATTCTAGGCACTTTTGGATCAAAGTGCAAATATCAAAGTGATAAAACATCACAAACCAAGTAACTTTTACATTGGAGGATTTTCAAGTAATGTGGAGGAATTTGGACTTATTTGCAAAAGTACCCCATGAACACTATATGGTTAAGTCTGAATTTCAGTGAAATGGGGTCAACTTTGGAGCTCTATATCTCTAAATTTATAAGGATTTGGCCCTAGGTCGACACATCAAATTTATAGAGCTATGTTAGGAGTATAACTTTGCTTAAGTGACTGAGCATTAGTGCCGTACAAAAATAGGAGATAATTGAGCTTGAAGTTGGGCTGTCAGTCAGCCCTTGAACTGAATTATGGCCACTAGTGACATTGGTAGAACATTAGGATCAATTTTGAGTAGCATCCAGTGAGAATTTGACTCGGGATGCTATAGCAAAATTGAAGATGAATTATAGATCAACAACTTTGATGCAGATGGATGATCAAGTTGCCACACAAATTTTTGAGCAAATTGCCCCCAATTGTGCTCTGTCAGGTGCTCTGAAGAACAATCACGATACTACAGTAACAGAAATATCTCAGGTGCGGAGCACCTCACCGCCGGCACCGATCGGCGCTGTGATTCATGCCACGTTCCGGTTGGGTGCTCGACGGGCATCTCTTCACAGCGATATTGATGGATTGGGTAAGATCGCCGCGGTGGAGCGCAAATATCCTGGCCGCCACGCGGCCACTGGCCCTTGTGGCCGTACCTGGTCGCCGGCACTGCTTCCCTCCATTCATCCATGGCATCGTTGATTTGACCGTGTTACTGTCGCGGCAAGACGTGTCTAACTCCTAGAAAAGGACCACGCCCGACGTCGCCGGTGATTGCCAGCGGGGTCCGGTGAAGGATATCACCAAGACCACCGTCGTGGGTCACCAGTCCTATAAATTCACTGTGCCCTTACCCCCGTCGTCCAAATTGACCGTGCACTAATCTTCACCTCTTAATTGTGGAGCCAACAGTTCACTAGCCATTTCGTTTCATCCCCCATCGACCGAGACCATCGGATTTCTTTGAATTTGGTCACCTTCGCCGTCGTGAAGGGTCCATTCATGGTCAGCCCTCCTCGGGTTAGTACCTACCCGTCTACCTCTTGTTTTGGCATCCCTTTCACCTTAGGTTGCTTACGATGTCAGCCAATTGAACTCTACCGCAGCCTAAACCCTGAAACACCATGTCGCCCCGTAGAACGCCGCCGTGGGCACCCTCTCTGTCGACCCCCTCTTCCATCCCCGTTCAATCCAAATTAGGGCGTGTACACGGTCTCTGGTGAACCTGTGAAGCTCACCCTAGCTTCAATTTTAGAGCCACTGCCTTTAGCTGTCCAGAACACGTTCACCGGAGCCTTTGCGACGCCGTGACCATGAACAAGCCTCAATTAGGGTTAAATCCTTCGAATTAAGTGAGGGCTTTTGCTCGGATAGACTTGTTCTTGATGTTTGTAAGTTTGTTGCTTCCTGTCCGGGTCACCAACCATCGTCGTGAAATCACAGCTCCGGCCTGGTGTTCGGCATGGTTCCGTCGTGGACCAAGGACTGTGAAGAAATAGAAGTATGGGGGGGGGGGGGGGGTTTGCGCAATTGTCAGCGACACATAGAAACAGTGTGTGGGCTCTTTATCGGTTATTCAAATGGCCAGTGGCCTCTACGCAAATCCACCAGCGCGGGCGCAGGCGCACGCGTGGTTCTCCCGTCTACGGGCCGACTTGGGCTGAATTGAGCCCAATACCATTCATTGTTTCTCTTTTTCTTTTTGCTGACAGATTAGGGGATTTATAGAAAACTCTAGAAAAATACTAAAAATATGAGACCAATTTTACTAGATTCCTAAATTCCCCTAGTATTTAATAAAAATAGTTCCAAGATTTTTAGCCCCAACCATGAATTATTTAGTATTTAAAAGGGCCTAAACCTAAACTTTTGGAATTTTAGAAATTACTAAATAACTCCAAAAATCATAAAACTTTTTGGGTAAACTTAATTTTATAATTAGAACTCATGGGTGAAGTTTGACATGTTTTGGACATTGTTTGATCCCCAAACCCAAAACCCTAGCTTTCTAGGTAATATTTGCCTTATCCAATAGAGTACTGACTCAGAAAACCCTAGTTTCCCTGGTGTACCATGATGGAAAGTTGTATTCAAGATACAACTTGATGTGTCTCTATTATAATTGCATATTCATAGCATCACATGAGCATTCATGTATATATATGGTTATGTATAGAAAATAAGAAGAAGTAAGTGCTGAAGAAGAAGAGACTGCACCACCAACTGAAACTCCATCTGCCGGGAACTATTTTTATTTTGATATATGTGGAACAGATCCCGAATCACCTACAACACAAGGCAAGCCCCGATGCATTTACCTTTCCTTGTGATTTTAAACACTTTATCACTTGAATGATGCATTAGGTGATAGGAGTTGGGTGTTAAGCCAATTGCTGCATTTTCTTCCTTGGAACTGTTTATCCTTCCTTGGTTACCTATTTTATTAAAAAGGTTTTCTGATGCTTAGTTTTGCTTTAGAAAACAAAAAAAGGTTTTGTTTTAAACCAAAAATGATGCTTCAGATGGAATGGGATGTTTTCAAAATAAAACTTGATGGTGGATCCATCATGGTCGTGATGGGTTCAACATCGGACAAGATGTACCTCTGCCATGTACCAGATTTTGGGATTGAAAATGATAAAGATGAGACCGGGCGGGTGACTTGCACGAGAAGAGAATCTCGGTGTAGTGTCTCCGTCTGAGTCGCTTAAGGACCGTACGATGTGGGCCTGCTGACCGAGGACCCTTTAACCGGTCACGTGCCTCGTCATGAGTAAGCTTTGCCTCGGGCAGACTAATACCAGAAAGGCCAACACGCAATGAGAGTGGAGAGATGGCGAGAGTAGAGTGTACCCTCCATGGCAAGAGGCTGAACGATGGTGTATCTGTGCTCTCAGTTGGCGTGAACCCGGTCTGATATTAAGAAACCCGGTGGCGAGTTGACATATGCAAGGGTTAAGTGCTACATATGTCGTGTGATTGGAGATCCTCAGCTGAGTATTAATCGATTCGGATCGCCATTACTTCTCGGACATGAAGACTTGGTCACTGACTTACACGTAGCAATCCAGTAAAGTAAAAAGGGGTGATAAAAGATGGCTAGTGTAGGCCAAGTGCTTGAACTAGGGTAGAAAGAACTATAGTTGTAGGTAATGACTTAACTTGACAATAAAATTGGATTTTTAAGGATCTACTATTAGTAAGCATTTCTGCAAATAGAGTCTTTGGTTCTTGAATAGCCTTACCTTGACTCCCTCCAGCCAGCATATCCTTGAGAGTCTTTTCCTTTGTCGGGTAAGACTTGCGAAAGTACACTCCATACTTAGGGTTTTCGAACCCATGTTGTTGTAGGTGAGGAAACAATAGACTTTTGCTATTTTTGTTCAAAGGTGGTACCCAAGGATGAGCCCTAGCAGTGAAGTCAGTCGCGGGAGGATGTTGGCCTCCCACTTTAAAAAAAATAATCTTTTGTGCGGGAGGGTGTTTTGCCTCCCGGGTCTGTAATAATAATACTTTATGCACTCATAATACCCTGGTATTGTAATAATAATAATAATAATAATAATAATCTCTCTGTATTGGATGAATGTAAATTAAGTTATTGTAATTTGCTTTCGCTTATTATTTCCTCCGATGTGATGTAATATCTGTGTGACGGGTGAAGCGCTCTTGGGCAGAATGATGAAGATACAGTACCGAACTTGTCAAGTGATTATGTGCATCTACAGGGTTGTCCAAGTTCCTTAGGATAAGGACAATTGTAGGTGGGCCTAATACCTTGGGAGGTTCCGTCACAATGAATGTCCCCTTATGCCACAAGGCCTCAGGGACATGTGTTTGCATGAGTCAGACCCTCTTTCAGTTTTCTTGTGCTAATGGGATCTTTAGAATACATAGTGCCAGTATCTAGGTGTCTGACTTTCCTCGGACGCTAGAGATTAGTGAAAGGGAAATGTGCTCTTGGGCCATTTCCAAAGTGTTTTGGTGATTAAGTGCCCAACACAAATTGAGTGAGTAATTATGTGCCAAATGATGGATGAAGTGCAAATCAACACTAAGGTATGATTCTAGACTTAGTACATTGGTTTTTGTGTACTAATATATTTTTCTAAGTGCTGGAATCAGAGAAAAGAGAAGAAGAAATGATCTTGGCTGGAGCAGCCAAGACTCAGCGCAGTCTGGCACACCGGACTGTCCAGTGCGCCATGCTGGCCTCTGGCGAACTGGCCACTCTCGGGAATTCGTCGGCGGCGTACGGCTATAATTCACCAGACTGTCCGGTGGTACACCGGACTGTCCGGTGAGCCAACGGCCGCCAGCGCAACGGTCGGCCGCCAAATCCGCGGGCGACGCGTGGCCCGCTCCAACGGTCGGGAAGTGGCACCGGACTGTCCGGTGTGCACCAGAATGTCCGGTGCGCCAACGGCTACATTTCTGCAACGGTCGGCTGTGCCATTTTAGGAAGGCGATCTGCACCGGACCATGAACAGTGCCTGTCTGGTGCGCCACCCGACAGAAGGCAAGAATTGCCTTCCCAGATTGCTTCCAACGGCTCCTAGCTGCCTTGGAGCTATAAAAGGGAACCCTAGGCGCATGGAGGAGTCACCCAAGCATTCTTTGATCATCTCTAAGCACCAAGACTCCATTCTCGCGCATTTGATTCTTTGTGATAGTGACTTGATCTCTATTTGAGTAGAGAACTCCTCGCATTATGTTGTGAGCTCAAGTTGTGGGTTGTGTGCGTGATTGTGATCGTACTTTGAGTCTTGTGTGTGTTGCTCTCCCCTCCCTTACTTCTGTGCTTCTTTGTGATCATCAATTGTAAGGGCGAGAGGCTCCAAGTTGTGGAGATTCCTCGTGAACGGGAGATAGTAAAAGAAAGGAAAACACCGTGGTATTCAAGTTGATCATTGGATCACTTGAAAGGGGTTGAGTGCAACCCTCATCCATTGGGACGCCACAACATGGAGTAGGCAAGTGTTATAATTGGCCGAACCACGGGATAAATCACCGTGTCTCTTGTGCTTGTCTTCTTCGTGACCATTGTGTTTCACAAGAGATTGATCCTTAGCCACTTGATTCTATTGAGCTAACACTTAATCAAGTTTTGTGGCTACAAGTATTTGATTTTTTACAGGATCACCTATTCACCCCCTCTAGGTGCTCTCAATTGGTATCGGAGCCGTTCTCTTCACGCAAGGGACTAATCGCCCAAAGAGATGGATTCTAAGGGAAAGGAGATGGTGGTCAACGACAAGACAAAGGAGTCCATCGTCAACGAGCCAAGATATGATAAGCCCTCGGACTCTGGCTCGAGTCATAAGAAGAAGGACGGGAAGAAGAAGAGGCGCATCAAGAAGATCGTCTACTACGACAGCGACGAGTCTTCTTCTTCCCCAAGAGACGACGAATACGACGAGAAAAAGAAACCGGTCAATTCGAATTTTTCTTTTGATTATTCTCGTATTCCATTTAATTCCAATGCTCATCTACTTTCATTTCCACTTGGGAAACCTCCGCACTTTGATGGAGAAGACTATCCATTTTGGAGTCACAAAATGCGTAGTAACCTATTCTCTCTCCATCCGAGTATCTGGGAGATTGTTGAAAACGGAATGCTTTTTGATAGTACTGACAACCCTGTTTTCATTAATGAGCAAATCCATAAAAATGCACAAGCTACCACTGTTTTGCTAGCATCTTTGTGCAGGGACGAGTACAATAAGGTGAGCAGCTTGGACAACGCCAAGCAAATCTGGGACACCCTCAATATTTCTCATGAGGGGAACGACGCCACCATGATCACCAAAATGGAGTTGGTGGAAGGTGAACTAGGGAGGTTCGCAATGATCAGGGGAGAGGAGCCAACACAAACGTACAACAGGCTCAAGACCCTGGTCAACAAGATAAGGAGCTATGGAAGCACGAGATGGACGGACCACGACATCGTCCGACTTATGCTCAGGTCCTTCACTGTTCTTGATCCTCATCTTGTGAACTCAATCCGTGAAAATCCTAGGTACACAAAGATGACGCCCGAGGAAATACTCGGAAAGTTTGTAAGCGGGCGTATGATGATCAAGGAAGCAAGATATGTTGATGAGGCATTGAATGGCCCAATGCCCATCTACGAGCCTCAAACCGTTGCTCTCAAAGCAACAAGTAGCAGGGAGGCGCTACCTAGCAAGGTGGCGCAAGTTGAGGCGGCCGGGCTGAATGAGGATGAAATGGCCCTCATTATCAAGCGCTTCAAGACGGCGCTAAAAGGACGCAATGAGCATCCCAACAAGAGCAAGACAAAGGGAAAGCGCTCCTGCTTCAAGTGTGGTAAGACTGGTCACTTTATTGCTAACTGTCCCGATAATGATAGTGACTAGGGACAAGAAAAGAGCGGGAAGAGGGAGAAAAAGAAGTCATACAAGAAGGCAAAGGGCGAGGCGCACCTTGGCAAAGAGTGGGATTCGGATTGCTCTTCGTCCGACTCCGACGACGAAGGACTCGCCGCCTCCGCCTTCAACAAGTCGTCTCTCTTCCCCAACGAGCGCCATACTTGCTTAATGGCAAAGGAGAAAAATGTAAGCGCTCGAGAAACTCCTAAATACACTACTTCTAGCGATGAAGAATCTAGTGATGATGAAGTAGACTATTCTAGCTTATTTAAAGGTTTAGATAGAGCCAAGGTAGAAAAAATCAATGAATTGATTGATGCTTTAAATGAAAAGAATAGACTCTTAGAAAAGTAAGAGGATATATTGTATGAAGAACATGATAAGTTTATTAGTGTACAAAAATCTCTTGCTTTAGAAACTAAAAGGAATGATATTTTATCTTCTAAAATTTCTGCTTGCCATGAATCTATTTCTAATTTGAAGAGTGTTAATGATGAGTTAAATGCTAAGTTAGAAGTCGCTAATAAATCTAGTTCAAGTGTGGAACATGTCGTAATTTGTAATAGGTGCAAGGATTTTTATGTTAATGCTTGTAATGAACATCTTGCATCCATTACTAAACTAAATGATGAAGTTGCAAGTCTTAATGCTCAACTTAAGACTTGCAAGGTAGATTTTGACAAACTAAAATTTGCAAGGGATGCCTACACTGTTGGTAGACACCCCTCTATTAAGGATGGGCTTGGCTTTCGAAGGGAAGCCAAGAACTTAACAAGTCAAAGGGCTTCCATTTCCACTAAGGAGAAAGGGAAGGCCCCTATGGCTAATAGTGCTCAACGGAATCATGCTTTCATCTACAGTGATAGAAAAATTTCTAGAAATGCTCATAGGAGTTATCCTTATGATTCACATGCTATGATTGCTTCAAGTTCTTCTTTTGTGCATGGTAAAAATATGCCTAGGAAAAATGTTGTTCACATGCCTAGGAAAGTACGTAATGAACCTTCTACAATTTACCATGCTTGCAATACTTATTTTGCAATTTGTTGTAAGAATAAGAAAGTGATTGCTAGGAAGTTGGGGGCCAAATGCAAGGGAGACAAGACTTGCATTTCGGTCCCAAAGACTATTATAACTAACCTTGTAGGACCCAACAAGAGTTGGGTACCTAAAACCCAAGCCTAATTTGCCTTGCAGGTTTATGCATCCAGGGGCTCAAGCTGGATTATCGACAGCGGATGCACAAACCACATGACGGGGGAGAAGAAGATGTTCACCTCCTACGTCAAGAACAAGGATTCCCAAGATACAATCATATTTGGAGATGGGAATCAAGGCAAAGTCAAAGGCTTAGGCAAGATAGCCATCACAAATGAGCACTCTATCTCTAATTTATTTCTAGTAGAGTCGCTAGGCTATAATCTGTTGTCTGTTAGTCAATTGTGCCACATGGGTTACAATTGTTTATTTACAAATGTTGATGTGTCTGTCTTTAGAAGGAGTGATGGTTCATTAGCATTTAAGGGTGTACTAGATGGCAAACTCTACTTAGTTGATTTTTCGAAAGAGGAAGCCGATCTAGATACATGCTTAATAGCTAAGACTAGCATGGGTTGGCTGTGGCATCGCCGTCTAGCACATGTTGGGATGAAGAACCTCCATAAACTTCTAAAGGGAGAACATGTGTTAGGACTGACAAATGTGGTTTTCGAAAAAGATAGACCTTGTGCAGCTTGTCAAGCAGGTAAACAGGTGGGAAGCGCTCATCACAACAAGAATGTGATGACCACATCAAGACCTTTGGAGCTACTTCATATGGACCTCTTCGGACCCGTCGCCTACCTCAGCATCGGGGGAAGTAAGTATGGTCTTGTTGTTGTTGATGATTTTTCCCGCTTCACTTGGGTATTCTTTTTGCAGGATAAATCAGAAACCCAAGGAACCCTCAAGCGCTTTCTAAGGTGAGCTCAAAACAAATTTGAGCTCAAGGTGAAAAAGATTAGAAGCGACAACGGGTCCGAGTTCAAGAACCTTCAAGTGGAGGAGTACCTTGAGGAGGAAGGAATCAAGCACGAGTTCTCCGCTCCCTACACACCACAGCAAAACGGTGTGGTAGAGAGGAAGAACAGGACGCTTATAGACATGGCGAGGATGATGCTTGGAGAATTCAAGACGCCCGAGCGGTTTTGGTCGGAAGCTGTGAACACAGCTTGCCACGCCATAAACCGGGTCTACCTTCATCGCCTCCTCAAGAAGACGTCGTATGAACTTCTAACCGGTAACAAACCCAATTTGTCTTATTTTCGTGTATTTGGGAGTAAATGTTACATTCTAGTGAAAAAAGGTAGGAATTCCAAATTTGCTCCCAAAGTTGTAGAAGGGTTTTTGCTAGGTTATGACTCAAATACAAAGGCGTATAGAGTCTTCAACATATCATCGGGTTTGGTTAAAGTCTCTAGCGACATTGTATTTGATGAAACTAATGGCTCTCCAAGAGAGCAAGTTGATGTTGATGATGTAGATGAAGATGATGTTCCAACGGACGCAATTCGCACCATGGCGATCGGAGATGTGCGACCACAGGAACACCAAGAGCAAGATCAACCTTCTTCCTCAACGATGGTGCATCCCTCGACTCAAGATGAAGAACAGGTTCCTCAAGAGGAGGCGTGTGACCAAGAGGGAGCACAAGAAGACCAAGTTGTGGAGGAAGAAGCACCACGGGCCCCTCCAACTCAAGTTCAAGCGACGATTCAAAGGAATCATCCCGTCGACCAGATCTTGGGTGATATAAGCAAGGGAGTAACTACTCGCTCACGTCTAGCTAATTTTTGTGAGCATTACTCTTTTGTCTCTTCTATTGAGCCTTTTAGGGTAGAAGAGGCCTTGCTAGATCCGGATTGGGTGCTGGCCATGCAGGAAGAGCTCAACAACTTCAAGCGAAATGAAGTTTGGACCCTGGTGCCACGTCCCAAACAAAACGTTGTGGGAACCAAGTGGGTGTTCCGCAACAAACAGGACGAGCATGGGGTGGTGACAAGGAACAAGGCTCGACTTGTGGCAAAAGGTTATGCCCAAGTCGCAGGTTTGGACTTTGAGGAGACTTTTGCTCCTGTGGCTAGGCTAGAGTCGATTCGCATTTTGTTAGCCTATGCCGCTCACCACTCTTTCAGGTTGTTCCAAATTTATGTGAAGAGCGCTTTCCTCAACGGGCCAATCAAGGAGGAGGTGTACGTGGAGCAACCCCCAGGCTTTGAGGATGAACGGTACCTCGACCACGTGTGTAAGCTCTCTAAGGCGCTCTATGGACTTAAGGAAGCCCCGAGAGCATGGTATGAATGCCTTAGAGATTTTCTAATTGCTAATGCTTTCAAGGTTGGGAAAGTTGATCCAACTCTTTTCACTAAGACTTGTGATGGTGACCTATTTGAGTGCCAAATTTATGTCGATGACATAATATTTGGTTCTACTAACCAAAAGTCTTGTGAAGAGTTTAGTAGGGTGATGACACAGAAATTCGAGATGTCGATGATGGGTGAGTTGAACTACTTCCTTGGGTTCCAAGTGAAGCAACTCAAGGACGGCACCTTCAACTCCCAAACGAAGTACACGCAAGATTTGCTCAAGCGGTTCAGGATGAAGGACGCCAAGCCCGCAAAGACTCCAATGGGAACCGACGGACATGTCGACCTCAACAAAGGAGGTAAGTCCGTTGATCAAAAGGCATACCGGTCTATGATAGGTTCCTTGCTTTACTTATGTGCTAGTAGACCGGATATTATGCTTAGTGTTTGCATGTGTGCTAGATATCAATCCGACCCAAGGGATTGTCACCTTGTGGCCGTTAAGCAATCTACCTTTGACTTGATTGGATATTCAGACTCCGATTATGCCGGGTGCAAGGTTGATAGGAAGAGTACATCAGGGACGTGCCAATTCCTAAGAAGGTCCCTGGTGTCTTGGAGATCAAAGAAACAAACTTCCGTTGCTCTATCCACCGCTGAGGCCGAGTATGTTGCCGCAGGACAGTGTTGCGCGCAGCTACTTTGGATGAGGCAAACCCTTCGGGACTTTGGCTACAATCTGAGCAAAGTCCCACTCCTATGTGACAATGAGAGTGCAATCCGCATGGCGGACAATCCTGTTGAACACAGCCGCACAAAGCACATAGACATCCGGCATCACTTTTTGAGAGACCACCAGCAAAAGGGAGATATCGAAGTGTTTTATGTTAGCATCGAGAACCAGCTAGCCGATATCTTAACCAAGCCTTTAGATGAGAAGACCTTTTGCAGGCTGCGTAGTGAGCTAAATGTCTTAAATTCACGTAACTTGGATTGATCTATAGCATAGATGTGTCTTATGCCTTTGATCATGTTCCTTTATGCATATTATTGCTTATTTATGGTGCTCAAGTTGTGCAAGGGATCCCCGGACCTCACAAGTCCATATGTGAATGTTGCACATATTTAGGGGAGAAATGCTACAACTTGACCCTTTGAGACTAACCGTGTGCTTGAGTTTACTTAATTTAGTCTCAAAGGTGGATTGAAAGGGAAAGGTGAACTTGGACCATGCAAGACTTCCACTGCACTCCGATGAGAGGGTAATTTACTCCAAGTTCATCTCCATGCTCTTATTGCCTTTTTACTCTTAATTGACGATTTTGGTGAGGCAATGGGGTTTAAGGGCCAATAATGATCCTGTTTTGGTGCTTGATGCCAAAGGGGGAGAAATTAAGGCCAAAGCAAATGGATCAGCTACCACTTGAGAATATTGAAAATAGTAGAGTTAGAACTTTTGTTTTGTCAAAATACTCTTATGTGCAAAATTTGGCCTCTTGTGGGGAGAATGTAGGATTATGGGAAAAAGGGGGAGTTTTTGGCTCTTGATCAATTTTTCTCATGGAATACCTCTCTTTATGCCTAATCAAGGGTGTTTGTCTTAGAGATAGGAAAATTAGTTTGATTCAAAAACAAACCAAGTGGTGGCAAAGAATGATCCAAATATGCCAAATTTGAATCAACAACAATTCTTGTTCTCAATTGCTTTGATGTTGCACTTCTTTTAGTTGCTTTTTGATGTGTTGGCATAAATCACCAAAAAGGGGGAGATTGAAAGGGAAATGTGCTCTTGGGCCATTTCCAAAGTATTTTGGTGATTAAGTGCCCAACACAAATTGAGTGAGTAATATGTGCCAAATGATGGATGAAGTGCAAATCAACACTAAGGTATGACTCTAGACTTAGTACATTGGTTTTTGTGTACTAATATATTTGTCTGAGTGTTGGAATCAGAGAAAAGAGAAGAAGAAATGATCTTGGCTGGAGCAGCCAAGACTCAACGCAGTCTGGCACACCGGACTGTCCGATGGTGCACCGGACAGTGTCCGGTGCGCCAGGCTGGCCTCTGGCGAACTGGCCACTCTCAGGAATTTGTCGGCGGCGTACGGCTATAATTCACCGGACTGTCCGATGGTGCACCAGACTGTCCGGTGAGCCAACGGCCGCCAGCGCAACGGTCGGCCGCCAAATCCGTGGGCGACGTGTGGCCCGCTCCAACGGTCGGGAAGTGGCACCGGACTGTCCGGTGTGCACCAGATAGTGTCCGGTGCGCCAATGGCTACATTTCTGCAACGGTTGGCTGTGCCATTTTAGGAAGGCGATCTGCACTGGGCCATGAACAGTGCCTGTCCGGTGGTGCACCGGACTGTCCGGTACGCCACCCGACAGAAGGCAAGAATTGCCTTCCCAGATTGCTTCCAATGGCTCCTAGCTGCCTTGGGGTTGTAAAAGGGACCCCTAGGCGCATGGAGGAGTCACCCCAGCATTCTTTGATCATCTCTAAGCACCAAGACTCCATTCTCGCGCATTTGATTCTTTGTGATAGTGACTTGAGCTCTATTTGAGTAGAGAACCCCTCGCATTGTGTTGTGAGCTCAAGTTGTGGGTTGTGTGCATGATTGTGATCGTACTTTGAGTCTTGTGTGTGTTGCTCTCCCCTCCCTTACTTCCATGCTTCTTTGTGATCATCAATTGTAAGGGCGAGAGGCTCCAAGTTGTGGAGATTCCTCACGAACGAGAGATAGTAAAAGAAAGGAAACACTGTGGTATTCAAGTTGATCATTGGATCACTTGTAAGGGGTTGAGTGCAACCCTCGTCCATTAGTACGCCACAACGTGGAGTAGGCAAGTGTTATACTTGGCCGAACCACGGGATAAATCACCGTGTCTCTTACGCATGTCTTCTTCGTGACCATTGTGTTTCACAGGAGTTTGATCCTTAGCCACTTGATTCTATTGAGCTAACACTTAACTAAGTTTTGTGGCTACAAGTATTTGATTTTTTACAGGATCACCTATTCACCCCCCGCCCCTCTAGGTGCTCTCAATTAGGAAGAAGGGTGTGAGTGCCTTCCTATAATGTTCAGCTAAATGAAAGCTATAAATCTAGGGATGCACTTTGAGTATTTACCTAAGGAGGGTGAAATAAGAAATGGGAGGAAAGTAGACGTTAGACATTTAAACAAAGCACCAAGCATTAAAAGCTCATTGTCTTAATTAGAAGCACCTTACTTACTAGAAACTTTGAAGACAAAATGCTCATTACTATAGGGATAGATTTTAAAAACTAGCTTGTCCCATTGGCATTCGATATTATTCAAAAGGAGGACAAAGATAGTTGTTCTCGGTTCGTCAGACTCATTAGGCAAGTGGTTATTTGTTGGGAACATGAAGTCTGTGTCATATAAAACATGCATGTCGGGAGTCTAAATGTTATGCAAGAAGACACTCTTGGGTGGCCAAATACATCACCGATGGTTCTTGAGACACCTTTCTCAAAATCTTATATGACATGATAGCACAAAAGAGAATTTCAAGTTATTTGATAAGGTTTGCAAGAAGAATGAGGTTATGCTATTTAAAGATAAGATATATGCCTCATGTTAGCCACAAATGGCCATGTTAGATAGTTCCATGATTACTTGATGGCATCTATGAGTTGTGATAGGATCGACAAACCACCTCCCTCTAGCTGCTCATCCATGTTCCATTTCCCTAGTCTCGCTTATGCGACCTTAGTGGCGTGGTCACTAGTACGGTATTGTTCACCTACATGGAAGATAAGATAAGTTCTTGAATGTACACAAATGAGCAACACATGAATCTAAAATTCATTACAGAAAAAATCACCATCCATTCTAGGAAGGCCACTAACAAGATCATTAATTCTCTACATTACAACCTCCTATGCATCAATCTTCCTCCATGTCTTTGCTCTCTTGTCCACTTCAAATCTACTACTTTGTCTTTTAATTCTGGGAATGTACTTAGCATTCTCATGTTTCTACTTGTTGCGATTCCTAATGTAAGAATCACGAAGCAAATTAGGAAAACCTTGCATCAACCTCTGCTTCTCTTGTCCTCGACGATGACGATATGACCTCCACCTTTGTTGTATTCAAGCAGTTGAAGTTGTAGGTAGTCAAGCTCACCTCCGTTGTTTTTATGGTGTGCCACATTGTCCATTTCCACCTCTGTTGTTCGAATTCCAAGAATGTTCACACTCACGTCGTTGGTTAAATACAACAATGTATTCAGAGAGACGAGCTCATGGCACATGTACGAAGATTTCTATCCTCCCTCATGTCTAGGGCCTATATGTCATGAATCATTGGAGCCATCTGAGAGCACCTAGAGGGGGTGAATAGGTGATCCTACACAATATGACTTAAAACACACAAACTTGGTCTAAAAATAGAGTTAGTGCAAATTAAACCAAGTTTGAGAAGAGAGAGAGGTTCCCTTCACTAGATAGCTCTATCAGTATATGAATTAAACTTAGAGCAATACCACAAGTGAGAATAGATAACTTAGGAAGAAGGGAAAATCGCAATAAAGTAAATAAGACAAGAGACACATTGATTTATCCCATGGTTTGGCCAAAGCCTACCTCCACGTTGTGGTGTCCTCCTTTGGACAAAGGTTGCACTCAACCCCTCTCAAGTGATCCAGAGATCAAACTTGAGTGCCACAGCTTCTTCCTTATATTAGTTTCCCATTTGTGAGGAATATCTACAACTTGGAGTCTCTCAAAGTCTTACAAGATGATCATAATCAAAACTAGAGTAAGGGAGGGAGATAGAACACACACGCAAAAGCACAACACAACAACACACGCAAGAAGGCCAACAAAACGAGCACAAGAATGAAGTATCGCTGTTAAAACATAAAACGGTGCTCAGATCTCACTAAAATCACTGGAATGCGTGCTTGCAAAGATTCGGAGTGTTTGTGTGCTCTTGAGATGCTTGGATGTTGAATGAAGGCACATATTGGTCCTTTTATAGCCTTAAGGGGTCTAGGAGTCGTTGCCTCCTCCACAAGGAAGCTAAAAACCTTACCTATCTACGAGCACACTAGACAGTCTGATGCGCCACCAAACAGTGCTGCAATGGTTGGCAGACGATTCTGATTAGTTGACTTCCTTTTCTGACGAGGCACTAGGCAGTCCGGTGAGCCACTAAACAGTGACCACGTCAGCTAGCCATTGGCGCGTGGGGAGGGAGCCATTGGAGACAGTTTCTGGCGCACCGAACAGTGCATTATTCACTGTCCGGTGAATTTTATTATAATATTCCTGAGACTGTAGAGTTCATCCGTACGGGCCACTGGACGGTCCGGTGAGTCCTAGACTGGCCCAAGTTTGACTCATTTGAGCCAAACTTCTCCAACTTCCTTTGACTGCCTTTGATAGCTTCCCAATGACTTAGATAAAGATATTTGGCACATAATTTAATTGACTAAGTGAGGGAAGCATACCTTTTCTCCTCCATTTCACCAGGATTTGCAATATGCCCAAAACTGAGACACTTTTCTTGCAAAATTGAGTTAGTAGCCAAAACAAAGTGCTAGAAACGTAGAATAGGATGTGTGCAACTTATCCAAACACTTAAACCTTGCATTTATGTTGATTTGTCCAAAGTTGCAACTTTTCCCTTTCAATCCTCTTTATAGACTACATAAACTCAACTCAAGCAAATATATTAGTCTCAAAGGGTCAAGTTGTAGCATATCCTCCCCCTCAACATATGCATTGATGCATAAGGACTTGTGAGGTCTGGCGATGAGATTCTACAACTCGAGCACCAAAATAAGAAATAAAGCATAAGGATCATGATCAAAGGTACATAAAAATGTATGCTATAGATCAATCCAAGCTTCGCGAATCTAAGACATTGAGCTCATACTACGCAACTCGCAAAACCTCCTCTCATCTAAAGGCTTGGTGAAGATATCAGCTAGCTGGTGATCGGTGCTAACATCGCATATATCGATATCTAACCTTTGCTAGTGGTCTCTCAGGAAGTGATGTTAGATGTATATGTGCTTAGTGCGGCTGTGTCCAATGAGATTATCTGCCAAGTGGATCACACTCTTATTGTCACATAGGAATGGGACTTTGCTCAGATTGTAGCCAAAGTCCTAGAGGGTTTGCCTTATCCAAAGTAATTGCACGCAACACTAGCCTGCGGCAATGTACTCGGCCTTAGCAGTGGATAGGGTAACCGAATTTTGTTTCTTTGAGCTCCAAGACACTAGGGACCTCCCTAAAAACTAAAATGTCCCTGATGTACTCTTCTTATCTACCTTGCATCGGTGGATAAGGTAACCAAATTTTGTTTCTTTGAGCTCCAAGACACTAGGGACCTCCCTAAAAACTAACATGTCCTTGATGTACTCTTCCTATCTACCTTGCACCTAACATAATCAAAATCTGAATACCAAATTAGGTCGAAGGTAGAGCACTTAGGATACCAGAGCCCAAAGTGAGGCATATGAACTAGATATCTTAGAATTCGCTTCATGGCCACAAGGTGACATTCCTTGGGGTTAGATTGAAATCTAGCATACATACATACATACATAAAGCATAATGTACAGTCTACTTTCACATAAATAAAACAAGGATCCTATCATAGACCGGTATACCTTTTCATCTATGGACTTACCTCCCACGTCAAGGTCCAAGTATCCGCTCGTTCCCATTGGAGTGTTGATGGGCTTTGCATCCTTCATCCCAAACTTCTTGAGGATATCTTATGTATACTTCATTTGGGAGATGAAGATGCCTTCTTTGAGCTATTTTACTTGAAAGCTGAGAAAGTAGGTCAGTTCACCCATCATTGACATCTCGAATTTCTACGTCATCACCGTGCTAAACTCCTCACAAGACTTTTGATTAGTAGAACCAAATATTATGTCATCAACATATATTTGGCATATAAACAAATCACCATTGCACGTCTTAGTGAATAGAGTAGGGTCACCTTTCCCAACCTTGAAAGCATTTGAAATAACATAATCTCTAAGGCATTCATACCATGCTCTCGGTGCTTGCTTAAGCCCATAGAGTGTCTTAGAGAGCTTGAAGACATGGTCGGGATACCTGTCGTCCTCGAAGCCAGGGGTTGCTCCACATACACGTCCTCCTTGATTGGTCCATTAAGGAAGGAACTCTCCACGTCCATTTCAAAAAGCTTAAACGGGTGGTGAGCAGCATATGCTAATAGAATTTGAATTGATTCTAGCCTAGCTACAGGAGCAAAATCTCCTCAAAATCCAAACATGTGACTTGGACATAACCTTTTGCCACATATCTAGCCTTGTTTCTTGTCACCATCCCATACACATCTTGCTTGTTGGGGAACACCCACTTGGTTCCCACGACATTTTGCTTTAGACGTGACACCAAGATCGAGACTTCATTTCTCTTGAAGTTGTTGAGCTCTTCTTACATGGCCATCACCCAATCCTGCAACGCTTCTTCTACCCTGAAAGGCTCAATAGAAGAGACAAAGGAGTGGTGCTCACAAAAATTAGCTATACGAGATCGAGTCGATACTCCCTTGCTAATGTCACCTAGGATTTGGTCCACCAAATGGTCTATTTGTATGATGGTGCAGATTGGAGCTAGAGGTGCTTGTGGTACGTCTTCTTTGTTATCTTCGTGTTCGTGCACCGCCCCTTGATCCCTGTGCACATCTTGAGGTACCTGTTCCTCACCTTGAGTAGGGGGTTGCATCATTGTTGAAGAAGAAGGTTGATCTTGTTCTTGTTGTTCCTGCAGTCATACATCTCCTATTTCCATGATCCTTATTGCAGTCGTCGGAACCTCGTTCTCATCTACATCATCAAGATTAGCTTGCTCTCTTGGAGAGCCATTAGTTTCATCAAATACAACATCACTAGTGACTTCAACAAGTCTAGAAGATTTGTTTAAGAGCCTTTATGCTTTTGTATTTGAGTCATAACCAACCAAAAACCCTTCAACGACTTTGGGAGTAAATTTTGAATGTCTACCTCTGATAACCAAAATGTATCATTTGCTCCCAAATACACAAAAATATGAAACATTGGGTTTGATACCGATTAGAAGCTCGTCCCATCTTCTTGAGGAGCCAGTGAAGATTAGGGTTGAAAATGAACATGAAAAATCATGTCCTGACTCGTACTGTTTCCCCTTTTTATCCCATCCGTTTTCGTATTTGCGGGAAAATATGGTAACGGGACGGGAACCGGGATTGGGTTAACGGGAATGGGAACGAAAACAGTTGAGCCAGTTTCCCGCCCATATTTCCGGTATCCCATATTTAACCGGGATTGTCCCGTTTTATCACGTTTACAATTTTACACGAGATATCTATATCCTTATCCTTATACATTAGAAGTTCAGCCCATTAGCATCACCCATGGGCCATGGCACAGCCCATTAGCTAACCTTAAATTGCACTAGTCCATGGCGTCTATGCGTCATCTAGCACTCTACGTACAAGTTCTCAGAATTTATATATGAGTGATATGAGGACATACATTATGGCTCGGGCTGGGCATTCGGTTTTTTTTGAAATTTCGGTTCGGTTTTTCGGTTTTAAAAAACTTCGGTTTTCTAGACATTAGAAACCAATTGGTTTTCTAGAAAATGAAAACCGAGAACTTCGGTTTCGGTTTTTTACTTCGGTTTTTCGGTAAAAACCGAATACCAAACTTATACTCAAAACAACACATACAACAAGTTTATATGATAGATTACACATAATTTTAAAAAGTAAAAATTATATAGATACAAATATTTAGAGATACATCATACATCACATATAAATAAGTGAATAACAATTTAATTGCTTCACACATTTAGTTCACATAATCGAAAAGTCAAATTTTAGAATTGATAAAGTTTGGTATTCGGTTTTTTGGTATTTCGGTTCGGTATACGGCGAAAACCGATTACGATACCGAAAACCGAACTTCTGAGATACAAAAACCGAAACCGAACCGAACTACCGAAAAAACCGAAATTTCGGTTCGGTTCGGTTTTCGGTTTATGGTAAAAAAGTGCCCACCCCTAATTATGGCCTCAGCTTCAAGTTAGGTCCAACTTCAAGTCTTAGCCAAAGTCCAAAAAGTCATCCCAACATTGATTGGCAATCGCGTAGCTGACATGCTGCCATTGCGAATATGTGTCTAAGGCTAACTCCAACAATGGGCAGCCATATTGCCCAGCCATTTCCATCCCTGCATTTTACCTGGCCCATGACAGACTTGTTGTTTGCAGCAAAGCAACCAAAATGGCTGTGGCCGTTGGCTCAACTAGCTTTCCTGCCGAATCACCCAGACATCTTGTTTTCCCTCGCTTCGATTCCCTTGCGAGGTCCGAGCTGACGGTTGCTTCCGAGAGGAATGGCTGGCGTGCCTAGGCCAGCTGTTGGGGACTCGTTCTCAAATGCTATGAATCAAGAACAAGGCAACACAAGATGTTAAATATCAAAACCCTTCGTCCTTTGAATCATTATTTCCCTTCGGATATAATGGATTTCGGACGAAGGTCATGAAGGACAAACCTTCATGAACATAACAAAAGATAAAGAGTATTTAAACACAGAATATAAGAAATAACATGATCTCTGTAAACATTATTATTAATTTATTTTTTGTTTATATTACTCATGTAAATAATGGTAAATTACAAATATACCTTCGGCTTGAAGGAATGTGAATACAGATGTGATGCAAAAGCAAAATGCCAAGTCCGCGTGAACAGTACGGGAATACTGTTCACATATTTATAGGCACGGGTCGCAGCCCATGCAAAATTACATTAATACCCATTACATTTAGCAATAACTCTATAGTAATTCTTTGAGGTCTAATTTGACTTTTCATCTTTAAGTCGGTTCCCCTTTTCTGCCGTTATGCCGAAGCTTTTCTGCACATAGCTTCGTGATCGTCTTTTCCTTCGTCGTGATCGCCTTTTGTCCCGGTCAAGCTTCGTCTTTAACCGTGCTTTTGTATACTCGCAATCTAACTTCGAAGGTACCTGTTTACATATTTCTCTTGGAAAACATTGTCAAATCATGTTTTTGAGGACCTTCGGAAGCCGAAGGCCCCCAACAGCAGCCCCTCGCAATATTAATTTACTGTAAAGATAAGTTTATATTGCGATACGGACGAAGGCTATGAGCCGAAGGTCCAAAAAAACACCTTCCTTTTGCTAGAATAGCAACAGTCATTGACAAGCGGGACCCTCCAGTTTTCGACATACTGGGTGTATAAATATGAGCTCACCACAAGTTATTTGGCACGCTATCTTGCCATTTGTTCTGCCTGCTCAAATAGCTCTTTGTCCACACAAATATTTGACTGCCTCTCTAGATTTTAAACTTCGGACCAAAAAGCCCTTTTTAAGAGAACTTCCGAAGGGATGTCTCAGGAAAAGAAAGTTGTCGCCGAAGTGAAGCTGAGCCTTTCTGAGGAGAAAAATCTGGGCTTCATTGAATCAATAGCAAAAACAAATACAAAAAAAATTACTAGGGAAATTTTGGAAGGCTTATCTGAAGATACTGGTGAAAGTGATAGCTATGACGCAGACAGCGGAGGTGAGGATTCCGAAGATCGACCATGGCGACCAAGCCATTCAGTCTTCGGAAAATCAACTATTGGACAAAGTCACCTTGAAAACATGAGGGGAAGATATTTTCGAGATATATCCATCGTGAGGGCAGATGTCGGAGAAAAGACTGTGCCGACCCCCGATGATAATGAAGTCGTGATCTTCCGAAGCTTTTTTAAAGCTGGGCTACGATTCCCTTTAAGCAGGTTTGTGGTAGAAGTTCTGAAAATATATCAGGTTTATCTTCATCAACTTACCCCTGAAGCAATAATAAGAATGGGACTTTTCGTCTGGGCCGTGAAGAGCCAGAGCCTGGAACCAAGTGCGAAAAGCTTTTGCAATATACATGAGTTAATATATGAGACAAAGCCCTGGAAAAAAGATAAAATTCTGCTTACATTGGTGGACAAGATAAAGGAAGACGAAGCTACATCTAAGGCTCAAGCTGAAGCCCAAAAACGCGAAATTAAAGATCTTCAGAAACAGCTAGCCAGAGCTAAAGAAGAACGTATACTTGAAGAGACAAAACGAGAGCTTAGTGATCAATGGGCCAATCATTTAGAAATAAATGTTAAAGAGCTTCGTGCATCCCAGAGAAGATGCTATGATAAATCTATAGTGTGTGTTCAGAAGATAAAATCCAGCTTCGCCAACGTTGGCGCATTCTCTAGCGAAGAGAATTTCTCAAGGGGCAATCCCGAAGGTCCGATGGAATGGATCAGTCACGAAGCTGAGGCCTTCGAGGAAATCCTGAATAGCCGCGGAGACATATGTGCTTTTTCGGGTGCTAGAGGAATTGCTACTATTTTGGAGAGGAAAGGTTGCGAGCATGTAAAATCTTTAGCGCAATCCGAAGCTACTTTGTCCTCCGAAGACATTAAAGACCCCTCAACCGAAGCGAGCATGATCGGCGGAAAATTTTTCACCGATATCTGGGACAACGGCGGCTGAGAAATGGCCCAAGAAATTATTCAAAAGAGCGAAAAAGGCATCCATGATGCTAGAAAAGTAGCAGAGGCTGCTGAAAAAAGTACAGAGCCCGAAGGGCAAATAGGTATTAATTAGTGGTTTTCATTCTATTGTAATTTTTGATTCCAGACTTTGTTCATGGTTTGTAATAGTAATATAGTCGTATCTTCTCCTCCCTCAGAACCTGCTGAAGTATCTCCGGGCCCCTACTCGAAGGGGGACGATGAAATTAGAGAAATGGCCGAAGCCATCATGGACAAGGTTGTCGACCAGCTACTAAACGAAGCTGCAGAAATAGTTCTTAGGGAGGATTAAATGCTATTGTAGAAACATTTGGAACATAACATGTGTAATGTATTGTAACTTTGAATGTAATATATAATCTATTTATAGTTTAGTTCTTTACAATGCATGAAATTTTGCATAGATACCATTTTTTGAGCCTTCGGCGAAAAAACACCTTCCCTTCTTTTCATGCTTCGTGAAGAAAATCTTTTATATATCGCAAGAATTTGCAAACTTCTCTGATGGGGAATATCCAAGCTGTTTTTATGTTGCCTCTCTAATGAAGCTACATGTCTTCTTGATTTATCTTGTGCCTTAACACGATTTTCTCTTTTTCAAATCACCCTCCGAAGACCAATGGTGTATCCCCTTCTTGTTCCGCATGCAATATGTTGTATGATGCTTATGTTATGCTAAATGATGTGATGATGTTATGTTATGCAAAATGATATTTGTGCCGAAAGTACACACATCCCTGCAATAAAACACACAATCTTTTTATATCAGCGCTGACTTTTCGCTGTAAGCCTCCCTTAGGAGCTTCTTCGCCTTTTACTTCAGCGGAATCAGCGTTTATTTTTCGCTGTAAGCCTCCCTTAGGAGCTTCTTCGCCTTTTACTTCAGCGGAATCAGCGTTTATTTTTCGTTGTAGGCACAGAAAACTTACACTGCGCTCCCTTAGGAACGGCTTTTTGCTGCTTTGAATAAATTGCAATGCGTTCCTTAGAACAAACTTTTGATAACTTCGAAAATCCTCCTTGTCAATCATAAATTCTCATGCTTCGGCATCTCAGGCCTATGGAGAAGATATATTTTCATTACAGTAAAGAGCGAAACTATTACAAGAAATTGAAAGGCGATAAAAGACGTTAAAACTACCCTTAATTGTTCCTTATTAAAAAGAAAGCAATACTGAATGTAAAAATGCGAAAAACTGCTGTCGAGGTAGGATATTTGTCAGTAAATGTGCTTCGACTCTGGCACAGTGCTATTGACTGTGCGAGCTTCAGACTCCTCTCTGAAGTCCCGCTGGGGGTTAGTGCGCTGACTCCCTTCTGGCTGCTGGCCTCTTTGTGTTGGTGGTGGCGGCAGAGGCTGCTGCCAAGATGCTTGGGGTTGGCTTGCCGAAGCAACAGAAGCTGCAGGGTGATTGCCTACATATTCTGGAATGTAAGGCGAATGATACGAAGCAGTATGCATGACTTGCTTCGGCTGGCTTTGTTGTGCTGCAGCTTCTGCTATCTCCTTTTGCTTCTGGATGGTAACATGACACATCCTGGTAGTGTGGCCCTTGTCTTCACCACAGAATAGGCAGTAAATCTTTCTTGGCTGATCTCCAAATCTTCCCCCGAAGCCCCTGGCGCCTCTGCCCCTTGGCACTGGCGGCCGAAAAGAGCTTTGCTGCTGCCCCGAAGCTTGTGAAGAATATTGTGGCTTTTGCTGCTGACTCCCTCTATCATCATTTTGAGTAGAATTATGAATTGACCTGACGTGCCTCGGGTGAAATCTTCCTCCGAAGCCCCTGGTCATTTCAGAAAACCTGAATGCTTCCTCCCTTCTTTGACGAAAGTCATTGTCAGCTCGAATATACTCGTCCATCTTCTGGAGCAGCTTCTCCAAAGTCTGTGGTGGTTTCCTGGCAAAGTATTGCGCTGAAGGTCCCGGCCGAAGTCCCTTAATCATGGCCTTAATGACAATTTCATTGGGCACTATTGGCGCATGTGCCCTCAGACGCAGAAACCTTCTGACATACGCCTGAAGATATTCTTCGTGGTCCTGGGTACACTGGAATAGAGCCTGAGCGGTGACTGGCTTTGTCTGAAATCCTTGAAAGCTGGTTATCAACATATCCTTCAGCTTTTGCCATGAAGTAATTGTCCCTGGTCGAAGAGAGGAGTACCAAGTCTGAGCAACACTCTTGACGGCCATGACAAAAGATTTTGCCATGACTGCTGTATTTCCACCATACGAAGATATGGTTGCCTCGTAACTCATCAGAAATTGCTTCGGGTCTGAATGACCATCATACATGGGGAGCTGAGGTGGCTTGTAAGACTGGGGCCATGGTGTAGCCTGTAATTCTATTGATAGAGGAGAAGCATCATCAAAAGCAAAATTTCCATGATGGAAATCTTCATATCAATCATCCTCATTGTAGAAACCCTCCTGATGGAGCTCTCTGCGCGGAGGCCTTCGGTTCTGGTCATCCTGAACAAGATGACGAACCTCTTCCGAAGCTTCATCTATCTGCCTCTGAAGGTCAGCTAGACGAGCCATCTTCTCCTTCTTTCGTTGCACCTGTTGTTGGAGCATCTCCAGGTTTTGGATTTCCTGATCCAAGTCATCCTCCGGAGGCGTTGGACTTGTAGCCTTCCTCTTCTGGCTTCGGGCCTCCCTAAGAGAAAGGACATCCTGATTGGGGTCCAGCGGCTGCAGAGTGGCAGCCCCTGTCGCTGAAGCCTTCTTCGGCGGCATGACGAAGGTGATGTTTGCCGAAGATGTTCAAAAGCTCAAGAAATGGAAGTGAGTTCACCGGAGGTGGGCGCCAATGTTGGGGACTCGTTCTCAAATGCTATGAATCAAGAACAAGGCAACACAAGATGTTAAATATCAAAACCCTTCGTCCTTTGAATCATTATTTCCCTTCGGATATAATGGATTTCGGACGAAGGTCATGAAGGACAAACCTTCATGAACATAACAAAAGATAAAGAGTATTTAAACACAGAATATAAGAAATAACATGATCTCTGTAAACATTATTATTAATTTATTTTTTGTTTATATTACTCATGTAAATAATGGTAAATTACAAATATACCTTCGGCTTGAAGGAATGTGAATACAGATGTGATGCAAAAGCAAAATGCCAAGTCCGCGTGAACAGTACGGGAATACTGTTCACATATTTATAGGCACGGGTCGCAGCCCATGCAAAATTACATTAATACCCATTACATTTAGCAATAACTCTATAGTAATTCTTCGAGGTCTAATTTGGCTTTTCATCTTTAAGTCGGTTCCCCTTTTCTGCCGTTATGCCGAAGCTTTTCTGCACATAGCTTCGTGATCATCTTTTCCTTCGTCGTGATCGCCTTTTGTCCCGGTCAAGCTTCGTCTTTAACCGTGCTTTTGTATACTCGCAATCTAACTTCGAAGGTACCTGTTTACATATTTCTCTTGGAAAACATTGTTAAATCATGTTTTTGAGGACCTTCGGAAGCCGAAGGCCCCCAACACCAGCTAATTTTCCGGTTCTCTCTCCTCCCATGTAATTTGGTTGGGCTGGATAGTTGGGCTATTGTAGCCGCTACCGTACTAAATGACCAGGTAAATTAGCTTTGTCTTGCCAAATAGTTGGCTTGTTGGAGCCGGTCTAACAAGCCAAGTTCACATCAAATATGTGTCTTTATATTATTCATACCATTTCATACTAGGCCATGAACGTGAATACTTCTCTAGCATGCTAGCTGGTTTGTGAGTACCGGTTAACAAGGGGTAAAATTAAAAATTCAAAACTATCATAAGGTAAAACAGCACACCACCGGTCATGCATGATAGCAGGTCAACCACTACTTTTTCGGCTATTTTACGAATACCAATCGTTTCCATTATATTTCTGTTAATTTTTTTATCATTTTTGTACAACCGCATATACCGATCTCGTTACGGATACCTGTGGTCCCCCTCCCACTCCCGTTTTCGGTGAAAAAATATCATACCCTAAATAGTTAAAGGTATTTCCTGACTGTTCCTGTTTGGTTTCATCCTTAGTGAAGATAGAGCCGGTTTATGGCGTGGCGAGCCGTGTTCACGGCTTCCGACCAAAATCGCTCTGATGTCTTATACTTTCTCAGCATTGTTCTTGCCAGGTCGATGAGTGTCGTATTCTTCTTGTTCACTACACCATTTTGCTGTGGAGTATATGGGGTAGAGAACTCGTGCTTGATGCCTTCCTCAAGGTATTACTCTACTTAAAGGTTCTTGAATTTAGAACCGTTGCCGCTTCTTATCTTCTTCACATTTATCGAACTCATTTTGAGCCATCTTAAGAAGCACTTTAGTGTACCTTGGATTTCATATTTATCCTGCAAAAAGAATACCTAAGTGAAGCGGGAACAGTCATTAACAATAACAACACCTTACTTACTTCCCCTGATGCTAAGGTAAGCAATGGGTCCGAAGAGATCCATATGTAGCAGCTCTAGTGGCCTTGACATCGTCATTATATTCTTGCTTGGATGATTCGTTCTCATCTGCTTTCCCGCCTGACATGCTGCACAAGGTCGGACTTTCTCAAAAAAGACACCAGTTAGTCCAAACACATGTTCTTCCTTTAGAAGCTTATGATGGTTCTTCATCCCAACATGTGCTAGACGACGATGCCACAACCAACACATGTTAGTCTTAACTATTAAACATGCATTTAGATCGACATTCTCTTTAGTAAAATAAACCAAATAAATCTTGTTGTCTAATACATCTTTAAAAGATAATGAACCATCACTTATTCTAAAGACAGTTACATCAACATTTGAAAATAGAAAACTATAACCCATGTGATATAACTAGCTAAGGGAAAGCAAATTGTAACCAAGCGATTCTACGAAAAAGACATTAGAAATCAAATGCTCGGTAGTAATCGCTATCTTACCTGACCCCTTTACCTTTCCTTAGTTCTCATCTCCAAAGATGATCGTGTCATAGGAATCCTTATTCTTGACGTAGAAGGTGAACATTTTCTTCTCCCTCGTCATGTGGTTTGTGCACCCGCTATAAATGATCCAGCTTGAGCTCCCAGATGCATAAACCCACAAGGCAATTTAGATTTGGTGTTTAGGTACCCAACTAGTGTTGGATCCTGTCAGGTTAGTTACATAAGATTTTGACACCCAAATACAAAGCTTATGTTTTTTGCATTTAGGTCCCACATTTGAAGCAACAACTCTATCATTCTTGCAATACAACACATAGGAAGCATCAAATGTACGAAATAGCATAGAGGGACCATCAGATGCATTCCTAGTCGTAGGCAGATGAGAAACAATAGGAGCATGGCACCTAGGTCTACCATGAGCATGTGAAGAACTAGACGAAGCAATCATAGCATGTGAAGAATAAATAGCTTCATGACACATAGCAGGCATAACATGACCACAACAAGCATCATGATGAACATTACGAGCATTATGAGAAACATTCTTAACATGAGCATATAAATAAGCATGGTTCTTCCTATCATGTGAAAAATGTGTGCTACTAGCTACAGGCGCCTTCCCATTCTTAAATAAGTTGAGGGCCTTATGGCTCTTTGTGTCCTTGGCTCCCCCATAGAAACCAAGTCCATCCTTAATAGAGGGGTGTCTACTAATTGTGTAGGCATCCCTAGCAAATTTATCTTATCGCATTCGTCTTTGAAATTTTTTAAGTTGAGCATGGAGTTTAGCGATATCATCATTCAACTTTAAAATTGTAGAGGCATAATAAATGCAAGCATCAATACCAAAATCCTTACATCTATTGCAAATGCATACATGCTCCGGAGATGAACTTGCAACACTCAACTTTTCTATTATAGAATTCAAATCAACATTTGTACTCTAAAGTCTAGAAATAGAAACATGACATGAAGATAATTCAGAGGATAACAACTCAGTTTTCTTCTTTTCTAAAGCAAGGGATTTTTCTACTTCTACAAATTTATCATATTCCTCATAAATCAAATCCTCTTGCTTTTCAATCAATCTGTTTTTATCATTCAAGGCATCAATCAACTCATTAATTTTATCTACCTTGGATCTATCTAAGCCCTTAAAAAGATCACTATAATCTACACCATCGTCACTAGAAGAAGTGTATTTGGGAGTATCACGTATGGTTACCTTATTTTCCTTAGCCTTGAGGCAAGTATGACGTTCGTTGAGGAAGAGAGAAGACTTGTTGAAGGCGGAGGCGACGAGTCGCTTCTCGTCGGAGTCGGATGAAAAGAAGTCTGAATCCCATTCCTTGCTGATATGCAACTTGCCCTTCTTCTTAAAAAACCTCTTCTTCTCCTTCCCCTTCGGGTTCTTTTCTTGTGCCTGGTCACCATTATGAGGATATTGTGCAATAAAATGACCAGACTTACCGCACTTGAAGCACGCACACTTTCCCCTTGATTTGTTCTTGTTGGGGTACTACTTGTGTCCCTTCTATGTGGCCTTGAAGCACTTCATGACAAGCGCCATCTCATCCTCGTTAAGGCCGACCGCCTCAATTTGCGCCACCTTGTCGAGGGGCGCCTCCTTCTTGACCGTCGCTTTGAGAGCAACATGTTGCGGCTCGTAGTGTTGAGGAAGAGGTCCATTGGTGTAACGCCCTGAATTTGGGGGTAGAATTTTTTCTTCTTTTTCCTCACCAAATTCAGGTGTTACTCTCTTTTCTCTTCCCGTTTCGCTCCTTCTTCCCAATTTCAAAGCAGTATAGCGACTGGCGTCCATATCGTGTGTAAACAAAACCTAATTTGACATGGGTGTTGCATCATGCCGAATCATATTTCTTTGTCTGATTTCGTGATTAATCGCATGCGTTGCTTAGTTTCGTTTCGGATTTTGCTTCGCAAATTGAATTCCGATCTGTGGTTATGCGTGCCACGGGGTTTTGACCCGCGGTGCGGCCCAGCCTAGCCCAACCCGACCCGACCCAGCCCAGCCCGGCCAGGCTCGGCCCAGCTCGGCCCGCGCGCCCCTGGCGCCCGTGCCCTCCCCATGCACGCGCCCCCCTGGTCCCTTTCTCTCATTTGATTTCTCCCGCGCAGCAACCTCTCTGTCTCTCCCATCTCTCTCTCTCCCCGTGGTGCCCTAGGTTTTGGAGACGGTGATCGCCGGATTTGGACCCCGAGGTGAGCTCCCCCTCCCCTCTCCCTCTCTCTCTCTTCCCCTCCCCTCCCCTTTCTTCTTCCCTGCGCACCCCCCTGCCCCGTCGCGCCCCCTGCGACCCCGTCGTGCCCCGCTCCCCGCTAGCGGCCCCCCTCGCCTCGGCCCACGCCCCCCCCCCCCCGACGGCTCGCCCGCGGCCCCGCGCCCCTGCTCCGGCGGCCCTCGCGCCCCGCGACCCCGCGCTCGCGTGCCCCCAGCACGCGCAGCGTGTTCGCGCGCGTGTGGCTGTGTTGTGCGACGTTTAATTTTCAGTTTAATCCATTTTAAATTTTAGTTTAGTCGATTTGCTGCATCGCGCGCTTCGTCGACGATTCATTTTAAATTCATCTTTATTAATGATCTGTGTCGCACGCTTCATCGCGCGACGTTTCGTTTTAAATTCGGTTTTGATGACGTATGCCGTCGTGCGTTTCGTCACGCGACGCTTAACGTTTATTTATAATTAATGCAAGAGTCTCGTTGCGCGCCCCATCGCGCGACAGGTCGTTTACTTCTTAATTCAATTTAAATGTTGTGTCGCGCGTCTCGCCGCACGACCATTTCCTTTAGTTCACCTTTATCTGCTTATAATAATTAAAAATGGAACATGACTTTACCTTATGCTAAACACAATGGCCAAATTAATACCATTCTGTTTAAACAGTAGTTTAATTTATAATTGTGTGACGTGATCGCTTCTCGATCGTAGCCTCGACCGTTACTTTCTCTTTCTCGCTTAGTCGTAAGTGTGAGCCCTGCGTCGAACGTCCGTTTATTTATTGCATTCCATTGTATGGTGTACTGTTCTTTAGTATTAAATGTGTGGAATGTATGTTTGAACACGTATAGATAAGGGTCAGTTGGTGGAGTCCGAAGGAGTTGCAGGTGAAGACCCTGAGTAGCAGTCGGTTGCTGAAGGCAAGTGTCCCTTGACCCATCTATGTCCTACTAATTCCTATAATTCACTTCCCGCATTTACACAGTTTATACTTAAGGATTGACTAGCTTTTGTCTATCTTGTCCTTGCTTACCTATTTTGGTTGGGTTATTTCAGTTTAGCTTTATGCTAGCGCTTCACATTAATCAATGAACATGATGAGATTATCTATGATACGCTGTTTTCCCTTTTGATTATGATGATGGTACTTGTGGTCCTTAAGGGGACTCGAGTTGTTTCTCGAGTGCCTCTCTGTAAGGACTTGTTCGTTGGATAACCGTCCGGGAAAACAGTGCAACCATGAGGGTGGAGTGGGACGCCCTTAGCTGAGTAATTAGAGGAACTAGGGTGTAGTTCTGTCGGGGACCATAATTAGGGGTACCCTCAAGACGCCTAATTCTCAGCTGATAACCCCCATCAGCATAAAGCTGCAAAGGCCTGATGGGTACGATTAAGTCAGGGATCAAGTCCACACGAATGACTCGATCACGCTTCGTCCGAGCCTAGCCTCGGCCAAGGGCAGCCGACCTCGAGAGACTTCCGTCTCGCCCGAGGCCCCCCTTTTAACGGTGGACACACCTCCGGCTCGCCCGAGGCCTTGGCTTCGCTTAGAAGCAACCCTGACTAAATCGCCGCACCGACTGACCAAGTTGCAGGAGCATTTAACGCAAAGGTGGCCTGACACCTCTATCCTGACGCGCGCCCCGGCAGAGCCGAAGTGACCGCAGTCACTCCACCGCTCCACTGACCGGTCTGACAGAAGGACAGCGCCGCCTGTGCCACTCCGACTGCAATGCCACTCGACAGAGTGAGTCTGACAGGCAGTCAGACCTCGCCAGAGGCGCCATAGGAAACTCCGCTCCGCCCGACCCCAGGGCTCGGACTCGGGCTAAGACCCGGAAGACGGCGAACTCCGCTCCGCCCGACCCCAGGGCTCGGACTCGGGCTAAGACCCGGAAGACGGCGAACTCCGCTCCGCCCGACCCCAGGGCTCGGACTCGGGCTAAGACCCGGAAGACGGCGAACTCCGCTCCGCCCGACCCCAGGGCTCGGACTCGGGCTAAGACCCGGAAGACGGCGAACTCCGCTCCGCCCGACCCCAGGGCTCAGACTCGAGCTAAGACCCGGAAGACGGCGAACTCCGCTCCGCCCGACCCCAGGGCTCGGACTCGGGCTAAGACCCGG
The DNA here is from genome assembly GCF_902167145.1 of Zea mays. Lineage (NCBI taxonomy): Eukaryota > Viridiplantae > Streptophyta > Magnoliopsida > Poales > Poaceae > Zea > Zea mays. Next base: position 192,056,230 of record NC_050100.1, read on the forward strand.
AAGACGGCGAACTCCGCTCCGCCCGACCCCAGGGCTCGGACTCGGGCTCGGCCCCGGAAGACAGCAAACTCCGCTCCGCCCGACCCCAGGGCTCGGACTCGGGCTAAGACCCGGAAGACGGCGAACTCCGCTCCGCCCGACCCCAGGGCTCGGACTCGAGCTAAGACCCGGAAGACGGCGAACTCCGCTCCGCCCGACCCCAGGGCTCGGACTCGGGCTAAGACCCGGAAGACGGCGAACTCCGCTCCGCCCGACCCCAGGGCTCGGACTCGGGCTCGGCCCCGGAAGACGACGAACTCCGCCTCGCCCGACCCCAGGGCTCAGACTCCGCCCTGGCCTCTGCCGAACGACTTCCGCCTCGCCCGACCCAGGGGCTCGGGCTCGGCCTCGGCAACGGAAGACAGATTCGACCCCAGCTTCGGAGGAGCCCCCACGTCGCCCGACCTAGGGCGCAGGCCCGCCACGTCAACAGGAAGCGCCATCATCATCCTACCCCGAGCCGACTCGGGTCACGGAGAACAAGACCGGCATCCCATCTGGCTAGCTCCGCCAGATGGACAATGATGGCGCTCCACAAGCTCTGTGACGACGGCGGCTCTCAGCTCTCTTACGGAAGCAAGGCGACGTCAGCAAGGACTCGACCGCTCCTACAGCTGTCCCTCCGCCAGGCTCCGTTGCTCCTCCGACAGCCACGACATCACGCCAGCAAGGTGCCAAGACCTCTCCGGCTGCCACATTGGCATGTACCTAGGGCGCTAGCTCTCTCTCCGCTAGACACGTAGCACTCTGCTACACCCCCCATTGTACACCTGGATCCTCTCCTTATGGCTATAAAAGGAAGGACCAGGGCCTTCTTAGAGGAGGTTGGCCGCGCGGGACCGAGGACGAGACAGGCGCTCTCTTGGGGCCGCTCGCTTCCCTCACCCGCGTGGACGCTTGTAACCCCCCTACTGCAAGCGCACCCGACCTGGGCGCGGGACGAACACGAAGGCCGCGGGACTTCCACCTCTCTCACGCCCGTCTCCGGCCACCTCGCCTCTCCCCCCTTCGCGCTCGCCCACGCGCTCGACCCATCTGGGCTGGGGCACGTAGCACACTCACTCGTCGGCTTAGGGACCCCCTGTCTCGAAACGACGACAGTTGGCGCGCCAGGTAGGGGCCTGCTGCGTGCTGACGAACAGCTTCCCGTCAAGCTCCAGATGGGCAGTCCCCAGCAACCTCTCCGGCCTGGGACGGTGCTCCGTTTCGGGAGTCTTGAGTTCATGTCCTTTGACGGCAGCTACGACATGATACTCCTTCCACTGCCGCGCGACAACGACAATGGCGGCCGACAACCCGCCCGCCGGCGGCGGAATCGACGACATCTTCCCCGCGTGGTGGAAGAACAACATTCGAGCTCGCTCCGTCCTCTCCCCCGCCAACGGAGGAGGAGGCGGGGCAACCAAGGCCAAGCGGGAGGCCGCGCTTCGTCGGCCGTCGAGCGAATCGACGCCCCCAACGCCCCGACGGAAGGCACGCTGGGCGTCGACCTCGCGTTCGAGACGAAGGCAAGCGCCGTCCCCCCGCGACACGCTGATCCTGAGCAAGAAGACGACGCCGGCGCACTCGCGGAAAGCCTGCAGGACGTCGCCCTCGTACCTGGGACAACGGTGCAACCAGTCCCCGATGTGACTACGTCGCTCCTCGTCGACCAAAAGGTACCGACTAACTCCCATCTTACGTCGTTTCGACTCGGCCTTAACCCGGCAAGCGACCTCGCTTTGGCGGGCGCTCTCATCGAGGCGAGTGCAACCCCACTGGGGTTTCGTATGCGGTCGCCTTGGGACCGGTTGACGGACGTCTCAACCTACGGGCCCTCTGGGTCCGAGGAAGATGACGATCCCAGCATCTGTTGGGATTTCTCCGGACTTGGCAACCCCAGTGCCATGTGGGACTTCATGACCGCATGTGACTACTGCCTCTCCGACTGTTCCGACGGAAGCCGCAGCCTTGACGACGAGGGCTGCGGCCCAAGCCGCGAATGTTTCCACATCGAGCTAGGGGATCCCTCCAAAGGCAACCATCTCGGCATGCCGGAGGACGGTGATCTTCCTAGGCCGGTGCCTCGCGCCGACATCCCGCGGGTGCTAGCTGTGGTCCCCGCTCCGGCGGGGGGTTACGACCCACAACTCGAGCAAGTCCGCGAGGCGCAGGCCAGGCTCAACGAGGGAACAGGAGCGCTTGAGCCGATCCGTCGGGACATCGGGCAGGTATGGGCGGGCCAACTCCCGGCCGGAGAAATACGTCACCGGCCCCAAGGTCTCCAGCACCGCGTCGCCAACGATGTCAGGGTCAGGCCGCCGCCCGCATCCAGCGGGGTTGGCTAGAACCTGGCAGCCGCAGCGATGCTCCTCCGCGCGATGCCGGAGCCATCAACCACCGAGGGTCGGCGAATCCAGGGAGAGGTCAAGAATCTCCTGGAAGGCGCTGCGGCCCGACGGGCCGAGAGCACTGCCTCCCGAAGGCAGGGATACCCCTCGGAACCTCATGCCGCGACTTCCCGATTCATGCGAGAAGCCTCGGTCTACACCGGGCGCACGCGCAACACCGCGCCTGCGGCCCCGGGCCACCTCGGCAACGAGCACCATCGACGCGACCGTCGGGCCCACCTCGACGAAAGGGTGCGCCGAGGCTACCACCCCAGGCGTGGGGGCGCTACGACAGCGGGGAGGATCGGAGTCCCTCGCCCGAACCACCCTGTCCGCAGGCCTTCAGTCGGGCCATCCGACGGGCGCCGTTCCCGACCCGGTTCCGACCCCCGACTACTATCACGAAGTACTCGGGGGAAACGAGACCGGAACTGTGGCTCGCGGACTACCGCCTGGCCTACCAACTGGGTGGAACGGACGACAACAACCTTATCATCCGAAACCTCCCCCTGTTCCTCTCCGACACTGCTCGCGCCTGGTTGGAACACCTGCCTCCGGGGCAGATCTCCAACTGGGACGACTTGGTCCAAGCCTTCGCCGGCAATTTCCAGGGCACATACGTGCGCCCCGGGAATTCCTGGGACCTTCGAAGCTGCCGGCAACAGCCGGGGGAGTCGCTCTGGGACTACATCCGGCGATTCTCGAAGCAGCGCACCGAGCTGCCCAACATCACCGACTCGGATGTCATCGGCGCGTTCCTCGCCGACACTACCTGCCGTGACCTGGTGAGCAAGTTGGCGAGCGAGCTGATGGACATCGCCACCAAGTTCGCCTCTGGCCAGGAGGCGGTCGAGGCTATCTTCCGAAAGGACAAGCAGCCCCAGGGCCGCCCATCGGAAGAGGCTCCCGAGGCGTCTACTCCGCGCGGCGCCAAGAAGAAGGGCAAGAAGAAGTCGCAATCGAAACGCGACGCCGCTGACGCGGACCTTGTCGCCGCCGCCGAGTACAAGAACCCTCGAAAGCCCCCCGGAGGTGCAAACCTCTTCGACAAGATGCTCAAGGAGCCGTGCCCCTACCATCAGGGGCCCGTCAAGCACACTCTCGAGGAGTGCGTCATGCTTCGGCGCCACTTCCACAGGGTCGGGCCACCCGCGGAGGGTGGCAGGGCCCACGACGACGACAAGAAAGAAGATCACCAAGCAGGAGAGTACCCCGAGGTCCGCGACTGCTTCATGATCTACGGTGGGCATGCGGCGAATGCCTCGGCTCGGCACCGCAAGCAAGAGCGCCGGGAGGTCTGCTCGGTGAAGGTGACGGCGCCAGTCTACCTAGACTGGTCCGACAAGCCCATCACCTTCGACCAGGCCGACCACCCCGACCACGTGCCGAGCCCGGGGAAATACCCGCTCGTCGTCGACCCCGTCGTCAACAACGTCAGGCTCACCAAGGTCCTGATGGATGGGGGCAGCTGCCTCAACATCATCTATGCCGAGACCCTCAAGCTCCTGCGCGTCGATCTGTCTTCCGTCCGAGCAGGCGCTGCGCCCTTCCACGGGATCATCCCTGGGAAGCGCGTCCAGCCCCTCGGACGACTCGACCTCCCCGTCTGCTTCGGAACGCCCTCCAACTTCCGAAGGGAGACCTTGACGTTCGAGGTGGTCGGGTTCCGAGGAACCTACCACGCGGTGCTGGGAAGGCCATGCTACGCGAAGTTCATGGCCGTCCCCAACTACACCTACCAAAAGCTCAAGATGCCGGGCCCCAACGGGGTCATCACCGTCGGCCCCACGTACAAACACGCGTTCGAATGCGACGTGGAATGCGTGGAGTACGCCGAGGCCCTCGCCGAGTCCGAGGCCCTCATCGCCGACCTGGAGAACCTTTCCAAAGAGGTGCCAGATGTGAAGCGCCATGCCGGCAACTTCGAGCCAGCGGAGACGGTTAAGGCCGTCCCATTCGACCCCAGTGGCGACACATCCAAGCAGATCCGGATCGGTTCCGGGCTCGACCCCAAATAGGAAACAGTGCTCGTCGACTTTCTCCGCGCAAACGCCGATGTCTTTGCGTGGAGTCCCTCGGACATGCCCGGCATACCGAGGGATGTCGCCGAGCACTCGCTGGATATTCGGGCCAGAGCCCGACCCGTCGGGCAGCCTCTGCGCCGATTCGACGAGGAGAAGCGCAGAGTGATTGGCGAAGAGATCCACAAGCTAATGGCAGCGGGGTTCATCAAAGAGGTATTCCATCCCGAATGGCTTGCCAACCCTGTGCTTGTGAGGAAGAAAGGGGGGAAATGGCGGATGTGCGTAGACTACACTGGTCTCAACAAAGCATGTCCGAAGGTTCCCTACCCTCTGCCTCGCATCGATCAAATCGTGGATTCCACTGCTGGGTGCGAAACTCTGTCCTTCCTCGATGCCTACTCAGGGTATCACCAAATCCGGATGAAAGAGTCCGACTAGCTCGCGACTTCTTTCATCACGCCGTTCGGCATGTACTGCTACGTCACCATGCCGTTCGGTTTGAGGAATGCGGGCACGACGTACCAGCGGTGCATGAACCATGTGTTCGGCGAACACATCGGACGCACAATCGAGGCCTACGTTGATGACATCGTAGTCAAGACAAGGAAGGCTTCCGACCTCCTCTCCGACCTTGAAGTGACATTCCGATGTCTCAAGGCGAAAGGAGTCAAGCTCAATCCTGAGAAGTGTGTCTTCGGGGTGCCCCGGGGCATGCTCCTGGGGTTCATCGTCTCCGAGCGAGGCATCGAAGCCAACCCGGAGAAGATCGCAGCCATCACCAGCATGGGACCCATCAAGGACTTAAAAGGCGTACAGAGGGTCATGGGATGCCTCGCGGCCCTGAGCCGCTTCATCTCACGCCTCGGCGAAAGAGGTCTGCCTCTGTACCGCCTCTTAAGGAAGGCCGAGTGTTTCGCTTGGACCCCTGAGGCCGAGGAAGCACTCGGGAACCTGAAGGCGCTCCTTACAAAGGCGCCTGTCTTGGTGCCCCCAGCTGATGGAGAAGCCCTCTTGGTCTACGTCGCCGTGACCACTCAGGTGGTTAGCGCCGTGATTGTGGTCGAGAGGCAAGAGGAAGGGCATGCATTGCCCGTTCAGAGGCCAGTCTACTTCGTCAGCGAGGTACTGTCCGAGACCAAGATCCGCTACCCACAAGTTCAGAAGCTGCTGTATGCTGTGATCCTGACGAGGCGGAAGTTACGACACTACTTCGAGTCTCATCCGGTAACTGTGGTGTCATCCTTCCCCCTGGGGGAGATCATCCAGTGCCGAGAGGCCTCCGGCAGGATCGCAAAGTGGGCGGTGGAAATCATGGGCGAAACAATCTCGTTCGCCCCTCGGAAGGCCATCAAGTCCCAGGTGTTGGCGGACTTCGTGGCCGAATGGGTCGACACCCAGCTGTCGACGGCTCCGATCCAACCGGAGCTCTGGACCATGTTTTTCGACGGGTCGCTGATGAAGACGGGAGCCGGCGCGGGCCTGCTCTTCATCTCGCCCCTCGGGAAGCACCTGCGCTACGTGCTACGCCTCCATTTTTCGGCGTCCAACAATGTGGCTGAGTACGAGGCTCTGGTCAACGGGTTGCGGATCGCCATCGAGCTGGGGGTCAGACGCCTCGACGCTCACGGTGACTCGCAGCTCGTCATCGACCAAGTCATGAAGAACTCTCACTGCCGCGACCCGAAGATGGAGGCCTACTGCGATGAGGTTCGACGCCTGGAAGACAAGTTCTACGGGCTCGAGCTCAACCACATCGCTCGGCGCTACAACGAGACTGCGGACGAGCTGGCTAAAATAGCCTCGGGGCGAACAACGGTTCCCCCGGACGTCTTCTCCCGGGATCTGCATCAACCCTCCGTCAAGATCGACGACGCTCCCGAGCCCGAGGCGCCCTCGGCACAGCCCGAGGCGCCCTCGGCACAGCCCGAGGCGCCCTCGGCACAGCCCGAGGCACCCTCGGCTCAGCCCGAGGCACCCTCGGCTCAGCCCGAGGTACCCTCGGCCCCCAAGGGCGAGGCACTGGACGTCGAGGAGGAGCAGAGCGGGGCCACGCCTGATCGAGATTGGCAGGCCTCGTACCTGCAATATCTCCGCGGAGGAGAGCTACCCCCCGACCAAGCCGAGGCTCGGCGGGTAGCGCGACGCGCCAAGTCGTTCGTCTTGCTGGGCGATGAAGAGGAGCTCTACCATCGCAGCCCCTCGGGCATCCTCCAGCGATGCATCTCCATCGCCGAAGGTCAGGAACTCCTGCAAGAAATACACTCGGGGGCTTGCGGCCATCACGCGGCACCCCGAGCCCTTGTCGGGAATGCTTTCCGACAAGGCTTCTACTGGCCAACGGCGGTGGCTGACGCCACTAGAATTGTCCGCACCTGCGAAGGGTGCCAATTCTATGCGAAGCAGACCCACCTGCCCGCTCAGGCTCTGCAGACCATTCCCATCACCTGGCCCTTTGCTGTATGGGGTCTGGACCTCGTCGGTCCCTTGCAGAAGGCGCTCGGGGGCTACACGCACCTGCTGGTCGCCATCGACAAATTCTCCAAGTGGATCGAGGTCCGACCCCTGAACAGCATCAGGTCCGAGCAGGCGGTGGCGTTCTTCACCAACATCATCCATCGCTTCGGGGTCCCAAACTCCATCATCACCGACAACGGTACCCAGTTCACCGGCAAAAAAATCTTGGATTTTTGCGAGGATCACCACATCCGGGTGGACTGGGCCGCCGTGGCTCATCCCATGTCGAATGGGCAAGTAGAGCGTGCCAACGGCATGATTCTACAAGGGCTCAAGCCTCGGATCTACAACGGCCTCAACAAGTTCGGCAAGCGATGGATGAAGGAACTCCCCTCGGTGGTCTGGAGCCTAAGGACGACGCCGAGTCGTGCCACGGGTTTCACGCCGTTCTTCCTGGTCTACGGGGCCGAGGCCATCTTGCCCACCGACCTGGAATACGGCTCCCCGAGGACGAGGGCCTACAACGATCAAAGCAACCAAGCTAGCCGAGAAGAATCGCTGGACCAGCTGGAAGAGGCTCGGGACAGGGCCTTACTACACTCGGCGCGGTACCAGCAGTCCCTGCGACGCTACCACGCCCGAGGGGTCCGGTCCCGAGACCTCCAGGTGGGCGATCTGGTGCTTCGGCTGTGGCAAGACGCCCGAGGGAGGCACAAGCTCACGCCCCCCTGGGAGGGGCCATTCGTCATCGCCAAAGTTCTGAAGCCAGGAACATACAAGCTGGCCAACAATCAAGGCGAGATCTACGGCAACGCTTGGAACATCAAACAGCTACGTCGCTTCTACCCTTAAGATGTTTTCAAGTTATTCACATACCTCGCACCAACGCAAAGTTTAGTCATCAAGGAAGGGTCGGCCTCGCCTCGGCAAAGCCCGACCCTCCCTTGGGGGCTAAAAGGGGGGAGACCCCCTCTGCGTCGAATTTTTCCTCGAAAAAAGGATCTCTTTTTAGCAAAATTTCTTTCGTGCTTCTTGACTACTTCGGAAAGCGGATCCTGGAAACGACGGAGTACACGTAAGCAGCCAAGGCTGACCGAGCCGAGGGACTCCTACGCCTCCGGGATAAGGATACCTCACTCATCACCTTCTGCGATAAGTAACTCGCGTTCGGATAAAGCGACTCCGTGGACCGAACAAGTCTTCACGTTCGGAAGCTCTTCTGCCAAAGCGGTCCTTCAAGCTTTCTCGACTAAGTCGGGGACAGGGCCTCATGGACGGGTGAAAGTACGCGTAAGCGGCAAGGCCGACCGAGCCGAGGGACTCCTACGCCTCCGGGATACGGATACCTCACTCATCACCTTCCGCGAGAAGCAACTCTCGCTCACGCAGACATCCCTGTTACCGACGGAAAGTCCAGATGCTCGAAATAAGAGGAAAGAAGACGCGGCTTTACAGCACGGCGAGGGTGTGTTTTCTGGCCTCGGCGGCCACAGAAGGCACACGCTACAAGACAATCTGATCCTGCAGGCTCGGGTCTTCACGCTGAAGGGGGCCGTAGCACCCTCGGCATCGATGACGTCTTCAGCAAGGTCCGACCCAGCCTCGGACGGCGGCGCGGTCAGGGACTTCTCCGGGAATCCGGCCCGAGCAGGCGGCTCGGCCGGTTACCCCTGGGGCCTCGGCCAACCGTCTTCCAAGGGCGCCAGCCCGACCCGAGGCCTCGGCTGATCGACTCCGGCGTCGGCTCCGCTGACGGACAACCCGGCTAGGCTCCGGCCAACCAGGTTCCCATTCTCGAGCCAACTCCGCCTCTGTTCGTACTGATATCGCTACCCCTGGCCTCGGCTCATCGAAGAGCGGCCAAGGGGTCCCTTTAACTAAGCTAGAGGAGCCTCAGACAACAAGGTCGATCGAGCCGAGGGATTCCAACGCCTCCGGGATACGGATACCTCACTCGTCACCTTGACACGGGGCGACTCAGGCTTGGTGAAGCGGTTCAGATAATCAACAGGCGAGACTTAGTGCTCGAAAATGAGGAAAAAACACGGCTCCGTGCCGAAATTACATACATGTTCAGGCCTCGACAGCCACAATGAACAAAAAACACTGGCATTCGAAGTGCCATTACAAACGGAACTCCGGTTCCCCCTCCGCAGGTACGAACAACCCCACTCCAAGGGGGAAGGCCTGCGGAGCAACGGAAGGCCGACGAACGGCGCGCCGTCACCTGCTCCAGCAGCAGCGACGACGACGACTTCTGCTCCGGGGGGTCGAACAGCGGCAGCACTGACTTCAGGGCGGATGCTGCTGCCAGGAGGCCCCCGCCCACGCCAAAACTCGTGAGGCAAGGACGGGCAGAAGGCCGTAGAGTTGGAGGTCAGTCCGTGGCCGGCCCTGGCTATCTCGCCGGCAGCAGAACCTCTTCAAGCTGCCGTGGCGGATGCCGGCGCCGCGAGCGGCTCTGAAGCCACTCGCGCCCGAAAGCCAGGCACGCTGCAGCTGCCAACGCCACGGACGACGGCCGCCCTTCCCTCCGATCACTAAGTGAAGGAGCGAGCCGCCGCCCGCGCAGAGGCCGACCCCAACTCAGCACTCTCCCCTCCCCAGCCTTGGTGATGAAAATCCTTGAGGCTGAGGGAGGGGCAGAGGCCGCAGCCCGGCTCGCTTTCCCCCACCATCAAGCCGGAGGTAGCCATCTCGGGCGACCGCCGGTGGAGGGGTGCGGCCGGGCTGCGTGATGAAAATCCTTGAAGCCGAACGATGGCTGAAAGGTACCAACTCCCACGGAGTTGCGTTCCTCCAACGAGGAGGCAGAAAGGCGGCGAATACCCCCCATCCGGGGGCTTGGAAGATGGAAAGACACGACGCATAAGGGAGGAAGAAGACATGGTTGCCTTCTGAAAGGAGTCTCCCTCCTTTTAAAGGCAACTCTCCCTACGTGCGCCCCCAAACGCCACGGGCTGAGTCTTCTCCAACACGCTCCAAGGCCCTCCCCTGCGACTCGGGGGCTGGGTCCCACATGTCATGCAAACCGGCTCAGAGCAGAAGAAGCCAAACCGTCACGCATGGTGCGCACAACCGCCCAGCGGTTACAAGCGACCCCCCACTTTTGCCCAGACCAACGGGCGGAAGGGGCGGGCAGCCATGCAGGCGGCATGCAACCGCGCCAAGTGGACGCGCTTCTCCGACTTCTGACACGCCAGTTTGGAGGCCCAGGCCCATGCGTCGCGCAACCAGCGTGCCAGTTACTGCATGCAAGCAACCGCGCCACCACTTGTGCCACTGTCTCGCCTCTTCGGTTGCGGAGCCTATGCCGCGACTCGAGGCGACCAGCGCACGACCCAGCGGCGCCAGCCTGGCGCGACGGTCAATGCGGCCGAAAGTGGGCCGGCAGTAATGACGGTGGCAGGCGGGCGGGAGCAGCAGTCACGTCATCAGCCAGGCTCACGTCCCGTCCGGGGACGGCAAGAGAGCCTCCTCCCACGGCGTGATGACGGTGCACCCGTGACCCGTTCCTCGAATGGCTCGCGCACGTGCAACGGCCGCCCCGCCAACCACTCGCCCCGTCGCATTAACTCCGCGGCGGGACAGGCGGCGCCTCCGGCAGGAGATGCGGACGACGCTTCGCCTTCGCCGTAATAGCCGCGCCAAAAAAGGTACGCCACGTCGTTCGATTTCGTATCCTTTTCCTTTTTCCTCTTTCTCTATCTCTTGCAACAGGGACCGGGAAAGGGGGATACCCCGAAAAGGGTCCTTCTCCGCGAAGGAACCGGGCTCCGAGCCCCCCCCTACTGATCAGAGGTTCGAAGACTGGCCCTCCGAGGGGTTCAACAGTCGCCTCAGATCGCGTGGGCCCGACACCCACTACTAGTCAGGGGTTCGAAGGCCAGCCCCCCAAAGGGCTCCATGGCCGCCTCAGGCTACTCGGGCTCCGCGCCCATTACTGATCAGAGGTTCGAAGGCTGGCCCCCGAAGGGTTCACAGTCGCCTCAGACACCGAGCGAGGGATGACCAGGGGTACGTTCGATACATAACCGAGGCTCGGGCTGCGCTCCCGAGGTACCCTAGGACATTTCCGAGACCAGCGGGAACGATCTTGTAACGGAATCCCATCGGAGGGAGGCATCAAGCCCTCGGACCCCGTCGCCAGAGGACCGGGTCCGGCAAATCACCCGCAGGTACTTTTGGGCGTGCCTCTGGGCCCCTAGCCGACCCCCAACGAACGGGGCACGGACGTCCACTCGGATTACCCGCTTGCAGCTCACCAGAGACACCATGTTCGGTGCCCATCGAGGGTAACATGGCGCACTCCCCCCTCCTCCTTGAGGAAAGGCGACGTAGGGGCGTATGTAAAAAGTCGAGTCTGTCCCTGATCGTCCTCTCGCCCTGTGCGGAGGCTCGGGGGCTGCTCTCGCAAACCCGGCTCCGGCCGAACCGTTGACAGCGTCAACATACCAGCCCAAGAGCTTGGGCCCCGACCGTGCACCCGGGCTACGGCCAGTTCGCATGAGGGAACAACCAGACCAGCCGAAGCATTACGCAAGGCATTAAGACCTCGAAGGAGTGTAACCACTCCTCCGAGGCCTCGGGGGCTACACCCGGCGGGTGCGCTCGCGCGCACCCACCGGAACAAAATGCAACCGAGAAAGGCTGGTCCCCTTGCAAAAAAGTGCGACGAAAGCCTCCAAGCGAGTGCTAACACTCCCTTCGAGGCTCGGGGGCTACTGTCGGGGACCATAATTAGGGGTACCCTCAAGACGCCTAATTCTCAGCTGGTAACCCCCATCAGCATAAAGCTGCAAAGGCCTGATGGGTACGATTAAGTCAGGGATCAAGTCCACACGAGTGACTCGATCACGCTTCGTCCGAGTCTAGCCTCGGCCAAGGGCAGCCGACCTCGAGAGACTTCCGTCTCGCCCGAGGCCCCCCTTTTAACGGCGGACACACCTCCGGCTCGCCCGAGGCCTTGGCTTCGCTTAGAAGCAACCCTGACTAAATCGCCGCACCGACTGACCAAGTTGCAGGAGCATTTAACGCAAAGGTGGCCTGACACCTCTATCCTGACGCGCGCCCCGGCAGAGCCGAAGTGACCGCAGTCACTCCACCGCTCCACTGACCGGTCTGACAGAAGGACAGCGCCGCCTGCGCCACTCCGACTGCAATGCCACTCGACAGAGTGAGTCTGACAGGCAGTCAGACCTCTCCAGAGGCGCCATAGGAAACTCCGCTCCACCCGACCCCAGGGCTCGGACTCGGGCTAAGACCCGGAAGACGGCGAACTCCGCTCCGCCCGACCCCAGGGCTCGGACTCGGGCTAAGACCCGGAAGACGGCGAACTCCGCTCCGCCCGACCCCAGGGCTCGGACTCGGGCTAAGACCCGGAAGACGGCGAACTCCGCTCCGCCCGACCCCAGGGCTCGGACTCGGGCTAAGACCCGGAAGACGGCGAACTCCGCTCCGCCCGACCCCAGGGCTCGGACTCGAGCTAAGACCCGGAAGACGGCGAACTCCGCTCCGCCCGACCCCAGGGCTCGGACTCGGGCTAAGACCCGGAAGACGGCGAACTCCGCTCCGCCCGACCCCAGGGCTCGGACTCGGGCTCGGCCCCGGAAGACGGCGAACTCCGCTCCGCCCGACCCCAGGGCTCGGACTCGGGCTAAGACCCGGAAGACGGCGAACTCCGCTCCGCCCGACCCCAGGGCTCGGACTCGAGCTAAGACCCGGAAGACGGCGAACTCCGCTCCGCCCGACCCCAGGGCTCGGACTCGGGCTAAGACCCGGAAGACGGCGAACTCCGCTCCGCCCGACCCCAGGGCTCGGACTCGGGCTCGGCCCCGGAAGACGACGAACTCCGCCTCGCCCGACCCCAGGGCTCGGACTTCGCCCTGGCCTCTGCCGAACGACTTCCGCCTCGTCCGACCTAGGGGCTCGGGCTCGGCCTCGGCAACGGAAGACAGATTCGACCCCAGCTTCGGAGGAGCCCCCACGTCGCCCGACCTAGGGCACAGGCCCGCCACGTCAACAGGAAGCGCCATCATCATCCTACCCCCAGCCGACTCGGGTCACGGAGAACGAGACCGGCGTCCCATCTGGCTAGCTCCGCCAGATGGACAATGATGGCGCTCCACAAGCTCTGTGACGACGGCGGCTCTCAGCTCTCTTACGGAAGCAAGGCGACGTCAGCAAGGACTCGACCGCTCCTACAGCTGTCCCTCCGCCAGGCTCCGTTGCTCCTCCAACAGCCACGACATCACGCCAGCAAGGTGCCAAGACCTCTCCGGCTGCCACATTGGCATGTACCTAGGGCGCTAGCTCTCTCTCCGCTAGACACGTAGCACTCTGCTACACCCCCCATTGTACACCTGGATCCTCTCCTTATGGCTATAAAAGGAAGGACCAGGGCCTTCTTAGAGGAGGTTGGCCGCGCGGGACCGAGGACGAGACAGGCGCTCTCTTGGGGCCGCTCGCTTCCCTCACCCGCGTGGACGCTTGTAACCCCCCTACTGCAAGCGCACCCGACCTGGGCGCGGGACGAACACGAAGGCCGTGGGACTTCCACCTCTCTCACGCCCGTCTCCGGCCACCTCGCCTCTCCCCCCTTCGCGCTCGCCCACGCGCTCGACCCATCTGGGCTAGGGCACGCAGCACACTCACTCGTCGGCTTAGGGACCCCCCTGTCTCGAAACGCCGACAAGTTCGCTTCGCTGTCGTGCCGTTAATGGGGCTCGGTGTATGCGGCTCGCTCTACCAAGGTTGGTTTGCCCCTTGGGGAGTAGTTCGGTGCATTTAGGAAACCTAACGGGTGGCTACAGCCCCAGGAAATCTTTGTAAAGGCTACATAGTGAGACCCTGCCTATTCACCTTGGTAGTGTTTAAGGGTATGATCGGCCCGAGGCAAGAGGGAATCACGGCTTGTGGTAAAGTGCGCAACCTATGCAGAGTGTTATGAAACTGATATATCAGCTGTGCTCGCGGTTATGAGTGGCCAAGGGAGCTCCATTGATTAGAGATACTTTGATCATAGATGGTTGGTTTGCAGGTGGTGATGAGGATGATGGTTTTTTATTATGATTATGGTACTGGTAAGTGGTATTCTTTCCGTTTGGAAAGGATATATTGGGTTAATAACTTGGGTTAATGCTAAAACCTAGCTTTCTACTAGTAAATAATAACCTGACCAACTGAAAGCAACTGCTTGACTTAACTCCACATAAAGCTAGTCCACTACAGCCAAACGGGACATTTTGCTGAGTATGTTGATGTGTACTCACCCTTGCTTTACACACCAACCCCCCCAGGTTGTCAGCATTGCAACCACTGCTTAGGTGAAGATGAAGTCGTGGAGGAGGACTTCCAGGAGTTCCAAGAGTACGATGAGTTCTAGGCGTGGGTTAGCGGCAAACCCTCAGTCGGGTGCCTATGTAGGACGTGTGTATCTACGTTTCTTTTCCGCACTTTGATTATTGTTAAAGACTATGTCGATGTCTCGGACATCATGATATAATCGACTATTACACCCTCTTTTATGTTATTATTTGAGCACTGTGTGATGATGTCCAGTTATGTAATTGTTGTGTACGTGAATTGCTGATCCTGGCACGTACATGGTTCGCATTCGGTTTGCCTTCTAAAACCGGGTGTGACATATGTGGTATCAAAGCTGTGCTGACTGTAGGACCGCTAACTTAGAATAGAATGGTCGTTCTAAGGATTATAGATCCCTATTATCACCTTGCCTTTGGTATCCCTTCCAAAGTTGGTCATATCGACCAAACCTATGTTCTACTATATATTATTATACCTTGCTGAAAATTTTGTTTTATTCTAATTCCTCATTTATTTATGGTCTACTTGCTGGTCATATTAGTTTTGTTCTCACTCTTATGCTTACGGTGTCTTTTGTAGATGGCTCGTCTTAGACACACTGCACGGAAGTCAGTCATTCCTTTCTTACCTTCTCGTCTCGCGGAGCGTCCGCTTCGCCGTCCAGTGACTGGTCAGTCTAGCCACTTGGAGAGGCTGCACCACCGCCTGCATGAGGAGCAGGAGCGTCGACGACAACAGCTAGAGCAGCAGGACTCTTCTTTCTCGCTTTAGCAGGAGATAGAGTCTGTGAAGAGCTGTTACCCTGTGCTCCCGCTGGAGGCACCCCCTGCACCACCACTGAGTGCCCTAGCCGCAGAAGTAGCTGCTGGAGGAGACCCAGACGACGGAGGTGGCGATAGCAGCTCGAGCCACGACACCGACCTTTCAGAGGAGCAGGAGTTGGAAGGATGGGTTGCCCGACCCATCACTCATGACGCTGCTCGCGGTTGTCACTTCCACGATGCGCTCGACACCCTGCTACGCCAGGCACTCGACCAGCGTATTTGGTCTATCGAGTATCGCTGTGTGGTCTTCCAGCACAGTCGCGGGGTTTACCCAGACCATTGGGAGGCGACCTGCTTGGTGCGCCGTCCGGAGAACAGTCTCTAGGGTGCGGAGGTCTACTCAGAGCAGTATTCTATCTCTGAGCGGGACTCGGCTGAGGCAGCCATGCAAGATGCCGCACGGCGTGCGCTTTCGCACTACTGCTTAGTGCTCGATGGGGTAGCTGACAGTCTCAACCTAAAGTATTACCCCCGTCGTCCATCTGGTAGCACAGGAGGCGTGGTTGTCTCACCTATCGGTGAGGACAATCCTAGGTTGAGCAGCACAGTCAACCTAGTCGCCGTGCTAAACACGGAGCTGGATCATGTATTAGACGAGCTGAATAGGGCTCGTGCTGAGATCGCCCAGCTGCGGGCTGAGCGTGTGGAGCATCATCACCTGGAGGATGGCTCCCCCGCTGCCGTCGGGACTCAGCACCCGTACCGCTCACCTCGGCGTGGACACCAGGCTTATGGCAACCCCGACTGCAGGACCAAGATAAATTTAGAACCATAGATCGTCAGCATCAGATCTTGGAATTAATACGAAAAAATACATATAGAAGCTATAGCCTTAGCATCAGTCTTACTCTTAGTTAGTCTTAGTTAGACAGAGTAATTTGGTTATCCTGTGCCTTTATGTTTGTCATGATGAACTATGTTGGATTTGGATCTTTGTAATGATTGTCACCAGGGTGTAGGTATCCCCTGCACTTTGGTTTACCTGTTAAGTGTTAATAAAATTAGTTATTTAGTTGGGAAGCCCTTTTGTTCTACTTTCCTATTTATTTGAGAAGTTGTGTTGGTTTGTGTTGGAGATCAGTGAAGATGTTCATCTGTTCAGTATTGTAGAAGAATTATATACTCTTTTCTTATGCTGCAAGATTTGCAAGATCAGTTCTGATGTGTGGTTGCATTCTGTAGATGTCAGAAAACAGGTGCAGAGGAGGAAGGCGTGCTCGGCAGGAGCGGTCAGCTCAGCAGGATGAGGCACCCCAGCAACAACAACTGCCACCCCCGCCCCTGATGACAATTGAGCAAATGTTCTTGATGCAGACTCAGGCAATTCAAGCCATCAGTCAGACTCTAGCCGACATTCAGCAGCAGCAGCAGCCACCACTCAACCTCAGATGCCTCAGATGCCCAGAGACAAGCATGCTGAATTCATGAGAGGTCATCCCCCAACGTTCGCTCATTCTTCTGACCCCATGGATGCTGAAGATTGGTTGTGCACTATGGAGCGGGAGTTGCACACCACTCAGTGCGACGACAGGGAGAAGGTTTTGTATGGTCCCCATCTGTTGAGAGGAGCAGCCCAGTCTTGGTGGGAGTCTTACCTCGCCACCCACGCCAACCCCGACACTATTACCTGGGAGGAATTCAGAAACAATTTCCATCAGTACCATGTTCCTGCAGGTCTGATGACAGTGAAGAAGGAGGAGTTTCTGGCACTCAAGCAAGTGCCTATGTCTATCAGTGAGTACCGAGACAAGTTTCTGCAGCTGTCTCGCTATGCTCCTGAGGATGTCAACACAGATGCTAAGAGGCAGTATCGCTTCCTGAGAGGCTTAGTCGACCCTCTGCAGTATCATCTGATGAATCATACCTTCCCCATATTTCAGCACCTGATTGACAGAGCGATCATGACAGAGAAGAAGCGCAAGGAGATGGAGGATCACAAGCGTAAGATCAGTGGACCTCAGCCTGGAAGCAGCAATCGTCCTCGTTTCTCAGGCAACTCGCCTCAGCAGTTCAGGCAGAACCAGCGCCCACCTCAGCAGCAGCAGTTTCAGAGACAGTACCCCTAGCACCAGCAGCATAATCGCCAGAACAATCAGTCAGGAGGAGGTCAGTTCCAGAGGCAGAATCAGCAGGCACCTTGTCTTCCCGCCCCAGCAACCAACCAAAGCAGTCAGGCAGCACCAGTTCAGGGTGGAAACAAAGCATTTTCCATTGTGGAGAGCAAGGCCATTGGGTGATGCAATGTCCAAAGAAGGCAGCCCAGCAGCAGTTAGGCCCTGGCGCCCCAGCAAAGCAGAATGTGTCTCAGCCTGGAGCAGGCAACCGCTCTCAGCCACGCTATAACCATGGGAGACTGAATCACTTGGAGGCTGAAGCAGTTCAGGAAACCCCCGGCATGATAGTAGGTATGTTTCCAGTTGACTCCCATATTGCAGAAGTGTTATTTGATACTGGAGCAACGCATTCATTTATTACTGCATCATGGGTAGAAGCACATAATCTTCCAATCACTACCATGTCAACCCCCATTCGAATTTACTCAGCCGGTGGTAGAATTTGAGCCGATAGCATTTGCTTGAATGTAAGTGTGGAAATAAGGGGGATAGCGTTTCCCGCTAACCTCATAGTAATGGGTACTCAGGGAATAGATGTCATCCTAGGGATGAATTGGCTAGATAAGTATCAAAAGTTATCAGTTGTGATAAGAGGACAATCAAGTTGATGTCTCCAGTAGGAGAGGAAGTGGTGACCGAGTTAGTCTCGCCTAAGCCAAAGAAAGGAAGTTGTTATCAGATGGCTGTTGATAGCAGTGAAGCAGATCCACTCGAGATTATCAAGGTTGTGTCAAAATTTTCAGATGTGTTTCCGGAAGATTTACCAGGCATGCCACCAGAGCAGAAAGTTGAGTTTGCTATAGAGCTTCTTCCTGGCACTGCTCCCATTTTTAAAAGAGCCTACAGAGTATCTGGACCAGAGTTAGTTGAACTCAAGAAGTAGATCGATGAGCTGTCAGAGAAAGGTTACATCCGGCCAAGCACCTCGCCTTGGGTTGCCCCTGTCCTGTTCGTGGAGAAGAAAGATGGCAACACAAGGATGTGTATCGATTATCGAGCTCTGAATGAGGTCATGATCAAGAACAAGTACCCCTTGCCCAGAATAGAAGATCTGTTCAATCAGTTGAGAGGAGCCAGTATGTTTTCAAAGATAGATATGAGGTCAGGTTATCATCAGCTCAGGATTCGACCTTCAGACATTCCGAAGACGGCATTCATTACCAAGTATGGGTTGTACGAGTTCACGGTGATGTCTTTTGGTCTAAGAAATGCACCAGCCTTCTTCATGAATCTGATGAACAGTGTATTCATGGATTATCTTGACAAGTTTGTGGTGGTATTTATTGATGACATTCTTATATATTCTCAAAGTGAAGAAGAGCATGTGAATCATTTGAAGATGGTTTTGCAGAGATTGCGAGAGCACAAGTTGTATGCAAAGTTGAGTAAGTGCGAGTTCTAGATCAATGAAGTCCTGTTCTTGGGTCACATAATTAACAAAGATGGATTGGTTGTGGATCCGAAGAAAGTGGCAGATATTCTGAACTGGAAAGCGCCAACAGATGCTCGAGGAATCAAGAGCTTTATTGGAATGGCCGGATATTTTCGGTGATTCATTGAAGGGTTCTCGAAGATTGCAAAACCGAAGACAGCTTTGCTAGGCAACAAAGTTGAGTTCAAGTGGACCCAGAAATGCCAAGAAGCCTTTGAAGCACTGAAAGAGAAGTTGACTACAACACCTGTCTTAGTCTTGCCTGATGTGCACAAGCCCTTCTCGGTGTATTGTGATGCTTGTTACACTGGTTTGGGATGCGTATTGATGCAAGAGGGAAGAGTTGTGGCTTACTCGTCCCGACAGCTGAAGGTTCATGAGAAGAATTATCCAATCCATGACCTAGAGTTGGCAGTAGTGGTTCATGCACTGAAGACATGGAGGCACTATCTGTATGGGCAGAAATGTGATGTTTACACAGACCACAAGAGTCTAAAGTACATATTCACTCAGTCAGAGCTGAATATGAGGCAACGAAGATGGTTAGAGTTGATCAAGGACTATGAATTGGAGATTCATTACCATCCAGGAAAAGCGAACGTAGTGGCAGATGCGTTGAGCAGGAAGAGTCAAGTCAACCTAATGGTCGCTCATCCGATGCCTTATGAGTTGGCCAAAGAGTTTGATAGGTTGAGCCTCGAATTTCTGAACAGTATGCGAGGAGTGACAGTCGAGTTAGAGCCCACCCTAGAGAGGGAAATCAAAGAAACATAGAAGAATGATGAGAAGATCAGTGAAATCCGGCAACTAATTCTAGAGGGCAAAGGCAAAGATTTCCAGGAAGATGCAGAAGGTGTGATATGGTTCAAAGACCGCTTGTGTGTTCCCAATGTCCAGTCCATTCGGGAGTTGATCCTCAAGGAAGCTCATGAGTCAGCTTATTCTATACATCCTGGAAGTGAGAAGATGTATCAGGATCTAAAGAAGAAATTCTGGTGGTACGGAATGAAAAGGGAGATCGCAGAGCGTGTGGCTATATGTGACAGTTGTCAAAGGATCAAGGCAGAGCATCAGAGACCAGCTGGATTGTTGCAACCGTTGCGAATTCCTCAGTGGAAATGGGATGAAATCGGAATGGATTTCATAGTCGGATTGCCTCACACTCGAGCTGGCTACGATTCCATTTGGGTAGTGGTGGACCGCTTAACCAAGTCAGCCCACTTCATACCCGTCAAGACCAACTACAGCAGTGCAGTGTTGTACATGTCCCGGATCGTTTGTCTTCATGGTGTGCCAAAGAAGATAGTGTCAGACAGAGGAACACAGTTCACCTCTCATTTCTGGCAGCAATTGCATGAAGCTTTGGGCACACATCTGAATTTCAGCTCAGCTTATCATCCGCAGACAGACGGTCAGACTGAAAGAACCAATCAAATCCTTGAAGATATGTTGAGAGCTTGTGCGTTGCAAGATCAGTCTGGGTGGGACAAGAGATTACCTTATGCAGAGTTCTCCTATAATGAAACACCCTGAATTTGGGGGTATAAAATTTCTTTGCTCATATTCACAAATTCAGGTGTTACTTCCCTTTTTTTATCCTTTCCCAATCTTCTCTTTCTCATTTCTATAGGAGAAAAGTGGTTATTTTATTTGTAATTATAGTCTATTAGCTCAAACCCTAAGGGAATATGAATTGTTGCATCATGTTGAACCCTAGATTTCACTTTTGTTTGGTGCATAATTCTCAAAAAGTCTAATTTGATTTTGGGGCTCATTTGAATTTGAATCAAATAGAATAAATAAAAGAAAAGGAGAAAACAATTCCAAAATAAAAGAAAAAGGCAAAGCAGCCCACTTCCCCGCCCCCCTCGGCCTTTCGGCCCAGTCGGCCCACCTCGCGCGCGCGCCTCTCCCCCCTCCTCTCTCTGCGCAGCGGGCCCGGCCTGTCGGCGCTGCCGCTTCCCCGCGCGCGCCCGCTCCCTCGCTCTCTCTGCCCGTGGGCCCGGCCCGTCAGCCCCGCTTTCCTCGCGCCCGCACCCGCTTTCTTCTCTCTCTCTGCGCCACGGGCCCGGCTTGTCAGCTTCTCCGTCTTCGCGTAACCGCCGCCGTGCGTGCCGCGGTCTCCGCGCCCACGTCGCGCGTGGGGCTCGCCCCACCTCGCCCTCGGCCACTTGAGCCCCGAGCCTTGCTCGCCATCTCCCCCTCCCTCATTTGCGCACCAACCGGCCCCCCCCCCTCTTCCACCTCTCCCTCGCTGCGCGCACGCCAGAGCGCCGCCGCCGTAAACCCCGCCGTTCCGAGCTCGGTTCCCGGCCGCCGTTGGAGCTCCGCCGTGTCCATTGCCACGGTGAGCTTCGCCCCGACGTCCGCAACCCGGAACGCGCATCAATTTCCCCTTCCCCTCCCTATTTCTCTCTGCCCGCGCTCACCTGCCGTCCGCCGTGCAGCCGCCACCGTCGACCCGGGCCACCGTCGCGTCTCCGTCGCCGCCGAGGAGTCCCCGGAGCCCGCCTTGAGGTAAAGAACCTCTCCCGCCCCTATTGGCCTTTATTTTGCTCTCTGCTGCGTTTGATTGCTCGTCGGAGTTGCTTACCGCCGCCGCCGAGCCACTCCGCCGTGAGCCACCCCCCTCCGGTGCCCCTGCCCCGACCCAGACCCCACCAATGGATTCCCCGTGCCCTCCCTAACCTCCCCGGCCACTCGGATCGCCCCAAGGACCCGCAGGGCCCCCGCGCCCCTCGTCTCCGGCAAGCTCCTCCGCCGCGGGGACGAGCGCCGCCGCCCCAGCTAGCCGAAGGAGACGGGAGCCAGCCACCCCATCCCCGCCGTCTATATTAGATCGGACGGCACGGATTCAAATAACCCGAACCCAACCTCAACCGTCCACCCAAGATCCAACGGCCCAGAGCCGTTTCCCCCGCGCCCCGCCTCCCTGCCAACTGGGCCCCGCCTGTCAGCCCCGCGCCCGCGCTGCCCGCCCGGCCCCGCCTGTCAGCCCCGCGCCCGCGCTGCCCGCCCGGCCCCGCCTGTCAGCCGCTCACGCCGCCGCGCGCCCGCGCGCCCGCCGCGGGATCTAATCCTGGCCGTCGATCTGAGATCCAACGGCTGTAGGCGCCCGATACCCCTTCGCCCGCGCATTTTCTTAAAGAACCCCCCTGTTTTCTGGAAATTGCGCCCGCCGTCCCTGGTTTCTCGCAGTTAGGTCCTCGGACCTTTTATTTAATTCAAAATAGGTCCTTAGGGTATAATTTTAACCCCTAAACTTGTAAAATTCATAACTTTGTCATATGAACTCCAAATTAGGTGCTTCAAATTGCAAAATGTTCATAATATTATCATCTATCTGTTTATGCAATGTTTCCCTGCTGTTTCCATGTCCCAATTAATGGTTAATCATTAGGATAAAGTTAATGTTATGGGAACCCTATTTGAGATAAATAAAAGATAGTAGACTTTAATAAAAGTTGGAGCACTTAAGTTTATGGACTCAAACACTTAAGTTTAGGAACTTAAACCAGATAATTATTTAATCCCACCACTGACTTAAACTTGATTAGTGGATGATGAATCACTTTGTATAGTCCTCTACCCCAGACCTAGGGAACACTAGAGTGCCTATCCCTTTTTTTTGTTATGAACATGTGACCTCTCTCTGCTGCATATGTTTGGTATATTGTTTTTGTTTGTTATTTTCCCAAGTGCATAGTGTGAATGATTGCTTTACGTAGACAACGAGCAGTCTGTGTTTCCCGAGGCAGTTGCAGAGGAAGTCCCTGATCAGCAGTTTGGTGAAGGCAAGTGTCCTCTGTCCCATTATGTCCTACTCATTTATAACTTACTATCCCGCATTACTTACTTGAAACCTAAGGATTGACTAGCTTTACACTTTACTTTGTCCTTGATGACCTATTGGGTTGTTATGGTTAGCACTCTGCTATTGCCTTAACTTAATCAATGAACATGATGTGACTATTTATGATACTGTTATCCTGATGATGTTGATGATCTTGTGATACTCTAGGGGGCTCAGGCTGTTTTCCTGAGTACCTCTCCGTAAGGACTGGTTCGTTGAGAGACCACCCGGGATAACAGTGCAACCATGAGGGTGAAATGGGATGCCCTTAGCTGATTAATTAGATGAACTAGAGGTGTAGTTGCTTAGCCGTCGTGCCGTCAATGGGGTCCAGGCACAGTGCTTGCTCTGCCGAGGCTGAGTGCCGAGGTTCTTTCGTTTTGCTCTTTGTTAGTCACTCTCCTGCGGGGAGGGGTACTGTGTTTATCAAACTGGAGAAACCTAACGGGCAGCTATGATCTCTAGGGAATCTTTGTAAAAGCTACGTAGTGATGCCCTGCCGGACCACCTAGGTAGTGGTCAATGGGGATTAGCTCTCCCCGGGTAGAAAGGGAATCATGACTCATGGGTAAAGTGTGCGACCTCTGCAGAGGGTAGTGAAACTGGTATATCAGCCGTGCTCACGGTTAAGAGCAGCCTTGGGATCCTCTTTGATTAGAGATACTGATGGTTCGAGAGACAAGGATTATGTTATGGTTTTGGTTCGACTATGATGATGTTGTTCCTCGATGAGGAAATGGTTTACGGGTTGTTAAATGCTAAAATCTGGCTTCTACTAATGATAAATACTTGACCAACTAAAAGCAACTGCTGGAGCCTAACCCCACATAAAGCTAGTCCACTTCAGCCAAACGGGACATTTGCTGAGTACGTTGAAGTGTACTCATCCTTGCTTTACCACCAAACACCAGGTTGTCCGCATTGCAACCACTGCTCAGGAGAAGGCGAAGCCGTGGAAGGAGACTTCCAGGAGTTCCAAGACTACGATGAATTCTAGGTGTGGGTTGGCGGCAACCCCCAGTCAGCTGCCTGTGGAGGCCTTATCTTTACTGCGTTTCGCTAGTACTTTGATTTACTTGTTAAGACAATGAATATGTGGATGTCTATGACTCTATGATGTAATAAGTACCCCTTTTATGTTATTATTCGAGCATTGTGTGATGATGTTCATTTATGTAATCGCTGTGTACGTGAGTTCTGATCCTGGCACGTACATAGTTCGCATTCGGTTTGCCTTCCAAAACCGGGTGTGACATAAGTGGTATCAAAGCCGTGCTGACTGTAGGACCGCTGACCTAGAGTAGCACTGGTCGTACTAAGGACTATTGACCTTCCCTCTCACCTTGACCTCTGTTGTTACTTCAAAAGTCGGTCACCTCGACCAACCCTATGTTTTACTATCTACCTATACTATACCTTGTTAAAATTTTTATCTTATTCTATCTTTGGTTTATTCACTTGTCATATTAGTTCTGCTCTTACTCTTGTGCTTACGGTGTCTTTTGTAGATGGCTCGTCTTAGACACACTGCACGTAAGTCGGTGATTCCTTTCCTGCCGTCTCGACTTGCGGAGCGTCCTCTGCACCGCACCGTGTCCGGTCAGTCGAGTCACCTGGAGAGGCTGCACCACCGCCTGCGTGAGGAGCAGGAAC
Organism: Zea mays; assembly: GCF_902167145.1. NCBI lineage: Eukaryota > Viridiplantae > Streptophyta > Magnoliopsida > Poales > Poaceae > Zea > Zea mays. The sequence continues at coordinate 192,080,318 of NC_050100.1, forward strand.
GCCGGCGCCAGCACGGAGAGCAGCAGGGCTCTTCCTCCTCACCCCAGCAGGAGGTGGAGACCGTGAGGCCCCGTTCCTCTGTTGCCCAGCTGGAGGCGCCCCTTGTACCACCGCGGGACGCCCCGGCTGTTGGAGGAGCTACTGGAGGAGACCCCGACGACGACGACTCAGACCACAGCACGGAGTCTTCTGAGCCGCAGGAGGCGGAAGGATGGGTCGCCCGACCCATCACCCGTGACGCCGCTCGCGGTTGTCACTTCCACGACGCACTCGACACCTTGCTGCGCCAGGCTTTCGACCGGCACACCTGGTCGATCGAGTATCGTTGTGTAGTCTACCAGCACAGTCGCGGGAGGTACCCGGACCGCTGGGAGGCTACCTGCCTAGTTCGCCGTCCGGAGGATGACCTCCGGGGTGCGGAGGCCGTTTCGGAGCACTATTCCATCTCCGAGAGGGACACTGCGGAGGCGGCTATGCAGGATGCAGCACGACGTGCACTCTCCCAGTACTGTTCTCTGTTCGGTGGCGTGGCCGATGGTCTTAACCTTCGGTACTACCCCCGCCGCCCTACTGGCAGCACAGAGAGTGTGGTTGTCTCACCTGTTGGTGAGGCTAACCCTAGGTTGAGCAGCACAGTCAACCTAGTCGCAGTGCTTAACACTGAGCTGGATCACTCTCTGGACGAGCTAAGCAGGGCTCGAACGGAGATTGCGGAGTTGCGTGCTGAGTTGGCAGAGCGCCATCACCAGGAGGGTGGTTCTCCCGCTCCTGTTGGGACTCAGCACCCATACCGCTCGCCGCCACGTGGTCACCACACTTATGGTTCCCCTGTCTGTAAGACCAGGATAGATCTGGATCCTTAGATCGTTAGCGTCGGAGTTTGTAATAAATCTTAAGTCAGATGTCTCAGTCTTAGGTAGTCAGTTTAGTTTGCTTATCAGTTGCTTCCATTTAGTTTAGTTTGCTTATCAGTTGCTTTATTGCTTGTTATGGTGAACTTGTGCTGGATTTGAATCTTTGTAATGACTGTTGCCAACCTGTGGGTTTCCCCTGCAGTTTGGCCTAGCTAGTAATGTTAATGAAGTCAGTTGTTTAGTTGGGAAACCATTTACTCTTACTCTCCTTTCTTATCTGAGAAGTTGTGTTGAATCATAATGAGGATCAGTGAAGCTCTTTGTTCACTCAGTGTCATGAAGAATTCTGTATTCTCTTTTCTTATGCTGAAGGGTTGTAAGATCAATGCTGATGTATGAATGTCTTCCACAGATGTCTGACAACAGGCGCCGATGCAACAGGCGTGCTCAGCAGGAGCAGCATGACCAGCAGGAGGAACAACAGAGGCAGCCTCCTCCACCACCCCCGATGTCAGTGGAGCAGATGTTCTTGATGCAGACCCAGGCAGTGCAGGCCATTGGGCAGACTCTGGCAGCCATGCAGCAGGCTCAACAGCAACCCCAACCCCAATTGCAAGTGCAGATGCCCCAGATGCCACGGGATAAGCGTGGTGAGTTCATGAGAGGGCACCCTCCTACCTTCGCCCATTCTGCTGACCCCATGGATGCAGAAGACTGGCTGCGCACAGTGGAAAGGGAACTGCGCACCGCCCAATGTGACGATAGGGAGAAGATTCTATATGGTCCCCGTCAGCTAAGGGGAGCAGCCCAGTCCTGGTGGGAGTCCTACCTCGCCACCCATGCTAACCCCGAAGCCATCACCTGGGAGGAATTCAGCGAGAGTTTCCGCAGGTACCATGTGCCGGAGGGACTGATGATCGTGAAGAAGGAGGAGTTTTTGGCTCTGAAGCAGGGACCCCTGTCTGTTAGTGAGTACAGAGATAAGTTTCTACAGCTGTCTCGTTATGCACCTGAGGACGTCAACACTAATGCTAAAAGGCAGTACAGGTTCATGAGAGGTTTGGTGGATCCCCTGCATTACCAGCTGATGAATCACACCTTCCCCACCTTCCAGCACCTGATCGATAGGGCAGTTATGACTGAGAAGAAGCGTAAGGATATGGAAGATCGGAAGCGCAAGATGAGTGGACCCCAGTCCGGAGGCATCAGCCGTCCATGTTTCTCAGGCAGTTCATCTCAGCAAGGCAGACCTGGTCACCCACAGGGATACCAGAATCAGAATCAGCGTCCGCATCAGCAGCAGTTTCAGAGGCAGTACCCGCAGCAGCAGCAGCAGTATCGTCAGCACAGCCAGCAGGGAGGTAATCAATATCAGAAGCAGAACAACCAGGCACCTCGCCTTCCTGCCCCAGCAGCAAATCAGAGCAACCAAGCAGCCCCAGCACAAGGAGGAGGCAGAGGATGTTTCCACTGTGGAGAACAAGGCCACTGGGCGATGCAGTGCCCAAAGAAGTTGGCGCAGCAGCAGACCAACCCCAATGCTCCAACAAGGCAAGGTGTACCGCAGCCGGCAGCAGGCAATCGTAACCAAGCGTACAACCGTGGAAAGGTGAACCACTTGGAGGCCGAAGCAATCCAGGATGCACTAGATGTGGCAGTAGGTATGTTTTCAGTCGAATCTCATCCCGCGAAAGTGTTATTTGATACTGGTGCAACTCATTCATTTGTCACTGCAACCTGGGTAGAATCGCATAACATCTCAGTAGAGGCAATGATGCCGCCCATGAGGATTAATTCGGTTGGTGGCAAGGTGCAAACAGATAAAATATGCTCAAATGTAAGGGTGGAAATAAGGGGGATAGGGTTCCCCAGTGATCTAATAGTAATAGACACCCTTGGGGTAGATATCATCCTAGGGATGAATTGGTTAATGAAGTATGAGGCGAATGTTAGTTGTGACAAGAGGACCGTAACATTGAAGTCCCCGTCAGGAGAAGAGGTAGTGGCCGAGCTATGGATGCCTAAATCAGCGGAGGGAGCCTGTCATCAGATTTCAGTTGATAGTAAGGAGCCCAACCCGCTCGAGACTATCAAGGTTGTGTCGGACTTTCCGGATGTGTTTCCCGAGGAGCTAACGGGCATGCCACCCGAAAGAAAGGTTGAATTTGCCATAGAGCTTATCCCTGGTACCGCCCCCATTTCCAAAAGAGCCTACCGAGTGTCTGGACCAGAATTGGTGGAACTCAAGAAGCAGATAGATGAGATGTTAGAGAAGGGTTACATCGGGCCAAGCACCTCGCCTTGGGCCGCTCCAGTGTTGTTTGTAGAGAAGAAAGATGGTACCAAAAGGATGTGCATAGACTACAGAGCCTTGAATGAAGTCACTGTCAAGAACAAGTACCCTTTGCCAAGAATAGAAGATCTGTTTGACCAACTCAGAGGTGCCAGCGTATTCTCGAAGATAGATCTGAGATCAGGTTACCATCAACTCAGAATCCGACCCTCGGACATACCGAAGACGGCGTTCATCACCAAGTATGGGTTATATGAGTTCACAGTTATGTCCTTTGGTTTGACAAATGCGCCAGCCTTCTTCATGTACCTGATGAGCAGTGTGTTCATGGATTATCTGGACAAGTTTGTGGTAGTGTTCATCGATGACATTCTCATATACTCTCAAAGTGAGGAAGATCATGTAGAGCATTTGAAGATGGTACTGCAAAGGCTTCGAGAACATCAGTTGTATGCCAAGCTGGGCAAATGCGAGTTCTGGATTCATGAAGTCTTGTTTCTGGGTCACATCATAAATCAAGATGGGTTAGCAGTAGATCCAAAGAAAGTAGCAGATATCCTGAACTGGAAAGCACCGAAGGATGTTCGCGGGATCAAGAGCTTCATCGGAATGGCTGGATATTACAGGCGTTTCATTGAAGGCTTTTCAAAGATTGCTAGACCGATGACAGCGTTACTAGCGAAGAAAGTTGAGTTTAAGTGGACCCAAAAGTGTCAGGAAGCATTTGAAGAACTGAAGAATAGATTGACTACAGCTCCTGTGTTAGTCCTGCCTGATGTTCACAAGCCATTCTCAGTGTATTGCGACGCTTCTTACACCGGATTGGGATGTGTGCTAATGCAAGAAGGGAGAGTTGTAGCATACTCGTCTCGACAGCTGAAGATCCATGAGAAAAACTATCCCACACATGACCTGGAGTTGGCAGCAGTGGTTCATGCTTTAAAGACCTGGAGACATTACCTGTATGGGCAGAAGTGCGACATCTACACAGATCATAAAAGTCTGAAGTACATATTCACCCAGTCAGAGTTAAACATGAGGCAGCGAAGATGGTTGGAACTGATCAAAGACTATGAGTTGGAGATACATTACCATCCGGGCAAAGCCAATGTTGTTGCAGATGCTCTGAGCAGGAAAAGTCAAGTTAATATGTTGGCCTCGCACCCAATGCCATATGAGTTAGCCAAGGAATTTGACAGACTGAGCCTCGGTTTCCTGAATAGTACGCAAGGAGTGACAGTGGAATTAGAGCCCACCCTAGAGCGGGAGATCAAAGAAGGGCAGAAGGATGATGAAAACATCAACAAGATCCGGCAGCTGATCCTAGAAGGAAGAGGCAAAGACTTTCGAGAGGATGAAGAAGGGGTAATATGGTTCAAAGACCGATTGTGTGTTCCCGACCTCAAACCTATTCGGGAGCTGATCCTAAAGGAAGCTCATGAGACAGCCTACTCCATACACCCGAGAAGCGAAAAGATGTACCAGGATTTAAAAAGAAGGTTTTGGTGGTATGGCATGAAAAGAGAGATCGCAGAATATGTTGCCATCTGTGATAGCTGTCAGAGAACCAAAGCAGAGCATCAGAGGCCCGCCGGATTGTTGCAGCCATTGCGGATTCCTCAATGGAAGTGGGATGAGATCGGGATGGATTTTATAGTTGGCCTACCTCGTACCCGGGCCGGTTATGATTCCATCTGGGTGGTTGTGGACCGCTTAACAAAGGTGGCCCATTTCATACCTGTGAAGACAACATACACCGGAGCAACGTTAGCTGAGTTATACATGTCACGGATAGTCTGCCTTCATGGTGTGCCGAAGAAGATAGTGTCAGATCGAGGAACACAGTTCACATCTCATTTTTGGCAGCAACTACAAGAAGCTTTGGGCACCCATTTGAACTTCAGCTCAGCTTATCACCCGCAGACAGACGGTCAGACTGAAAGAACTAATCAGATCCTAGAAGATATGTTGAGAGCCTGTGCGTTGCAAGACAAGTCAGGATGGGACAAAAGATTACCTTATGCAGAATTCTCCTACAACAATAGTTATCAGGCCAGCTTGAAGATGTCACCGTTTCAGGCACTCTATGGACGGAGTTGTAGGACTCCGCTGCATTGGGACCAGCCTGGAGAGAGACAGGTGTTTGGCCCCGACATTTTGCTTGAAGCCGAAGAGAATATCAAAATGGTTCGGGAGAACCTGAAGATAGCACAGTCAAGACAACGAAGCTATGCGGACCGCAGGAGAAGAGAACTGAGTTTTGAAGTGGGAGACTACGTCTATCTGAAGGTGTCACCTATCAGGGGAGTCAGAAGGTTCGGAGTCAAAGGCAAGTTAGCACCCCGGTACGTTGGACCATATCAGATTCAAGCAAAGCGTGGAGAAGTGGCCTACCAGCTCAACCTACCAGAGAGCTTGTCAGCAGTGCACAATGTGTTCCACGTGTCGCAATTGAAGAAATGTCTGCGAGTACCAGAAGAGCAGTTGCCAGTGGAGGGTTTGGAAGTTCAGGAGGATCTGACCTACATAGAGAAGCCAACGCAGATTTTGGAGTTTGCAGACAGGGTCACCCGGAGAAACACCATCAGAATGTGCAAAGTCAGATGGGGTCACCACTCTGAGGAAGAAGCAACCTGGGAACGAGAAGATGATCTAAAAGCCAAATACCCTGAACTCTTTGCTGACCAACCCTGAATCTCGGGGGCGAGATTCTTTTAAGGGGGATAGGTTTGTAACACCCTGAATTTGGGGGTATAAAATTTCTTTGCTCATATTCACAAATTCAGGTGTTACTTACCTTTTTTTATCCTTTCCCAATCTTCTCTTTCTCATTTCTATAGGAGAAAAGTGGTTATTTTATTTGTAATTATAGTCTATTAGCTCAAACCCTAAGGGAATATGAATTGTTGCATCATGTTGAACCCTAGATTTCACTTTTGTTTGGTGCATAATTCTCAAAAAGTCTAATTTGATTTTGGGGCTCATTTGAATTTGAATCAAATAGAATAAATAAAAGAAAAGGAGAAAACAATTCCAAAATAAAAGAAAAAGGCAAAGCAGCCCACTTCCCCGCCCCCCTCGGCCTTTCGGCCCAGTCGGCCCACCTCGCGCGCGCGCCTCTCCCCCCTCCTCTCTCTGCGCAGCGGGCCCGGCCTGTCGGCGCTGCCGCTTCCCCGCGCGCGCCCGCTCCCTCGCTCTCTCTGCCCGTGGGCCCGGCCCGTCAGCCCCGCTTTCCTCGCGCCCGCACCCGCTTTCTTCTCTCTCTCTGCGCCGCGGGCCCGGCTTGTCAGCTTCTCCGTCTTCGCGTAACCGCCGCCGTGCGTGCCGCGGTCTCCGCGCCCACGTCGCGCGTGGGGCTCGCCCCACCTCGCCCTCGGCCACTTGAGCCCCGAGCCTTGCTCGCCATCTCCCCCTCCCTCATTTGCGCACCAACCGGCCCCCCCTCTTCCACCTCTCCCTCGCTGCGCGCACGCCAGAGCGCCGCCGCCGTAAACCCTGCCGTTCCGAGCTCGGTTCCCGGCCGCCGTTGGAGCTCCGCCGTGTCCATTGCCACGGTGAGCTTTGCCCCGACGTCCGCAACCCGGAACGCGCATCAATTTCCCCTTCCCCTCCCTATTTCTCTCTGCCCGCGCTCACCCGCCGTCCGCCGTGCAGCCGCCACCGTCGACCCGGGCCACCGTCGCGTCTCCGTCGCCGCCGAGGAGTCCCCGGAGCCCGCCTTGAGGTAAAGAACCTCTCCCGCCCCTATTGGCCTTTATTTTGCTCTCTGCTGCGTTTGATTGCTCGTCGGAGTTGCTTACCGCCGCCGCCGAGCCACTCCGCCGTGAGCCACCCCCCTCCGGTGCCCCTGCCCCGACCCAGACCCCACCAATGGATTCCCCGTGCCCTCCCTAACCTCCCCGGCCACTCGGATCGCCCCAAGGACCCGCAGGGCCCCCGCGCCCCTCGTCTCCGGCGAGCTCCTCCGCCGCGGGGACGAGCGCCGCCGCCCCAGCTAGCCGAAGGAGACGGGAGCCAGCCACCCCATCCCCGCCGTCTATATTAGATCGGACGGCACGGATTCAAATAACCCGAACCCAACCTCAACCGTCCACCCAAGATCCAACGGCCCAGAGCCGTTTCCCCCGCGCCCCGCCTCCCTGCCAACTGGGCCCCGCCTGTCAGCCCCGCGCCCGCGCTGCCCGCCCGGCCCCGCCTGTCAGCCCCGCGCCCGCGCTGCCCGCCCGGCCCCGCCTGTCAGCCGCTCACGCCGCCGCGCGCCCGCGCGCCCGCCGCGGGATCTAATCCTGGCCGTCGATCTGAGATCCAACGGCTGTAGGCGCCCGATACCCCTTCGCCCGCGCATTTTCTTAAAGAACCCCCCTGTTTTCTGGAAATTGCGCCCGCCGTCCCTGGTTTCTCGCAGTTAGGTCCTCGGACCTTTTATTTAATTCAAAATAGGTCCTTAGGGTATAATTTTAACCCCTAAACTTGTAAAATTCATAACTTTGTCATATGAACTCCAAATTAGGTGCTTCAAATTGCAAAATGTTCATAATATTATCATCTATCTGTTTATGCAATGTTTCCCTGCTGTTTCCATGTCCCAATTAATGGTTAATCATTAGGATAAAGTTAATGTTATGGGAACCCTATTTGAGATAAATAAAAGATAGTAGACTTTAATAAAAGTTGGAGCACTTAAGTTTATGGACTCAAACACTTAAGTTTAGGAACTTAAACCAGATAATTATTTAATCCCACCACTGACTTAAACTTGATTAGTGGATGATGAATCACTTTGTATAGTCCTCTACCCCAGACCTAGGGAACACTAGAGTGCCTATCCCTTTTTTTGTTATGAACATGTGACCTCTCTCTGCTGCATATGTTTGGTATATTGTTTTTGTTTGTTATTTTCCCAAGTGCATAGTGTGAATGATTGCTTTACGTAGACAACGAGCAGTCTGTGTTTCCCGAGGCAGTTGCAGAGGAAGTCCCTGATCAGCAGTTTGGTGAAGGCAAGTGTCCTCTGTCCCATTATGTCCTACTCATTTATAACTTACTATCCCGCATTACTTACTTGAAACCTAAGGATTGACTAGCTTTACACTTTACTTTGTCCTTGATGACCTATTGGGTTGTTATGGTTAGCACTCTGCTATTGCCTTAACTTAATCAATGAACATGATGTGACTATTTATGATACTGTTATCCTGATGATGTTGATGATCTTGTGATACTCTAGGGGGCTCAGGCTGTTTTCCTGAGTACCTCTCCGTAAGGACTGGTTCGTTGAGAGACCACCCGGGATAACAGTGCAACCATGAGGGTGAAATGGGATGCCCTTAGCTGATTAATTAGATGAACTAGAGGTGTAGTTGCTTAGCCGTCGTGCCGTCAATGGGGTCCAGGCACAGTGCTTGCTCTGCCGAGGCTGAGTGTCGAGGTTCTTTCGTTTTGCTCTTTGTTAGTCACTCTCCTGCGGGGAGGGGTACTGTGTTTATCAAACTGGAGAAACCTAACGAGCAGCTATGATCTCTAGGGAATCTTTGTAAAAGCTACTGTAACACCCGGATTTTAGGGGTCCAAAACCCGGGCGTAAACATAATCACCAGGTGTGCTGGGACCAAGTCTCACACATATGATGAATCATGGCACAGGATCGAATGTCACATCTTTACTATTTAACAGGAGTTCTATACAAAATAAATAAGTAATTACATTATAAGGAGACAACGGTCCAGCAACCCAAAGTTGACTGGGAGACGACGGCCTAGATCTCTCACGAACCCATCGCAGCATCCTCCAAGCGCTTCATCCTGTGGTACCTGCTCTTGACCTGTGTGGGGGGGGGGGTGTGAGACAGCAAGAGTGAGCTCACATACGTTCATCGCTCAACAAGTTGTGGGGAATAATGTGCATGAACTCGCCAAAGGTGGGAGCTCACGTGAAGTGTAAGGCTTACCAAAGAAGATGGTTGAAGCTGAGCATTGCTTTTAAAGTTGGTCAAAATTTTATTAGCAATTACTAAGTATAAGTAAATACCAACCCAATTAAGTAGTAGAACAAAAGTAACAACATCACCTGCGATGCAATGCATATGACAAATTGAGTTTAAGTTCCATAATTTAATCATCAGAGAGTCCTGAGCTGCTCATGACCGTGAGCTCGGCTAGTATACCAGTTTTACACTCTGCAGAGGTGGTACCCTTTACCCACAAGTCATGTTACCCATCTGCCAAGGGATCGCGACTTCCCATACACCTCTACCGAGGAGGCGAGGCAGGGTAACACTACGAGGCCTTTACAAAGTTCCACTAGCTTCAGAAAACCCGCTACAGTTTATAGGAAGCTCCAATGCAGGAATCCCTTGCAGGACCGCCATCGCAGCAAAATCCTCCCGAGGGCCTCCCTACACTGACCACTCCCCTACTGCCCTTGCCCCTTTCGGGTAAGGTAGTCCTCCACTAGCTTTCCTAATTAGTCAGCCAAGGGCGTCCCATTAAACCCTTGTGGTGGCACGTGGTTCTCAAGTTAAGCTCTATGTTCCAATTAACATTTTAATGATCTTGTCATGAACATAAATAAAATAACAACATAATTGGAACATAGATATAATGAAATATTAACCCAAAACCATATAAAGCAGTAGCAGAACTACCCAAGTGATTCAGGGGTAAACAAGGTATTCAGGATAAACAAACTAGGGTGACCTATTGGGTCCCATCAAAATTAAACCTATGCAGATCATTATGATTAATTAGAACATGAGTGGGTAAAAGAAGTGATCAAGGGCACAACTTGCCTGTGACTTGAGATTCCAGGTACCAACTTGCTTTTCAGATGACTCGTGTCCTCACTGCTAAACGTAGCAATACAAACAAATAGTGTACAGGCAAAATTAACATCACACCAAACATAAGAACGAAATACATGTTAATAATCTACATATTAAAATAAGATTCTAGGAACAGGAATCATTAATTTTGGGGTTATGGATTTTAAGTTATGAATTTCCAAAGGTTTAATGTGCTTAATATATGATTGAGTGAGAAATTAATTTTACTAATATTTTCATGTCAAAACAGAGGCTCTAAGTGATAAAGAATAATATTATAAAATTTTAGGAACTGGAATGGAGTAATTCGGAGTTCATATGCATTTTCTATGAATTATTGAAGTTCTAGACATTATTTATACATTGAAAATCAATTTGAAATTTAAATTCTCGGGTTAAAACTATTCTGGACGGGGCCTCAAATACTGAGAAGTGCAGGGGGCAAAACCGAAGTTTTCCCAAGACACAGACCACTGGCGCTTGGAGTGCGGGTTTATTCCTAAGAAACCCAGGGATTCTTTAGTAAGATTCCCGGGCCGAAGGGGTATGGACCACGATGGGCCGTTGGATTAGAATCCCACGGATCAGATCAGACCTACCTGAGATTGAATCGGGGCGAGGCGAGAACCGCACGATCCATGATCTACGGCAACGATCGAATCCCACCGAATCGGTATGAGGGTCCCCAAATCTGGACCGATGACGCTGATCTAACGGCCACCACGCGCCAAGCTGAAGTAGTGCGCCCAGTTTTGATCTGAACCATCCATTAACACATCAGCGGCCCACAACGCTTCTTCCTCCTCCCGACGGTCCACGGTGGCGCCGCCCGCACACGCGGTGGTGACCCGGCCGGCGAGTAGCCTAAGTGGCCACCAGAGCCAACCTATATACTACCAACTAGCCGAATACGAAGGTTACGACGCAGGGAATGCTAGGAGCGAGGTCTCACCTCCTATCGGCGCGTCAGCATCTCTGGCCACGACGAGACGCAGCCCGCCGCGGACGCAAAACTCCGACGAGGAATCCCACCGGAGCCGATCGATTTGGGACCAGCTGGTTGATCCACACTCGATCCCAGATGTCCTACGAACACACCCGGTCACCCACGGGCTGCCCGGCGGCGACGTACGCGGGAGGCGGATGCGGCAGCGAGTTGATCCCGAGCGGATCGTGGCGGCGCAACGGCGGTATAAATCACCCGAGGCAATACGTGGATTACGGCAGTCGTTGCGCGACGGACTCGGCCTCCCTCGCGCGAAGACCGTGAATCCCAGTAGAAATCGCGTGGAGTTTGTTTTGGTCGCCCGCGAGGAAGACGGACCTAGTAGATGGGCCCCATCGGCAGCGTTTAGTGAAGCGGAGCTGGTGCGCGACGGGGAAGGACGTGGCTGACGTGCGGGCCCAACATGTCAGTGAGCGAGAGCATGGGAGTAGATGGGCTATACGACGTGGATGAAGTGGGTCGGCTGGGGAAATTCGGCCCATTTGGCCGTTTAGCCATTTCTCCTCTTTTCCTTATTTTCATTTTTAGTTCTCTATTTCTCTCAAGTTTAAATATGGTTTAAATCAAATTTTTAAAGCTAGGTTTCAAGTTTTCAATTCAAACTACTATGCACAGTATAGAATCCAACATGAAAATGCAATGGTTTTGTATTATACTTATATTAGTATTTATTGAAGCCAATGCTCCCTAACATAATCCACATGCACCCATATTATTTCTCTTTAGGAAATTATTAATAGTGTGTGATCAAACTCCAAGCTCAACCAATAATGAATATCCATTATTTCACTTATTTATACAAAAGTAATACATAATGTTTACTAAAATTCATTTTACTTAAAAATACTTTTAAAGAGTGTTATAGTTTACAAAGGAAATAATGAATCGATGGAGAATCTTTCTTCTAGTTATAAATTTCAACTTAATCTTTTGGTTTCAAAGTTTACATCTAGGTTTTGAACTACACCATTTCTTACAGTATTATTTGTTTGCTATTTGATTACTTTGATTCCCTTAATTGAGTGTGCACAAAGGAAATCAAATAATTCTCGAAACACTAACACCTGAGTGTACTTATTTATTTATCCTATTAATTTTTTTTCCTATACAGATTTTGGGCTTTACAAATCCTACCCCCCTTAAAAATAATCTCGCCCTCGAGATTTGTAAGAGAAGGGATACAACAAGATTAGCTTGTAGTCTAGATTTCAGTTCCTAATTAGTTCTAGTACCAAAAGATGTTTTTTAGCCTATATCAAATTATAAGGTGTGTCCTAGAAGTATGAATAGGTTTGGATAAGAAAGAGTAGGGTGAAGAAAGACTCCATCCCAGTTTGTGGATCTTGATTCCTTTGGAGGTATGGCTTGACTCTTATCATTCCTCAACGAGTTTGATCTCCTTCTTCTCGAGTCTTGATGTCTTCATCTAGGTTTGGGACAAGAGGTTAAGATAGATCTATAGGCAACAGATGGATAGAGGGTTTAGTAGGTAGCTATATGCTAGATGGGATTAGTTATGTAACCTGTTTTGTAGGTCAAGTTGTTGGGTGGGGTACAGTTGATCTAAGATCTCAAACTTGTTTAAAGGAGCAGGGTCTAATGTATTCCACCAGGATTGACTATCTTGTTAGGTAACTCATTTTAGATTGGATCATAGTAGATTAGATGGAGTCTAGATTAGATCGATATCATTAGATTAAACAATATCTAATTACTTTGGATTAAATCATGGTTGTTACACTAGTGTGGGGTAAATATGCTTATTAGGGCAAGATGAATCCATAGGGATAAGGTAGAATCTTTTGAGGTCAGTCAGATAAGATAAAAATCTTTTCAAGATGAGTCTACTAAGGTAATGGAGTATCTTTCAAGATAAGATAAATCTATTAAGCTAGATATATTCCAATGAAGATAATCTAGGTTGTCTTAATTATCTCATAAACCCTTTTTTTTGCCTAGGTGTATATGCAGATGTAATTATGGATATTACTCCACAACCCATCACACTCAATCAAAGATCCAAATCAGACAAGTATCATAAGAACAAACATTCAAGTTCATAGAGATAAAATTAGTTTTGTTTTTGTTCCTAAGATTAGGTCTCCTATTCCTAAAAGTCACTTTAGGCACAGGATTTCAAAGTGTGAAATCCACTTTTGTCTTTTTAGAAAGAAAAGATAAGAATAATCAGAGTAAAGCGGAAATATATGAGAAAAGATTAAGATAAGTTTAGAAAGAATCAGAGTAGCAAAGGTAAGTAGTAATGGTTGTCCAGTTCTATCTAGGTTTCGTCCTACAGTCAACATTCCTCTGATACCACTTCTGTAACACCCGGATTTTAGGGGTCCAAAACCCGGGCGTAAACATAATCACCAGGTGTGCTGGGACCAAGTCTCACACATATGATGAATCATGGCACAGGATCGAATGTCACATCTTTACTATTTAACAGGAGTTCTATACAAAATAAATAAGTAATTACATTATAAGGAGACAACGGTCCAGCAACCCAAAGTTGACTGGGAGACGACGGCCTAGATCTCTCACGAACCCATCGCAGCATCCTCCAAGCGCTTCATCCTGTGGTACCTGCTCTTGACCTGTGTGGGGGGGGTGTGAGACAGCAAGAGTGAGCTCACATACGTTCATCGCTCAACAAGTTGTGGGGAATAATGTGCATGAACTCGCCAAAGGTGGGAGCTCACGTGAAGTGTAAGGCTTACCAAAGAAGATGGTTGAAGCTGAGCATTGCTTTTAAAGTTGGTCAAAATTTTATTAGCAATTACTAAGTATAAGTAAATACCAACCCAATTAAGTAGTAGAACAAAAGTAACAACATCACCTGCGATGCAATGCATATGACAAATTGAGTTTAAGTTCCATAATTTAATCATCAGAGAGTCCTGAGCTGCTCATGACCGTGAGCTCGGCTAGTATACCAGTTTTACACTCTGCAGAGGTGGTACCCTTTACCCACAAGTCATGTTACCCATCTGCCAAGGGATCACGACTTCCCATACACCTCTACCGAGGAGGCGAGGCAGGGTAACACTACGAGGCCTTTACAAAGTTCCACTAGCTTCAGAAAACCCGCTACAGTTTATAGGAAGCTCCAATGCAGGAATCCCTTGCAGGACCGCCATCGCAGCAAAATCCTCCCGAGGGCCTCCCTACACTGACCACTCCCCTACTGCCCTTGCCCCTTTCGGGTAAGGTAGTCCTCCACTAGCTTTCCTAATTAGTCAGCCAAGGGCGTCCCATTAAACCCTTGTGGTGGCACGTGGTTCTCAAGTTAAGCTCTATGTTCCAATTAACATTTTAATGATCTTGTCATGAACATAAATAAAATAACAACATAATTGGAACATAGATATAATGAAATATTAACCCAAAACCATATAAAGCAGTAGCAGAACTACCCAAGTGATTCAGGGGTAAACAAGGTATTCAGGATAAACAAACTAGGGTGACCTATTGGGTCCCATCAAAATTAAACCTATGCAGATCATTATGATTAATTAGAACATGAGTGGGTAAAAGAAGTGATCAAGGGCACAACTTGCCTGTGACTTGAGATTCCAGGTACCAACTTGCTTTTCAGATGACTCGTGTCCTCACTGCTAAACGTAGCAATACAAACAAATAGTGTACAGGCAAAATTAACATCACACCAAACATAAGAACGAAATACATGTTAATAATCTACATATTAAAATAAGATTCTAGGAACAGGAATCATTAATTTTGGGGTTATGGATTTTAAGTTATGAATTTCCAAAGGTTTAATGTGCTTAATATATGATTGAGTGAGAAATTAATTTTACTAATATTTTCATGTCAAAACAGAGACTCTAAGTGATAAAGAATAATATTATAAAATTTTAGGAACTGGAATGGAGTAATTCGGAGTTCATATGCATTTTCTATGAATTATTGAAGTTCTAGACATTATTTATACATTGAAAATCAATTTGAAATTTAAATTCTCGGGTTAAAACTATTCTGGACGGGGCCTCAAATACTGAGAAGTGCAGGGGGCAAAACCGAAGTTTTCCCAAGACACAGACCACTGGCGCTTGGAGTGCGGGTTTATTCCTAAGAAACCCAGGGATTCTTTAGTAAGATTCCCGGGCCGAAGGGGTATGGACCACGATGGGCCGTTGGATTAGAATCCCACGGATCAGATCAGACCTACCTGAGATTGAATCGGGGCGAGGCGAGAACCGCACGATCCATGATCTACGGCAACGATCGAATCCCACCGAATCGGTATGAGGGTCCCCAAATCTGGACCGATGACGCTGATCTAACGGCCACCACGCGCCAAGCTGAAGTAGTGCGCCCAGTTTTGATCTGAACCATCCATTAACACATCAGCGGCCCACAACGCTTTTTCCTCCTCCCGACGGTCCACGGTGGCGCCGCCCGCACACGCGGTGGTGACCCGGCCGGCGAGTAGCCTAAGTGGCCACCAGAGCCAACCTATATACTACCAACTAGCTGAATACGAAGGTTACGACGCAGGGAATGCTAGGAGCGAGGTCTCACCTCCTATCGGCGCGTCAGCATCTCTAGCCACGACGAGACGCAGCCCGCCGCGGACGCAAAACTCCGACGAGGAATCCCACCGGAGCCGATCGATTTGGGACCAGCTGGTTGATCCACACTCGATCCCAGATGTCCTACGAACACACCCGGTCACCCACGGGCTGCCCGGCGGCGACGTACGCGGGAGGCGGATGCGGCAGCGAGTTGATCCCGAGCGGATCGTGGCGGCGCAACGGCGGTATAAATCACCCGAGGCAATACGTGGATTACGGCAGTCGTTGCGCGACGGACTCGGCCTCCCTCGCGCGAAGACCGTGAATCCCAGTAGAAATCGCGTGGAGTTTGTTTTGGTCGCCCGCGAGGAAGACGGACCTAGTAGATGGGCCCCACCGGCAGCGTTTAGTGAAGCGGAGCTGGTGCGCGACGGGGAAGGACGTGGCTGACGTGCGGGCCCAACATGTCAGTGAGCGAGAGCATGGGAGTAGATGGGCTATACGACGTGGATGAAGTGGGTCGGCTGGGGAAATTCGGCCCATTTGGCCGTTTAGCCATTTCTCCTCTTTTCCTTATTTTCATTTTTAGTTCTCTATTTCTCTCAAGTTTAAATATGGTTTAAATCAAATTTTTAAAGCTAGGTTTCAAGTTTTCATTTCAAACTACTATGCACAGTATAGAATCCAACATGAAAATGCAATGGTTTTGTATTATACTTATATTAGTATTTATTGAAGCCAATGCTCCCTAACATAATCCACATGCACCCATATTATTTCTCTTTAGGAAATTATTAATAGTGTGTGATCAAACTCCAAGCTCAACCAATAATGAATATCCATTATTTCACTTATTTATACAAAAGTAATACATAATGTTTACTAAAATTCATTTTACTTAAAAATACTTTTAAAGAGTGTTATAGTTTACAAAGGAAATAATGAATCGATGGAGAATCTTTCTTCTAGTTATAAATTTCAACTTAATCTTTTGGTTTCAAAGTTTACATCTAGGTTTTGAACTACACCATTTCTTACAGTATTATTTGTTTGCTATTTGATTACTTTGATTCCCTTAATTGAGTGTGCACAAAGGAAATCAAATAATTCTCGAAACACTAACACCTGAGTGTACTTATTTATTTATCCTATTAATTTTTTTTCCTATACAGATTTTGGGCTTTACAGCTACGTAGTGATGCCCTGCCGGACCACCTAGGTAGTGGTCAATGGGGATTAGCTCTCCCCGGGTAGAAAGGGAATCATGACTCATGGGTAAAGTGTGCGACCTCTGCAGAGGGTAGTGAAACTGGTATATCAGCCGTGCTCACGGTTAAGAGCAGCCTTGGGATCCTCTTTGATTAGAGATACTGATGGTTCGAGAGACAAGGATTATGTTATGGTTTTGGTTCGACTATGATGATGTTGTTCCTCGATGAGGAAATGGTTTACGGGTTGTTAAATGCTAAAATCTGGCTTCTACTAATGATAAATACTTGACCAACTAAAAGCAACTGCTGGAGCCTAACCCCACATAAAGCTAGTCCACTTCAGCCAAACGGGACATTTGCTGAGTACGTTGAAGTGTACTCATCCTTGCTTTACCACCAAACACCAGGTTGTCCGCATTGCAACCACTGCTCAGGAGAAGGCGAAGCCGTGGAAGGAGACTTCCAGGAGTTCCAAGACTACGATGAATTCTAGGTGTGGGTTGGCGGCAACCCCCAGTCAGCTGCCTGTGGAGGCCTTATCTTTACTGCGTTTCGCTAGTACTTTGATTTACTTGTTAAGACAATGAATATGTGGATGTCTATGACTCTATGATGTAATAAGTACCCCTTTTATGTTATTATTCGAGCATTGTGTGATGATGTTCATTTATGTAATCGCTGTGTACGTGAGTTCTGATCCTGGCACGTACATAGTTCGCATTCGGTTTGCCTTCCAAAACCGGGTGTGACATATAACAACAGTTACTAGGCCAGCTTGAAGATGTCACCATTTCAGGCGCTTTATGGAAGGAGTTGTAGAACTCCATTGTAATGGGATCAGCTTGGAGAGAAGCAAGTGTTTGGGCCAGCCATTCTGCTTGAAGCTGAAGAGAACATAAAGATGGTTTGAGAGAATCTAAAGATAGCACAATCAAGGCAGCGAAGCTATGCAGACACAAGAAGGAGAGAGCTGAGTTTCAAAGTCGGAGACTTCGTCTATTTGAAGGTTTTGCCTATCAGAGAAGTCAGAAGATTCGGAGTCAAAGGCAAGCTAGCACCCCGCTATGTTGGTTCGTATCAGATTCTCGCAAGGCGTGGAGAAGTGGCCTATCAGCTCAGTTTGCCAGAAGGCTTGTTCGTAGTGCATGATATCTTTCATGTGTCTTAGTTGAAGAAATGTCTGTATGTGCCAGAAGAGCAGTTGCCAGTGGAAGGTCTGGAGGTCCAGGAGGACTTGACCTATATAGAGAAGCCAGCGCAGATTCCTGAGACTGCAGACAGAGTCACTCGGAGGAAAACTATCAGGATGTGCAAAGTCAGATGGAGTCACCACTCTGAAGAAGAAGCAACCTAGGAGCGTGAAGATGATCTGATAGCCAAATACCCTGAACTCTTTGCTACCCAACCTTGAATCTCGAGGGCGAGATTCTTTTAAGGGGGATAGGTTTGTAACGCCCTGAATTCGGGGGTAGAATTTTTTCTTCTTTTTACTCACCAAATTCAGGTGTTACTCTCTTTTCTCTTCCCGTTTCGCTCCTTCTTCCCAATTTCAAAGCAGTATAGCGACTGGCGTCCATATCGTGTGTAAACAAAACCTAAGTTGACATGGGTGTTGCATCATGCCGAATCATATTTCTTTGTCGGATTTCGTTATTAATCGTGTGCGTTGCTTAGTTTCGTTTCGGATTTTGCTTCGCGAATTGAATTCCGATCTGTGGTTGTGCGTGCCACGGGGTTTTGAACCGCGGTGCGGCCCAGCCCAGCCCGACCCGACCCAGCCCAGCCCGGCCCGGCTCGGCCCAGCTCGGCCCGTGCGCCCCTGGCGCCCGTGCCCTCCACATGCGCGCGCCCCCTAGTCCCTTTCCCTCATTTGATTTCTCCCATGCAGCAACCTCTCTCTCTCCCATCTCTCTCTCTCCCCGTGGTGCCCTAGGTTTTGGAGACGGTGATCGCCGGATTTGGACCCCGAGGTGAGCTCCCCCTCCCCTCTCCCTCTCTCTCTCTCTTCCCCTCCCCCTCCCCTTTCTTCTTCCCTGCGCACCCCCCTGCCCCGTCGTGCGCCCCCTACGACCCCGTCGCGTGGCCCCGTGCCCGCTCCCCGCCGGCGGCCCCCCCTCGCCGCGGCCCGCGCCCGACGGCTCTGTAACACCCTGAATTTGGGGGTATAAAATTTCTTTTCTAATATCCGCCAAATTCAGGTGTTACTCTCTCTTTTCCTGTTGCCCTTCTTTATCTTTTCAAAATAGTGGAGGAATATTTTGGTTTTCTTATATAACTGTTGGATGTATTAACAAAACCTTAAGAGAATAATGGTTATTGCATCATGCGGTAACAGAGTTATTTTGGTTGGACGTGTTGCCTTGAGTGTGCATCCATTTGATCCGCGGATCATTCTTATGAATAAACTTAATTGGAAAAAAGAACAAATAGAGAAAAGGATTGGAAAATAGATAAAACATCTTTCCTTCTCCCCCCTCGGCCTGGCCCATCCCGCTTCCCCGGCGCGGCCCAGCGCCGCGCGCTTCTCCCCCGCCCCCCCTCGGCCCACCTGGCTAGTGACACGCACGGCCCAGCTAGCCCGCTCCCCTAGCCGTGGCCCAGCCAACCCCCCCCAGCCCACTCCCGCGTGCGGCTGTGTGGCCCACCCAGCGCCGGCGCCCCCTCCCCAAACCCTAGCGCGCGGGCGTGCCCAGCCGCCGCTGCCGCCTGCGTGCGAGCCCCACGCGTCATCCCTCCCAGGAGAAACCGTCTCTCCCGCCAACCGCGACTCCCCTGGCGGCCGCAGCGCTGCCCAGCGCCCCGTCCTCGCCGACGTTCGAGCTCGCCTCACGGAGCCGCCAACCCCCCGACCCTCTTCTCTCCCACCTCGACGCACCCGCCGAGCCTGGAGCTGTTGCCGCCGTCGAGGTAGGTCCCTCCTGCCCCCCCTCTCTCTTCTACCCCTCCGGCCGAGCTCCCGCACCTGCCCCCGGCAGCACGGCGTGGCCAGGCGCGACGGCCCGGCATCCCGTGGTGGCCAGCGAGCGCGGCGCGGCGGCCTGTGCATGCACGACCTGGCGTGGCCCGGCGCACGCGCAGTGCCCCCGGCGCAGCCCGGCGCGGCACGCGGTGCCCGCGACGCGTCCTGGCGCACGCGCAGTGCCCCCGGCGCGGCACGCAGTGCCCTAGCGCTATGCGCGCAATGCCCGGCACGGCCCCGCCCTATGCGCAACGTCCTGGCGCGGCTCGCGGCCTACGCGGCCAGCCCAGCTTGCCCTGTGCGGCTCACCCATGCACGACCGACGTCCCTGCACGGTCGTCCGCGGCTCTCGCGCGTTCCTAGCATGTCCGTGCGCGGCCCGGTGCCCCGACGTGCTTCGCGCGGCCCCGGTACAGCTCCCGTGCGTGTCGTTCATCGAGTTGCACCAGTGCCCTCACTTGACGACAGCGTGCTTCTTCCTCTCGTCTACCGCTAGATGTAGTAGTCTATCCTCGCCGGTGTCCGCGCGTAGCGCGTTAAAGTCGTGCGTGTCATTCGTGCGTGCCATGCGTGTCGTTCACACGTATTGACGCGCCCTATCGCTTGAGATGTTTCGCCTAGAATCGCTCATATTAATTAATTTACGTAATTTAAACAACGGGTAACCGAGTAGCAACCCCATCAAAGCTAAGCGTCAATGGTATCATTGTGATAATTATCTATTAGTATGACTAAGTCGTGTTAAAATATTGTAATTAATATCAGCTTAACATGCACGCGATATCTCTCGACCGATGCGTCGATCGCCTCGGTTCCTCTCCCGCATGTATCTCGCGTGCCGATCACGTGTGTCGCGCGACGTCTGCGGGTTATAATAGATTGTTTTCGCCTATAATCACTCATGTTAATAAGATTAATTCGTCAAGTCATATGTTTTAAATAATTAACTTAGGGGTCACTCGACTAATATTTATTAGATTAATACTCTAACTAGATTACATGTGTAGCGTTCCACTTAGGCTTACATAATAAATATCGGTTAATATAATCAGGTCGAATCAAATGTTTTAACTAGTATTTGTCTAGCGTAAACTCGTTATCTTCTCGACCTCCACTGATTAGAGATACTTTGATCAGAGATGGTTGGTTTGCAGGTGGTGATGAGGATGATGGTTTTTTATTATGATTATGGTACCGGTAAGTGGTATTCTTTCCGTTTGGAAAGGATACATCGGGTTAATAACTTGGGTTAATGCTAAAACCTGGCTTTCTACTAGTAAATAATAACCTGACCAACTAAAAGCAACTACTTGACTTAACTCCACATAAAGCTAGTCCACTACAGCCAAATGGGACATTTTGCTGAGTATGTTGATGTGTACTCACCCTTGCTTTACACACCACCCCCAGGTTGTCAGCGTTGCAACCACTGCTCTAGTGAAGATGAAGTCGTGGAGGACTTCCAGGAGTTCCAAGAGTACGATGAGTTCTAAGCGTGGGTTAGCGGCAAACCCCCAGTCGGTTGCCTGTGTAGGCCATGTGTATCTACGTTTCTTTTCCGCACTTTGATTATTGTTAAAGACTATGTGGATGTCTCGGACATCATGATGTAATCGACTATTATACCCTCTTTTATGTTATTATTTGAGCATTGTGTGATGATGTCCAGTTATGTAACTGCTGTGTACGTGAATTGCTGATCCTGGCACGTACATGGTTCGCATTCGGTTTGCCTTCTAAAACCAGGTGTGACAATTGGCGACGTCGTCAATGTACCTCACCTCCTTAGCCATCATATTTCTGATCACAAATTTTCCAAGGATTTCCTCGGGCATCATCTTGGTGTACCTAGGGTTTTCTCGAATCAAGTTCACAAGGTTAGGATCAAGAATGATAAACGACCTTAGCATTAGGCGCACAACGTCGTGATCTGTCCATCTTGTGATTCTATAGTTGCGAATTTGGTTGACCAGGATCTTGAGCCTGTTGTACGTTTTAGTTGGTGCTTCACAGCTCTTCATGGTGAACCTTTTGAGCTCACTCTCAATGAGTTCCATCTTTGTTATCATCTTCATTATGTTCCCCTCATGGGCAATCTTGAGGGTGTCCCATTGAAAGTCGCCTAGAGGGGGTGGATAGGCAGAAACTGAAATTTACAAACTTTAAGCACACTACAAGCCGGGGTTAGCGTTAGAATAAAAGTTAAGTCTGGGAGAGAGAGGAAAACAAATCAACCAAGAAATAAAAGTGGATGACACGATGATTTGTTTTACCGAGGTTCAGTTCCAATGAATCTAGTCCCCGTTGAAGTGCTCACAAAGACCGGGTCTCTTTCAACCCTTTCCCTCTCTCAAACGGTCACTTAGACCGAGTGAGCTTTCTTCCTTTATTTCCCGGGTCACTTAGACCCCGGAAGGACCACCACATAATTGGTGTCTCTTGCTTCGCTTACAAGGCTTAGAGAGTAAGAATGAGAGAAAGAAGAAAGCCAACCAAGCAACAAGAGCAACAAAGAAACACAAGACGATCTTCTCACAAGTCCTAAAATACTAGAGTTGAATTGTGGACTTTGATTTGATCGGAGGCTTTGATTTGTGTCTTGGAGTGTAGTGTATTGCTCTTGTATTGAATGCACTATTGTGAATGCTTGGATGGTTGGAGTGGAGGTGGTTGGGGGGTATTTATAGCCCTCAACCACCAATTCAACCGTTGGGGCAGGCTGCTGTCGATGGGCGCACCGGACAGTCCGGTGCGCCAGCCACGTCACCCAACCGTTAGGGTTCTAACAGTTTCGACCGTTGGAGCTTTGTCTTCATGTGGCACCGGACAGGTACTGTGCACTGTCCGGTGTGCCTCTGGCGGCTGCTCTGACTCTGCGCGAACTGTCCGCGCACTATAGCTTCTGCAGGCGACCGTTGGAGCCGACCGTTGCGCTGCCTAGCCGTTGCTCCGCTGGCGCACCGGACAGTCTAGTG
This sequence comes from Zea mays, assembly GCF_902167145.1. NCBI lineage: Eukaryota > Viridiplantae > Streptophyta > Magnoliopsida > Poales > Poaceae > Zea > Zea mays. The sequence goes on from NC_050100.1 coordinate 192,102,977, forward strand.
GCACACCGAACAGTCCGATGAATTATAGTGGAGCGGCTATTCTAAAACCCGAAGGTGGCGAGTTCAGAGTGTACGGCCCTGGTGCACCAGACACAGTCCGGTGGCACACCGGACAGTCCGGTGCGCCAGACTAGGGTTCTCTTCGGTTTCTTTTTGCTCCTTTCTTTTGAACCCTAACTTGATCTTTTTATTGGTTTGTGTTGAACCTTTAGCACCTGTAGAATATATAATCTAGAGCAAACTAGTTAGTCCAATTATTTGTGTTGGACATTCAACCACCAAAATTCTTTATAGGAAAAGGTTTAAAACCTATTTCCCTTTCAATCTCCCCTTTTTTGGTGATTGATGCCAAAACAAACCAAAGCAAATATATAAGTGCATAATTGAACTAGTTTGCATAAGGTAAGTGCATAGGTTGCTTGGAATTAAACCAATATTTTACTTCTAATAGATATGCATGGTTGGTTTCTTTTATTTAACATTTTGGACCACGCTTGCACCACTTGTTTTGTTTTTGCAAATTCTTTTGGAAAATCTTTTCAAAGTCTTTTTGCAAATAGTCAAAGGTATATGAATAAGATTTCGATAAGCATTTTTAAGATTTGAAATTTTCTCCCCCTGTTTCAAATGCTTTTCCTTTGACTAAACAAAACTCCCCCTGAATAAAATTTTCCTCTTAGCTTTCAAGAGGATTTTACTAATTTTTGTAAATACCAATTGAAAAAGATCAAATACATTTAGATACCAATTTGAAAAAAAAAATCTTGAAAATTTTGACATTGGTGGTGGTGCGGTCCTTTTGCTTTTGGGCTTAATATTTCTCCCCCTTTGGCATTAATCGCCAAAAAACGGAGTCTTTTAAGAGCCCTTTTTACTTTCTCCTCCATTGGTAAATGAAATATGAGTGAAGATTATACCAATCGAAGAGTGTTGTGGAGTGACGGTGAAGGATAAATGATACCGATAGTGGAGTGGAAGCCTTGTCTTCGCCAAAGACTCCATTTCCCTTTCAATCTACGACTTAGCATAGAAATACACTTGAAAATACATTAGTCGTAGACATAAAAGAGATATGATCAAAGGTATATAAAAGATCTATGTGCAAAATGTCAATCAAAGTTCCGAGAATTAAGAATGTTTAGCTCATTCCTAAGTTTGGTAGAGGTTTTCTCATCTAATGGTTTGGTGAAGATATCTGCTAATTGTTCTTTGGTGCTAACATAAGCTATCTCAATATCCCCCCTTTGTTGGTGATCCCTTAGAAAGTGATATCGAATGTCTATGTGCTTAGTGCGGTTGTGTTCAACGGGATCATCCGCCATGTGGATTGCACTCTCATTGTCACATAGGAGAGGGACTTTGCTCAATTTGTAGCCATAGTCCCTGAGGGTTTGCCTCATCCAAAGTAATTGTGCATAGCAATGGCCTGCAGCAATGTACTCAGCTTCGGCAATAGAAAGAGCTACTGAGTTTTGTTTCTTTGAAGCCCAAGGCACAGGGATCGCCCCAGAAACTGACAAGTCCCTGATGTGCTCTTCCTATCAATTTTACACCCTGCCCAATCAGCATCAGAATATCCTATTAAATCAAAAGTGGATCCCTTGGGGTACCAAAGACCAAACTTAGGTGTATAAACTAAATATCTCATGATTCTTTTCATGGCCCTAAGGTGAACTTCCTTAGGATCGGCTTGGAACCTTGCACACATGCATACGGAAAGCATAATATCTGGTCGAGATGCACATAAATATAGTAAAGATCCTATCATCGACCGATATACCTTTTGATCTACGGATTTACCTCCCGTGTCGAGGTCAAGATGCCCATTAGTTCCCATGGGTGTCTTGATGGGCTTGGCATCCTTCATTTCAAACTTGGTAAGTATGTCTTGAATGTACTTTGTTTGGCTGATGAAGGTGCCCTCTTAGAGTTGCTTGACTTGAAATCATGATTCTACTAAACTCTTCACAAGTAGACTTGTTAGTAGACCCAAATATGATATCATCAACATAAATTTAGCATACAAACAAATCTTTTGCCATAGTTTTAGTAAAGAGAGTAGGATCGGCTTTACCGACTTTGAAGCCATAGTGATAAGAAAATCGCGCAGGCATTCATACCATGCTCTTAGGGCTTGCTTGAGCCCATAAAGCGCCTTTGAGAGTTTATAAACATGGTTAGGGTACTCACTATCTTCAAAGCCGGGAGGTTGCTCAACATAGACCTCTTCCTTGATTGGTCCATTAAGGAAGGCACTTTTCACGTCCATTTGGTAAAGCTTAAAGTCATGATGAGTAGCATAGGCAAGTAATATACGAATTGACTCAAGCCTAGCTACGGGTGCATAGGTTTCACCAAAATCCAAACCTTCGACTTGTGAATATCCTTGGCCACAAGTCGGGCTTTGTTCCTTGTCACCACACCATGCTCATCTTGCTTGTTGCGGAATACCCACTTGGTTCCTACAACATTTTGGTTAGGACGTGGAACTAAATGCCATACCTCATTTCTCGTGAAGTTGTTGAGCTCCTCTTGCATTGCCAACACCCAATCCGAGTCTCTTAGTGCATCCTCCACCCTGTATGGCTCAATAGAGGACACAAAAGAGTAATGTTCACAAAAATGAGTGACTCGAGATCGAGTGGTTACCCCCTTATGAATGTCACCAAGAATTGAGTTCACGGGGTGATCTCTTTGAATCGCTTGATGGACTCTTGGGTGTGACGGTCTTGGACCCTGTACTTCTTGATCATCTTCCTTGTCTTGATCATTGTCATCTCCCCCTTGATCATTGTCCTCCTCTTGAGGTGGCTCATCTTCTTGATCTTCTTCTTCATTGTCTTGAGCTTGATTCTCATCTTGAGTTGGTGGAGATGCTTGATTGGAAGATGTTGGTTGATCTTGAACTTGTGTGGGCTCTTCGGATTCCCTAGGACACACATCCCCAATGGACATGTTCTGTTGGGGACTTGTTCTCAAATGCTATTTGTTAAGAACAAGGCAACACAAAATGTTAAATGTTAATGCCCTTCGTCTGTCAAAGAATTATTTCCCTTAGGATATAATGATCTTCAGACGAAGGTCATGAAGGACATACCTTCATCATTGCAGTATATGTTAAAATAGAAGAAGAAACATAAGACATATGAGAAACAACACAAATAATTATATCATATTATTCATTCTTCATTATATAATCATGGAAAGATAAGAACAATATTGAATTACAAAAGGTACCTTCGACTTGATAGAAGGCTAAAAAGTACAAGTGTGACGCAAAAGCGAGTATAAGTCCGCGTGAACAGTACAGGGGTACTGTTCATCTATTTATAGGCACAGGACGCAGCCTGTGAGAAATTATAGTCATGCCCTTTACATTTATTATTGACTTGTAGATAAATCTATGAGGACTAAACAGCCCTTTCCCCTTTAAGTCGGTTCCCTTTTCTGCGATTGAGCCGAAGCTCCCTTGAGCGTGGCTTCGGAGCAGCGGCAACCTTCGTCATGACCATGCTCCTCCCGTCGTGTATGCTTTTATCCTGAGTCCGAAGGTACCTATCCATAAGCCATACTTGGAAGACGTTGTTAAATTACGTTTTTGAGGACCTTTAGAGGACGAAGGCCCCCCAGCATGTCCTTAGCGCGACGCATGGAGCCTCTTCATCATCTAGCTCATCAAGATCAACTTGCTCCACATGGGAGCCATTAGTCTCATCAAACACAATGTCACAAGAAACCTCAACTAATCCAGTGGATTTGTTGAAGACTCTATATGCCCTTGTGTTTGAGTCATAACCAAGTAAAAAGCCTTCTACAGCCTTAGGAGCAAATTTAGATTTTCTACCTCTTTTAACAAGTATAAAGCATTTGCTACCAAAGACTCTAAAATATGAAACATTGGGCTTTTTACCAGTGAGGAGTTCATATGATGTCTTCTTGAGGATTCGATGAAGGTAGAGCCAGTGGATCTAGTAGCAGGCGGTGTTAATCGCCTCAGCCCAAAACCGGTCTGGAGTCTTGTACTCATCAAGCATGGTCCTCGCCATGTCAAGTAGAGTTCTATTCATCCTCTCCACTACACCATTTTGTTCAGGTGTGTGGGGAGAAGAGAACTCATGCTTGATGCCCTCCTCCTCAAGAAAGTCTTCAATTTGAGAGTTCTTGAACTCCGCCCGTTGTTGCTTCTTATCTTTTTGATTCTCAATCCGAACTCATTCTGAGCCCGTCTCAAGAATCCCTTCAAGGTCTCTTGGGTTTGAGATTTTTCCTGTAAAAAGAACACCCAAGTGAAGCGAGGATAATCATCCACAATTACAAGACAGTACTTACTCCCGCCGATGTTTATGTAAGCTATCGGGCCGAATAAATCCATGTGGAGTAGCTCAAGCGGCCTGTCGGTCATCATGATGTTCTTGTGTGGATGGTGGGTACCAACTTGCTTTCCTGCTTGACATGCGCTACAAACCCTGTCTTTCTCAAAATGAACATTGGTTAGTCCCAAAATGTGTTCTCCCTTTAGAAGCTTGTGAAGATTCTTCATCCCAACATGGGCTAGTCGGTGATACCAGAGCCAACCCATATTAGTCTTAGCAATTAAGCAAGTATCAAGTTCAGCTCTATTGAAATCAACTAAGTATAGCTGACCCTCTAATACTCCCTTAAATGCTACTGAATCATCACTTCTTCTAAAGACAGTAACACTTGTATCCGTAAAAAGACAGTTGTAACCCATTTTGCATAATTGGGAAACTGAAAGCAAGTTATAATCTAAAGAATCTACAAGAAAAACATTGGAAATAGAATGGTCAGGTGATATAGCAATTTTACCAAGTCCTTTGATCAAACCTTGATTTCCATCCCCGAATGTGATAGCTCTTTGGGGATCTTCATTTTTCTCGTAGGAGGAGAACATCCTTTTCTCCCCTATCATGTGGTTTGTGCATCCACCATCAATAATCCAACTTGAGCCCCCAGATGCATAAACCTGCAAAACAATTTAGGCCTTGTTCTTAGGTACCCAAACGGTCTTGGGTCCTTTCACATTAGAAACAAGCACCTTGGGTACCCATACATAAGTCTTGGAGCCCTTGTGTTTGCCCCCAACATATTTGGCAACTACTTTGCCTGATTTGTTAGTTAAAACATAAGATGCATCAAAAGTCTTAAATGAAACATTAGGTTCATTTGATGCAGTAGGAGTTTTCTTTTTAGGCAATTTAACATGGGTTGATTGCCTAGAACTAGATGCCTCATGTCACACCCGGTTTTGGAAGGCAAACCGAATGCGAACCATGTACGTGCCAGGATCAGAAACTCACGTACACAACAATTACATAATTGGACATCATCACACAATGCTCGAAATAAATAGCGGAAAGGTATTTGATTACATCTAGATGTCCAAGACATCCATAGAGTCTATTACATAACCATTGTTCAACATAACTATCAAAGTGCGGAAATACGAAACGTAGATGCTAAGCCTACACAGGCAGCTGATTGGGGGTTTGCCACTAAGAAAGAACTAGAACTCATCATAATCCTGGAACTCCTCGAATTCCTTCATGTTGCCAACATCACCTCCTGAGCATTGGGTACACTGGGGACAACCTGGGGTGGGGTGGTGCATAAAGCAAGGGTGAGTACACATCAACGTACTCAGCAAATGTCCCGTTTGGCTAAAGTGGACTAGCTGTATGTGGAGTTTGAGGTCAACCAGTTGCTTTTAGTTGGTCAAGTATTTATCATTAGTAGTAGAGCCAAGTTTTAGTAATAAACCCAGTTATTACCCAGAAGTACCTCCTCAAACGAGGAAATACCAGAGATCAGATTTTATAACATCATTATTAACCATCATCATAAAAGTATCCAAAGTTCTTCTAATCAAAGAGGATCCCAAGGCTGCTCTTAACCGTGAGCTCGGCTGATATACCAGTTTTTAACACTCTGCAGAGGTTGTACAATTTACCCACAAGTCGTGATCCCTTTCCAGCCTGGGTTGTACAGACCCGATCTTCACTACCAAGGTGAATGGCCAGGGATACACTACGTAGCTGTGGGGGATAGATATCCCCTGGGTCCACTAAAAGAGTAAAAGACCTCACGAAAGGCCCAGGGGCCCAATAAATCGTAAGGTCATTCTTTCGTGGGCCTGGGGAGGAACAATCAGCAAAGCAGTTTGACACAAGGCCGGATTGGTGCAAACCCGGACGGCCCACAACGTCGAGCGAGCGACCACAACAGAGATCTGACTTTCCCGCGCTGGAGCCCCCATGCAACGGAGCCATGCGAAGATAGGTCGGTAGAACTACAGGGAGATAAACTCAAACAGTTCACTATCTTTTAGCTACACATAGTTATCATATCCACATGTATCGCCCCACAGTCGAGTATATAAGGCCTAGGGGGCACCCCTTCAGAACGATCGACCCTATTACTTAGCCACCCACACCAACTCTCTGCATTCTCAATTCAGAGAGCTCTCTTGTAACCTCGTTCACCAAGCATACTCACCAGGACGTAGGGTGTTACGCGTCTCTAAGCGGCCCGAACCTGTAAACATTGTCCACTGTCCCTCGTGCATCTGGCACGAACCATTTTGCTACAGTCGTCGACACCGTCCTACTCCTAAAAACACCTTGAGGGGCAACCCCGGGTGTGCGGTCGGACCCAAAACACCGACAGCTGGCGCGCCAGGTAGGGGGTGTGTCGACGATCCAAGCTAGCTCAATGGCCGTCACCTTCTACAGCAAGATCACCCTTCGTCCCGGATCCGTATTCTGCTTCGGAACAATCTCATCTGTAGCAGATGAAAAGGGAACTCTACACCGCATTGCGGATCCGCCGGAAAAGAAGTCTCCTCCAACAAACTCCGAAAATGCCGGAGAAGCGCAACCTCCAGCTCTCCAGAAAAAGATCGTCTCCGGAAAGTCGGGGGCCGAGGGCCCGCTGACCCGGAGAATTCCACTGTCTACTTCCCCGACAAGAGAATGGACACAGATCGCGAGGAAGAAGGAAACCAAGGGGAAGCGAGTTGTTCTTTCCGTTCCTCCGCCCTCAAAGGAGAACGGAAAGAAGGTCGCCACGATAGCAGCACCATTCTATCCTGATGTCCTCTTCATCGGGAGAGCAGAGTCGCCCACCGTCTCCGACGATGAGCCGACCGCACCCGGAGAAGAACCGCCTCAACGAGAATCCCGCCGACGGAGGAACCGGCGCAGGAACGTTCGACGACATCACGCGGCCGGAGAACGGGATCCGGAGCAACCTGTCTCGCGAGACGAGGTCTCGGAGATAGGAGAAACTCCGGAAGAACGCATCTTCTGAGAACGAAGGAACTCCCGACGATGTGATCACCGACGGGCTCAGGAACAAGCTGAGCAAGATGCAAGGCAACGCCGGGAGAATCCATTCTTCGGGCGCAACCTGAACCCCGACTTCGCCCGAGCCATGAACACGCCGAGCGAAGTCGGAGGAGTACTAGCTCGGATAGCTGATGGACTCCCTCGGACTCCCGACGCCGAGGGCTACCGACGACTGTTCACCCAGGCGGCCAACCATCTTCTACTGCTTGCTCACCCGCCGAACGATCTACGACACGCCATCAACAGTCGCCGAGACGCGCGAAGCTCCATCAATGCTTCGCGTGAACGGCGGCATGAGAACGAGATCCGCCGCCGGGAGGAGTACGACAGGGATCATGGCATCCCAGCTCGGAGCCAGGCCACCAGAACTGAGTCGGCAACGGCCTCAACTGGCGGTACCACCCGGGGACGGTCGAGGAACCACAACAACTACTCCCCTCCCCGGGACAGACATCATCCCCGATGACAGGAGGACACATGCGGAGTGTCTGCTCTTACTCCGCGCCTTAGGGCCATCCAATGGCCTCCCAACTTCAAGGTATCCAATGTCGACAAATATGAACCTAAGCAGGATCCAGGGGGTTGGCTAGCCATCTACACCACCGCTGCTCGAGCTACCGGGGCATCCGAAGACGTGATGACCGCGTACTTACCCATTGTCCTTGGGCAAGACGCGCTGCAATGGCTGCGACATCTACCCCGACACTGCATCGACGACTGGGGCGACTTCAGTCGACGCTTCACCGCCAATTTCCAGTCCCTCTCCGACAAACCGGCGCAACCATGGGACCTCAAATCCATCAAGCGCCGGGGGGACGAAACTCTCCGGTCGTACCTCAAAAGGTTCCAGACCATGAGAAATCGTATCCCCGAGGTCACGGAGGCGGCCGTGATCGAGGACTTCTACAGAGGATCCAATGACTCGGCTTTCGTCCGAGCCATACTACAGAAGGCGCCAACTACCTCCGAGGAGCTGTTCCGGGAAGCCGACCTCTACATCACCGCCGACGAGCGGGCCCAGGACCTCATCGGAGGAGCAAAGCCCGCACCGGCAGAACCACGACGCGACGCGAACCAGCAACCCGACAAACGATGGGAGAAGAGGCCTCGCGAAGAAGTACACGCCGCCGGACCACCTGCCTCTCGCGCCCGAGGAGGACCTCGCAGAGGCGAGCGCACGCTGGACGACATCCTCGACGCCCAGTGCCCGTACCACAAGGACATGCACCACACTCTTCGTAACTGCCGGGACTTCAAGCACTCCGTCGGGCACGGCCGACCCTTCCAACCTCTACCTCCTCCTCCGCCGAGGGGAGGACCAGATGAACCACGACAACCCCATCAGCAGGAGGAGGGAGGAGGAGGAGCTTTCCCGCGCGTTGACAGGGAGGTCAACGTCATCTTCGGCGGACATGGGTCGCAGGAGAACAAAAGACAACAAAAGCTCAACGACCTCCAGATACTGGTGGCGACCACCGGTCCTCTCGCCCCATATCGGTGGTCGGAGCACCCGATCACTTTCCCTCGGGATGATCAATGGCTCAACTTCGACCATCCAGGCAAATACCCGCTCCTCGTCGATCCGGTGATCCGAGAGAGCCGGGTGAAGAAGGTGCTAGTGGACGGGGGGAGCAGCATCAACGTCACCTTTCCCCGGGCACTCCAAAGCTTGGGAGTTCACCTCAAAGAGCTCCACGAGTCGGACACTCCTTTCTTCGGCATCGTGTCGATGGAAGGGGAATACCCGCTGGGCCACATCTACATGCATGTCACCTTCGGAACTCCGGAGAACTACAGAACCGAGTTCCTGAGGTTCGAAGTGGCGAACTTCGACTGCGGGTACAACGCCATCATCGGGAGGCCGGGATTGGCCAAATTCATGGCCATTCCACATTACACGTACATGATACTGAAGATGCCAGGACCGCAAGGGATCATAACTGTGCGCGCCGACTTCCAAGGCGCCGCAGAGTGTTTCCGAGTGGCCATCCAAGCGGCCCTCACCACCAAGCCGTCGACGGTTTCTTCAACACAGGCGAACTCTAAGCCTGAGGAGGACCTTGCAGTACCGGCAAACGCAGCTCAGGCCGTGACCTCTATGCGGCCGACTGAAGAAACCAAGAGGATCAACCTGGGGTTCGCTGATGAACGCAAGACTACCATCATCAGCTCCAGCTTGCATGACAAATAGGAAAGTGCGCTCGTCCAGTTTCTGCAAGATAACCGAGATGTATTCGCATGGCAACCTGCGGATATGCCGGGAGTCCCAAGAGAACTGGCCGAGCACAAACTGAAGGTCTATCCCCAGGCAAGGCCGATTCGGCAAAAGCTACGTCGTTTCACGCCCGATAAGAGAGAGGCCATTCGCGCCGAGTTAGCTCGCTTGGTCGCGGCTGGATTTATTAGAGAGGTGTTACACCCCGAGTGGTTAGCCAACCCTGTTCTTGTACTCAAAAAGAATAAAGTGGATTGGTGCATGTGCGTCGACTATACTGATCTCAACAAACACTGTCCGAAGGATCCCTTCGGGCTCCCAAGGATAGATCAGGTGGTGGACTCCACCGCTGGATGTTCTGTGTTGTCTTTCTTGGATTGCTATTCCGGATACCATCAGATTAGTTTGGCGAAGGAAGACGAGGAAAAAACAGCGTTCATCACTCCGTTTGGTGCTTTCTGTTACACCTCCATGTTGTTCGGCCTCAAAAACGCTGGAGCGACTTATCAGAGAGCCATTCAAACATGCTTAGTCGATCACTGGGGCAAGCGTGTGGAGGCCTACGTAGATGATGTGGTAATCAAAACGGAGAATTTGGAAAACTTCATCGAAGACTTACAGCTGGTTTTCAACAGTCTGAGATGATATAGATGGAAGCTTAATCCCGAAAAATGCGTTTTCAAGGTACCAGCAGGAAAGTTACTCGGGTTTATTGTCAGCCACCGGGGAATTGAGGCTAATCCGGATAAGATTGAAGCTATCATGAAGATGGAAGCACCTCGATCACAAAAGAAGGTTCAGCGACTTACTGGATGTATGGCAGCTCTGAGTAGATTTATATCCAGGCTGGGGGAAAAAGGTTTGCCATTTTACAAGCTACTCAAGAAGGTGTATAAGTTTCAGTGGACTTTAGAAGCACAGGAGGCTCTAGATGCACTGAAGAAATTCTTGACAACACCACCAGTACTGAAGCCACCCCGACGAGCTACGTCAACTCAACCAGCTGAAGATCTGCTACTGTATATCTCTTGCACGACTCACGTGGTAAGCACCGCGTTGGTAGTCGAGCGAGCAGAAGAAGGACATGCCTACCCAGTGCAACATCCTGTTTACTTCATCAGTGAAGTTCTAGGCCCCTCAAAGAAAAAGTATCCTCAAGTTCAGAAGCTATTATACGCAGTACTTCTAACTGCCCGCAAGCTACGTCACTACTTTGATGACCACAAAGTCATAGTAGTCACTGGTTTTCCAATAGGGGATATCCTTCACAACAAGGAAGCCATTGGCCGGATAGCCAAATGGGCTTGTGAGCTGGGATCTCATGACATCGAGTTCCGACCTCGCACTGCCATCAAAACTCAAGCACTGGTTGATTTCGTATCAGAGTGGACTGAACAGCAAGTACCAGATAACCCAGAGACTGCAGAAGTATGGCGAATGTATTTTGATGGCTCGCTGAGACTGCAGGGAGCAGGAGCAGGGATTCTCTTCACCGCACCTGGAGGCGAGCACCTCAAATATGCCCTCCAGTTGCTGTTTCCGGCCTCCAACAATGCAGCCGAGTATGAAGCTCTGATCCATGGATTGAACATCGCCATATCATTGGGCATCAAGAGATTGATGGTATACGGAGACTCTCTGGTAGTCATTAGCCAGATAAACAAAGAGTGGGATTGTTCAAGCGATTCAATGGGAAAATACTGCACTGCCGTCCGAAAGCTGGAAGATAAATTTGAGGGTCTGGAATTTCATCATGTAGAAAGAGATCGGAACACAGCAGCCGATGTACTGTCCAAGCTAGGATCCAGTCGAACTCAGGTCCCACCCGGAGTCTTTGTGCAAGAAATACTACAGCCGAGCATCTCAATGGATCAAACAAAGAGTGCAACATTATAGATCAACCTGAGTCAGACTCTGATGACTGGAGAAGGCCAATCATCAAGTATATAAAGAATGAAGAAGAACCAGATGACAAGAACTCAGCCGAGCGCATTGCCAGACAGTCGGCTCACTACACACTCATTGGGGAGACATTGTACAGAAGAGGTGCATCGGGCGTCCTCATGAAGTGCATTCTCTCATCTACTGGGAAGCGACTTCTGGAGGAGGTCCATGCTGGGCAATGTGGAATACATGCAGCATCCAGAACACTAGTCGGGAAGGTCTTCAGGTCAGGATTCTATTGGCCAACAGCGAAGAATGATGCAGCCGAGTTAGTTCAGAGGTGCGAAGCTTGCCAATACTTGTCAAAACAACAACACCTGCCAGCACAGCAACTGCAGACCATACCAGTAACTTGGCCTTTCGCATGCTGGGGATTGGATATGATTGGACCTTTCAAGAAAGCTCAAGGAGGATACACTCATGTATTGGTAGCAATCGACAAATTCACTAAATGGATAGAGTTCAAGCCCATCGCTTCTTTAACCTCAGCTAAGGCCGTGGAATTCATACAAGACATAATATTCAGATTCGGGATACCAAACAGCATCATAACTGACTTAGGATCCAACTTCACAAGTTCAGAGTTCTTCGACTTCTGCGAGCAAAAGAGCATACAGATCAAGTATGCATCTGTAGCACATCCAAGAGCCAACGGGCAGGTTGAGCGAGCCAACGGGATGATACTGGAGGCACTCAGGAAAAAGGTCTTCGATAAGAATGAAAAATTCGCAGGAAAGTGGATAAGGGAATTGCCCTATGTCGTTTGGAGCCTAAGAACCCAACCCAGCCGAGCTTTGCATGGAAACACTCCTTTCTTCATGGTCTATGGGTCAGAGGCAGTGCTGCCCGCCGATCTCAAGTTCGGGGCGCCAAGGTTGATCTTCGAAAACATAGCAGAAGTCGAGGCCACCAGGCTGGAGGACATTGATATACTTGAAGAAGAACGGCTGAATGCGGTAATCCAATCAGCACGGTACCAGCAGACTCTAAGGCGCTATCACGACAAGGTTGTGCGATAGTGATCCTTCTCAGTAGGAGATCTCGTCCTCCGCCGAATTCTAACGGGGGAGGGATGGCACAAGTTATCGCCCTTATGGGAAGGACCCTTCATAGTAGCAGAAGTCACTTGGCCCGAATCATATAGCCTCACTCAGATGGATGGCACAGAAGTCGGGAACTCCTGGAACATAGAACACCTCAGGAAGTTTTATCCCTAGCTGTATTTCAAAAAGCTATCGGGACGACGATGTACTCTGTAAAGTGGAAATATGTCATCAATAAAAAAGGGGTTTCAAAGATACTCAGTTTGTTCACGATTGACTTGCATTCTTACTTAACTCGGGGTGACCACTATGCCCTGCTAACGGAGCAATCGACTTAAGTCGGCAATGACTTAAGGCGGTGCAACATGCTCACGCTTACTTAACTCGAGGTGACCACTATGCCCTGCTAACGGAGCAATCGGCTTAAGTCGGCAACGACTTAAGGCGGTGCAACATGCTCACGCTTACTTAACTCGGGGTGACCACTATGCACTGCTAACGGAGCAATCGACTTAAGTCGGCAACGACTTAAGGCGGTGCAACATGCTCACGCTTACTTAACTCAGGGTGACCACTATGCCCTGCTAACGGAGCAATCGGCTTAAGTCGGCAACGACTTAAGGCGGTGCAACATGCTCACGCTTACTTAACTCGGGGTGACCACTATGCCCTGCTAACGGAGCAATCGGCTTAAGTCGGCAACGACTTAAGGCGGTGCAACATGCTCATGCTTACTTAACTCGGGGTGACCACTATGCCCTGCTAACGGAGCAATCGGCTTAAGTCGGCAACGACCTAAGGCGGTGCGACATGCTCACGCTTACTTAACTCGGGGTGACCACTATGCCCTGCTAACGGAGCAATCGACTAAAGTCAGTGGCGACTTAAGCCGGTGCAACATGCTCACGCCTACGCAATTCAGGGTGACCACTACGCCCTATTAACAAAAGCAATCGACTTAAGTCAGCAGCGACTTAAGGCGACCTGACGTGATTACAATTGCTCATATAAGGATGACTTCTATATCCCGCAAACAAATTTCATAACCATCGCGCATCGTTTTACTACTGCAAATTTACAGACTGATGAATTCTGAAACAATACGAGAATAACAATGTCGTTTAAGTACTGAAATGACGTCCTCTAACAAATGTCTGACCATGCTAACCGCGCGCTCAGAGCACGCAAAATGTTTCTCTACTTGGTGATATTTTTCTCAAGAGCGATCGATGAGGAAGGACGACTCGAGGAATCAGGGGCAGCATTCACATCAGCCCTTATATCTTCGGGAACAACCACGCCGGGTCTCCTCGTCAAGATTCGCCCCGCCCGAATAGCCTTGTCCATGGCTCTGTCGCGCTGGGCTCTGAGAGTAACAGAAGTTTCTTCGGCAACCTTGGCAGCCAGTCGAGCAGTTTCTAATTCCTGGACAATGGATTTCTTGGAAGCTCGGAGTTCTTTGATGGTAGCGTCCTTCGCTGATATCAGCTGCTTGAGTCGGGTCACTTCATCCGTGGATTCCTGCAGCTTACAGTGTTGATTGTCCAATTCTTCCATAGTAAAGCGGTGACTCCTCTCCAAGATGGTCAGTGAGTTGCTAGAATCACGATACAATCTGTCAAGACTGTCATGAGAAGCAGCAAGGATACGTTTTTCTTCCTGCAAGCAAAAGACAACTACCTCAAAAACCAAGCAAGTAATAGGAGCACAACAAGGCAAAGCACAGTTTCATAAGTCACCTTTTCATAATTGAGCTGAGCATGAAGAGAAGAACTCAGTGCATTGGCATCATCCAAGGCAGCCGAGACCTGAGTAAGTTCGGTCTGACTTTGAGAGTATTTTTCCTCGAAATCAGCGCACCGCTGGACCAATTCAGCCTGATCTCGGGAATGTTTCTCCTCAAGAGTGGAGATGTGTCGAGTCATACCTAGCAAGAGACAATCAAACAAGAAGGGGTCAGAATGTAAAGCAGTCTACAGTGAAGACAAGGAGAAGCAAAAAAGCACTAACCAGCGTTGGTCGCCTCCAATTCAGAGACACGATGCTGAAGTGACACTGGATTCCAACATGCAAGTGACAAAGCTACTTCTGGGACAGAAGCACCCTGTAACCTCAGCTGGCTAGCCATCCCATCCACCAAAGCCTGATGAGAAGAACAAATGAGCGTAATGACAGCAGTTTGTGCAAAGTAGAAACCAAGCTAAAATACATCACAGTACCTGGAGGTTGGAAAAGAACGAAGGGATTCCCAAATTAGGAGAGATCAATTGATAACTGGGCGTAAGGCCACTACCCGAAGCAGCTTGCAACAAACCAGCAGGAATCAACTCGGTACCATCAACAGAGCCCAACACTCGGTCAGCAGGAACGTTGTCCTCTAAAGCGACTCCCTGGTCCAAGGTTTGGGCTACCACCATACAGCCGGAGTGAGGAGGCGATCCCGCATGAACGTCCATGGAAGTACAGGAGGGAGACCCCGCTCAGACACCCTCGGGGGCTAGGTCATAGTTTGCACTGCCCACTTGAGCCGGATCATCCCCGGCAGCACCCTCGGGGGCTGGGCAGTGGCTTACACTTCCCACCCGAGCCAAGTCATCCCCGGCGACATTCTCGGGGGCTGGGCATGTGTCAACACCATCCTTGGGGTCCGAGTTCTCTGCAGTAGCCACCTTTAAGGTTGACGGACCCTCAGCAACTTCCATAGGACCAGGACGATCCAAGTCAGTCTCCCGACCCTCGAGATCGCGCTCTAAGGTCGACGAGGCACGGGATGACCTCAACCCAGCATCAAGCACGTCAGCGCAAACCTCCATCACACCATCATCCACTGGCTCCGATAACAAGTCCTCTGGAACCATATCCTCAAGAGTCTGATCAAAGTTGGCCAGGGACAGTTCGTGCAGACCAATGAGAGCAGACAAAGTAGGAGAGGGAACTCCACTACTTTCACCGCTGGCGATGAACTGCCGACTGTTTTTCTGAGTCAAAGGAACTTCATCTTCTTCCTCCTCGTCATCCACATTGGCAACACAAGCAGCACCCCCATTGGGATCAGCAACAGATGGAGCACCCACATTGGGATCAGCAGCGGATTGGGTACACCCATTGGGTTCAGCATCAGTAAATTCGGTCACAGGCACTTCTTCAGCAGCAGGAACCAAGGTACCAGCGTCCCGATCCAAACTGGATACTCGCCGGAGGCGTCTTCTTTTCTTCTTCTGCTCATCAGTAGAAGGATCAGGCTGATTGGCTCGGCAAGGGCGCCTCGGGCGAGTACTGGCAGGTTTCTGAGTATCCAAAGTTGTATCAGCCTCTGGGAGGGGCGCCACTACTAGTGCCCCAGCAGGAGCAGCATCAGAAGAATCCTCAGCCAGCAAATCAAGCATAGCGCTTATCTCTGCATCACTAGGGTTCAGGGGCACCTCAAAATGGACCTACCGTTCATCATCAGGAATCTCCCCAAGCGAGGCAACCAAGGCACTAACTTCTTCAGCAGAGGGTCGCACTCTAAGGCCCAAACTGCCATCAGTGACAGGTGGATTCGACACAAAAAGGGTGAAGGCTTTGGGAGGAGGCAGGTTCCAGGCCGAGTATGCCACTGGAGCACCAACATTTGACACTTTGCCTCTAAGGATCATCTCAAGTCGGCTCACCAAGTCTGCAGAGGGAATTTTTCTGTTGGTAACCCGAGTTGAGTCGGCTAGGCCTCGATACAGATAAGCTGGGTATGCCCTGTCCTTCAACGGCTGAATATTCTTGAAAACAAAATCAGTAACCACAGCTTCAGCAGTCAGACCCCTCTCTTTCAGCAGTCCAACTTCAGCTAGCAACGCACCTGCCTTAGCTACCTCCTGATCTGTGGGAGACTCGGTCCAGCTTGGGGTGCGAACGTCCGGCTGTCTTCCCGACCGAGGGGGGAGAGAGTTCCCATAATTCTCAACTATGAACCACTCCAAGCGCCATCCCTTGATACTGTCCTTGAGAGGGATCTCGAGATATTCAGTCTTCCTCCCGCGGCGCATCTTCAAGCTGGCACCCCCAACCAACTGATGTTGTCCTCCGGCCATCCCAGGGCGACAATGATACAAGTATTTCCACAACCCGAAATGTGGCAGCACGCCGAGAAAGGCTTCGCATAAATGAACGAAAATGGAGATTTGCAGGATAGAATTGGGGTTCAAATGGGTCAAGTTAAGATGGTAGAAATCAAGGAGGCCGCGGAAAAAGGGAGAAATGGGAAGGCCAAGGCCGCGGAGAAGGAAAGGGGCATAAACAACAGACTCATGGGTATCCTCAGTTGGAACAGTAAACCCGTGGCAAATCCGCCAAGAATAGAGTTCCCGCGGAGGAAGAACCCCGATGGACACGAGGTGGAGAAGTTCAGGCTCAGAGATGACGGATATGTGGTTACCTGCGAAAGGCAACTGGCTGTTGGGTTCGATTGGAGGAATCACCACGGCAGACGAACTCGAGGTTTTCCTCTTGGGCGCCATCTCGATTCTATCGGCGAGCAGAGTGGAAGGCAAATTGCGGAAGGGATTCGGAAGCAAGAAAGCAAGAACTAGGGCACGGAAAGCAGAGGCGGCTAAAAGCGCAGCACTTATGGGATATTCCCGAGCCGGATACCGTTTCAAAAAAGTGCCCAGTCAGCACCCGGCAGTTATTTCCAAAACGCCGGCGTGCCACGTGATCACCCGGCAGTGATTTCCAGAACACCGGTACGCCACCTCATCACTCGGCTATCATCCTCAAAGTGGCCCACGCAGCCTGCCATCGCTCGGCGTTACCTCTAAAACGCTGGCATCCCCTCCAGTCACTCGGCGTTACCTCTAAAACGCTGATATCGTGTTCAGTCGCTCGGCATTACCTTTAAAACGCCGACGTCGCCCTCCAGTCACTCGGCGTTACCTCTAAAACGCTGATATCGTGTTCAGTCGCTCGGCATTACCTCTAAAACGCCAACGTCGCCCTCCAGTCACTCGGTGTTACCTCTAAAACGCTGATATCGTGTTCAATCGCTCGGCGTTACCTCTAAAACGCCGACGTCACCCTCAGGTCACTCGGCAGTTATCTCTAAAAACTCCAACATTGTGTTCAGTCGCTCGGCGTTACCTCTAAAACGCCGACATCGCCCTCAAGTTACTCGGCAATTATCTCTAAAAGCTCTCTGACATCATCTACAAGTCGCTCGGCGGCTACTTCTAAAAGCATCAGTATGATGCCCGAGTTATTCACTTACTGCCTCAAAGGAATAAACTTCAAGAAAAAGCCGAGAAGAGGAATGATTCAGGAACTTCGAGTTATGAATATCAAAGAGAAATCATCACAGAGAAACCAACATCATTTCATTCATTAAAGGGAAGATAACATACTCACAAATCAACTCATTATGAGTTGATACTTCCCTATCACTACTACATTACATTACATTACTACTACTACTACACTACACTATACTACTCTACACTACTAAATACTACTACATTATTCTAACTATACTATACTAATATCTAAAAGACCAGTGGCATCTAGCCACTGGCCCTGTTGCTGCGGCCGCCGCTGCCGCCCTGGTTGCTGCCCCTGTTGCTGCTGCCCCGGTTGCTGCCCCTGCTGTCGCCGCCGCCGCCCTTGCCGCTGCCATCACCGTCAACGTCGCCACCGCCTTCGTCTTCGTCGTCGTCGTCGTCGCCGTCCTCGTCCTCGCCGCCGCCGTCCGAGTCCTCCTCATCTGAGGAGTACTCCGACTCATCCGAGCCCTCGAGCCCGAAGCGCTCGACGGCCTGGATGTACGTCCAGACCTCCGCCGCGAGCCCCTGGGAGTCGTCTGAGTCGTCAGACGACTCACGCAGGGGAATGGGAGCCGGAGACCCCTCAGACTCAGAGGAGAACTCCTCCTCTGAGTACTCCGAGTCACCAAAATCCTCCGATGGAGGAGTTGGCTCACGCTTGCGCTTGTTGTTCTTGCCCATGGTGGAAGCGAGAGGGAGAGAAGAAAAGCAAGCAACAGAGAATAGCAAGAGATGTGGAAAAACCGGAGAGACAACGGCATTATTTATAGAAGGAGAAGGCAACTGCTCACCTCCAACCGCGGTCATTGAACAGTCGCAAAGCATTCAATAAGCACTTCAACCCGTCTGAAGACACGTCAGGCGGCTGACGCCGTTTCACGCAACACAACACCCATTGGGACTCCAGTCAACAGCGTGGAGGATATGATTACACCCGCCGTCACATCACATTACTACTCAGAAGCAGCCGGCTAAAACACTCAGCGTACCAAGCCGTCCCTTGCCCACACCCATTGGGGGGACGCCCAGGAATTATCAGTATATTTTTCAAAATGGTCACATCTGTGCAGGGCATGCAGTGAATACCCCAAGACAAAAATGAGATATCAGTAAGGATCAGAGGAAAGCCAAATATAGCCAGTGAAGTACAAAATATGGCCGACAGAAGCGACGTGAAGACTAGACAGAGAACGTCCATCAAACGTCCAATCAGTCGCATAGCAAATAAATTGCACTACCTAGCAAGATATGGATGGATTGCGAACTCGGCTGCTAAAGACAAAATACATGCTGACCTCTGAAGCATAATATTGATGACATAATGCTGACCTCCAAAGCATAATGCGGATAGCATCGGGCCGATTTTTACAAGCAGAAAGGATAATCTTCAGCAAAAAGACACAAAAGGAAGACCTTCGAATGGATTATCCTCAAAAATCCACTTGAAGGTCGGGGGCTACACCCATTGGGTGCACCTTCGATGCACCCCATGGATCATCATTCCAAGCCAAGATAGTGCCGACTTCTAAGGCATGGGACAAGATTAAAGACAAGGCTGGCCCTCAACCAAAATGCAGAAGTAAAAATGGAAAAAAATTCTGGTGAAGACCTTCGAGTAGATTATCTTCTAAGATCTACTCGAAGCTCGGGGGCTACACCCATTGGGTGCACCTCCGGTGCACCCAATGAAGTTCAGGGTCTTACAAAACGAAATGCCGACCTCTAAGGCACAAGCACGAAACAAAGCTTTGGTTTACGAGTGATCAAAGCAGGAGGAGACAGCAAGAAGTCATTCTTTTCAAATCACCTGCAAGCTGGACCTAGGATCTTTGGGCTGATTACCTCTAAATTAACCCAAAGATCGGGGGCTTGTGGGGGATAGATATCCCCCGGGTCCACTAAAAGAGTAAAAGACCTCACGAAAGGCCCAGGGGCCCAATAAATCGTAAGGTCATTCTTTCGTGGGCCTGGGGAGGAACAATCAGCAAAGCAGTTTGACACAAGGCCGGATTGGTGCAAACACGGACGGCCCACAACGTCGAGCGAGCGACCACAACAGAGATCCGACTTTCCCGCGCTGGAGCCCCCATGCAACGGAGCCATGCGAAGATAGGTCGGCAGAACTACAAGGAGATAAACTCAAACAGTTCACTATCTTTTAGCTACACATAGTTATCATATCCACATGTATCGCCCCACGGTCGAGTATATAAGGCCTAGGGGGCACCCCTTCAGAACGATCGACCCTATTACTTAGCCACCCACACCAACTCTCTGCATTCTCAATTCAGAGAGCTCTCTTGTAACCTCGTTCACCAAGCATACTCACCAGGACGTAGGGTGTTACGCGTCTCTAAGCGGCCCGAACCTGTAAACATTGTCCATTGTCCCTCGTGCATCTGGCACTAACCATTTTGCTACAGTCGTCGACACCGTCCTACTCCTAAAAACACCTTGAGGGGCAACCCCGGGTGTGCGGTCGGACCCAAAACACCGACAGTAGCCTTTACAAAGACTCCCCTCATCCCCTGGTGCATAGCTGCTCGTTAGGTTTTGCCAGTCGTACAAACGCAGTACACCTCCCCAAGGTGGGTGACTAACAAAACCAAATCGAAAGAACCTCTGCACCCCAACCTTGGCAGAGCGAGCACTACGCCCCGGCCCCCATTGACGACCGTCCGGTAAAGCCAACTACACCCCAGGTTCATCTAATTAATCAGCTAAGGGCGTCCCATTCTACCCTCATGGTTGTACTGTTATCCCGGGTGGTCACTCCATGAACAGGTACTTACGGAGAGGTACTCAGGAAAAAGGCCTGAGCCCCCTAAGGTATCACAAAATCATCCACATAATCAGGATGACAGTATCGTATCATAAATGTTCACATCATGTTCATTGATTAAGTTAAGGCAGTAGCAACATGCTAACCATGATAACCTCAAAAGGTAAACAAGTATAAGTGAATACAGACTAGTCAATCCTTAGGTTTCATAAAGTAATGCGGGACAGTGAATCATAAAGTATGTAGGACATAATGGGTCAGAGGACACTTGCCTTCACCAGGTTGCTGCTTAGGGAGGTCTCCAACAACACACTCAGGAACCTCGGACTGCTCGTTGTCTAAATAAAGCGAGCATGCATTCAATATATTTGGAAAGTACAAATGAACATCACACCAAACATGTACAAACATTAGAACACATCTTAAAAGGACACAATACTACATAAGGGATAATGAATTCAGGGTGTAACATAAACTATAACATACATTAACTTTATTTGAAAATAGATTACTATTTCCCCTAAGTGTTACTTACAAGTACATAAAAATAGTTGAACTTATTTTATTGTGACCTAAAATTTAGAACAGAGATGAACTTATGTAATACATATTATTAATCTCACAAGCTTAAACAAGTTTAAATCTCTAAGGTTCTCCTTTTATTTATTTTATTAAATAAATAAAACATACACCTACATTAGTTCATATTCAATCCTAAAAATTAGAGTGTGCAGACAGTAAGTGAAATCATTTTATTTAGACAGAGAATAATCCTATGAACATTTTGCAATTTGAATCACTAAATTTGGAGTTCATATGCAAAAGTTATGAAATAAACAAGTTTGGGAATTCAAAATATGAAATTAGGGTTAATTCTATAAATATTTAAAAGTCCAGGGCTAAATATGCAAGATTATAGGGGCCTACGCGCGAAAACCAGGGACGGCGGATTGATTTCCAATAAATCGAGGGTCTCTTTAAGAAAAGTACCGCGCGAAGGGGTATCGGGTGAATCTAACCGCTAGATCAGAAACCGACGGCCGAGATTAGATCTGCGGCTGAGGGCGCGCGCGTGGGTGGGCGAGCGCTGATAGGCGGGACAGGGAGTGTCAGCGACAGAGGGGGAGAGCACGCTGACCGAGCGGGCCCAGCGCCAGAGGGGAAACGGACGGCTACAGGGGTCCGAGGGGGTCTGAGCCGTTTGATCAAGATCGGATGGGGAAATCAGACCGGGAAGGATGAGCGGCTGCGGGCGGCGCTGACAGGCGGGACAGGGCGTCAGGCGCACGTGCGCGAAGCGGTACCCGTGGTCCGAGCCGTTCGATCTGAATCGGACGGAGGGGATCAGACCGGGGAAACAGACGGCTGCAGACGGCGCCGCTCCTCTCCGCGGCAGTGAAATCGCCGGAGTTGAGGCGGGCGCGAGCTAGGGTGGTGAAAGGGAAATATGCCCTTGGGCCATTTCTAAGTATTTTGGTGATTGAGTGTCAACACAAGTGCTTAAATGTGAATCAATGCCCATGGATGAACAAAGTGCAAATCTAGAGCAAAGGTATGTTTCTAAGTCTTAGTACATTGGTTTTGTGTACTAATATACTTGTCTAAGTATTAGAAACAGGAAGAAGAAGAAAAGAAGAGAGTTGGCTGTGTACAGCCAAGAGGCTGTTTCGGTCTGGGGCACCGGACTGTCCGGTGGTGCACCGGACAGTGTCCGGTGGTGCACCGGACAGTGTCCGGTGCGCCAGGCTGCCTCGGCCGAAGAGGCCGCTCTCGGGAATTTGCTGACGGTGTACGGCTAAAATTCACCGGACTGTCCGGTGTGCACCGGACTGTCCGGTGAGCCAACGGTCGGCCGGGCCAACGGTCGGCCGCGCGATCTGCGCGGGACACGTGGCCAAGCCAACGGTCGGAAGGGGGCACCGGACTGTCCGGTGTGCACCGGACATGTCCGGTGCGCCAACGGCTCCCAGATCTGCAACGGTCGACTGCGCTGTTTAAGGAAGGAAATCGGGCACCGGACAGTGTCCGGTGTGCACCGGACTGTCCGGTGCGCCCA
Source organism: Zea mays (assembly GCF_902167145.1). Classification (NCBI taxonomy): domain Eukaryota; kingdom Viridiplantae; phylum Streptophyta; class Magnoliopsida; order Poales; family Poaceae; genus Zea; species Zea mays. Next base: position 192,125,669 of record NC_050100.1, read on the forward strand.
ACGACAGAAGGCAAGGATGGCCTTCTGGATTTGTTCTCAACGGCTCCTAGCTGCCTTGGGGCTATAAAAGGGACCCCTAGGCGCATGGAGGAGAACACCAAGCATTCCTACAACATTCCTAAGCACCAAGACATCGCTCTCGCGCATTCGTTTCATTGTGATAGCATATAGAGCTCTTGTGGAGTTGTGAACTCCTTGAGTGGTGTTGCGAGCTCTTGTTGCGACTTGTGTGCGTGTTGTTGCTCTGATCTTTTGAAGTCTTGTGCGCGTTGCTCATTCCCCCTTGCTCTGTGTTTCTTTGTGAACTTCAATTGTAAGGGCGAGAGGCTCCAAGTTGTGGAGATTCCTCGCAAACGGGATTGAGAAAAAGCAAGCAAAACACCGTGGTATTCAAGTGGGTCTTTGGACCGCTTGAGAGGGGTTGATTGCAACCCTCGTCCGTTGGGACGCCACAACGTGGAGTAGGCAAGCGTTGGTCTTGGCCGAACCACGGGATAAACCACTGTGTCACCTCTGTGATTGATCTCTTGTGGTATTGTGTTTTGTTGAGACTCTTTTCTAGCCACTTGGCATTTAGTGAGCTAACACTTAACAAGTTTTTGTGGCTATAAGTTTAAGTTTTACAGGATCACCTATTCACCCCCCCCCCTCTAGGTGCTCTCAATTGGTATCAGAGTCGTTCTCTTCAAGAAGGGACTAATCGCCCGAAGAGATGGATCCTAAGGGAAAGGGGATGGTGGTCGACAACAACGAGAAGGAGTCTATCTTCAACGAGCCGAAGAATGACAAGTCTACCGACTTGGGCTCAAGTCACAAGCGCAAAGATGGGAAGAAGAAGAAGACAAGGCGCATCAAGGAGATCGTCTACTACGACAGCGACGAATCCTCTTCTTCCCAAAAGGACGACGACAACGACTACAGGAAGACGGTCAATTCGAACTTTTCATTTGATTATTCTCGTATTCCACATAGTTCGAATTCGCATTTGCTTTCCATTCCTCTTGGCAAACCTCCACACTTTGATGGGGAGGACTACGGATTTTGGAGTCACAAAATGCGTAGTCATTTATTCTCTCTCCATCCAAGCATATGGGAGATTGTAGAGAATGGAATGAAATTTGATAGCTCGGATAGCCCTATGTTTATTAATGAACAAATTCATAAAAATGCACAAGCTACTACTGTGTTGCTAGCCTCTTTGTGCAGGGACGAGTACAATAAGGTGAGCGGCTTGGACAATGCCAAGCAGATATGGGACACCCTCAAGATTTCTCACGAGGGGAACGACATCACCATGCTCACTAAAATGGAGTTGGTGGAGGGCGAGCTTGGAAGGTTTGCAATGATAAGGGGCGAGGAGCCAACCCAAACATACAACCGGCTCAAGACCCTTATCAACAAAATAAGGAGTTATGGAAGCACGCGATGGACGGACCATGACGTCGTCCGACTATTACTAAGGTCCTTTACCATTCTTGATCCTCATTTGGTGAATAATATTCGTGAGAATCCCAGGTACACCAAAATGTCGCCCGAAGAAGTCCTAGGAAAATTCGTCAGCGGGCGAATGATGATTAAGGAAGCAAGGTACGTGGACGACGCCTTGAATGGACCGATCAACGAGCCGCAACCTCTTGCTCTCAAAGCAACAAGAAGCAAGGAGGCGCTACCCAGCAAGGTGGCACAAATTGAGGCGGCCGGACTTAATGATGAAGAGATGGCTCTCATCATCAAACGCTTCAAGACGGTGCTAAAAGGTCACAAGGGGCAGCCAAGCAAGACCAAGACAAAGGGGAAGCGGTCATGCTTCAAGTGCGGTAAGATTGGTCATTTTATCGCTAACTGCCCCGATAACGATAGTGACCAGGAACAGGGGAACAAGAGGGAAAAGAAGAAGAATTACAAGAAGGCCAAGGGCGAGGCACATATCGGAAAGGAGTGGGATTCGGATTGCTCCTCCGACTCCGACAATGAAGGACTCGCCGCCACCGCCTTCAACAAGTCATCTCTCTTCCCCAACGAGCGTCACACTTGCCTCATGGCAAGGGAGAAGAAAGTAAGTACTCGAAACTCTACTTATGCTTCTTCTAGTGAGGATGAATCTAGTGATGATGATGACATAGACTATTCATACCTATTTAAGGGCCTAGATAGAACCAAGGTAGATAAAATAAATGAATTGATTGATGCCTTGAATGATAAAAATAGGCTTTTAGAAAAGCAAGAGGATTTGTTGTATGAAGAACATGACAAATTTGTAGAAGCACAAAAATCACTTGCATTAGAGATTAAGAGAAATGAAATGCTTTCTTGTGAGTTGTCTACATGTCATGATTCAATTGCTAGTTTAAAGAGCAAAAATGATGATTTAAATGTTAAACTAGAAAAATCTAGTAAATCAACATCTTGTGTAGAACATGTTGAGATTTGCACTAGGTGTAAAGATTTCGATGTTGATGCCTGTAGTGATCATTTAGTTTCAATTTCCAAACTAACTGAGGAATTGGCTATTCTTAATGCCCAACTTAAGACTAGCAAGAATGAATTTGATAAACTAAAATTTGCAAGGGATGCCTACACGATCGGTAGACACCCCTCAATTAAGGATGGACTTGGCTACAAAAGGGAAGCCAAGAACTTGACAAGCCATAAGGCTCCCATCTCCGCCAAGGAGAAAGGGAAGGCCCCTATGGCTACTAGTGCTAAAAAGAATCATGCCTTTTTGTATCATGATAGGAGACAAATTAGAAATGCTTATAGGAGTTATAATGCTTACGATGATTTTTCTCATGCTATGTTTGCTTCTAGTTCTTCATATGTGCATGATAAAAATGTTGGTAGAAGGAATATTGTTCATAATATGCCTAGGAGAAATGTTGTTAATATTCCTAGGAAAGTTAATGAGCCTTCTACAATATATCATGCTTTGAATGCTTCCTTTGCAATTTGTAGAAAGGATAGAAAGGTGATTGCTAGGAAGTTAGGGGCAAAATGCAAGGGTGATAAAACTTGCATTTGGGTCCCTAAGACAATTGTGACTAACCTTGTAGGACCCAACAAGAGTTGGGTACCTAAGTCCCAAACCTAAATTTGCCTTGCAGGTTTATGCATCCGGGGGTTCAAGCTGGATTATCGACAGCGGATGCACAAACCATATGACGGGGGAGAAGAAGATGTTCACCTCCTACGTCAAGAATAAGGATTCCCAAGATTCAATTATATTCGGTGATGGGAATCAAGGCAAGGTAAAAGGGCTAGGTAAAATTGCAATCTCCAATGAGCATTCTATCTCTAATGTGTTTTTAGTGGAGAGTCTTGGATATAATTTGCTATCTGTTAGTCAATTATGTCATATGGGATATAACTGTCTATTTACAAATGTAGATGTGTCTGTCTTTAGAAGAAGTGATGGTTCACTAGCTTTTAAGGGTGTATTAGACGGCAAGCTCTACTTAGTTGATTTTGCAAAAGAAGAGGCCGGTCTAGATGCATGCTTAATTGCTAAGACTAGCATGGGCTGGCTGTGGCATCGCCGCTTAGCACATGTGGGGATGAAGAACCTTCACAAGCTTCTAAAGGGAGAACACGTGATAGGGTTGACTAACGTACAATTCGAAAAAGATAGACCTTGTGCAGCTTATCAAGCAGGTAAACAGGTGGGAGGAGCGCATCACAGCAAGAATGTGATGACCACTTCAAGACCCTTGGAGCTACTGCATATGGACCTCTTCGGACCCGTCGCCTATCTGAGCATAGGGGGAAGTAAGTATGGTCTAGTTATTGTTGATGACTTTTCCCGCTTCACTTGGGTGTTCTTTTTGCAGGATAAGTCTGAAACCCAAGGGACCCTCAAGCGCTTCCTAAGGAGAGCTCAAAATGAGTTTGAGCTCAAGGTGAAGAAGATAAGGAGCGACAACGGGTCCGAGTTCAAGAATCTTCAAGTGGAAGAATTCCTTGAGGAGGAAGGGATCAAGCACGAGTTCTCCGCTCCCTACACACCACAGCAAAATGGTGTAGTAGAGAGGAAGAACAGGATGCTAATCGATATGGCGAGAACGATGCTTGGAGAATTCAAGACCCCCGAGTGTTTCTGGTCGGAAGCCGTGAACACGGCTTGCCACGCCATCAACAGGGTCTACCTACATCGCCTCCTCAAGAAGACTTCGTATGAGCTACTAACCGGTAACAAACCCAATGTATCCTACTTTCGTGTTTTTGGAAGCAAATGCTACATTCTAGTGAAGAAAGGTAGAAATTCTAAATTTGCTCCAAAAGCTGTAGAAGGGTTTTTGTTAGGTTATGACTCAAATACAAAGGCGTATAGAGTCTTCAACAAATCATCGGGTTTGGTTGAAGTCTCTAGCGACGTTGTATTTGATGAGACTAATGGCTCTCCAAGAGAGCAAGTTGTTGATTGTGATGATGTAGATGAAGAAGATGTTCCGACGGCCGCTATACGAACCATGGCGATTGGAGAAGTACGGCCACAGGAACAAGATGAACGTGATCAACCTTCTTCCTCAACAACGGTGCATCCCCCAACTCAAGACGATGAACAGGTTCATCAACAGGAGGCGTGTGATCAAGGGGGAGCACAAGATGATCATGTGATGGAGGAAGAAGCGCAACCGGCACCTCCAACCCAAGTTCGAGCGATGATTCAAAGGGATCATCCCGTCGACCAAATTCTGGGTGACATTAGCAAGGGAGTAACTACTCGATCTCGATTAGTTAACTTTTGTGAGCATTACTCCTTTGTCTCTTCTATGGAGCCTTTCAGGGTAGAGGAGGCCTTGCTAGATCCGGACTGGGTATTGGCCATGCAGGAAGAACTCAACAATTTCAAGAGAAATGAAGTTTGGACACTGGTGCCTCGTCCCAAGCAAAATGTTGTGGGAACCAAGTGGGTGTTCCGCAACAAACAAGACGAGCACGGGGTGGTGACAAGGAACAAGGCTAGACTTGTGGCAAAAGGTTATGCCCAAGTCGCAGGTTTGGACTTTGAGGAGACATTTGCTCCTGTGGCTAGGCTAGAATCAATTCGTATCTTGCTAGCATATGCCGCTCACCATTCTTTCAGGTTGTTCCAAATGGATGTGAAGAGCGCTTTCCTCAACGGGCCAATCAAGGAGGAGGTGTACGTGGAGCAACCCCCTGGCTTCGAGGATGAACGGTACCCCGACCACGTGTGTAAGCTCTCTAAGGCGCTCTATGGACTTAAGCAAGCCCCAAGAGCATGGTATGAATGCCTTAGAGACTTTTTACTTGCTAATGCTTTCAAGGTTGGGAAAGCCGATCCAACTCTTTTTACTAAGACATGTGACGGTGATTTGTTTGTGTGCCAAATTTATGTCGATGACATAATATTTGGTTCTACTAACCAAAAGTCTTGTGAAGAGTTTAGCAGGGTGATGACGCAGAAATTCGAAATGTCGATGATGGGCGAGTTGAACTATTTCCTTGGGTTCCAAGTGAAGCAACTCAAGGACGGCACCTTCATCTCCCAAATGAAGTACACACAAGACTTGCTGAAGCGGTTTGGGATGAAGGACGCCAAGCCCGCAAAGACTCCTATGGGGACTGACGGACACACCGACCTCAACAAAGGAGGTAAGTCCGTTGATCAAAAAGCATACCGGTCCATGATAGGTTCCTTGCTTTACTTATGTGCTAGTAGACCGGATATTATGCTTAGTGTATGCATGTGTGCTAGATTTCAATCCGATCCTAAGGAGTGTCACTTAGTGGCGGTGAAGCGAATTCTGAGATATTTAGTTGCTACGCCTTGCTTCGGGCTCTGGTATCCAAAGGGGTCTACCTTTGACTTGGTTGGATACTCATACTCCGACTATGCTGGATGTAAGGTCGATAGGAAGAGTACATCAGGGACGTGCCAATTCTTAGGAAGGTCCCTGGTGTCGTGGAACTCTAAGAAACAAACCTCCGTTGCCCTATCCACCGCTGAGGCCGAGTACGTTGCCGCAGGACAGTGTTGCGTGCAACTGCTTTGGATGAGGCAAACCCTCCGGGACTTTGGCTACAATCTGAGCAAAGTCCCACTCCTATGTGATAATGAGAGTGCTATCCGCATGGCGGAGAATCCTGTTGAGCACAGCCGCACAAAGCACATAGACATCCGGCATCACTTCTTGAGAGACCACCAGCAAAAGGGAGATATCAAAGTATTTCATGTTAGCACCGAGAACCAGCTAGCCGATATCTTTACCAAGCCTCTAGATGAGAAGACCTTTTGCAGGTTGCGTAGTGAGCTAAATGTCTTAGATTCGCGGAACTTGGATTGAATTGTAGCATACTTGTATTTATGCTTTTGAATCATGTTCCTTTCTGCATTTTGTTGCTTATTGTGGTGCTCAAGTTGTACAAACACTCCCTGGACCTCACAAGTCCGTTGCAAAGTGATGCACATGTTTAGGGGGAGATGTGTTACAACTTGACCCTTTGAGACTAACCATGTGCTTGAGTTGATGATTTAGTCTCAAAGGAGGATTGAAAGGGAAAAGGTGGACTTGGACCATGAAAGACTTCCACTGCACTCCGATGAGAGGGTAACTTATTCCAAGTTCATCTTTAAATTCTCATTGCCTATTTGTTCTTAATTGAAGATTTTGGTGAGGCAATGGGGTTAAAAGGGGCCAAGATTGATCCCGTTTTGGTGCTTGATGCCAAAGGGGGAGAAAATAACGGCCAAAGTGAAAAATGGATCAGCTACCACTTGAGAGATTTTGAAAATAGTAGAATAGAGCGTTTTGTGTTGACAAAACTCTTTTATTATTTCTCTTGTCAAAAGTTGGCCTCTTGTGGGGAGAAGTGTTGATTATGGGAAAAAGGGGAAGTTTTTGAAATCTTTGATAGTAGAATAGAGCGTTTTGTGTTGACAAAACTCTTTTATTATTTCTCTTGTCAAAAGTTGGCCTCTTGTGGGGAGAAGTGTTGATTATGGGAAAAAGGGGAAGTTTTTGAAATCCTTGATCAATCTCTTTTGGAATGACTCTCTTTATGCTTCAACATGTGTGTTTGACTTAGAGATAGAGATTTGAGTTTGATTTGCAAAAACAAACCAAGTGGTGGCAAAGGATGATCCATATATGCCAAAATTGAATCAAAATCAATTTGAGTTTTATTTGAAGTGATTTTGCACTTGTTCTAGTTGCTTTATGTTGTGTTGGCATAAATCACCAAAAAGGGGGAGATTGAAAGGGAAATATGCCCTTGGGCCATTTCTAAGTATTTTGGTGATTGAGTGTCAACACAAGTGCTTAAATGTGAATCAATGCCCATGGATGAACAAAGTGCAAATCTAGAGCAAAGGTATGTTTCTAAGTCTTAGTACATTGGTTTTGTGTACTAATATACTTGTCTAAGTATTAGAAACAGGAAGAAGAAGAAAAGAAGAGAGTTGGCTGTGTACAGCCAAGAGGCTGTTTCGGTCTGGGGCACCGGACTGTCCGGTGGTGCACCGGACAGTGTCCGGTGCGCCAGGCTGCCTCGGCCGAAGAGGCCGCTCTCGGGAATTTGCTGACGGTGTACGGCTAAAATTCACCGGACTGTCCGGTGAGCCAACGGTCGGCCGGGCCAACGGTCGGCCGCGCGATCTGCGCGGGACACGTGGCCAAGCCAACGGTCGGAAGGGGGCACCGGACTGTCCGGTGTGCACCGGACATGTCCGGTGCGCCAACGGCTCCCAGATCTCCAACGGTCGACTGCGCTGTTTAAGGAAGGAAATCGGGCACCGGACAGTGTCCGGTGTGCACCGGACTGTCCGGTGCGCCCAACGACAGAAGGCAAGGATGGCCTTCTGGATTTGTTCTCAACGGCTCCTAGCTGCCTTGGGGCTATAAAAGGGACCCCTAGGCGCATGGAGGAGAACACCAAGCATTCCTACAACATTCCTAAGCACCAAGACATCGCTCTCGCGCATTCGTTTCATTGTGATAGCATATAGAGCTCTTGTGGAGTTGTGAACTCCTTGAGTGGTGTTGCGAGCTCTTGTTGCGACTTGTGTGCGTGTTGTTGCTCTGATCTTTTGAAGTCTTGTGCGCGTTGCTCATTCCCCCTTGCTCTGTGTTTCTTTGTGAACTTCAATTGTAAGGGCGAGAGGCTCCAAGTTGTGGAGATTCCTCGCAAACGGGATTGAGAAAAAGCAAGCAAAACACCGTGGTATTCAAGTGGGTCTTTGGACCGCTTGAGAGGGGTTGATTGCAACCCTCGTCCGTTGGGACGCCACAACGTGGAGTAGGCAAGCGTTGGTCTTGGCCGAACCACGGGATAAACCACTGTGTCACCTCTGTGATTGATCTCTTGTGGTATTGTGTTTTGTTGAGACTCTTTTCTAGCCACTTGGCATTTAGTGAGCTAACACTTAACAAGTTTTTGTGGCTATAAGTTTAAGTTTTACAGGATCACCTATTCACCCCCCCCCCTCTAGGTGCTCTCAGGTGGCTCTGGGGTCGCCGGAGTTGGGTAGAGGGGAAAAGGGCTCCATGGCGAACTCAATGGCGGGGAAGAGGCCATGAATCCACGGGCAGAGAGGGGAGAACGGCGGTGAGAGAGTCTCAGACGGGCCGGAGAAACTCCGGTGAGCGATTTCGGCCACGGGGAGGGGACTTAAGGCACGCTGAGGCCTTGGCTAACTTCAGCAGAGGCAGGGGCAACATAGGGACCTACTCCGGTGAACTAGACTAAGCTAAATCGGTCGGCCACCGCGCGAGCACGGCATACCACCGCGGCCGAGCACCGGCGAAGGTGAATTTGGACGAACACAGGGCGCAATAAAGGAAATTGGGCATGGGGACGGGTGTCTCACCTCGGGGCGGAGCTCCGGGAGGCTTGGAGCGGTCTCCTGCGAGCTGGATGGCCGAGAACACGGGCGCGGGTCTCCGGCGGTGGCTGGCGGTGTGGGCAGAGCGCGAGAGAGGGTGAAGTCGAGCGAAGTGAGGCGAGGGGTGTGCGCGAGGCACTGGCGGGGCTCTAAAAAGGGGAGCTGGGCGCGTGGGCGAGCGTCGTGGCCGAGAAATCCGGCGACGTGCGCGAGTGCGCACGCGCCAGAACACGGCGGGCGCGGGGAAGGTGGAACTGACAAGGCAGGCCCACGGCGGAAAGAGAGAAAAGGGGACGCGCGGGGGCAACGCTCGGCACTGGCGAACCGGGCCCACGAGTCAGAGATAGAGAGAGCGAACGAGCGAAGGAAACTGGGGCCGACAGGTGGCCCCACTGGGCAGCAAGCGAGCGAGGGAGGGCGCGCATGAGGGAGAACCGCCGCTGACAGGCAGGGTCTGCCTGTCAGGTGGCGCGGGCGCGCGGGCTGGCTGGGCTTAGTGGGATGACTGGGCTGCTTTCTCCTTTTCTTTTTCTCTGGATTTTCTAATTCCTTTTCCATTTCTTTTCTATAGGGTTTTCAAATCCAAATTCAAACTAGGTTTCAAATTCAAACTTGTGCAACACTTCAAAGAATATTTTTAAGCTCAGCATGATGCAACATGTCATGACTCATAAGGTTTTAGCAAAACTAAATAATTAACCTCCACTAGTTTAAGCTATTTCTAATCAAAAAGGAAAAAGAGAGAAAGAATCTAGAGAGAGAAAGCCTAGAGTGAGAAAAGAAGAATAACACATGATTTTGGGTGGTAATTAGAAAGAAATTTTATACCCCAAAATCAGAGTCTTATACATAAAAGCATGATGAGAAACAGAATGAGACTTCCTAGCATGAATTCTCCTAATCTTGTGCTCAGCATAACCAGCAGGATATAAAGTGTAACCCTCGTTATCCTGAGCCATGGGAGCCTTGCCCTTAAGAAAATTGGACAACCTCTTAGGGACATTAATTTTGACATTGCTTCCCTGTTGGAAACCAATGCCATCCTTGATGCCAGGGCGTCTCCCACTATAGAGCATGCTTCTAGCAAATTTAAATTTTTAATTTTCAATTTCATGCTCATTAATTTTAGCAGTGAGTTGAGCTATATGATCATTTTGTTGTTTAATTAAAACAAGGTGACCATGAATAGCATCAACATTTACATCTCTATATCTAGTACAAATAGAGACATGATCAACACTAGATGCAGAGGGTTTGCAAACATTTAATTCATCAATCTTAGCATGTAACATAGCATTCTCATTTCTAAGATTGGAAATAGAATCATTGCAAACATTTAAGTCTCTAGCCTTTGAAATTAAACAAGCATTCTCAGATGTAAGGCTAGAAATTGATTCATCCAACTTATCAATCTTAGCAATTAAACTAGGTCTTTCATTTTTAAGATTGACAATTGAATCATGACAAACATTTGATTTTTCAACCTTAGCAGTCAAATTAACATTTTCAGTTCTAAGGTTGGAATTGGTGTCATGGCAAATGATAAGCTCTCTAGTCAAGTTTTTACATTTTTCTATCTCCTGAGCATAAGCATTATTTACCTTAACATGCTTCTTATTTTCCTTAATAAGGAATTCCTCTTGGCTATCCAAGGGTTCATCCTTCTCATGAATAGCACCTATTAATTCATTTAGTTTTTCCTTTTGTTGTATGTTAAGGTTGGCAAAAAGATTAAGCAAGTTATCCTCATCTTCACTAGAGCTACCCTCATCACTAGATGTTGTATATTTAGTGGAGGCTCTAGATTTTACCTTCTTCCTTTTGTCGTCCTTTGCCATGAGGCACTTGTGGTCGACGTTGGGGAAGAGAAGTCCCTTGTTGACGGCGATGTTGGCGGCATCCTCATCGGAGGAGGAGTCGGTGGAGCTCATGTCGGAGTCCCATTCCCGACACACGTGGGCATCGCCGCCCTTCTTCTTGTAGTATTTCTTCTTCTCCTTCTTCCCTCTCTTATCGTCGCCCCTGTCACTGTCACTAGATATAGGATATTTTGCAATAAAATGACCGGGCTTACCACACTTGTAGCACACCCTTTTAGAGCGGGGTTTATAATCTTTCCCCCTCCTTTGCTTGAGGATTTGGCGGAAGCTCTTGATGATGAGCGCCATCTCCTCGTTGTCGAGCTTGGAGGTGTCGATGGGGAGCCTACTTGATGTAGACTCTTCTTTCTTCTCTTTCGTCGCTTTGAATGCGACGGGTTGCACCTCGGGTGTGGAGGTGCCGCCTTGCTCCAAGTTGACTATTTGTTTGGAGCCTTTGATCATCAATTCGAAGCTCACAAACTTTCCTATAACCTCCTCGGGAGACATTAGCTTGTATCTAGGATCACCACGTATTAATTGAACTTGAGTAGGATTACAAAATACGAGTGATCTAAGAATAACCTTGACCATTCATGATCATCCCATTTGGTGCTCCCGAGGTTGTGCACTTGGTTGACCAAGGTCTTGAGCCGGTTGTACATTGCTTGTGGCTCCTCTCCTTGGTTGAGGACGAATCGACCGAGCTCCCCCTCGATCGTCTCCCGCTTGGTGATCTTGGTCACCTCATCCCCTTCGTGTGCGGTCTTTAGTACATCCCAAATCTCTTTGACACTTTTTAGCGCTTGCACCTTATTATACTCCTCTCGACATAGAGAGGCGAGGAGTATAGTGGTGGCTTGGGAGTCAAAATGCCGGATTTGGGCGATCTCGTCCGAATCATATCCTTCATCCCCCACGGATGGTACCTACGCTCCAAACTCAACAATATCCCATATGTTTGCGTGGAGTGAGGTTAGATGATGCCTCATTTTATCACTCCACATACAATAATCTTCACCGTCAAAAAACGGTGGTTTGCCTAGTAGGACGGAAAGTAAAGGAGTGTGTTTAGAAATGCGGGGATAGCGTAGGGGAATCTTACTAAACTTCTTGCGCTCATGGCACTTAGAAGTGACAGACGGAGCGTCGGAGCCGGAGGTGAAGGGCGACGAAGAATCGATTTCGTAGTAGACCACTTTCTTCATTTTCTTCTTCTTGTCGCCACTCTGGTGTGACTTGACGCGGGGAGGTGATTCCTCCCTTCCTTTGACGCTGGACTCCCTCGATGGAGCCTTCCTGTGGCTTGTGGTCGTTTCCATTTCCCTCTTGGCGTGATCTCCCGACATCACTTCGAGTTGTTAAACTCTAATGAAGCACCGGGCTTTGATACCAATTGAAAGTCGCCTAGAGGGGGGTGGATAGGCGGAAACTAAAATTTACAAACTTTAAGCACACTACAAGCCAGGGTTAGCGTTAGAATAAAAGTTAAGTCCGGGAGAGAGAGGAAAACAAATCAACTAAGAAATAAAAGCAGATGACATGGTGATTTGTTTTACCGAGGTTCGGTTCCAATGAACCTAGTCTCCGTTGAGGTGGTCACAAAGACCGGGTCTCTTTCAACTCTTTCCCTCTCTCAAACGGTCACTTAGACCGAGTGAGCTTTCTTCCTTGATTTCCCGGATCACTTAGACCCCGCAAGGACCACCACACAATTGGTGTCTCTTGCTTCACTTAAAAGGCTTAGAGAGTAAGAATGAGAGAAAGAAGAAAGCCAACCAAGCAACAAGAGCAACAAAGAAACACAAGACGATCTTCTCACAAGTCCTAAAATACTAGAGTTGAATTGTGGACTTTGATTTAATCGGAGGCTTTGATTTGTGTCTTAGAGTGTAGTGTATAGCTCTTGTATTGAATGCACTGTTGTGAATGCTTGGATGGTTGGAGTGGAGGTGGTTGGGGGTATTTATAGCCCCCAACCACCAATTCAACCGTTGGGGCAGGCTGTTGTCGATGGGCGCACCGGACAGTCCGGTGCACCACCGGACAGTGTCCGGTGTGCCAACCACGTCAACCAACTGTTAGGGTTCTGACGGTTTTGACCGTTGGAGCTTTGTCTTCATGTGGCATCGGACAGTCCGATGTCGCACCGGACAGGTACTTTGCACTGTCCGGTGCGCCTTCTGGTGGCTGCTATGACTCTGCGCGAACTGTCCGCGCATTGTAGCTTCTGCAGGCGACCGTTGCGCTGTCTAGCCATTGCTCCGCTGGCACACCGGACAGTCCGATGAATTATAGCGGAGCGACTGTTCTGAAACCCGAAGGTGGCGAGTTCAGAGTATACGGCCCTGGTGCACCAGACCAGGGTTCTCTTCGGTTTCTTTTTGCTCCTTTCTTTTGAACCCTAACTTGATCTTTTTATTGGTTTGTGTTGAACCTTTAGCACCTGTAGAATATATAATCTAGAGCAAACTAGTTAGTCCAATTATTTGTGTTGGACATTCAACCACCTGTTGGGGACCTTCGGCCTCCGAAGGTCCTCAAAAACAGGATTTAACAGTATTTCTGGAGTATAATGTGTGAACAGGTATCTTCGGATCCAAGTCGGCATCACAGTAGACCAGAGTAATACGAAGGTTGATACAGCGCCGAAGGTGTGAGCAGGAAAGCTTCGGCGCGACAACAAGAAGTGAAACCGACTTAAAGATGAAAAGGCTATTTAGACCTCGACAGATTACTATAGAATTATTACCAAGTGTAAAGGGCACGAATGTAATTCTGTATGGGTTGTGTCCCGTGCCTATAAATAGGTGAACAGTACCCCCGTACTGTTCACGCTGACTTGGCATTCGCTTTTTTGCGTCACGCTTGTACTGTCATCTCCTTCCAATTGAAGGTACACTTGTAATACAACGATATTCCTGCTTATGCCTGATGATAATATATAATGGTTCATGTTGTCTTTTATATTCTTTACGTTGCATCCTTCATCATTGTTTAATGAGTTTATGAAGGTACGTCCTTCATAACCTTCGTCCGTACATCATTATATCCTAAGGGAGATAATGCTTCGGGGGACGAAGGACTTTAACGATTAACATTTTCTATGTTGCCTTGTTCTTAACTCATAGCATTTGAGAACAAGTCACCAACATTGGCGCCCACCTCCGGTGAACTCACTTCCACTCATTGAAGTTTTTTGAACACCCTCGGCGATCATAAACCTTCGTTATGGCGCCGAAGAAAGCTTCAGCGACCGGGGCTGCAGCTCTGCAACCGCTGGATCACAATCAGGAGACAGTCTCCCTGCGGGAGGCCCGAAGCCAGAAAAGGAAGGCTGTCAGCCCAACACCACCAGAGGACGAGATAGATCAAGAAATCAGAAATATGGAGATGCTTCATCAACAAGTACAGAGGAAGAAAGAAAAGATGGCCAGGCTGGCTGAACTGCAGAGGCAGATAGACGAAGCCTCTGAAGAAGTTCGTCATCTTGCCCAGGATGAGCAGCACCGAAGGCCTCAGCACCAAGATCTTCATCAGGAGGGCTTTCCCAACGAAGATGATTGGTATGACAATTTCCATCATGGGAATTTTGTTTTTGATGATGCTTCTCCTCTGTCTGCTGAGCTGCAGGCTACACCTTGGCCTCCGTCTTACAAGCCGCCTCAACTTCCCGTATTCGATGGTCACTCGGACCCGAAGCAGTTTTTGATGAGCTACGAAGCAACAGTATCTTCATATGGTGGCAATGCTTGAGTCATGGCCAAATCTTTCGTCATGGCTGTCAGGAGTGTTGCTCAAACCTGGTACTCCTCCCTTCGACCAGGAACGATCACTTCATGGCAGAAGCTGAAGGACTTGTTGTTAACTAGCTTTCAAGGATTTCAGACGAAGCCAGTCACTGCTCAGGCTCTGTTCCAGTGCACCCAGGATCACGAAGAGTACCTTCAGGCGTATGTCCGAAGGTTCTTGCGTTTGAGGGCACAGGCACCAACGGTGCCCAATGAAATTGTCATTGAGGCCATGATCAAGGGGCTTCGGCCAGGTCCGTCAGCTCAGTACTTTGCTAGGAAGCCCCCTCAAACTTTGGAGAAGCTGCTCCAGAAGATGGACGAGTACATTCGGGCCGATAATGATTTTCGCCAAAGAAGGGAGGAGGCTTTCAGGTTTTCTGAAATGACCAGGGGCTTCGGAGGGAGGTTTTACCCGAGGCACGTAAGATCAATTCATAACTCTGCACAAAATGAGGATAGAGGAAGCCAACAGCAAAGGCCACAATGTTCCTCACAGGCTTCGGGGCAACAGCAAAGCTCATTCCGACCACCAGCTCCAAGAGGCAGAGGCGCCAGGGGCTTCGGAGGAAGATTTGGCGATCAACCGAGAAGAATCTTTTGCTTATTCTGCGGTGAGAACAAAGGCCATACCACCAGGATGTGCCATGTTACTATTCAGAAGCAAAAGGAAATAGCCGAAGCCGCAGCGCAACAAGCTCAGCCGAAGCAGGTCATGCATACAGCTTCGTATCATTCGCCCTACATCCCAGAATATGTGGGCAATCACCCTGCAGTTTCTGTTGCTTCGGCGAGTCAGCCTCAAGCTTCCTGGCAACAGCCTCCGCCTCCACCTCCGTTGCAACAAGGCCAGCAGCCAGAAGGGAGCCAGTATGCTCCACACCAGAGGGACTTCAGAGAGCAGTCCGAAGCTCGTACAGTCAATAGCACTGTGCCAGAGTCAAAGCACATCTATTGACAAATATCCTACCTTGATAAGCAATCTTTTTCATTCAGTTTTATTTTCTGTAATAAAGGACATTGTTTGGATTTCATGTAATTAGTTTCGTTGATTCCTACAAGGAAAATATGTTTTCTTCACAGGTTTAAATTGATTGAAGTTCAAAGACTTGTGATAATAAAAAGGACCTTCGAACTATCGAAAATTCTTCGAAGCAACAAAAAGTCGTTCTAAGGAACGCAGAGTAAGTTTGCCGAAGTCACAAAAAAGTCGTTCCAAAGAGAGCGCAGTGTAAGTTTTCTGCTCCAAAGTCGTTCCAAAGGGAATGCAGAGCATACAGCGAAAAGTCAACGCTGATACCGCCTAAGTAAAAGGCGAAGCGCGAAAAGTCAACGCGAATACCGCTGAAAGTAAAAGGCGAAGAAGCTCCTAAGGGAGGCTTACAGCGAAAAATAAACGCTGATTCCGCCGAAGTAAAAGGCGAAGAAGCTCCTAAGGGAGGCTTATAAAAGAATTATGTTTTATTGCAGGGATGTGTCTGTATCTTCGGAATAAACATCACCTCGCATAACATAACATCATCGCACCATTTCGCATAGCATAAGCATCATACATCATTTTGCATATGGCACAAGAGGTGGACACATTATCAATGTACAGAAGAACGCTTTGAAAAAAAAATATCATTGGTATTATTCATCAATGTACAAAAAGATACATCATTGATCTTCGGAAGTGTAGCTTCGGAAAATATCTTTACGAAGCTTGGTTATTATTCATCAGAACACTGGATATTGTTGTGACAAAGAAAAATTCTTCTTCACGAAGCATGAAAAGAAGGAAAGGTGTTTTTTCGTCAAAGACTCAAAAGCGGTACGTATAAAGTTTCATGCATCGTAAAGAATTGACTAACAAAAATAGGTATATTACATTTGGGGTTACAAAATGTTACAGTATATTACATTCCAGAAGTTTTTACACAAATACTCAATCTTCTCTCAAAACGACTTCTGCAGCCTCGTTCAGAAGCCGATTGACGACTTCGTCCATGATATCTTCAGCCATCTTTTTAATTTCGTCGTCTCCTTTCGGCTGAGGGCCCGAAGACGCTTCAGCAGGATCTGAAGTAGGACAGGACACGGCTACGTTGCTATTACAAATCGCAAACAAATCGTAAAGCTTAAGATTACAACACAATAAAAACTATTAATTAATACCTAATTGACCTTCGGCCTCTACGCTCTTTTCAGCAGCGTCAGCTACTTCTCTAGCATCGTGAATTCCCTTTTCACTTTTTCGAATAATTTCACCGGTCATTTTTCGGCCACCATTTTCCCAGATATCAGTAAAAAATTTTCCACCAATTATACTAGCTTCGGTCGAAGGATCTCTTGCATCTTCAAAAGACAAAGCTGCTTCGGATTGTGCTAAAGTTTTTACGTGTTCGCAGCCCTTCTTCTCTAAAATGGTGGCAATTCCTCTGGCACCAGAGAAAGCACATATATCTCCACGGCTATTTAAAATTTCTTTGAAGGCCTCAGCTTCGTGGTCGATCCATTCGATGGGACCTTCGGGATTGCCTCTCGTAAAGTTTTCTTCGCTTGAGAAGGCGCCGACTCTGGCGAAGCTAGTTTTTAACTTCTTAACACACTCTATAGATTTATTGTAGCATCTCTTTTTGGACGAACGAAGCTCTTCAACAATTACTTCTAGGTGATCTGCCCATTGGTCGCTGAGTTCTCGCCTTGTTTCTTCAAGCATGCGTTCTTCCTTAGCTCTGGCCAGTTGTTTCCGAAGATCTTCAATTTCGCGTTTTTGAACTTCAGCTTGACCTTTGAAAGCAGCTTCGTCTTCCTTTATTTTATTTATCAATGAGTGTAATATTTTATCTTTTTCAAGACCTTCGTTCCTCAGTTCAATAACTTCGGAACGAAGGTTGCTCAGGGCTATAGAACACCCTTCGTCTTCAGCATCTTTCTGAGCCCTGAGGGCATTGCTAAGTATCAGGCCCTACGCAGAGAAATATGTGTGTGTCAGTAGGATTAATCAAACAAAAAATTTTTTGACTCAACAAAAAATACAAGGATTGCATTTGTCGCACCTTTAAGCTATTGTAAGCCAGGCTGTCGGCCAGATCATTCTTCGACAGCACCGAGAGCCCGTCTTCTAAGGTTGGGAATCCGAAGCTCTTGCTCATCTCCCGACAGACAGAAATCTCCTTGCTGTCAGGGAGACAATACAAGAAGTCTTCTTCTCCACTGCCATTGAATATTAATGCCCCCTTTGGATACTTCAGTTTTCGGGCATAGTGCTGGGCCTCTTGCTCTTCTTTTTCTGATAGTTTTCTCCCCGAAGCATGACGAACAATATAATCACGAACTTTGGGGGATGCTTCGGGGGCAATGACACCGATTTCTTCAACAAAAGTTGGCTTTGTTATTTTTTCTACCTCACTCTCCAAGGATTTTATCTTTGCGGGCTCTGAAGGCCCAGCTTCGGCTTCAGTTTTTTGCTCTGGAGCTTCGGTACCAGAAATTTCAGTTGTTGTTTCAGGAATGATAGCAGCCTTCTTCGGAGGTGTGCTTGAAGAGTTGATCGTTTCCAGCACATCTAGCACATTAGCCATCCTCTTTCTTTTCGGAGTTACTGCTGGCACTTTTTGATTTTTTAATGTCTCAATGTTTGATGCAGGACTCAAAACTTCTGATGTTTTTGATCCCTCAGTTCCTTCTTTTGCCTCCTCCATTTTTTCTGTAGACGGCTCTTCGGCCTTCTCTTTCGTTTCTGATAACAAAATCTTTGATTGTTCCAATTCTATCTTTGTTGGCGCTTCGGCCGTTTCTGCGACTTCTGGCAGCAAAGTTGGCTCGGCTGGTTTTTCAGTTTCGGTGGCCGAAGAAGTTTCTCCGATAAACTCGGGCACCGAAGCTGGTTCAATATAGCGCGGTCGATGTGTGAGGACCTTTATCTTCTTTCTTTTCGGTTCTGGCTCGCTAGGAGCAGTGGCAGCTTCTTCTTTTGCAGAGGTTGTGTTTTTTCTCTTTTGCCTTCGAATGGGATAGCTATAGTCAGGGTAGACAAACCCGATTGCATCAAATACCCGATTCAGCCTCTTCTTTTTTCGGCCTCCGAAGGCTGCTGACATTGCAGTGTCTTCAGCCTTCGAATAAGCCCCGAGCAGTTCATCACTTAAATTTTCAATACTTTTTAACCAGTCATCATCTGGCTCAACGAATTTATCTCCAAATTTAAAAGTGTACTTCAACCTGATAAGACCACCTTCGTCGGCCTCTTTTGTGGTTTCTTGCGGCATTTCCCATTTCTCCGCAAGCGGCCATACCCTGAAGGCAATATGCTCTTGAACTAAATCTCTTGTTCCAATAAAAGAACAGATAACGCCGAAGGCCCTCTGGCATTCTTCGGCAGCGTCATTCATTTCAACCTTCGGCCTCCGAAGGCCGAAGCTTTGCCAAATAGGGCGCATAATTACACCTTTGATATCTTCTCGAACTGACAGATCATTTTTCACATAAAACCATTCTGTTGCCCAGTCGCCGGGCCATCTCTTCCGAAAGGTTGGCACGGGGCAGCTTGACCCGGACCGAGAAACGAAACTGTAGCAGCCGAAATTATTATGGTACTGTTCCTTACCCCAAGGTTTTGTTTCATATGATAATTCGTGAATATTGCAGAAGCTTTTTGCGTCAGGCTTCAGACCTTGGCTTCTCACGGCCCAAACGAAGATATTCAGCCTTATGATTGCCTCGGGGGTTAGTTGGTGCAGATAAACTTCGAAGATTTTTAGCACCTCCACGACGAAGCTGCTCAAGGGGAATCGCAATCCAGCTTTCAAAAAGCTTCGGTACACCACAACTTCATTCTCTTCAGGGTGTAGACAAGTCCTTTCCCCTTCGTCCGCCCTCACAATGGACAGATCCCGGAAATACCTTCCCCTCATATTGGCAAGATGGTTTTCTTTGATAGCTGATTTGCCGAAAACCGCATGACTTGGTCGCCAGGGGCGATCTTCGGAGTCTTCACCGCCACTGTCCACATCATAGCTGTCACTGTCACCAGTATCCTCAGACAAACCTTCCAGAATCTCCTTGGTGATTTTTTCTGTATTGGTCTTGGACATCGCTATGAGAAACCCCAAGTTTTTCTCTTCGTCGAGGCTCAGCTTCGTCTCAGCAGCAGTCTTCTTATCTTCAGACATCTTCGGAGGCACTAAAAAACTATTTTCAAAGCCGAAGCTTCAAAACAAAAAGCTTAGCAAATCGTAATGCACAAGAACTAAAAATTGAGTGAGCGGGAGCAGTGGGCCAGAGAGCGTATCAAATGAGTCTGCGGTATGGCCGTATATATACGCCAAGGGCGTTGAAAATTGAAAGACCCCGCTTGTCAGTGAATGTTGCTATTCTAGCAAAGGGAAGGTGTTTTTTCGGACCTTCGGCGAAAAGCCTTCGTCCATGTCGCAATTTAAATTTATTATTTTAAGCAAATTAATATTGCGAGGGGCTACTGTTGGGGACCTTCGGCCTCCGAAGGTCCTCAAAAACAGGATTTAACAGTATTTCTGGAGTATAATGTGTGAACAGGTATCTTCGGATCCAAGTCGGCATCACAGTAGACCAGAGTAATACGAAGGTTGATACAGCGCCGAAGGTGTGAGCAGGAAAGCTTCGGCGCGACAACAAGAAGTGAAACCGACTTAAAGATGAAAAGGCTATTTAGACCTCGACAGATTACTATAGAATTATTACCAAGTGTAAAGGGCACGAATGTAATTCTGTATGGGTTGTGTCCCGTGCCTATAAATAGGTGAACAGTACCCCCGTACTGTTCACGCTGACTTGGCATTCGCTTTTTTGCGTCACGCTTGTACTGTCATCTCCTTCCAATTGAAGGTACACTTGTAATACAACGATATTCCTGCTTATGCCTGATGATAATATATAATGGTTCATGTTGTCTTTTATATTCTTTACGTTGCATCCTTCATCATTGTTTAATGAGTTTATGAAGGTACGTCCTTCATAACCTTCGTCCGTACATCATTATATCCTAAGGGAGATAATGCTTCGGGGGACGAAGGACTTTAACGATTAACATTTTCTATGTTGCCTTGTTCTTAACTCATAGCATTTGAGAACAAGTCACCAACACCACCAAAATTCTTTATAGAAAAAGGTTTAAACCCTATTTCTCTTTCACCCATATCTTCTTTGCATTGTCCAAGCCACTAACTTTATTGTATTCTTCCTTGCATAGAGAATCTAGAAGCACAATAGTAGCTTGGGTAAATAGCATTGTAATTATCATCATCGCTATCTAAACCATACATCCATTTTATACTACGTCCCAAATACTAGGATGAAGAGAAAATAAGGTGTTGTTTGGTTCAAAAAATGTAACGCAAATGGTAATGGTAATGGTTTACATTCGATTACTGGCGGTATCAAATTTGAATAGGCTGGTATCAAATTTTAGTGTGATATCTGATTACGGTTGACTAAAACAAACATGATTTAACATTATCCGTTACCCATTACGTTACAAATATGTGAACCAAACGGCACCTAAATGGCTACACATCTTTGCATGACACGTCATAGTAAAGTTTTTGGGATGATCCCTATTTTCCCACTTGTCCCTATGCATCAAGCAATCCATGACCATCTTCAAAAAAAATAGTAAGGACATCAACATAAAATTATATTCAAAATGTCTAAGAAGAATTTTCTATTTTTTCCAACATTAAACAACTAACTATGATTCATCGATCAACAAGTAACTCATGGTTTTAATCATAACTCAACAAACTAAACTAAGTTACTATAGCACGTAAACATATATTTGAGGGATATAATCATTCTACGATGTCTGGGGCTATCTTACCCTTCCTCCATAGATCGAGTTTTTTTAAACAACTCCTAAAAGGTACCAACATGTGCATCACATGCATATTTTCACTACACACTCTAATAATAGAAAACTTCTATGAGACTAAGATGGACTGATAAAATCTTGAGATTAATAAAGTCACTGTAGGCAGCTTGCAGGGACGGAGGCAGCGGTGGGCGGGCGGGGCTCGAGCCCCTCCTATCGCTGCCGAGTCCATGGAGCCCCACTAGAGTCTCTTCTAAGATTTTTAGCGTATATATACAATGTAGAAGGAATTTCTATACTATAGTGGTTTAGTTCAGCCCCTTCTAAAAAAAATTCTGGCTCCGTCCATGCCAGCAACCAGAGACGGAGGCAGCGGTGGGGCGGGCAGGGCTCGAGCCCCTCCTACCGCTGCCGAGTCCATGGAGCCCCACTAGAGTCTCTTCTAAGATTTTTAGCGTACATATACAATGTAGAAGAAATTTTTATACTACAGTGATTTAGTTCAGTGTCTTCTAAAACAAATTCTGGCTCCGTCCCTGGCAGCTTGGTGTCAACGAGCACATCACATGCCTCCAGAAATATCACTGATAAATCATGGAATAAATCTTGAAAATACGATCATCCATGCCAAATCAAGAACTTTAAAGCTAGATAGAAAAGCTTTATCATAAGAAATCTAAGAGTAACTCCAAACAACTCCGTATTCTTTTTGTTAGGAATAGAGATTCTGATAGAAAATATCCTCCAACAGTTTCTTTAAGTGGTTACTTAAATACAGATCTCTTTTATTTTGGATTTCTCGCTAGTAAAAAAATAGATAACAAGAATAAAATAGAAAAGTTGATGGGAGTGAAAATATGGAGAAAAAATGTTTCTATGTAGATCCGTCTAAGTTCGCCGCACGGTGTTCCAGCCGAATCAGAAACCTCTTTTGTATTTGTATGGACATGCACAAAGTGCGACGCTTTCTGTGAGTGCAAGGAGCTACCAGCCTACCAGTGCCATACGCCGTGTGATCACTGTTCAGTCTCTGTATGGTAAGGAACTTAGCCAGCTGACTCCCCAACAGGGATCGACGGCCGGGACGTGTCCAACTAAGCCGGGGCTACTGTTTTGTTCGGTGCGGATGAGCTCCTCGTGGCGCAGGAGGCTGCTATGTGGCACTCTACGGACGGAGAGAAGCGGCTGGAGGCTGGATGCGTGCAAGAAGCCGCTTCTGACTTACTTTCTGCGACCGGTGCAGTTGCCGCGCTGGGCCGCCGGCGACGGTAGATGTCGCAGTCCTGCTGGTGGTGGCGGGTGGCCTGGTGTGATCTTTCTGGCTTCTTGCCGTTGCCGATGGCATTCCTAGCTACTGCAATATCAGCTCACCAGTCGTCAGATATTTTGCCGTTGTCCCTCTCAGGTCCAGCAGCCACAGCTACGCAGTAGTGAGATGTGATAAAATTTATCCGGCATGAGTTGCCGCCGCCGCTGTTTACTTCTTTATCTAGTCAAAGCTAACAAAGACCCATTCATTACGGCAGACATGCGTTATATCTGAATATATTTTGAGATCAAAGATAACACCATCGGAGAACAGGACTTCCGTTCGTTAATTTTAATACCTTTTTTTAAAAACCGGCACTGAAATTAAAGAAGGAACCATGTTAATAATTCCAGTACCGATTTTAGCTATCCAGAGCTTTAGTATTGGTATCAATGTGAAGCCTTGGGAGGGGCGGATCCAGGATTTTTAATTTCGGTCTTCTAAATCTAAGTAGAATGAAATTTTTTTTGGACGGCCTAAAATCTACTATTTTGCATCTATAATAATATATCACAATGCTGATCACATAATATACACCAATAGCAAATATTTCACATAATTGAACATAGTTCATACAATTATTCATAATTTATAAAACGATCAACATACAGAAGTACTTAATATTCAAATGTAATGTGCCAACATATAAAATATATAGAGGCGAAAGAGGAGATAAACAAAATTATAAGAAAAACTTACAAGCTATACGATAACTTTGTGATCCTTGATCTGCTGAAAATAAATTCATAGCCATTTACTCACATAACAATTAACAAAACAAAACGAAATTCATTTACTGTTTGGATGTAGATATCGGAGCACAGAATAGGGAATTGGAATCAGTTTTCCTAAATTCTATTGATGTAGATATTGGAGCACAAAATTGGGGATTGAAACCAGCTTTCCTAAATTATGTTGTTTGGTTGCACGTGGAATTGAGATTTTGAATTAGAGGTCCAATTCCTTGGAATTGGACTATAACTACCCCCCACCCACCCAATACAAAGTCTCACTCCTCGGTATTACGTGGAATTAGACTGGACAATTCCAAACTCCAATTCAGTGACATCCAAACAATATAATTGGAATTACATCTCATTTCAATACCATGTCTGGTTTGGTATTCAACACAATTCAATTCCATCCTATCCAATATCGACATAACATACCTGAGTGTGGCCGCCTGGGGCCTACCAACCAAGGTAGCCTAGGTGTAGAGCAAGCAGAGAGCTAGAACTAGGGACGACAACGAGCATATTTTATGCCTGCGAGTAAAAATCCAAAAGGGTGCGAGTTTGGGTGTGGAAGTTGCCTAGAGAGGGTGAATAAGCAAGTTAAAACTTTTTCAACAAAAACTAGAAACAAACTAGGTAAAACCAGCTCAGCCGGTGTCAAAACCGGTTCAACCGATTTGAACGAGCTCAACTAAAGAATAAGATATAAAACTGAATTGATCTCAAAATTCACCCAGTTAACTTTGCAAATGAGATGTTCTAGATAATCCACAGGGTTCAAAGTAGTAGATCTGAGAAGGACACTTCTCAAAATCCACACACCAAAAGGATATAAACAAATCTTCCACGGAAGGGTGAGAGAATAAAGAACACAAACAAACACAATGAACAAGAACACAAGAGACACAAGATTTATCCCGAGGTTCGGTCACACCACAAAAGGTTCCCTACTTCCTCGTTGAGGCGCCCACAAAGAGTCGGGTCTCTTTCAACCCTAATCCTCCCTTCGCCGATCACAAAGGTCAAGCCCACACAATAATCTTTGCTCAAACGAGCGGGTAATACAAACTTTCTTGTGGTCTTCCACAAGAGTTGGAGACTCACAAGAGACACCTAGTCGTCTAGGAGCTAGAAGCTCCAAGAGTAATGAATCCACAAAGAACTCGATGTAGTACCAAAGCTCGAATAAAGAAGAGCAAGAGAGATTTGGAGATGAAGCACAAAAACAGCAGCTCTCAAACCCACTCAAAGATTTCTCTCCAAAGATTTGAAATGGGAGAGGCAAGAGATGTGTGAGAGAGAGTGGGAGGTGTTCTTCAAGTTAGAAATGGAGTTTGGGTCATGCTCTCTTGTGTGGGGAGAGATGTAGGAGTGAGTATATATAGGTGGGGCTTCAAAACTAGTCGTTGGGTTGATTTTGGCTGTGGAGAACCCGTTGAACTGCCCCTAGGGCCGGTTCAACTGCCTGGGGCAGGCTGATAGTTAGTCTGTCAGTCAGACTAGCAGACTGCAGGTCAGACTACAAAAACAGGTCCTGACACCGGTTGAACCACCCCTAGGACCGGTTCAACCGCCTGGTGGTCAGACTGACAGTCAGTCTGCCAGTCAGGAGGTCAGACTGGTCAGGTGACCCTGACACCGGTTGAACCGCCCTAGGACCGGTTCAACCGGTATTGACTAGTGAGGTCCGGGGAAAAACTCCAGTTGAACTTTCCCTGGACCCCGGTTGAAGTGAAGTTCAACTGCAGCTGAGGTAAAGTTCAACTGTAGTTGAAAAAGCTCAACTGCAGTTGAAGATACAGTTGAAGTGAAGTTCAACTACAGTTGAAAAAGCTCAACTGCTTTTCAACAGGAACACTCTAAGTTTCTCAATCCTAACAATAGTCATACACAGAGTGTTCAAGGGATTTTGGTTTTTTTGAATATAGAGGCTTGAGCTTTGGCAAACACCAACCTTCTTTTTTTGGATCCCCCTTGATAGTACGACGATTCTGAAAGGGAAATGTGCCCTTGGGCCATTTCTAAGTATTTTGGTGATTTAGTGTCCAACACAAGTGCTTAAGTGATAAACTATGACAAATGATGGATAAGGTGCAAATCAATACAAAGGTATGATTCTAGACTTAGTACATTGGTTTTTGTGTACTAACATATTTGTCTAAGTGTTAGAATCAGTGAAAATGCAATTGAAAAAGAGTGGCTCGAAGCAGCCAAGAGTCTGCTCAGTCTGGGTGCACCAGATAGTGTCCGGTGCGCCAGGCTGGCATCCGTCAACTAGCTGCTCTCGGGACTTTGTCGGCGGCGTACGGCTAAAATTCACCGGACTGTCCGGTGGTGCACCAGACTGTCCGGTGAGCCAACAGTCGGCCGGGCCAACGGTCGGCCGCGGAATCAGCGCGCGACGTGTGGCAAGTGCCAACGGTCGGAAGGGGCACCGGACTGTCCGGTGTGCACCGGACAGTGTCCGGTGCGCCAACGACTCCAAGACTGCAATGGTCGGCTTCGCCAAATCAGGAAAGAAATCCGCACCGGACAGTGTCCGGTGGTGCACCGGACTGTCCGGTGCGCTAGGCGACAGAAGGCAAGAATTGCCTTCCTGGAATGCGCTCAACGGCTCCTAGCTGCCTTGGGGCTATAAAAGGGACCTCTAGGCACATGGAGGAGAACACCAAGCATTCTCTAAGCATTCCTAAGCACCAAGACTTCAATTCCGCGCATTTGATTCTTTGTGATAGCAACTAGAGCTCCATTTGAGTTGTGAACTCGTCGGGTTGTGTTGTGAGCTCTTGTTGTGACTTGTGTGCGTGTTGGTACTCTAATTTCGTGTCTTGTGTGCGTTGCTCATCCCTCCCTTACTCCGTGCTTCTTTGTGAACATTAAGTGTAAGGGCGAGAGGCTCCAAGTTGTGGAGATTCCTCGCAAACGTGATATAGTAAACAAAGCAAAACACCGTGGTATTCAAGTGGGTCTTTGGACCACTTGAAAGGGGTTGATTGCAGCCCTCGTCCGTTGGGACGCCACAACGTGGAGTAGGCAAGTGTTGGACTTGGCCGAACCACGGGATAAACCACTGTGCCATCTCTGTGTTGATCTCTTTGTGGTTATTGTGTTGTGCAAGCTCTCCTCTCTAGCCACTTGGCTTAATTGTCCTAACTCCTAATCAAGTTTTGTGGATTAAGTTTCAAGTTTTTACAGGATCACCTATTCACCCCCCCTTCTAGGTGCTCTCAGATTCATATACTCAAGTTAAATAAAATATAATTAAGTAAACTCCTTGAGTCATTGGTGTCTCATGTGTGATTTCTCCATGGCGTTGCTTCATAAGGATCACAAACATCTTTGTCTCACCTTTTGAAGCAAACACAAATCAAACCATGTGACTTGTACCATTTCACCATATATGAGTTCAAATCATGGCTTCAAGTCATCTTACTAATGCATCAACATGTTATAACTCTTCATATCTGATTAGTTCATCGACTTAGTGCAAGTACTCTCTTCTTCACCTTAGTCATGGTACCTCGGTCCACAATCCGTCGCTTGGCCTTCACCTTCGCTTAGTTCCTTGAAGCCCTTTCCTTGCTATCTTCACCCTATCAAGCCATTCTTGAGTCACATCATATTGAGCATCCATTGAGGGAATCATTTGTTCAGTATTGTGAACCTTGCTTGAATGTCTTCTAGATATAACTGTTAAAATCAATCAAGCTCTAGTTTGATTCTCATAGAGGCATATATGAACTGATAGTAATATGGTCAAGCCAATTCACGATTCCTCATATCTTGTTCACTTTGACTTGACCAATCCTCTTAATCACTTCATCCTCTATTCTGATCATATGTATGTAGTGATTTCTAAGGTATTGTCCATATATTCAAACCAATATAGAGACCATATTATATCCATTTGCATTGTCTCACTGGTTATTTAACCTCGTGTTGAACCTTTGTTCACTGATCATTATACACTTTTCAAGTATGTTCATCATACTGAATTTCCTGTTCAACACTTAGCAAACTCGTTAGACCTTTAAATGTGTTGTTATCCAAATCACCAAAACTCACAAAAGGGATGAATGCACTTTCAGGGTGTGAGTTTGTATCCGCAGGCACGATTTTGATTTTCAACCCGGCGAGTTTTTCTCTCGCGGGTATGAAAATGTTGTACTCGTGCACGCAAACCCACATACCTACAATGGATATATATTTAGAGCCTGGGGCTTCTAAATAACCGGGGGAAGCCCTGGTCCAACGACACATTTTAGTTCATCTGAACTACATCCAACATGTGTGGGCCTAGGCCTTGGACACCTATATAGAACAAGAAATTTGTACAAATAAAGCCTCGTGACTGTCATGTTCTGATGACACAATTGCTTTCAAATGTGTTGGGTGTCCTTCCGATCAATGTTAGAAAAAACAATCACAATGTTATGTGCTTTCTTGAATGCAATGACATAGAAGGTAATTAACTCATGCAACCTATATAAGCTACAGAACGAAGTTATTCAATGTCTAGTTAGTTGCGAACTAATTTTCCTCCATTTTTTGATCTTACGACATCTTATGGTTCACATTGTCCAAGCCCCCAATGCTTGGGATTCACAACTGTTAATTGCTATAATGTAGTGTTGCTGGATCACAAAAATAACATTGTGTTTATGTGGTGCAGTGTGTGGTGCTGGTGTTCAACGTGGGTTAGTTTCTTATTAGTTGCATGTCGTCTTTTGTTAGGGAGTGGGAATTTGTGAGCCATCTCTTTCTTTCTAAACCTTTTTCTAGGGTGATGCAAGTACAACGCTTTATCCCCAATTAGAATATGAATAATAGAGGATCAACATGACATAGAATTGACTTTTTGTAATAAATGAGTCGTAGGTGAATTGGAACAACGAGATGTATGGTACAAGAATTTGAAAAATTTGTGATGAGTGAATAATTCTGCTGGATCTAGTATGTATTTTTTTGATAAACCTTGATTCTTTTCCATGTTTTTGACAATCCATTTTTTAGTGTTAGGTTGGGACAAGATAATGGAAGAAAAAATGTTATCGACCTCAAGCACATACTCATTGATCTTTCCCTTCTATATGATTGTTGATGGCGATATATCATCCACCAACAATTGAAATTGGATGAAAAGGGTGTTGCCCATTGTTTTGATGGGTCACCCTCACTCATATGCTTGAGATGTCATAGCCAAACACAAGTTATGCATGTTTTTTATGGCTTTAGTTCTTCTCTCAACATTCTCATTTGCTGAAAGTTGTCCCTATATTTTATTTTTATTAGGAAAATATATTTCAGTTAGCTGTTTGTTTATCCCCAAAGTAAATGTATGTGCTTTATAGAATCGACACGAAGCATGAAAAGTTCAATATCGAAGTCGATACTTTACGCCCTATAAAATATGATCGAATCCATGACATACTAAACGAGCTTGTTGTGAGATTTGATTGGGACAAGATAATGGAAGAAGACAATGTTATGGGCCTACTCTTTCCCTTCTGTATGAATGTGGTCGGCGATATATCATCCACCAACAATTGAAATTGGATGAAAAGGGCGTTGTCCATCGTTTTGATGGGTCACCCTCACTCATATGCTTGAGATGCCACATCCAGACACAAGCTATGCATGTTTTCTAGTGGCTTTAGTTCTTCTCTCAACATTCTCATTTGTTGAAGAATTTAGATCATCATTGTCATAATAATCTTGATTTCTGCAAAGTAACATCATTAGAATAGCATACATCTCGTGTTTTGAATCACAAATTTCCAAAAAAAACAATATCACCTTACATCTATTTGGACTCCCATTTTCTCGTTCATGGTCGACCGCGTCAATAAGAAACCGACAAGTTCCGCCTTGCAACGGAAGGGTGGTTTCTCTCACGAATAGGTAAGCACATCGATGTCCAACCTCTCTCTCTATCGGCCGCCAAAATGTCGATGGCCTCAAGCCCCCAATAATAGCCCCAATCGCTTAGGCTTCGCGAGTGTTAATTGGTACAATATAGTGTTGTTGGATTGCAAAAAATACATGCGTGCTTATATGGTGAAGCGCGCTACCGGCGGTGTTGGTGTTCAACGTGGGTTAACTTCTTATTAGCTACATTTTCGTGGTTTGATACATAGTGGGAATTTGTGAGCCATCTCTTTATTTCTAAACTTTTTTCTAGGGCGATGCAAGTACTGCCCTTTGTCTCCAATTAGGATATGAATAGGGGATCAACATGGCATAGAGTTGCCTTTTTTCCAATATGAGTCATAGTTGAATTGGAACAACAAGATGTATGATACCGATTTTTTTTAAAAAAAGTGTGCGATGAGTAATTAATTCTATTAGAATTCAGGTAATGTTGGATATGATATGCATATGTTTTTTGATAAACATTGATTCCCTTCTCATGTTTTTTGACAATCCATTTTGTATCGTTAGGTATATGTAAATTCTTCGGAACCTCGAAAACAAAGATTCATTACATAGGTTGGTTACACTTACACCAGTTCAACTACAAAATCTACACCTCCATTTTGTCGGCTTAAATGTTGAAAGTTTGTCGCAGTTGATTCTGTATCTACATTACAAATCATCATTTCAGACTCATATCGAAAACAGACTTAAAGGCATCGCCTTTCAACCAAATTCGACGAACCTGCACGTAAACACAATCTGTGAACCCCGAGTTGCCAACCGAAGCAACTATCGCTCCAAAGATCTGACTCATGTGGGCCAAATTCTTTCTTGCCAAAGAAGCATCCGACGAACTAGGTAGAAGGCTGAGAAGGCGCAGGAATCCCCCCACTGCACCCCAACCTTCCAAAAGATCCAAACTTGCAAAGCCGTGGCGTCCGAAACGGAGCGGCAGTGCAGCGCACAACGCACCGTTCTCGAAACTCACGACCCCTCTGTCTCGTCTCGCCGCAACCTCATCCTATCCGTCTCACCCTCATCCCCGTTTAATATATACCGTTCCGCCGTTCGTCTCCTCTGGCCCTCTCTCCATCCCCAGCCCACGACCCTCCGCCACCAGCCATCGTCTGCATCAGATCTCCCGCCCGTCCGTTACATCCCAGGGCGACGCGGCCGCGGCCATGACGCCATCCTCAGCTCTCGCCCTCGCGCACCACGCCGCGGTATCCCCGCTCCCGTCCTCCACGCCGCGGCCCTCCCCCAGGTCCAGCTCTCTGAGCCTGGGCCCGGGCTCCGCCGGGCTCGGGCCGCGCCGGCTCGTCGCGGCGGCGCCCCCACGGGCGTTCTTCTCCTCGTCCCCCTACCAGCCGCCCCAGCCGGAGGGGTTCTCGCAGCACCGCGAGTACGGTCTGGTCCCCATGGTCATCGAGACCACCTCCCGCGGGGAGCGCGCCTACGACATCTTCTCGCGCCTGCTCAAGGAGCGCATCGTCTGCATCCACGGGCCCATCGCCGACGACACGGCCTCGCTTGTCGTCGCGCAGCTGCTCTTCCTCGAGTCCGAGAACCCGCTCAAGCCCGTCCACCTCTACATCAACTCCCCCGGGGGCGTCGTCACCGCGGGGCTCGCCATCTACGACACCATGCAGTACATCCGCTGCCCCGTCACCACCCTCTGCATCGGCCAGGCGGCCTCCATGGGCTCGCTCCTCCTCGCGGCTGGGGCGCCGGGTGAGAGGCGCGCGCTTCCCAACGCCAGGGTCATGATCCACCAGCCCTCGGGCGGCGCGCAGGGGCAAGCCACCGACATCGCCATCCAGGCCAAGGAGATCCTCAAAATGCGCGACCGCCTCAACAAGATCTACCAGAAGCACACGCGCCAGCCCATCGATAAGATTGAGCAGTGCATGGAGAGGGACCTCTTCATGGACCCTGAAGAGGCGCGCGACTGGGGCCTCATCGACGAGGTCATCGAGAATCGACCTGCCTCGTTCATGCCCGACGGAATCGGTGGAGGCCTCGATGTGCCCAGGCTCGGTGGCGTTGGCGGCGGACGGGGGAGGGACGTCGAGGAACCTTCCGCGGTGTGAGGATTGGCCTCAAAGGTGAAATCCTTCCTCATCCGGTGGATGTGTTGTTTGTTGTTAGATCCAAAGGTTCAATTCTTACTATACAAGGTTAACCTTGTTATTATGGTTATGGAAACGTCCGGCTCCCCATTGTCCTTGTTGCTTAAATTGCTTCAATTGAGCTATTGGGGATATAATTATTGCAACTCTAAGGAAATTCTGCACTGTTGATACTGATAAATTGACACAGTATTGTGTATGTTGTACTATATTTGTATCAATTCCATGCCAGGACATTCAAACTTTTTCCTCTTTTGTTTCTTTCTCACAGTAATTGCTCTTGCCTTTTTGTTTCTATCAGGGACTAGATCTTAATATGTTTTTGGTTTCATGTTCTTTCATGTGTATTGGTGTTCAGCCTTGTTGCTAACCTAAGTATGTGTGTGTGTGTGTGTTAAAATATGCAGGGATGTTATTCTGATCCGCTGTATAATGCATTTCAAGTTGAGACCTTAGAATGACTACTTTCTGCACAATTGATTGCTTGCTTCGATTTTTTATTTATTCTGTGGGTTGGTTAAATTCCAAGACAATGGTTAGCGTTTCTGAAGTGTTGTTGTTTGGTTGGGCGGTAAAACATACAATTTGCAAAACGAACTTTTAACTGCTGTAGTCTATAATTCTTACCCCAAAGAGCATCTTGTAAGGTAGTTAAGCGTGAGATAGTGTGTTCTAGCATAGGAATTGTTCATATGAACTATGAAGAATTTATTTGTGACCTTGTTAATTCATTGCTCAAGTTTGATGCAAATTGTACTCAATATAGTCTATAGTTCAACCAAGTCTTAATAGACCATGGGATTAAGCTTTGATGGCTCAGACTTCTTAGAGCAGGTTTAGAATCATTATTATCTGGTTGGGCTCTGAACTCTTTGATCACGTTTCTGATGGCAATATTACATTGTTGGAGTTACTCCACCTAATGAACTGTATGTAACCTTTCGCAACAGGGTGGATAAAGTTGGTGTATGTATAATTTCAAGAAATATTTACTGTCAGTTCTCAAAGCTGCCACAGTTGCAGTCTAACATATCTCTTTGGATTTTCATAAAGCTTGCTTGGCATGTGCCCAAAAAATGGTTTTGTATAGATCCATATAAGGTCCTAGTTTGTAAGTGAACGGATGATGAATGAAGCGGGTTTAATAATTTGGGCAATATCCTTGGTCCTGCCAGGCTGCATTCTCGACTGATTGTGAAACTGCCAGCCTGTATTGCAGTTCAATGACACCAGTGTTCAGTAGAACTGTAGAATTTTGAAATTATTTCATGCTCTAAGTGTCTAGTAAACCACCGGTGGCCATTTTTTAGGGTACCAGGTTGGGTCTCGTACTGTTTTTTTATGTGTTTGAATGCAGAAGAGCTAATAGTTAGTTGATAAAATTAGCTGGAGATGTTGCTAAAATTAGCTGGAGACATCCAAATAGCCTAGCTAATAGTTCAGCTATTAACTTAACTGCTTTTAACTGGAGACATCCAAACACAGTCAGCTAATAGTCCAACTAAGACCTTGATTGGAACCTCTAGCGCTAAAACTAAAAGCTAGCTGCTAAAATTAGTTTTAGGCTATTCACAATGGTGGTTTCATTTCATAATGATTTCATCCATATTTAATAGTGTGTCACATCAGATTTTTTTGATGATATGGCATAGCATTTAAGAGGATTGAGTTTAATGGGATAAAATTAGTTTCATAGGGATGAAACTATGTTAACTTGTTTCGAAGGTCTTGGAAACCATGTGAAACCTCTATTGAGATTGATTTGTTTCATCTTCACATATTTTACTAACTTCTATTGGCCATTGAGTTGCAACATTTAATTGGTATGTTAGCATGTAAAACAGTGAAGTGAAATATTGCATCGAGAGACATTGTTTCATTCATAGTTTCATAGCCCTTTTGATGATGTGGCATAATTGGAAAGAGCGCTACAAAATTCCCATTGAAAATAGCCTTAGAGGTTCCAAATGCCCTCAGCTAATTACTAGCTAACTCACAGCTAACAATTAATTTATTAGCTGGCTTAACCCATCTAATAATTTGTTAGCCGGCTAACTATTAGCTCTAAGGTTTCAAACAGGGCCTAACTATTAGTTGTGCTCTCAATTGCCCATTAGTTATTAGCTGGTTTAACCAGCTAAAATTAGCTAATAGTTAGCCAACTAATTCCACTAATATTTTTTAGCCAGCTAACCATTAGTCTAGTGTGTTCAAATAGGATCTTAGTTTACGAGTGGTAAGTGAGAGGTGTGCTTGTCTCAGGTTTCAGTACTAAAATTATGGATGAACCACTGAAGTTCCTGTTTAGGAAGACTAGGAATAATATTTGGTTGTTCAATGTCATCTCCCATGTTTCAGATGAACTTGGCTTGGAGAGGGTTTTTTCCCTAATAGTGGAATTTGTTGGTGTGAAGAATATACTTGAATTGTTCTTTGAGAAGAATATAGTTGGTGTAGCTCTAAATTTGTGGCACCTTGTTAGGTGTTATTTTTATTTTGGAAAGTTCACTTTTGTCTTAGTTGAAGTTGATGCTCCGGTGCTTGAGAATTAGGTTCAGTGTGTCATTAAGCTAATATTATTTGTTGATTGACATATTTAAGCTGTGGTCCTTTGACATAGTGGCTGTCTTGTGTTAAGCTTATTAGTCAATTTTTTTGTATGATCAGATGAGTGCATTCGACATTTTCTTTTGCATGTTTTAACCTGAATCATATTATAGTATACCAATCCGGTGGCAAGAAACACCAATGCATTACGCTGGAGTTCTACGCCTAATGGAACAGTATGTAATCTAGCACTGCAACACAGTTACAAACTTCGTGTTCTTAGAATATGAAGAACTATTGACTTGTCTGATTTGAAGTAGTTGCAGTTGTATGCGTTGCTGAAGTTATGCTTGTTTGCTGCGGTTTACTGTGGCTTTAATCTAGCTATAGTTTGTACAGTATTTTGTCTCTATAGATTGTAGCTACAGTAATCTGAACAGCTGTACCGTGGCCAGCCAGTCGAACAAGCAGCTTGAAATCATGTTTATGAACACTGCCTAGTTTGGGGCGAAGGCTTGAAATCATGTTTATGCACTTGTTTAGGCGTACTGTATGTTCAGTGTTCCAAATGAAGCTGAGCCTCGTCGGGGCTCAATTGGTAGAACTGGCGTGTGCGCACAAACTCATCCACCGCCGGCCATTCCTCTCGTTTCAGTGCCAATAAACGTTAAGAACATGAACATACCATATTGACAAGCGGAAATGGGCGGCCACGACTTGCCTACTCCCATTGATATCATTATGCGACAGGTTCTCGGTGAAATTGGGGTGCGTTTATTTCAGATAAAAATAAAATTTTCGGTGAAAACAATCAGTAACTTACCAAACACTTTAGAGGCGGTTGAAGGAATCGGCTTTTACACTTGATGGCATAATCTGGACCGTGAGCGTTCTCATGCGTTTCTTATTATTATTATTTTTTTGGGAAAAATCTCATACGTTTCTTCCACCTCGTTTGAACTTTGCCGTAACTGCCGGTGCCCGATCACCGTTGACAAACAAAATCCATGAAAAACGTTTGAACAACGTACCAGACAAAAGGCGATTGTAGAGGCTGAAGTTACGAAGGAATGGTTATTACTTAGGTGTTTTTTGAATGTATCCTCTAGAGCTAATTATTTGCTAGCTAATAAGTTGTTAGCTAACTTTAACTAGCTTGAGATAACTCATAGCTAATGGCTACTCGAGGATATAGCTAACAATTAGTTGGTCCATTAGCTGATCCGTTCTAAACTTTTCAACTAAGTTTAGCCGCTAACTATTAGCTCTAGAAGTTTAAAACATAGTCTTAATTGTATGCATCTAAGGAGCTCAACTAAAAGTTCAACTAATAGCTACACCCCAACTACTCATTAGTCCATTAGAACAACTTTAATAGTTCTCTAAACAACTCTTTAAATCTTAAATTTAAGAAGTGAACAGAAAACACTTCTCTAATAGTTCTTCAAACAGACTTGTTAAATTTAGTTACTTGTTATCCAACTTCATTTACTCTCCAGATTTGGCAACTCGATAGCAACTCCCTAAACATAGTTGTCACCGATTTCTTCACACCTACGTGTTCATTTTTCCCTTTCCCGCACAGCGAGGTAGCCAGGTTTGGTGTGCTCTGAGACGAAGTCTCTTTCGATGTTGCGAGTAGTTTGTTGGTCCAAGTAAATTTTTACTGCGCCAAAGGGGCTAGAATTTTCATGCACATGTAGAGGCCGTGAATTGTTGCTTCAAGTTTGTTGATGGACCCTCTGCGCATTATGGCGTTGTATGGATAGACCATGTCGACTATGTCGAAGGTCACCTGCTCTGATCTTGCGTTGGGGTTTGCGCCGATGGAGAGGGGGAGCTCTATCTTGCAAAGTGGAAATGTCCCCTTTCCTCTGAAACCATAGAGTGGGTTGTCGGTTGGCTGAAGTAGGATGTGGTTGATGCCCATCTGGTCGAAGGCATACTGGAAGATGATGTTGGCTTGACTCCCGTTGTCAATGAGGGCCTTCTGGAGCTCCCAGCTTTCCACATTGCAACTGATGATGAGTGCGTCTGCATGGGGCACGCTGCGAAGGTCGACGACTGTTGCATCGAAGGTTAGTGGTACATGAGACCACTTTGTCTGAATGACAGGTCCTGTGATGGCGATATGGTTGACCCTTCAGTAGTGATCCCTTTTTTGTCGTTTGTTCTCAAATTCCGAGCTGGACCCTCTGGTGATCATATGAATCATTCCCCTGAAGGGTGGATCGGTGAAGTCTTCCTGCTTTGGTGGTGGGGGAGTGGTAGGTGTTGGTTTGGATGTTGTGATGATGGTGGTGGCAGGGCTAACCTTTCTTGGTATTGAAGGTGTTGTTGATGTGGGAAGAGATTGGGGTTTTGCTGCTGGGGTAATATAGGTGCTCGTTTTGGTACTGATGCTGGTGGTATTGTTGCAGTTGATAGGTATGAGCGACGACTCTTTAGTTGTCTATCAGGGAGGCCCTAGCCATTCAGTCTTTTGTTGCCTTGGTCTTCTAAAAGTAGCCTAGAGGGGGGGTGAATAGGCTACACCTGAAATTTTTCACTAAAAACTTCGAGATATGTCAAATTAAAGTTGCACTGGTGCAAACCGGTTCAGTTGATTTTGTTTACAATTGAACAAGTTTGAACCTGCTCAACTTAGATTAAATAATCAGTTAAATAAATATTACGAAGTAGTGAAAGATTTTGCTAATGACTTGCCCTACAGAAAATCCACTCAAATAGATGAATATGAACCAACCAACAATTTAGGCACTTAACAAGAAAGCACAAGAACACGCGATTTATCCCGAGGTTCGGCAACCACCACAAAGGTGTCCTACTCCTCGTTGAGGAGCCCACAAAGGGCCGGGTCTTTTCCAACCCTAATCCTCCACAAGCCGACCACAAAGGTCAAGGCAATCTCTTCTCAAATTTGCTCAAAGAGCGGGTAATACAAACTTCTTGGGGTCGTCCACAAATTTGGAGACTCCCAAGCAACCTCTAACCGTCAAGGAACACAAGGCTCCAAGAGTAACAAATCTGCACAAGGTTAAGTTTGCAATGAGCTCAAGAACAAAGAGAATGGGAGAATCAAGATTAAATTGACAGCGCGTTAGATCGACTTCACCTCAAACCAAGGATCCTTCAAGCGATTGAAGGAGATGTGATTTCGGGTGTGAGATGTGAATTGAATGCCCTTGTTTGGAGTTTGGTCAGCTAAGAAATCGTGGAGAGAGCAGAAGTAATAAAGAGAGAGAGTGTGGGGGTGTATTTAAAGGATCCCCCAAAAGCTGGCAGTCGTTGGGAGAAAAGAGCCAAAAACCGGTTGAACCGATTTGTAAACCGGTTGAACCGGTTTCCACGAGGAAGATCTCGGTTCACTGATCTACTCAGCCGGAGACTCGACCGGATCCAAAACCGGTTGAGCCGGGAAAAATTCCGGTTGAACCGGTTTCTAAAAAATATCTTCATACGATTTTTCTGATAGCTCTGACTGTCAGACAGGTCAGAGCAGGGGTGGCAGAGAAATAGTCCAGAAACCGGTTGAACCGGTTTCAGGTCCGGTTGAACCGGTTTCAGAGGCTGAAGAGCAAGTTTTGAACATTTTGAAGTGAACAAAGGTGGAACTCTTGTGGGAAGTAAAAGTGTTTTTTCACAAAGGCATTCATGATCTAGAAAAGTGTTCTCTAAGATGATTTTGAAGGATTTTGAACTTAGCTCATTGCATAACTTACTTAACCATTGCGGGTCCCTCTTAATTGAACGGCGATTCCTATAACTCAAGAATTATAAAATGAACACTGTCGTTGTTTCCAAGCACTTGGAGCACGCCATATGATGTAGAATTTAAATCCGTTGTGCTTTATATTTTTATGCTCATAAGATCTGTGCTTCTCCTGTCTGTAGAATAACTGTGTACATGCTAGGAGCAAACTTGTTAGAATCTCTGTTTGTTTTGTCATTTAATCACCAAAACCCTCAATTAGGGTTGATTGCACTTACAATCTCCCCCTTTTTGGTGATTGATGCCAAAACAAACTAGAGTAGAGATAAAAATTAAAAAGTAAGAACACTGGCGAGATAAAAGTACTTGTGTATGTGCAGCTCCCCCTAAATATGTGCATGAGTTTTGTGATATTAATATTGACTTGATATGTCAATTTGCAACATATTTAGAGAGAGTGAACAACCAACACAATACACAAAAACTGAGGGATGCAACACAATTATATAGGATATGATGATAAAAAGAATAGTATTACACAAACGAGTCCATCATTGCATAGCATAAGATATGAAATGTTACTACTGGCTATTACAATAAGATCATCACATCACATCATTAAAAAGTTTGTGGCTCTAAGCCATCACCACATGCATCACAAGTCAGACGAATAATAATTATTACAGACCAGGTGTTCATTACATAAATTAAAGGTGCTGCCAAGATGAGAATCCTTCTCTCCCTTTTTGGCAACTAGCACCAAAGAAGGAGAGAGCCACCAAGCCATAAATCACCACTGAGGAGGATGACGCGGACCAAAGAATTGATGCGCCAGGTGAGTTGCAAAGTGTTCTTCCCCAGACTGAGCTGGGGGAGGATAGCTTCCTGAAGGATCCTGGGGCGGAGGATGAGAAGAGGATTGACTTGGATCCCCCTGGTGGGGAGGCGGAGCAAACTGCTCACGGTCATCAAAGTATTCTTCATCTTCTTCTTCATCTTCTGGAGACATGAAAGGCACCCCATATGCCTGCTGGTGCCACTCATTGATTTCCGGAGGAGGAGGATGAAGAGGCACATCAGGCGAACGGGGAGCAAATGGCATACCCATAGAGGAAGCTTGACGACGAAGATTGTCGTCAGTCTCCCGCTGCCGTCGAGCCAGCTCATGTACATCTGAAGATATATTTCTGCACATGGAAAAGAATGATGCAATGCCATGGGCCAGACGAGCACCCATCCCACGACCACGACCTCGACCACGACCACGACCACGTGGTGTGGGAGATCCGCGACCAGGAGATGGACGCGAGGGTCCGGCAGCAGCAGGTCCACAAGAGCTGGAGGGCGCTTTCCTCAGATGCCCTGCTGGATTGTTTGGATCAATCCAGAAGGGGTGTAAGATAGATGTATTGTGCCTTTCTCATAGCGAAATTGAGTGACCACTTCAATCATCTTCATGATGAAGGGGGCGTGAAGACATCCCTTAAGAGGGAAGCAGACAGCATGAATAATTTCTTGCCAAATCATGTTAAAAACGTTGATGCTTTCCCAGCTATTGGGCTTCATAAATGAGAGCAAGACTTTGCTCTCTTCCAGGATGTTCATCTGATTACCCCCTTTGGGAATGAGGGTCATTCTGCAGAGAGAATTAATATATCTGTAAAACTTATGCAGATTGGTGGACTCCCAAAATTTTCCAGTCTCAGATATATGAAGATCCCGGGCTTCATCCTTGGTGGGTTGACGAAAGTAATGAATTTTAATTTTGTCCCCAGAAATGTCTTCATCAGAGAATCCAAGAATGTGAGCAAACCTCCGGTAGCTCACCTTGTACCAGCTGCCTTCGATATAGAAATTTAGATAAGGAAAGTTATAGGGACTTTCCTCATCGGTCAGCTTGATCCAAAGAGTGAAATAGAACTGAGCAATGACCTCATCATTCCAGTCATATTGGAATGTCATAATGTTCTTCATTTTCTTCCTCTCACAGGCCCTCAAAGCCTGTGTCATCTCTAGATCTCCAATAGCTTCACATCCTTCCCAGTTGATGTATCTCTGATGCAGAATAGGCTGATGCTTCTTGGGAAGAATCACAGAGTTATAAAAATCAACATGCTGAAGGGTCCAGAACCGATTACCATCGATCCTAGCATCACGAATACGCAATGTAGGGTTTTGGAATCGGATGTCCTGGAGAAGAGCGGACCCTCCGCTGGCGGTGAAATCTGAAAGGGAATTAGGCTTACACCTAGTTCCTATATAATTTTGGTGGTTGAATTGCCCAACACAAATCTTTGGACTAACTAGTTTGCCCAAGTGTATAGATTATACAGGTGTAAAAGGTTCACACTCAGCCAATAAAAGACCAAGTTTTGGATTCAACAAAGGAGCAAAGGGGCAACCGAAGGCACCCCTGGTCTGGCGCACCGGACTGTCCGGTGTGCCACCGGACATGTCCAGTGCACCAGGGGGACTCAGACTCAAACTCGCTACCTTCGGGAATTTCCAGAGGCGACTCGGCTATAATTTACCGGACTGTCCGGTGTACACCGGACAGTGTCCGGTGCGCCAAGGGAGGTCGGCCTCAGGAACTCGCCAGCGTCGGGAAACTCCAACGGCTAGCCCACTATAATTCACCGGACTGTCCGGTGTGCACCGGACTGTCCGGTGCGACTCCAGAGCAACGGCTACTTCGCGCCAACGGCTACCTGATGTGGCATTTAATGCGCGCACAGCGCGCGCAGGAGTCAGAATCGCCCATGCTGGCACACCGGACAGCCAACAGTACCTGTCCGGTGTGCACCGGACACCAAGGCGGGCCCACAAGTCAGAAGCTCCAACGGTCTGAATCCAACGGCATTGATGACGTGGCAGGGGGCACCGGACTGTCCGGTGTGCACCGGACTGTCCGGTGCGCCATCGAACAGACAGCCTCCCAACGGCCACTTTTGGTGGTTGGGGCTATAAATACCCCAACCACCCCACCATTCATTGCATCCAAGTTTTCCACTTCTCAACCACTTACAAGAGCTAGGCATACAATTCTAGACACATACAAAGAGATCAAATCATCTCCAATTCCACACAAGGCTTTAGTGATTAGCGAGAGAGATTTGTCGTGTTCTTTTGAGCTCTTGCGCTTGGATTGCTTCTTTTCTTTCTCACTTGTTCTTGTGATCAAAACTCCATTGTAATCAAGGCAAGAGGCACCAATTGTGTGGTGGCCCTTGCGGGGAAGTTTTGTTCCCGGCTTTGATTTGAGAAGAGAAGCTCACTCGGTCCGAGGGACCGTTTGAGAGAGGGAAGGGTTGAAAGAGACCCGGCCTTTGTGGCCTCCTCAACGGGGAGTAGGTTTGCGAGAACCGAACCTCGGTAAAACAAATCCGTGTGTCTCACTTCATTATTCGCTTGCGATTTGTTTTGCGCCCTCTCTCGCGGACTCGTTTATATTTCTAACGCTAACCCGGCTTGTAGTTGTGTTTATATTTGTAAATTTCAGTTCCGCCCTATTCACCCCCCCTCTAGGCGACTATCAATTGGTATCAGAGCCCGGTTCTTCATTAGAGCCTAACCGCTCAAAGTGATGTCGGGAGATCACGCCAAGAAGGAGATGGAGACCGGCGAAAAGCCCACTACAAGCCACGGGAGCACTTCATCGGAAGAGTCCCGCATCAAAAGGAAGGAGAAGAAGAAGAGCTCCTCCAACAAAGGGAAGGAGAAGAAGTCTTCTTCTCATCACAAGGAGAGGAGGGAGAAATGTTCTTCCCACAAGCCACGTCGGAGTGGGGACAAACACAAGAGGATGAGGAAAGTCGTCTATTACGAGACCGACACTTCATCGACATCTACCTCCGGCTCCGACGCGGCATCTGTCACTTCTAAGCGCCAAGAGCGCAAGAAGTATAGTAAGATCCCCCTACATTACCCTCGCATTTCCAAACATACACCTTTACTTTCCGTCCCATTAGGCAAACCACCAACTTTTGATGGTGAAGATTATGCAAGGTGGAGCGATTTAATGCGATTTCATCTAACCTCGCTCCACAAAAGTATATGGGATGTTGTTGAGTTTGGTGCGCAGGTACCGTCCGTAGGGGATGAGGGCTATGATGAGGATGAGGTGGCCCAAATCGAGCACTTCAACTCTCAAGCAACAACAATACTCCTAGCCTCTTTGAGTAGAGAGGAGTATAACAAAGTTCAAGGGTTGAAGAACGCAAAGGAGATTTGGGATTTACTCAAGACCGTGCACGAAGGTGATGAGCTCACCAAGATCACCAAGCGGGAAACGATTGAGGGGGAGCTCGGTCGGTTCCGGCTTCGCAAAGGGGAGGAGCCACAACACATGTACAATCGGCTCAAGACCTTGGTGAACCAAGTGCGCAACCTCGGGAGCGTAAAGTGGGATGACCACGAGGTGGTTAAGGTTATTCTAAGATCTCTTATTTTCCTTAACCCTACTCAAGTTCAATTAATTCATGGTAATCCTAGATATACTAAAATGACCCCCGAGGAAGTTATCGGGAATTTTGTTAGTTTTGAGTGCATGATCGAAGGCTCGAGGAAGATCAACGAGCTTGATGATGCCACCACATCCGAAGCTCAACCCGTTGCATTCAAGGCAACGGAGGAGAAGAAGGAGGAGTCTACACCAAGTCGACAACCAATAGACGCCTCCAAGCTCGACAATGAGGAAATGGCGCTCGTCATCAAGAGCTTCCGCCAAATCCTCAAGCAAAGGAAGGGGAAGGACTACAAGTCCCGCTCCAAGAAGGTTTGCTACAAATGTGGTAAGCTCGGTCATTTTATTGCTAAATGTCCCATATCTAGTGACAGTGACCGAGGCGACGACAAGAAGGGGAGAAGAAAGGAGAAGAAGAGGTACTACAAGAAGAAGGGCGACGATGCCCATATTTGTCGGGAGTGGGATTCCGACGAAAGCTCAAGCGACTCCTCCGACGACGAGGACGCCGCCAACATCGCCGTCACCAAGGGACTCCTCTTCCCCAACGTCGGCCACAAGTGCCTCATGGCAAAGGACGGCAAACGGAAGAAGGTTAAATCCAACTCCTCCACTAAATATGAATCTTCTAGTGATAATAATGCTAGTGATGAGGAGGATAATTTGCGTTCCCTTTTTGCCAACCTTAACATAGCTCAAAAGGAAAAATTAAATGAATTGGTTAGTGCTATTCATGAAAAGGATGACCTTTTGGATTCTCAAGAGGATTGTCTAATTAAAGAAAACAAGAAACATGTTAAGGTTAAAAAGGCTTATGCTCTTGAAATTGAGAAATGTGAAAAGTTATCTAATGAGCTAAGCACTTGTCGTGAGATGATTGACAACCTTAGGAATGAAAATGCTAGTTTAAATACTAAGGTTGATTCTCATGTTTGTAGTGTTTCAATTCCCAATCCTAGAAATAATAATGATGATTTGCTTGCTAGGATTGAAGAATTAAACATTTCTCTTGCTAGCCTTAAAATTGAAAATGAAAAATTGCTTACTAAGGCTAAAGATCTTGATATTTGCAATGCTACAATTTCCGACCTTAGAACTAAAAATGACATGTTACAAGCTAAGGTTGTAGAATTAAAATCTTGCAAACCCTCTACATCTATCGTTGAGCATGTATCTATTTGCACTAGATGTAGAGATGTTAACATTGATGCTATTCATGATCATATGGCTTTAATTAAACAACAAAATGATCATATAGCAAAACTAGATGCTAAAATTGCCGAGCATAACTTAGAAAATGAGAAATTTAAATTTGCTCGTAGCATGCTTTATAATGGGAGATGCCCTGGCATTAAGGATGGCATTGGCTATCAAAGGGGAGACAATGTCAAACTTAATGCCCCTCCTAAGAACTTGTCTAATTTTGTTAAGGGCAAGGCTCCCATGCCTCAGGATAACGAGGGTTACATTTTATACCCTGCCGGTTATCCTGAGAGCAAAATTAGGAGAATTCATTCTAGGAAGTCTCACTCTGGCCCTAATCATGCTTTTATGTATAAGGGTGAGACATCTAGCTCTAGGCAACCAACCCGTGCTAAGTTGCCTAAGAAAACTCCAAATGCATCAAATGAACATAGCATTTCATTTAAGACTTTTGATGCATCCTATGTTTTAACTAACAAATCCGGCAAGGTCGTTGCCAAGTTTGTTGGGGGCAAACACAAGGGGTCAAAAACTTGTGTTTGGGTACCCAAAGTTCTTGTTTCTAATGCCAAAGGACCCAAAACAGTTTGGGTACCTAAAGTCAAGAACTAAATTTGTTTTGTAGGTTTATGCATCCGGGGGCTCAAGTTGGATACTCGACAGCGGGTGCACAAACCACATGACCGGGGAGAAAAGAATGTTCTCCTCCTACGAGAAAAACCAAGATCCCCAACAAGCTATCACATTCGGGGATGGAAATCAAGGTTTGGTCAAAGGTCTTGGTAAAATTGCTATTTCTCCTGACCATTCTATTTCCAATGTTTTTCTTGTTGATTCATTAGATTACAATTTGCTTTCCGTATCCCAATTATGTCAAATGGGCTACAACTGTCTATTCACTGATGTAGGTGTCACTGTCTTT
This sequence comes from Zea mays, assembly GCF_902167145.1. Taxonomy (NCBI): domain Eukaryota; kingdom Viridiplantae; phylum Streptophyta; class Magnoliopsida; order Poales; family Poaceae; genus Zea; species Zea mays. The sequence goes on from NC_050100.1 coordinate 192,169,921, forward strand.
AGAAGAAGTGATGATTCAATAGCATTTAAGGGAGTGTTAGAGGGTCAGCTATACTTGGTAGATTTTGATAGAGCTGAACTTGACACTTGCTTAATTGCTAAGACTAACATGGGTTGGCTCTGGCACCGCCGACTAGCCCATGTTGGGATGAAAAATCTTCACAAGCTTCTAAAGGGAGAACACATTTTAGGATTAACAAATGTTCATTTTGAGAAAGACAGGGTTTGTAGCGCATGCCAGGCGGGAAAGCAAGTTGGAGCCCATCATCCACACAAGAACATCATGACGACCGACAGGCCGCTTGAGCTACTCCACATGGATCTATTCGACCCGATTGCTTACATAAGCATCGGCGGGAGTAAGTATTGTCTTGTAATAGTGGATGATTATTCTCGCTTCACTTGGGTATTCTTTTTACAGGAAAAATCTCAAACCCAAGAGACCTTAAAGGGATTCTTGAGACGAGCTCAAAATGAGTTCGGCTTAAGGATCAAGAAAATAAGAAGTGACAACGGGACGGAGTTCAAGAACTCTCAAATCAAAGGCTTCCTTGAGGAGGAGGGCATCAAGCATGAGTTCTCTTCCCCCTACACTCCACAACAAAATGGTGTAGTGGAGAGGAAGAATCGAACTCTATTGGACATGGCAAGAACCATGCTTGATGAGTACAAGACACCGGACCGGTTTTGGGCCGAAGCAGTCAACACCGCCTGCTACGCCATCAACCGGTTATATCTTCACCGAATCCTCAAGAAGACATCATATGAACTCCTAACCGGTAAAAAGCCCAACATTTCATACTTTAGAGTTTTTGGTAGCAAATGTTTTATTCTTGTTAAAAGAGGTAGAAAATCTAAATTTGCTCCTAAGACTATAGAAGGCTTTTTACTAGGATATGACTCAAACACAAGGGCATATAGAGTCTTTAACAAGTCCTCAGGACTTGTTGAAGTTTCTTGTGACGTTGTGTTTGATGAGACTAATGGCTCTCAAGTAGAGCAAGTTGATCTTGATGAGATAGGTGAAGAACAGGCTCCATGCACAGCGCTAAGGAACATGTCCATTGGGGATGTGTGTCCTAAGGAATCCGAAGAGCCTCCACATGCACAAGATCAACCGTCCTCCTCCACGCAAGCATCTCCACCAACCCAAGATGAGGACGAGGCTCAAGATGTTGAACAAGAAGATCAAGAAGATGAGCCACCTCAAAATGACGGCAACGATCAAAGGGGAGATGCAAATGATCAAGAAAAGGAGGATGAGCAAGAACCAAGGCCGCCACACCCAAGAGTCCACCAAGCAATCCAACGAGATCACCCCGTCGACACCATCCTCGGCGACATTCATAAGGGGGTAACTACTCGATCTCGGGTTGCACATTTTTGTGAGCATTACTCTTTTGTTTCCTCTATTGAGCCACACAGGGTGGAGGAAGCACTTCAAGATTCGGATTGGGTGATGGCGATGCAAGAGGAGCTCAACAACTTCACAAGGAATGAGGTATGGCATTTGGTTCCCCGTCCTAACCAAAATGTTGTAGGAACCAAATGGGTCTTCCGCAACAAGCAAGATGAGCATGGTGTGGTGACAAGGAACAAAGCACGACTTGTGGCCAAGGGATATTCCCAAGTCGAAGGTTTGGATTTCGGTGAAACCTATGCACCCGTAGCTAGGCTTGAGTCAATTCGCATATTATTGGCCTATGCTACTTACCATGGCTTTAAGCTTTATCAAATGGACGTGAAAAGTGCCTTCCTCAACGGACCAATCAAGGAAGAGGTCTATGTTGAGCAACCTCCCGGCTTTGAAGACAGTGAGTATCCTAACCATGTCTATAGGCTCTCTAAGGCGCTTTATGGGCTCAAGCAAGCCCCAAGAGCATGGTATGAATGCCTAAGAGATTTCCTTATCACTAATGGCTTCAAAGTCGGCAAGGCCGATCCTACTTTATTCACTAAAACTCTTGACAATGATTTGTTTGTATGCAATATTTGGGTCCACTAACGAATCTACATGTGAAGAATTTAGTAGGATCATGACAAAGAAATTCGAGATGTCTATGATGGGGGAGTTGAAGTATTTTCTAGGGTTTCAAGTGAAGCAACTCCAAGAGGGCACCTTCATCAGCCAAACGAAGTACACTCAAGACATCCTAAGCAAGTTTGGAATGAAGGATGCCAAGCCCATCAAAACACCCATGGGAACAAATGGGCATCTCGACCTCGACACGGGAGGTAAGTCCGTGGATCAAAAGGTATACCGGTCGATGATTGGTTCATTGCTTTATTTATGTGCATCTCGACCAAACATTATGCTTTCCGTTTGCATGTGTGCAAGATTCCAATCCGACCCTAAGGAATCCCACCTTACGGCCGTAAAACGAATCTTGAGATATTTGGCTTATACACCTAAGTTTGGGCTTTGGTATCCTCGGGGATCCACATTTGATTTGATTGGTTATTCGGATGCCGATTGGGCGGGGTGTAAGATCAATAGGAAGAGCACATCGGGGACTTGCCAGTTCTTGGGAAGATCCTTGGTGTCTTGGGCTTCAAAGAAGCAAAATTCGGTCGCTCTTTCCACCGCCGAAGCCGAGTACATTGCCGCAGGCCATTGTTGCGCGCAATTGCTTTGGATGAGGCAAACCCTGCGGGACTACGGTTACAAATTAACCAAAGTCCCTTTGCTATGTGATAATGAGAGTGCAATCAAAATGGCCGACAATCCCGTCGAGCATAGCCGCACTAAGCACATAGCCATTCGATATCATTTTCTTAGGGATCACCAACAAAAGGGAGATATCGAGATTGCATACATTAATACTAAAGATCAATTAGCCGATATCTTTACCAAGCCACTTGATGAACAATCTTTTACCAAACTTAGGCATGAGCTCAATATTCTTGATTCTAGGAACTTCTTTTGTTAAGTTGCACACATAGCTCTGTTATATACCTTTGATCATGTCTCTTTCCTATGCTATGACTAATGTGTTTTTCAAGTCCATTTCAAACCAAGTCATAGGTGTATTGAAAGGGAATTGGAGTCTTCAGTGAAGACAAAGGCTTCCACTCCGTAAATCTTCCTTCGCCGTCACTCCAAGCGACTCTCCATTTTTGGGGGAGAAAGCATGAGCACCAAGCAAAAGGACTTCGTCTTTGGTATAATCTTAACTCATTTACTTATGGCCAAAGGGGAAGAAAGTACTTCGAGGGCTCTAATGATTCCGTTTTTGGCGATTCATGCCAAAGGGGGAGAGAGTATGAGCCCAAAGCAAAAGGACCGCACCACCACCAATTTCAAAACCTTCAAAACCTTCGTGTTTCCAAAGATTATTATCAATTGGTATCCTATTGTGTTCAAAAGGGGGAGAAAGTAGTATTTCAAAAATGATATATCAAAACCCTCTTGAACACTAAGAGGAGGATCTCATTTAGGGGGAGTTTTGTCTAGTCAAAGGAAAAGCATTTGAAACAGGGGGAGAAAATTTCAAATCTTGAAAATGCTTCGCAAAATCTTACTCATTTACCTTTGACTTTTTGCAAAAAGAACTTTGAAAAGGATTTACAAAATATTTTGCAAAAACAAAACATGTGGTGCAAGCGTGGTCCAAAATGTTAAAAACAAAAGATCAATCCATACATATCTTGTAAGTATGTCTATTGGCTCAATTCCAAGCAACCTTTGCACTTACATTATGCAAACTAGTTCAATTATGCACTTTTATATTTGCTTTGGTTTGTGTTGGCATCAATCACCAAAAAGGGGGAGATTGAAAGGGAATTAGGCTTACACCTAGTCCCTAATTTAATTTTGGTGGTTGAATTGCCCAACACAAATAATTGGACTAACTAGTTTGCTCTAGTGTACAAGTTATACAGGTGTAAAAGGTTCATACTTAGCCAATAAAAAGATCAAATATTGGATTCAACGAAGGAGCAAAGGACAACCGAAGGCACCTCTGGTCTGGGGGCACCGGACTGTCCGGTGCACCAGAGGACTCCAACTCCAACTTGCCACCTTCGGGAATTTCCAGAGGCACTCGACTATAATTCACCGGACTGTCCGGTGTACACCGGACAGTGTCCGGTGCTCCAAGGAACAGCGGCCTCCGGAACTCGCCAGCCTCGGGAAAACACAGCGGCTGCTCCGCTATAATTCACCGGACATGTCCGGTGTACACCGGACTGTCCGGTGCAACTCCGGAGCAACGGCTATTTCGGCGCCAACGGCTACCTGCGTCGCATTAAATGCGCGCGCTGCGCGCGCAGAAGTCAGGCGTGCCCATACTGGCGCACCGGACACTCCATAGTACATGTCCGGTGCGCCACCGGACATCCAGGCGGGCCCAGAAATCAGAACTCCAACGGTCGGAATCCAACGGCATTGATGACGTGGCTGGGGCACCGGACATGTCCGGTGTGCACCGGACTGTCCGGTGCGCCATCGACAGACAGCCTCCACCAACGGTCAAGTTTGGTGGTTGAAGCTATAAATGCCCTAACCACCCCACCATTCATTGCATCCAAGTTTTCCACTTCTCAACCACTTACAAGAGCTAGGCATTCAATTCTAGACACACCTAAGTGATCAAATCCTCTCCAATTCCACACAAGGCTTTAGTGATTAGCGAGAGAGATTTGCCGTGTTCTTTTGAGCTCTTGCGCTTGGATTGCTTCTTTTCTTTCTCACTTGTTCTTGTGATCAAAACTCATCTGTAACCGAGGCAAGAGACACCAATTGTGTGGTGGTCCTTGCGGGGGAAGTTTTGTTCCCGGTTGTGATTTGAGAAGAGAAGCTCACTCGGTCCGAGGGACCGTTTGAGAGAGGGAAAGGGTTGAAAAAGACCCGGCCTTCGTGGCCTCCTAAACGGGGAGTAGGTTTGCAAGAACCGAACCTCGGTAAAACAAATCATCGTGTCTCACTCCGCATTTGCTCACGATTTGTTTTTGCGCCCTCTCTCGGACTCTTGTTTATTTCTAACGCTAACCCATCTCGTAGTTGTGTTTATATTTGTAAATTTCAGTTTCGCCCTATTCACCCCCCTCTAGGCGACTTTCACTTCCCACAAGAGTTCCACCTTTGTTCACTTCAAAATGTTCAAAACTTGCTCTTCAGCCTCTGAAACCGGTTCAATCGGTTTCTGGACTGTTTCTCTGCCACCCCTGCTCTGACCTATTTGACAGTCAGAGCTATCAGAAAAATCGTATGAAGATATTTTTTAGAAACCGGTTTTTCTAGAAATTTCTTTGAAGCCCATGACACCAAGGATCTTCCCAAGAACTGGCAAGTCCCCGATGTGCTCTTCCTATTGATCTTACACCCCGCCCAATCGGCATCCGAATAACCAATCAAATCAAATGTGGATCCCCGAGGGTACCAAAGCCCAAACTTAGGAGTATAAGCCAAATATCTCAAGATTCGTTTTACGGTCGTAAGGTGGGATTCCTTAGGGTCGGATTGGAATCTTGCACACATGCAAACGGAAAGCATAATGTCCGGTCGAGATGCGCATAAATAAAGCAATGAACCAATCATCGACCGGTATACCTTTTGATCCACGGACTTACCTCCCGTGTCGAGGTCGAGATGCCCATTAGTTCCCATGGGTGTCTTGATGGGCTTGGCATCCTTCATTCCAAACTTGGTTAGAATGTCTTGAGTGTATTTTGTTTGGCTAATGAAGGTGCCTTCTTGGAGTTGCTTTACTTGAAATCCTAAGAAATACTTCAACTCCCCCATCATGGACATCTCGAATTTTTGTGTCATGATCCTACTAAATTCTTCACAAGTAGATTCGTTAGTAGACCCAAATATGATATCATCAACATAAATTTGGCATACAAACAAATCATTATCAAGAGTCTTAGTAAATAAAGTAGGATCCGCCTTTCCGACTTTGAAGCAATTAGCGATAAGGAAATCTCTGAGGCATTCATACCATGCTCTTGGGGCTTGTTTGAGCCCATAAAGCACCTTAGAGAGTTTATAAACATGGTTAGGATACTCACTATCTTCAAAGCCGGGAGGTTGCTCAACATAGACCTCTTCCTTGATTGGTCCATTGAGGAAGGCACTTTTCACGTCCATTTGATAAAGCTTGAAGCCATGGTAAGTAGCATAGGCTAATAATATTCGAATTGACTCAAGCCTAGCTACGGGTGCATAGGTTTCACCGAAATCCAAACCTTCGACTTGGGAGTATCCCTTGGCCACAAGTCGGGCTTTGTTCCTCGTCACCACACCATGCTCATCTTGCTTGTTGCGGAAGACCCATTTGGTTCCTACAACATTTTGGTTAGGACGTGGAACTAAATGCCATACCTCATTCCTAGTGAAGTTGTTGAGCTCCTCTTGCATTGCCACCACCCAATCCGAATCTTGGAGCGCTTCCTCTACCCTGTGTGGCTCAATAGAGGAAACAAAAGAGTAATGCTCACAAAAATGTGCAACACGAGATCTAGTAGTTACCCCCTTATGAATGCCGCTGAGGATGGTGTTGACGGGGTGATCTCGTTGAATTGCTTGGTGGACTCTCGGGTGTGGCGGCCTTGGTTCTTGCTCATCCTCCTTTTCTTGATCATTTGCATCTCCCCCTTGATCATTGCCATCATCTTGAGGTGGCTCATCTTCTTGATCTTGCCCTTCATCAACTTGAGCCTCATCCTCATTTTGAGTTGGTGGAGATGCTTGCGTGGAGGAGGATGGTTGATCTTGTGCATGTGGAGGCTCGTCGGATTCCTTAGGACACACATCCCCAATGGACATGTTCCTTAGTGCGATGCACGGAGCCTGTTCTTCACCTATCTCATCAAGATCAACTTGCTCTACTTGAGAGCCGTTAGTTTCATCAAACACAACGTCACAAGAAACTTCAACTAGTCCTGAGGACTTGTTGAAGACTCTATATGCCCTTGTGTTTGAGTCATATCCTAGTAAAAAGCCTTCTACAGTTTTAGGAGCAAATTTAGATTTTCTACCTCTCTTAATAAGAATAAAGCATTTGCTACCAAAAACTCTAAAATATGAAATATTTGGCTTTTTACCGGTTAGGAGTTCATAGGATGTCTTCTTGAGGATTCGGTGTAGATATAACCGGTTGATGGCGTAGCAAGCGGTGTTGACCGCCTCGGCCCAAAACTGATCCGGTGTCTTGTACTCATCAAGCATGGTTCTTGCCATGTCCAATAGAGTTCGATTCTTCCTCTCCACTACACCATTTTGTTGTGGAGTGTAGGGAGAAGAGAACTCATGCTTGATGCCCTCCTCCTCAAGGAAGCCTTCAATTTGAGAGTTCTTGAACTCCGTCCCGTTGTCGCTTCTTATTTTCTTGATCCTTAAGCCGAACTCATTTTGAGCCCGTCTCAAGAATCCCTTTAAGGTCTCTTGGGTATGAGATTTTTCCTGCAAAAAGAATACCCAAGTGAAGCGAGAATAATCATCCACAATAACTAGACAGTACTTACTTCCGCCGATGCTTATGTAAGCGATCGGGCCGAATAGGTCCATGTGTAGGAGCTCCAGTGGCCTGTCACTAGTCATGATGTTCTTGTGTGGATGATGAGTGCCAACTTGCTTCCCGGCTTGGCATGCACTACAAATCCTGTCTTTCTGAAAATGAACATCGGTTAGTCCTAAAATGTGTTCTCCCTTTAGAAGCTTATGAAGATTCTTCATTCCAACATGGGCTAGTCGGCGGTGCCAGAGCCAACCCAAGTTAGTCTTAGCAATTAAGCAAGTGTCGAGTTCAGCTCTATCAAAATCTACCAAGTATAGCTGACCCTCTAACACTCCCTTAAATGCTATTGAATCATCACTTCTTCTAAAGACAGTAACACCTACATCAGTAAATAGACAGTTGTAGCCCATTTGACATAATTGGGATACGGAAAGCAAATTGTAATCTAATGAATCTACAAGAAAAACATTGGAAATAGAATGGTCAGGAGATATAGCAATTTTACCAAGACCTTTGACCAAACCTTGATTTCCGTCCCCGAATGTGATAGCTCGTTGGGGATCTTGGTTTTTCTCATATGAGGAGAACATCTTCTTTTCCCCTGTCATGTGGTTTGTGCACCCGCTGTCGAGTATCCAACTTGAGCCCCCGGATGCATAAACCTACAAAACAATTTTAGTTCTTGACTTTAGGTACCCAAACGGTTTTGGGTCCTTTGGCATTAGAAACAAGAACTTTGGGTACCCAAACACAAGTCTTGGAGCCCTTGTGTTTGCCCCCAACAAACTTGGCAACTACTTTGCCGGATTTGTTAGTCAAAACATAAGATGCATCAAAAGTTTTAAATAAAATGTCATGCTCATTTGATGCAATAGGAGTTTTCTTTCTAGGCAACTTGGCACGGGTTGATTGCCTAGAGCTAGATGTCTCACCCTTATACATAAAAGCATGGTTAGGGCCAGAGTGAGACTTCCTAGAATGAGTTCTCCTAATTTTGCTCTCGGGATAACCGGCAGGGTACAAAATGTAACCCTCGTTATCCTGAGGCATGGGAGCCTTGCCCTTAACAAAGTTAGACAAGTTCTTAGGAGGGGCATTAAGTTTAACATTGTCTCCCCTTTGGAAGCCAATGTCATCCTTGATGCCAGGGCGTCTCCCATTATAGAGCATACTTCTAGCAAATTTAAATTTTTCATTTTCTAAGTTATGCTCGGCAATTTTAGCATCTAATAGTGCTATATGATCATTTTGTTGTTTAATTAAGACCATGTGATCATGAATAGCATTAACATCAATATCTCTACATCTAGTACAAATAGAAACATGCTCAACATTAGATGTAGAGGGTTTGCAAGATTTTAATTCAACAACCTTAGCATGTAATATATCATTTTCACTTTTAAGGTTGGAAATAGTAACATTGCAAACATCAAAATCCTTAGCCTTAGCAATCAAATTTTCATTTTCTATTCTAAGGCTAGCAAGAGAATCATTCAATTCCTTAATCTTAGCAAGCAAATCATCATTATCATTATTAAGATTGGGAATTGAAGCATTACAAACATGAGAATCAACCTTAGCAATTAATCTAGCATTTTCATTTCTAAGGTTGGTAATAGTGTCATGGCATGTGCTTAGCTCACTAGATAATTTGTCACATTTTTCTACCTCTAGAGCATAAGCATTTTTAACCTTAACATGCTTTTTGTTTTCCTTAATAAGGAAGTCCTCTTGAGAGTCCAAGAGATCATCCTTCTCATGAATAGCACTAATCAATTCATTTAATTTTTCCTTTTGTTGCATGTTACGATCGGCAAAAAGGGTACGCAAATTATTCTCCTCATCACTAGCATTATCATCACTAGAGGATTCATATTTAGTGGAGGATTTAGATTTAACCTTCTTCTTTTTGCCGTCCTTTGCCATGAGGCACTTGTGGCCGACGTTGGGGAAGAGGAGTCCCTTGGTGACGGCGATGTTGGCGGCGTCCTCGTCGGCGGAGGTGTCGGTGGAGCTCTCATCGGAGTCCCACTCGCGGCACACGTGGGCATCGCCGCCCTTCCTCTTGTGGTACCTTTTCTTTTCTCTCCTCTTGCCCTTCTTGTCGTTATCCCTGTCACTGTCACTTGATAATGGACATTTAGCAATAAAGTGACCGGGCTTACCACACTTGTAGCAAACCTTCTTGGAACGGGATTTGTAGTCCTTCCCCTTCCGTTGCTTGAGGATTTGCCGAAAGCTTTTGATGATTAAAGCCATCTCCTCATTGTCGAGCTTGGAGGCGTCAATTGGTTGTCTACTTGGTGTAGACTCCTCCTTCTTCTCCTCCGTCGCCTTAAATGCCACCGGTTGTGCTTCGGACGTGGAGGGTTCATCAAGCTCGTTGATCTTCTTTGATCCTTTAATCATACATTCAAAGCTTACAAAATCCCCGATTACTTCCTCGGGAGTCATTAGTGTGTATCTAGGATTACCACGAATTAATTGAACTTGAGTGGGGTTAAGGAAAATGAGAGATCTTAGAATAACCTTAACCACCTCGTGGTCGTCCCACTTCTTGCTCCCGAGGTTGCGCACTTGGTTCACCAAGGTTTTGAGCCGGTTGTACATATCTTGTGGCTCCTCCCCTTGGCGAAGACGGAAGCGACCGAGCTCCCCCTCGATCGTTTCCCGCTTGGTGATCTTTGTGAGTTCATCACCCTCGTGCGCGGTCTTGAGAAGGTCCCAAATCTCCTTTGCATTCTTCAACCCTTGCACCTTGTTGTATTCCTCCTTGCTTACAGAGGCGAGGAGTATGGTTGTAGCTTGGGAGTTGAAGTGCTCGATTTGGGCCACTTCGTCCGTATCATAGTCTTCATCCCCTATGGACGGTACCTGTGCTCCAAACTCAACAACATTCCATATACTTTTGTGGAGTGAGGTTAGATGAAATTTCATTAAATCACTCCACCTAGCATAATCTTCGCCATCAAAGGTTGGCGGTTTACCTAATGGAACGGAAAGTAATGGAGTATGTTTAGATGTACGAGGGTAGTGTAAGGGGATCTTACTAAACTTCTTACGCTCTTGGCGCTTAGAAGTTACGGACGGCGCATCGGAGTCGGAGGTCGATGTTGATGAAGTGTCGGTCTCGTAGTAGACCACTTTCCTCATCCTCTTGTGCTTGTCACCTTTCCGATGCGACTTGTGGGAAGAAGATTTCTCCTTCTTCTCTTTGTGGTGAGAAGAGGAAGATCTTTTCTCCTTCCGTTTGGAGGAGTCCTTCTTCTTCTCCTTTCTCTTGGTGCGGGACTCTTCCGATGAAGTACTCCCGTGGCTCGTAGTGGGCTTGTCGCCGGTCTCCATCTCCCTCTTGGTGTGATCTCCCGACATCACTTCGAGCGATTAGGCTCTAATGAAGCATCGGGCTCTGATACAAATTGAAAGTCGCCTAGAGGGGGGTGAATAGGGCGAAACTGAAATTTACAAATATAAACACAACTACGAGATGGGTTAGCGTTAGAAATAAACAAGAGTCCGAGAGAGGGCGCAAAAACAAATCGTGAGCAAATGCGGAGTGAGACACGATGATTTGTTTTACCGAGGTTCGGTTCTTGCAAACCTACTCCCCGTTTAGGAGGCCACGAAGGCCGGGTCTTTTTCAACCCTTTCCCTCTCTCAAACGGTCCCTCGGGCCGAGTGAGCTTCTCTTCTCAAATCACAACCGGGAACAAAACTTCCCCCGCAAGGACCACCACACAATTGGTGTCTCTTGCCTCGGTTACAAATGAGTTTTGATCACAAGAACAAGTGAGAAAGAAAAGAAGCAATCCAAGCGCAAGAGCTCAAAAGAACACGACAAATCTCTCTCGCTAATCACTAAAGCCTTGTGTGGAATTGGAGAGGATTTGATCACTTAGGTGTGTCTAGAATTGAATGCCTAGCTCTTGTAAGTGGTTGAGAAGTGGAAAACTTGGATGCAATGAATGGTGGGGTGGTTGGGGCATTTATAGCTTCAACCACCAAACTTGACCGTTGGTGGAGGCTGTCTGTCGATGGCGCATCGGACAGTCCGGTGCACACCGGACATGTCCGGTGCCCCAGCCACGTCATCAATGCCGTTGGATTCCGACCGTTGGAGTTCTAATTTCTGGGCCCGCCTGGATGTCCGGTGGCGCACCGGACATGTACTGTGGAGTGTCCGGTGCGCCAGTATGGGCACGCCTGACTTCTGCGCGCGCAGCGCGCGCATTTAATGCGACACAGGTAGCCGTTAGCGCCGAAATAGCCATTGCTCCGGAGTTGCACCGGACAGTCCGGTGTACACCGGACATGTCCGGTGAATTATAGCGGAGCAGCCGCTGCGTTTTCCCGAGGCTGGCGAGTTCCGGAGGCCGCTGTTCCTTGGAGCACCGGACACTGTCCGGTGTACACCGGACAGTCCGGTGAATTATAGTCGAGTGCCTCTGGAAATTCCCGAAGGTGGCAAGTTGGAGTTGGAGTCCTCTGGTGCACCGGACACTGTCCGGTGTGCACCAGACAGTCCGGTGCCCCCAGACCAGAGGTGCCTTCGGTTGTCCTTTGCTCCTTCGTTGAATCCAATATTTGATCTTTTTATTGGCTAAGTATGAACCTTTTACACCTGTATAACTTGTACACTAGAGCAAACTAGTTAGTCCAATTATTTTTGTTGGGCAATTCAACCACCAAAATTAAATTAGGGACTAGGTGTAAGCCTAATTCCCTTTCAGGAAGTAAAAGTGGTTTTTCACAAAGGCATTCATGATCTAGAAAAGTGTTCTCTAAGATGATTTTGAAGGATTTTGAACTTAGCTCATTGCATAACTTACTTAACCATTGTGAATCCCTCTTAATTGAACGGCGATTCCTATAACTCAAGAATTATAAAATGAACATTGTCGTTGTTTCCAAGCACTTGGAGCACGCCATATGATGTAGAATTTAAATCCGTTGTGCTTTATATTTTTATGCTCATAAGATATGTGCTTCTCCTGTCTATAGAATAACCGTGTACATGCTAGGAGCAAACTTGTTAGAATCTCTGTTTGTTTTGTCATTTAATCACCAAAACCCTCAATTAGGGTTGATTGCACTTACATCTTCGGGCAATCCTTGGTTGGGTGTGCTGAGTCTTCGCCATGGAAGACACAGTAGAATCTTCTTGGTTGTTGAGGGCCTCGGCCTCTGCCTTCGCACCTAGTTGTATTGCCACCTTGTTGCGGGGTGTAGCCCTGACGAGGGGGGTTCTCTCCTAGTTGTTGTTGTTTGCGATGTTATGCACATAGAGCTGACCACGCTCTTGCTAGGCTGGGTCCTGCTGTGGAGGCCTGATCCACGTCCTGCTGGATTGCAGAGCCTCTTTTGGCTTTCGTTGAGACTCGACTTTTCTTTGGTGGAGTTATTTTGAGTGAGCATACTTTTCAAAAAGCTGGTACAACTCCTATAGGTTGGTTGGTGGGTCCCTTATTCAGTGGTTGTATAGGACGACTTCTTAAAGGTCGTTGATTGCATAATGGATGGCTATATGGTCATCGACCAAGGGCAACTGTGATTTCAACAAGAGAAACTTTTTGTAATATTCGCGAAGACTTTCCTTATCTTGCTGCCAACAAAGCGAGAGTTCTGCCAGTGCGTCTGTTTTAGATTGTAACCTTGGAAATTCAGCAGGAATTTGTCACGAAGAGTCTTCCATGAATCAGTTGATAACAACGACAACCTTGAATACCATGTGAGAGCTGGGCCCTCGAGGGCTATGATGAATGATTTGACCATGGTGGCGTCGTCCCCCTAGATGATGCGATTGCGATCTGAAAGCTCATGATGTACTGAGATGGGTCCGCACTGTTGTTGTACTTGGGGTAAGTGCTTGCTCTATAGTTTTGTGGCCAAGGGGATACCTGGAGCTGTGGGCGAGAGGGCTTCGCTCGTCAAGGTAATTCAGCCCTTGGAAGACAGTTAGTGCGAAGGCTGGTACGTGAGGGTGGCGAAGGTTTTGATTGAGTGGGACGGCTGGCTGCTGGCGGTAGTAGCGGAGGACAGATAAAAAATGAGGTATGGCTAAGGAAAAGGTAAAAATGCAAGCAACATGACTTGAACCCAAGACCTACTACTTGATAAACAACCACCTATCCACGAGGCCAAATCTTCTCTTGTGAACATAATGGAAGATATAAGTTTTTTTTTAAAATGTATGGTATGGCTAAAGCTACACTAAGCCATAATGGCTCCTCCGCCACTGGCTGGCGGCAGAGGTCTTTGCCCTGTATTTCAGCGATTTGTTGCTCCAGCTCCCTAGATTTTTGCTCTTCTTCTATGTTCATCTGGCTTACTATGGCCTGCATGTTGGTTCGCTGCCTCTTGGCTGCGAGTATATCTTTATGTTTTTGTAGATGATTATTTTTAATGCGAAGTGCTCGTAATTTGAGCTGGTCTTCAGCTTAGATGCCAGGACCTCGTTGTCCTTGATGACGTCATCAGCCTATAGGTGGGTGAAACCTTGGGGGTGAGGGAGGCCCTCAGAACTGCACGTGTGAATGGTGCCTTCGGGGTTGGTGGGTTCTCGGTTTGGAGACGCTTGCTATTGAATGCTCCGTCGTAGTTTTTGAGTGCATCTTGGGTAGGCCTCGGCATTCGGTTCTTCGGTTCGTTCGGTTCGGTTCGGTTCCTCGGTTCTTGTAGAAATTCGGTTCTTCAAAAACTAGAACCGAAATAGCAAGATAAAGAAATCAGAACCGACTAGTTCGGTTCTCGGTTCTTCGGTTCGGTTCCTCGGTTCTAACCGAACTGTAACAGCCACTCTAAAATTATGAATAACGACAACTTTTGTGAGAAATTTCAGCAACATCTCCCCACAAACAACGACAAGTGCACAATGACTATAATTTCATAGATAATACATGGATGATTAGAGGTTCAACATAAGTCGATAACACAACATCCGAAGTTACAAACACATGTAACAAATTGAATCTAATACTTTTGGGTTTTTCGATTCTTTCGGTTCTTTGGAGTGCAGAACCGAAAATATCTCATTTATTTCGGTTCTCAAAAAACCAGAACCGAAATTCATAACGGTTCCTTCGGTTCGGTTAGTTCGGTTCCGGTTCTCGGTTATTTCGGTTCGGTTCCTCGGTTCCGGTTCTTTTTGCCCAGGCCTAATCTTGGGGGGCATCGTCAACGAGGGCTACCTTGCCTTTTTTTCTCGGCGAGGGCCACCTTGCAGCGTCGTCCAGGGACGTGGTTGACTTGGAAGTCGCTTTCTTGGGGGGCCATCGCAGGTTTGCTTTGTCGTAGCACGAACGTGGGTGCCAAATGTTAGGACCGACTTACATGTGGTCAGGTTTAGGGTTTAGGGTCTTGTTAAGCGTGTCCCATCCATGTACAACACGAGAGTATTTATAGGTAACTGAGCAGGTAGGTGTGCCCTTCTAAGTATTGTTATACCATCGATCACCTGCTACAGCTCCAGAATATTTCCCCTTACAGGATCATTACAACAATGATAAGTACAGTCTGATTAGACGTACTACGAAACCTACTCCGTAAAGGGGCTTACAAATGGACCCAAATGACGACGGAACGCGGCCTGGGTCCCACCGCCGTTGGGCGGCGTGGCCTTTGCCCGCACGTGGCACCCTTCGCCCTGCGAAATCGAGCCTTCAACCTCACTAAGACTAGCGTCGTTCAAAACTGTCTGAGTCGATGGGGGCGCTTCACGAGGCTACAACTAACCCCTTTTAAATAGTGCGGCTCTTCGTTCCGAAGTTTCTGACAGAGACTTCGATCCTGATACCGGTCGAAGACCTCTCTTCTTGTACCTACGACAAAATCTACCTAGGACAAAATCTATTCAGTTGATGTTAAAAAAGTCTGACCGAGTGAACGGTCACCGGTCCGCAGTTTATATGGTGAAGTTTAAATTAGTAGACGAGAAAGAAAGGTCGCTGGAGAGAGTAGTATAAAACTTCTAAAAGGTTAGCAAGCCGCCAGAAGGGCCCAACGTTGCAGAGTGTTGTAGATGCGGGCCGCGCTGTATGGTCTTAGCAAGAAACGAAGGATATATGCGGCCCAAGTTCGGGCTAAACCCCTCCTTCTCCCACGACGCCGATCCCCGTCGCCGCCGCCTCATTTCCTATCAGTCCGAACCGTTCTTCCGTCCTGCTCAGGCGTTCCGACCAGCGTTGCTCGCTTCTCGTCACTCCCGCCGGCTGCTGCTCTTGTCTACGCCACGGTAGAATGGCTTTCCTCTTCAACAAGTTCCAAGAGGTACACGTCCTGTCTGTTGCTATTCACACCAACCAACCATCACGGGATCTCGATCTGCCTGATTCCTCCTCGTCGCGTGCGTCAAAGCCAATCATGGCGTTCGTCATGAATTTGTTGACACGAGGAAAATTCTGTCCTGTACTGCACTCTTTGCCCCGATAGGCAGATGCTCGGCACGCAGTGGGAATTTTGCGCTTTCAATATGTGGGGATTGATTCAGTGTTTCTCGTCCTTCTTACCTTTGTTCTTAGCTTCGAAGCTGTCTGCATCCTCGTTCAGATGACTATTTGATTTCTCAGTATTTTATGTAGTGTAACTGTTACAGCACTAGCCCACGAAGGTTGATTTGATTTTATGTCAATATGTAATCGCCGTAAATATTATCACCATTTTAATTGATTTTATTGCTAAATGTTCAGGCAATCAGAACAATTGCCAAGAGCCCCATGTTTGCTCGTGATCCAAGGCATCTTCAATTTGAAGCTGATGTGAATCGTTTGTTTCTCTATACAAGGTTTGCTAATATCCAAAGAAAAAGCAGATCTGGTTTTCCACTTTTTATTGTTGTCATTTCTTTTTACGAAGTATTGTGCTTCTTGCCTGTGATTGGCGGAGAACTCAAATTAGCACATCAGCACTTGCAATTTTGTGTACTTGGATTCTTTCAAGCTTTTGCCTGCCAATTTGTTTCTTTTAAATAGTTGTCATTTCATTCTGGTTGTTCATAAGTGAAAGCCATTTGTGTGAATGTCTGGTTAGATGAGTTACATCTTCTCAACTCTTCATTTAGGCTGGTACCCCTAATCAAACTGCAGGAAGTGTCGGGATCTCCGAGCTCATGGAGATTTTGTTATACCTAGTTCTCTTGCAAAACCATTTGTGAAGGTACCATTTCCTGAATTTCTTCTGCTATGCACTTAGCTATTATCGTCTCGGGGAGAATGCTGACGAGAAGGACGCTGAGGAGATTATTGACTTGGCTAGCAA
Organism: Zea mays; assembly: GCF_902167145.1. Lineage (NCBI taxonomy): Eukaryota > Viridiplantae > Streptophyta > Magnoliopsida > Poales > Poaceae > Zea > Zea mays. Next base: position 192,186,632 of record NC_050100.1, read on the forward strand.
AGCTTCTATTGCTGATCAGCAGAAACAAGTGCAGGATAATGTTCATTATGAACTTACGCATATGTGCCAAGCAATGGATAGCATTTTATGTCCTGATACAATAAACGACCCATCAAAAGGACCTTCAGAAGCACATAATCATTCTCAGCGTAGTGGCTTAAGTTTTGCCGTTGGTGGTGCTGCATCTGCAAACAAGCAAAGGTAGTTTGTTCTGACAAAGTACATTACATTGGTGCATTCCTGTACAAGGGTATTTCATCCTAAAATAGGCTAGTATGTCGATCACTTGCATGTGGATGATACTGTTGCATAACATGTACCATTGAGGAGTTAGTTTCATTGTTTCAACATTTTTCTACTACTTGTCTACTTAACTAATGAAGATAAGTATGGTAACTGAGTTAATTTAGCTCTGTGTGGGGGATATGCAACTGAGTTAACATTTTTTTGTATCTTATATTAGCCATGCTAGCTTGGTTCGCATATTATTGGCATGTCTTATCAGCACCATTTGTTTGAACTTCTATTCTCGATTACATACAGATGCTGATATGCATTGATCTGTTGATTCTAACATTGTATGCATCATTGAATAAATATGTTGCTGCAAGAAGCAATGCTAAATCCTGGAGAGCTTACATGTGTTTATATCTGCACTTGTTTCCATCCTACAAATTCTAATAAGATAAGTGATCATCTATTGCTCTGCAGTGCAATTATCCCTGCTACACGACCTTTAACTCGAGCAGAATTGTCAAAGAAATTCAGGGATCATTTTGGGTACACACTTGACATCGGACCATCTGGAATTCCTCATAAAGACGCAGGTCAAGGTTTATTCTTATCAGGACAAGCAAATGCCGGTGCTGTCCTAGCCATCTATCCTGGTGTTATATATTCACCTGCTTACTATCGATATATACCTGGATACCCAAGAATTGATGTTTGCAACAACTATCTAATCACAAGATATGATGGGACAATAATTGATGCAAAACCATGGTGTTTTGGTGGTGAAACAAGAGCATTATGGGATGGTTCAGATTTGGTGGATTACAATGCTATGGCACCTAAAGGCTCAGAGAACAACTCTGATCGGGTGTGGAGAATGCTAAGCAAGCCTCTAGAAAAAGGTGTAAGGGAAAATTTTGGTGAAGTGCTTGAACGACGAAATCCCCTTGCTTTTGGTCATTTTGCAAATCATCCACCCAAAGGTTCAAGTCCTAATGTCATGATCTGCCCATACGATTTTCCTTTGACAGAGAAGGACATGAGAGTATACATCCCTAACATTACGTTTGGTGGTCAAGAGACCATTAGGATGAAGAGGTTTGGCTCCTTCTATTTCAAGTCTGGAGGTTCTGATAATCAGGCTGGTGATTCTCTAGTACTGAAGACGCTAGTGCTGGTGAGCACAAGGTCCATATGTGATGAAGAGCTCTTTCTTAATTACCGTTACAGTAACTCAAAAAGACGACCAGAGTGGTACAGCCCTGTCGATGAAGAAGAGGATAAGAGGAGATGGAGCTAGTTTAGCACTTCTGTATCATTCTGGTTGTGCATTTTTTTGGCTAACTTTTTTAGTTCTTTCCCCCCTGGAAATTGCAACTGAGCATTGGTAAGCTCCTGAGATCGAGATGACAGTTTTGACTTAATTCGTCATTTGGTATTACATACTTTGGTGTCCCAATTACCATCATGATAAAAGTTAAGCTACTCATGTAAGTTCTACTCTCAGGTCCTTTGTGGTGCTTAAAGGATTACATTTGTTACTCCTTTTATGTGTGTCTATCCCAATGATTATCTATGAAAGATAAATAATTTATGCATATATTGCCTGATGATGAAATTTATGTTGGAGATTCCCGTGTGTGAAGCCTAGACCAGGAGATCGCACTATTATATCTTAACACCATGCAGTTGTCCTTTTAAGAATTTAAGAGTGGGTGTTTGGTTCCCACCTCCTAAATTTTAGTGACTAAAGTTTAGTCACTTTTAGTCCCTAAACAACCAAACGGTATATGACTAAATGAGGCCTCCTAAATAGAAATTCAAGAGACTGTTTAGTCTTTTAAGTTTAGGAGGGTAACTAAAGAAACCAAACACCCCCTTAAGGGCTTCGGTTTGAGGTGGATTGAGTAGGATTGGAGGAGATTAAATGCACTCCTATACAAATTTGTATTGGAGGAGATTAAATGCAACTCACATGGTACGGGGGCAAACCACCGAAATCATTTTGAAAATGATCAAAGATTGCTCATTTCGTGGTGGGATTATTACCTGTAAAATGAGACATTGAATATCATGTAGAAAAGCCTACTTATTATCACCGCGATTACGCAGCTTGCTTATATTGATTTAACGCATGATTAGAGTTATGTTACGTAACTGTGACTCTTGTAAACTCATATATGGCATGGCTATTACTGTAGTGGCACCGTCTGGTTTATATCTACATAATCGAGGAATCAGTGTGCGTTTCTCTTGATCAACGAGGTTGCGTCTGGAACGGAACCTTTTGCCTTCTGCATACTCCTAGTAGATAGTTGTCAGAATTAGTGGACATGAAGCGGACGTAGGGCCTGTTTAGTTCGCTGTCTAACTTTTTTTTATCTAAAATTAGTTCTTTAATTTAGCTGATTAAGCTTAGCAAAGTTGTGGCACGGTTAGCGTGACCCCGTAAGTTTCTGGAGTTTTAGTGCCAAAATACAACCTCCTCGGTTCATGGGATACGGAATAAATGCATCCTGAAGATAAGTTCTCATGCACAGACGTAAGTCTCCGTCGAAGATAAGCTCTCGAGTCTATTTTGGCCTTCTAAGGATGGGTGCGTTTCTTAATTACAAGTTTTTCTCTCTCTCTCTTTCGACATCACCCATGAGACGATAAGCCAACGGCGTCCAAGTCATGAATACAAATTGACAAATTCTAGCAATTTATTTTCTGTCATTACAGTATATATATATATATATATATATATATATATATATATATATATATATATATATATATATATATATATATATATATATATATATATATGACAGTGTATTTAAATCCAGTCAACCTTCGTATAGAAACCACGGCGTCGGCGAGAACCATATATACCTGTTTCGGATGGCAACTGGTTTGGTTTTCGACGTCAAGCTGTAGAAAATAACCCCTTCTAGAGAGCGGGGGCTGTTGGGAGATCAAATCTTCAAGGTCGTCCATTTCGATCAATCACCATACCGCAGTGATCTCATTCATTCATGTCCACAAGAACTGCCATGTATGCCGGCCCGGTACAATCATGCACTAGCTGACGAATGCAGCTGACGAACGCCCAGATCGATCAGGCTAACCAGTAAGGCCTTGTTTGGTTATTCCTATATCGCATGGATTGGATGAGATTGGAAAAAATTAGTAGAGATTTTGACTTGCTATGGATTAAAACTCATCCAATCCTTTCCAATCCACATGAATTGGAGAGAAAACGAACAAGCCCTAACAGGGGATCGAATACACTAGCTGGAATTTGAGTTACTGACACAATCACGGACGCAGCCGGAACGGAGCACGCAGCCGCTGAGGTTTTTGTGGAGGCCTAGCCTCGGCCGCGTCGCTCTGGGTCAGCGCGGAGCCTGTGTATCAGTGTATGCCGTATGCTTATATAGATAGCCACACGGCCGGGGGGCGATGTGACGACGCACCAGCAGCGAGGAGCAGCGGCAGCGGCGGACCACGCATCCTCCCTATCTTCACGAAATCACGATGGCGCCCGCCTGCTCCTTGCTCGCGCTCGCCCTCTCGGTCTGCTCCGTCGTCGCGGTCGCCGCGGCGCAGCAGGTGGACGCCGTGGCCGCGGCGCAGCAGGAGGCCGACCGCGTGGCTGGTCTGCCGGGGCAGCCGCCCGTGGGGTTCGCGCAGTACGCCGGGTACGTGACCGTGAACGAGACGCACGGCCGCGCGCTCTTCTACTGGTTCTTCGAGGCCACCGCGTCGCCCGACAAGAAGCCACTGGTGCTCTGGCTCAACGGCGGTACGTATGCTCCGATCCTTTCCCTGCTCTGCGTCTGCATGCGCGGCCGCGCACGTCGTTCGTCCCTACCACTACCTGCACCATTTACTCCGGTGTCTGCTGCTCGTACTTGACTCGCCATAATTTCCCGTGCGCTGCCGCTGCTTGTCTTGGATAGAAGCTTTGTACAGTTCTACTGCTCCATGTTTCTTGTGCTTGGCGGCCATGGCATGTCTGCAACATGCATGCGCTTGATTATGCAGAGAGATCGGTTAAGAATCGTTCGAGAGATACGGATAAGGTGACGAGGGCTCTGATAAGGACAGTTTAGACCCCTTTGGTAGGGCTTCGAGGGCTTCTTCAATCTTTCTAGAAAAGAGAGAGCTCCAGTAAAAACACTTCTAAAACTCTTTCTAATAATATTGAGGGAACTGTTTTGCTCAAACTGCCAGGTAAAAAGACTTACCAAACAGAGCCTTAGTTGAGACGTCCATTTTACCTTCCAAGCAAGTGGTCAGACTATCTGCAGCGGTTACCTCTAAATTTCTCCCCCTATATCACTTTTTTGCGTCACATCATCAATATTTCATCCCCTACTTTTTCATCTCCTACAGAGGTTTCCCCTATTTTCTCCACCTATACCTCACTACAACCATAAAATATCATTTCATATACTAATTTTTATCTACTATCAATTTTTCTTCAACTAACAATTAGAAGAGGGCCCACGTCGTGCACTGGTTTCGAGGGCAGGGGCAGCTTGCAGCCAGCCACATCTGGCGTGGTCCTATGCATTCCTCTAGAGCTATAGCGCGTAGAGGCAAGTGTAGGGACGACCGATGCAGCAGCAGAGTGACACTAAATAGGAACAACGGTATAGGGGAGAGGGCGGCTGGCGGGAAGCGCTGCGGCGAGTCTTAGGCTCAGTCTCTAAGAGTTGCGGGAGTGATGCATGACGTCTCTGCTTCTGAATTGTAGCCTGGTACGGTACTATATATGAGCTACAATATCAGTTAGCTAGGTGCTAATGCATGTTTAAATAAGGTAGCGTTTGGTTTTAGAGTATTATAAAATAAAGTCACTTTGCTCTTAATTAATTGTTGTTTGGATTGTTTCCTGTAGAACGGAGTAACTCTAAAAAAATAAAAATTATACTCGAATGTCGAACTATCTGGCTCTCCAAAATCTTCCGAACGGAGTCGGCCGTTCTATCTTCTATCCCATCTGACTCTCTGGACCAAACACTGACTAAGATACTACTTAGCTTAACTAGACAGACTAGCAGTAGTATAGTATTGTCGGGGACCATAATTAGGGGTACCCTCAAGACGCCTAATTCTCAGCTGGTAACCCCCATCAGCATAAAGCTGCAAAGGCCTGATGGGCATGATTAAGTCAGGGATCAGTCCACACGAGTGACTCGATCACGCTTCACCCGAGCCTAGCCTCGGCCGAAGGCAGCCGACCTCGAGAGACTTCCGTCTCGCCCGAGGCCCCCTTTTTATGGCGGACACATCACCGGCTCGCCCAAGGCCTTGGCTTCGCTCAGAAGCAACCTTGACTAAATCACCACACCGACTGACCAAATTGCAGGGGCATTTAACGCACAGGAGGCCTGACACCTCTATCCTGATACGCACCTCCGGCAGAGCCGAGGTGACCGCCGTCACTCCACCGCTCCACTGGCCAGTCTGACAGAAGGACAGCGCCGCCTGCGCCACTCCGACTGCAGCGCCACTCGACAGAGTAAGTCTGACAGGCAGTCAGGCCTCGCCAAAGGCGCCACGGCGAACTCCGCCCCGCCCGACCCCAGGGCTCGGACTCGGGCTAAGACCCGGAAGACGGCGAACTCCGCTCCGCCCGACCCCAGGGCTCGGACTCGGGCTAAGACCCGGAAGACGGCGAACTCCGCTCCGCCCGACCCCAGGGCTCGGACTCGGGCTAAGACCCGGAAGACGGCGAACTCCGCTCCGCCCGACCCCAGGGCTCGGACTCGGGCTAAGACCCGGAAGACGGCGAACTCCGCTCCGCCCGACCCCAGGGCTCGGACTCGGGCTAGGACCCGGAAGACGGCGAACTCCGCTCCGCCCGACCCCAGGGCTCGGACTCGGGCTAAGACCCGGAAGACGGCGAACTCCGCTCCGCCCAACCCCAGGGCTCGGACTCGGGCTAAGACCCGGAAGACGACGAAACTCCGCCTCGCCCGACCCCAGGGCTCGGACTCCGCCCTGGCCTCGGCCGAACGACTTCCGCCTCGACCGACCCCTTGGCTCGGGCTCGGCCACGGCAACAGAAGGCAGACTCAACCTCGGCTTCGGAGGAAACCCCACGTCGCCCTGCCTAGGGCACAGACCGCCACGTCAACAGGAGGCGCCATCATCATCCCACCCCGAATCGACTCGGGTCACGGAGAACAAGACCGGCGTCTCATCCGGCCAGCTCCGCCAGAGAGGCAATGATGGCGCTCCACAAGCTCTATGACGACGGCGGCCCCTAGCTCTCTTACGGAAGCAGGACAACGTCAGCAGGGACTCGACCGCTCCAACAGCTGTCCCTCCATCAGGCTCCGCCACACCTCCTACAGCCACGACATCACGCCAGCAGGGTGCCCAGATCTCTCCGGCTGCCACATTGGCATGTACCTAGGGCGCTAGCTCTCCCTCCGCTAGACACGTAGCACTCTGCTACATCCCCATTGTACACCTGGATCCTCTCCTTACGACTATAAAAGGAAGGACCAGGGCCTTCTCAGAGAAGGTTGGCCGCGCGGGACCGAGGACGGGACAGGCGCTCTCTTGGGGCCGCTCGCTTCCCTCACCCGCGTGGACGCTTGTAACCCCCCTACTGCAAGCGCACCTGACCTGGGCGCGGGACGAACACGAAGGCCGCGGGACTTCCACCTCTCTCACGCTCGGCTCCGGCCGCCTCGCCTCTCCCCCCTTCGCGCTCGCCCACGCGCTCGACCCATCTGGGCTGGGGCACGCAGCACACTCACTCGTCGGCTTGGGGACCCCCCTGTCTCGAAACGCCGACAGTTGGCGCGCCAGGTAGGGGCCTGCTGCGTGCTGACGAACAGCTCCCCGTCAAGCTCCAGATGGGCAGTCTCCAGCAACCTCTCCGGCCCGGGACGGTGCTTCGTTTCGGGACTCTTGAGTTCATGTCCTTCGACGGCAGCTACGACATGACACTTCTTCCACTGCCGCGCGACTACGACAATGGCGGCCGACAACCCGCCCGCCGGCGGCGGAATCGACGACGTCTACCCCGCGTGGTGGAAGAGCAACATTCGGGCTCGCTCCGTTCTCTCCCCCGCCAACGGAGGAGGAGGCGGGGCCGTCAAGGCCAGACGGGAGGCCACGCTTCGCCGGCCGTCGAGCGAATCGACGCCCCCGACGCCCCGACGGAAGGCACGCCGGACGTCGACCTCGCGTTCGAGACGGAGGCAAGCGCCGTCCCCCCGCGGCACGCTGACCCCGAGCAAGAAGACGACGCCGGCGCGCTCGCGGAAAGCCTGCAGGACGTCGCCCTCGAACCAGAGACGACGGCGCAACCAGTCCCCGATGTGACTACGTCGCTCCACGTCGACCAAAAGGTAACGACTAACTCCCATCTTGCGTCATTTCGACTCGGCCTCAACCCGCCAAACGACCTCGTTTTGGCGGGCGCTCTCATTGAGGCGAGTGCAACCCCACTGAGGTTCTGTATGCGGTCGCCTTGGGACCGACTGACGGACGTCTCGACCTACGGACCCTCCGGGTCCGAGGAAGATGACGATCCCAGCATCGGTTGGGATTTCTCCGGACATGGCAACCCCAGTGCCATGCGGGACTTCATGACCGCATGTGACTACTGTCTATCCGACCGTTCCGACGGAAGCCGCAGCCTCGGTGACGAGAGCTGCGGCCCAAGCCGCGAATGTTTCCACATCGAGCTAGGGGATCCCACCGAGGGCAACCATCTTGGCATGCCGGAGGATGGTGATCTCCCTAGGCCGGTGCCTCGCGCCGACATCCCACGGGAGCTAGCTGTGGTCCCCGCTCCGGCGGGGGGTTACGACCCACAACTCGAGCAAGTCCGCGAGGCGCAGGCCAGGCTCAACGAGGGAACAGGGGCGCTTGAGCCGATCCGTCGGGACGCCGGACAGGCATGGGTGGGCCAACCCCTGGCCGGAGAAATACGTCATCTGCCCCAAGGTCTCCAGCACCGCGTCGCCAACGACGTCAGGATCAGGCCGCCGCCCGCATCCAGCGGGGTCGGTCAGAACCTGGCGACCGCAGCGATGCTCATCCGCGCGATGCCGGAGCCGTCAACCACCGAGGGGCGGCGAATCCAGGGAGAACTCAAGAATCTCCTGGAAGGCGCTGCGGCCCGGCGGGCCGAGAGCACTGCATCCCGGAGGCAAGGATATCCCTCGGAACCTCATGCCGCGACTTCCCGATTCATGCGGGAGGCCTCGGTCTACACCGGGCGCACGCGCAACACCGCGCCTGCGGCCCCGGGCCACCTCGGCAACGAGCACCATCGACGCGACCGTCGGGCTCACCTCGACGAAAGGGTGCGCCGAGGCTACCACCCCAGGCGTGGGGGGCGCTACGACAGCGGGGAGGATCGGAGTCCTTCGCCCGAACCACCCGGTCCGCAGGCCTTCAGTCGGGCCATCCGACGGGCGCCATTCCCGACCCGGTTCCGACCCCCGACTACTATCACAAAGTACTCGGGGGAAACGAGACCGGAACTGTGGCTCGCGGACTACCGCCTTGCCTGCCAACTGGGCGGAACGGACGACGACAACCTCGTCATCCGCAACCTCCCCCTGTTCCTCTCCGACACTGCTCGCGCCTGGTTGGAGCACCTGCCTCCGGGGCAGATTTCCAACTGGGACGACTTGGTCCAAGCCTTCGCTGGCAATTTCCAGGGCACATACGTGCGCCCCGGGAACTCCTGGGACCTTCGAAGCTGCCGGCAACAGCCGGGGGAGTCGCTCCGGGACTACATCCGGCGATTCTCGAAGCAGCGCACCGAGCTGCCCAACATCACCGACTCGGATGTCATCGGCGCGTTCCTCGCCGGCACCACTTGCCGCGACCTGGTGAGCAAGCTGGGTCGCAAAACCCCCACCAGGGCGAGCGAGCTGATGGACATCGCCACCAAGTTCGCCTCCGGCCAGGAGGCGGTCGAGGCTATCTTCCGAAAGGACAAGCAGCCCCAGGGCCGCCCGTCGGAAGAAGCTCCCGAGGCGTCTGCTCCGCGCGGCGCCAAGAAGAAAGGCAGGAAGAAGTCGCAATCGAAACGCGACGCCGCAGACGCGGACCTTGTCGCCGCCGCCGAGTATAAGAACCCTCGGAAGCCCCCCGGAGGTGCAAACCTCTTCGACAAGATGCTCAAGGAGCCGTGCCCCTACCATCAGGGGCCCGTCAAGCACACCCTCGAGGAGTGCGTTATGCTTCGGCGTCATTTCCACAAGGCCGGGCCACCCGCCGAAGGTGGCAGGGCTCACGACGACGACAAGAACGAAGAACACCCAGCAGGGGGGTTCCCCGAGGTCCGCGACTGCTTCATGATCTATGGAGGGCATGCGGCGAATACCTCGGCTCGGCACCGCAAGGTCTGCTCGGTGAAGGTGGCGGCGCCAGTCTACCTAGACTGGTCCGACAAGCCCATCACTTTCGACCGGGCCGACCACCCCGACCATGTGCCGAGCCCGGGGAAATACCCGCTCGTCGTCGACCCCGTTGTCGGCGATGTCAGGCTCACCAAGGTCCTGATGGACGGGGGCAGCTGCCTCAACATCATCTACGCCGAGACCCTCAAGCTTCTGCGCGTCGATCCGTCCTCCGTCCGAGCAGGCGCTGCGCCCTTCCACGGGATCATCCCTGGGAAGCGCGTCCAGCCCCTCGGGCGACTCGATCTCCCAGTCTGCTTTGGGACACCCTCCAACTTCCGAAGGGAGACCCTGACGTTCGAAGTGGTCGGGTTCCGAGGAACCTACCACGCCGTGTTAGGGAGGCCATGCTACGCGAAGTTCATGGCCGTCCCCAACTACACCTACCTGAAGCTCAAGATGCCGGGCCCCAACGGGGTCATCACCGTCGGCCCCACGTACAAACACGCGTTCGAATGCGACGTGGAGTGCGTGGAGTACGCCGAGGCCCTCGCCGAGTCCGAGGCCCTCATCGCCGACCTGGAGAACCTCTCCAAGGAGGTCCCAGACGTGAAGCGCCATGCCGGCAACTTCGAGCCAGCGGAGACGGTCAAGGCCGTCCCCCTCGACCCCAGCGGCGACACCACCAAGCAGATCCGGATCGGTTCCGGGCTCGACCCCAAATAGGAAGCAGTGCTCGTCGACTTTCTCCGCGCAAACGCCGACGTCTTTGCGTGGAGTCCCTCGGACATGCCCGGCATACCGAGGGATGTCGCCGAGCACTCGCTGGATATTCGGGCCGGAGCCCGACCCGTCAGGCAGCCTCTGCGCCGATTCGACGAGGAGAAGCGTAGAGCGATTGGCGAAGAGATCCACAAGCTAATGGCGGCAGGGTTCATCAAAGAGGTATTCCATCCCGAATGGCTTGCCAACCCTGTGCTTGTGAGGAAGAAAGGGGGGAAATGGCGGATGTGTGTAGACTACACTGGTCTCAACAAAGCATGTCCGAAGGTTCCCTACCCTCTGCCTCGCATCGACCAAATCGTGGATTCCACTGCTGGGTGCGAAACCCTGTCCTTCCTCGATGCCTACTCGGGGTATCACCAGATCCGGATGAAAGGGTCCGACCAGCTCGCGACTTCTTTCATCACGCCGTTCGGCATGTACTGCTACGTCACCATGCCGTTCGGCCTGAGGAATGCAGGCGCGACGTACCAGCGGTGCATGAACCATGTGTTCGGCGAACACATCGGTCGCACAGTCGAGGCCTACGTCGATGACATCGTGGTCAAGACACGGAAGGCTCCCAACCTCCTCTCCGACCTTGAAGTGACATTCCGGTGTCTCAAGGCGAAAGGAGTCAAGCTTAATCCTGAGAAGTGTGTCTTCGGGGTGCCCCGAGGCATGCTCCTAGGGTTCATCGTCTCTGAGCGAGGCATCGAGGCCAACCCGGAGAAGATTGCGGCCATCACCAGCATGGGACCCATCAAGGACTTAAAAGGGGTACAGAGGGTCATGGGATGCCTCGCGGCCCTGAGCCGCTTCATCTCACGCCTCGGCGAAAGAGGTCTGCCTCTGTACCGCCTCTTAAGGAAGGCCGAGTGTTTCGTTTGGACCCCTGAGGCCAAGGAAGCCCTCGGCAACCTGAAGGCGCTCCTTACAAAGGCGCCAGTCTTGGTGCCGCCGGCGGACGGAGAAACCCTCTTGGTCTACGTCGCCGCGACCACTCAGGTGGTTAGCGCCGCGATTGTGGTCGAAAGGCAGGAGGAAGGGCATACATTGCCCGTTCAGAGGCCGGTCTACTTCATCTGCGAAGTGCTGTCCGAGACCAAGATCCGCTACCCACAAGTTCAAAAGCTGCTGTATGCTGTGATCCTGACGAGGCGGAAGCTACGACACTACTTCGAGTCCCATCCGGTAACTGTGGTGTCATCCTTCCCCCTGGGGGAGATCATCCAGTGCCGAGAGGCCTCGGGCAGGATCGCAAAGTGGGCAGTGGAGATCATGGGCGAAACGATCTCGTTCGCCCCTCGGAAGGCCATCAAGTCCCAAGTGTTGGCGGATTTCGTGGCTGAATGGGTCGACACCCAACTACCAACGACTCCGATCCAACCGGAGCTCTGGACCATGTTTTTCGACGGGTCGCTGATGAAGACGGGGGCCGGTGCGGGCCTTCTCTTCATCTCGCCCCTCGGAAAGCGCTTGCGCTACGTGCTGCGCCTCCACTTCCCGGCGTCCAACAATGTGGCCGAGTACGAAGCTCTGGTCAACGGATTGCGGATCGCCATCGAGCTAGGGGTCAGACGCCTCGACGCCCGCGGTGATTCGCGGCTCATCATCGACCAAGTCATGAAGAACTCCCACTGCCGCGACCCGAAGATGGAGGCCTACTGCGACGAGGTTCGGCGCCTGGAAGACAAGTTCTTCGGGCTCGAGCTCAACCACATCGCTCGGCGCTACAACGAAACCGCAGACGAGCTGGCCAAGATAGCCTCGGGGCGAACGACAGTCCCCCCGGACGTCTTCTCCCGGGATCTGCATCAACCCTCCGTCAAGCTCGACGACGCGCCCGAGCCTGAGGTACCCTCGGCTCAGCCCGAGGTACCCTCGGCTCAGCCCGAGGTATCCTCGGCTCAGCCCAAGGTACCCTCGGCTCAGCCCGAGGTACCCTCGGCCCCCGAGGACGGGGCGTTGAACGTCGAGGAAGGGCAGAGCGGGGCCACGCCAGACCAAGATTGGCAGGCCCCATACCTGCAATATCTCCGTCGAGGAGAGCTACCCCTCGACCAAGTCGAGGCTCGGCGGGTAGCGCGACGCGCCAAGTCATTCGTCTTGCTGGGCGACGAAGAGGAACTCTACCATCGCAGCCCCTCGGGCATCCTCCAGCGATGCATCCCCATCGCCGAAGGTCGGGAACTGCTGCAAGAAGTACACTCGGGGGCTTGCGGCCACCACGCAGCACCCCGAGCCCTTGTTGGAAATGCCTTCCGGCAAGGCTTCTACTGGCCAACGGCGGTGGCTGACGCCACTAGAATTGTCCGCACCTGCGAAGGGTGCCAATTCTATGCGAAGCGGACACACCTGCCCGCTCAGGCTCTGCAGACAATACCAACCTGGCCCTTCGCTGTATGGGGTCTGGACCTCGTCGGTCCCTTGCAGAAGGCGCCCGGGGGCTACACGCACCTGCTGGTCGCCATCGACAAATTCTCCAAGTGGATCGAGGTCCGACCCCTGAACAGCATCAGGTCCGAGCAGGCGGTGGCATTCTTCACCAACATCATCCATCGCTTCGGGGTCCCGAACTCCATCATCACCGACAACGGCACCCAGTTCACCGGCAAAAAATTCTTGGATTTTTGCGAAGATCACCATATCCGGGTGGACTGGGCCGCCGTGGCTCATCCCATGTCGAATGGGCAGGTAGAGCGTGCCAACGGCATGATTCTACAAGGGCTCAAGCCTCGGATCTACAACGACCTCAACAAGTTCGGAAGGCGATGGATGAAGGAACTCCCCTCGGTGGTCTGGAGCCTAAGGACGACGCCGAGTCGTGCCACGGGCTTCACGCCGTTTTTCCTGGTCTACGGGGCTGAAGCTATCTTGCCCACTGACCTGGAATACGGCTCCCCAAGGGCGAGGGCCTACACCGAACAAAGCAACCAAGCCAGCCGAGAGGAATCGCTGGACCAGTTGGAGGAAGCTCGGGACAGGGCCTTACTACACTCGGCGCGGTACCAACAGTCCCTGCGACGCTACCACGCCCGAGGGGTCCGGTCCCGAGAACTCCAGGTGGGCGACCTGGTGCTTCGGCTGCGACAAGACGCCCGAGGGAGGCACAAGCTCACGCCCCCCTGGGAAGGGCCATTCGCCATCGCCAAAGTTCTGAAGCCCGGAACATACAAGCTGGCCAGCAATCAAGGCGAGATCTACGGCAACGCTTGGAACATCAAACAGCTACGTCGCTTCTATCCTTAAGATGTTTTCAAGTTGTTCATATACCTCGCACCTACGCAAAGTTTAGTTGTCAAGGAAGGGTCGGCCTAGCCTCGGCAAAACCCGACCCTCCCTCGGGGGCTAAAAGGGGGGAGACCCCCTCTGCGTCGAATTTTTCCTCGAAAAAGGATCTCTTTTTAGCAGGATTTCTTTCGTGCTTCTTGACTACTTCGGAAAGCGGATCCTGGAAACGACGAGGTGCACGTAAGCAGCCAAGGCTGACCGAGCCGAGGGACTCCTACGCCTCCGGGATACGGATACCTCACTCGTCCCCTTCTGCGATAAGTAACTTGCGCTCGGATAAAGCGACTCCGTGGACCGAACGAGTCATCACGTTCGGAAGCTCTCCTGCCGAAGCAGTCCTTCAAGCTTCCTCGACTAAGTCGGGGACATGGCCTCATGGACGGGTGAAAGTACGCGTAAGCGGCAAGGCCGACCGAGCCGAGGGATTCCCACGCCTTTGGGATACGGATACCTCACTCGTCCCTTCCGCGAAAAGCAGCTCTTGCTCACACAAACATCCCTGTTACCGACGAAGTCCAGATGCTCGAAACAGGAGGAAAAAAGGCGCAGCTTCGCAAGTGCAGCGAGGGTGTTTTCTTCTGGCCTCGGCGGCCGCAGGAAGCACACGCTACAAGATGATCGGATCCTGCAGGCTCGGGTCTTCATGCCGAAGGGAGCTGTAGCACCCTTGGCATCGACGACGTCTTTAGCAAAGCCCGACCCAGCCTCGGGCAGCGCCGCGGTCCAGGGGCTCCTCCGGGAATCCGGCCCGAGCAGGCGGCTCAACCGGTTACCCCTGGGGCCTCGGTCAACCGGCTCCCAAGGGCGCCAGCCCGATCCGAGGCCTCGACTGATCGACTTTGGCGTCGGCCCCGCTGACGGACAACACGGCTAGGCTCCGGCCAACCAGGTTCCCATTCTCGAGCCAACTCCGCCTCTGTTCATACTGATATCGCTACCCCCGGCCTCGATCCACCGAAGGGCGACCGAGGGGTCTCTTCAACTAAGCTAGAGGAGCCTCACATAACAAGGCCGAACGGGCCGAGGGATTCCTACGCCTCCGGGATACGGATACCTCACCCGTCACCTTGACACGGGGCAACTCATGCTTGGTAAAGCAGTTCAGATAATCAAATAGGCGAGACCTAGTGCTCGAAAGTGAGGAAAAAACACGGCTCAGTGCCGAAGTTACATACACGTTCAGGCCTCGACAGCCACAATGAACGAGGACCACTGGCATACGAGATGCCACTACCAACGGAACTCCGGTTCCCCCCTCCGCAGGTACGAACGACCCCACTCCATGGGGAAGGCCTGCGGAACCACAGAAGGCCGATGGCCGGCTCACCGCCGCCCGTCCTGACTACGGCAACAGTGGGTCGGCGCTGCTGCGATCTTGCCCTCGCCCTCGCCGACGCTCGAGGGGCGAGGACAAGCACACCGGCGCGGTAGCCCGAGGCGCCGGTGATGGCAGTGATCCCGTCGGTGACGAGGACTTCTCAAGCCGTCTCCGCATCAACGCCGATGGCAGGGGACACCAGCCCCCCGGCAGATCCCCACTCAAATCCTCCCAGATGAGTGGGGCGCCGGCCTCTGTGCAAGGGCGCCATCCCAGTGCAAAAGCAGGACCACCCCAGAACACGAACGCCGCCCTAATGGCGCGCGGAACCCTGGGTGGTCCTCCCGTGCACACGATGCGGCGGCCGCCCTCCGGTAGGAGGGGTCGCCGGAAGCCCGGCCGACGACTCCGACACGCTGGAGGTGACGACGCTCGCCGTCGTTCAGCCCCACGTTATCGAAGTCCGCGCCGTCCGCAGGGCCAGCGAACGCCTCTACCCCCAAGCGCCACGGGAAAGGGCGACCCGTGGACCCACGCGGAAGGTAGAGCGCCGGCTCAGCGTGGCTCCCGCCCCAGCGGGGATGATGAACATCCTTGAAGCTGAGGGTGGGACCAAGATCGCAGCCTGGCTTGCTCTTCCCCACCCAGAAACCGACAGTCACCATCCTGGGTGATCGTCGGCATGGGGGTACGGCCGGGCCGGCTGATGAAAATCCTTGAAGCCGAACGATGGCTGAGAGGTACCAGCTCCCATGAAGTTGCGTTCCTCCAACGAGGAGGCGGAAAGGCGGCGGATACCCCCCATCCGGGGGCTTGGAAGACGGGAAGACCCGACGCTTAAGGGAGGAAGAAGACATGGTTGCCTTACGAAGGGAGCCTCCCTCCTTTTAAAGGCAACTCCCCCTACGTGCGCCCCCAAGCGCCACGGACCGAGTCTTCTCCAACACGCTCCAAGGCCCTCCCCTGCGACTCGGGGGCTGGGTCCCGCATGTCATGCAAGCCGGCTCAGGGCAGAAGAAGCCAAACCGCCGCGCATGGTGCGCACGACCGTCCAGCGGTTACAGGCGACCCCCCATTTTCGCCCAGACCAACGGGCGGAAGGGGCGGGCAGCCATGCAGGCGGCATGCAACCGCGCCAGATGGACGCGCTTCTCCGACTTCTGACACGCCAGCCTGGAACCCAGGCCCACGCGTCGAGCAACCGGCGCGCCAGTTGCTGCATGCAAGCAACTGCACCGCCACTTGTGCCACCATCGCGCCCCTTCGGTTGCGAAGCCTATGCCACGACTCGAGGCGACCCAACAGCGCCAGACTGGCGCGTCGGTCAAAGCGACCGAAAGTGGGCCGGCAGTAATAGCGGTGGCAGGCGGGCGGGCACAGCAGTCACGTCGTCAGCCAGGCTCACGTCCCATCCTGAGACAGCAAGGGAGCCTCCTCTCACGGTGTGAAGACGGTGCACCCGTGACCCATTCCTCGAACGGATCGCACGCGCGCAACGCCGCTGATAGTCGCCTAGAGGGGGGGTGAATAGGGCGAAACTGAAATTTACAAATATAAACACAACTACAAGCCGGGTTAGCGTTAGAAATATAAACGAGTCCGAGAGAGAGGGCGCAAAACAAATCCCAAGCGAATAAGCAAGTGAGACACGGAGATTTGTTTTACCGAGGTTCGGTTCTTGTAAACCTACTCCCCGTTGAGGAGGCCACAAAGGCCGGGTCTCTTTCAACCCTTCCCTCTCTCAAACGGTCCCTCGGACCGAGTGAGCTTCTCTTCTCAAATCAAAGCCGGGAACAAAACTTCCCCGCAAGGGCCACCACACAATTGGTGCCTCTTGCCTTGATTACAATGGAGTTGTGATCTCAAGAACAAGTGAGAAAGAAAAGAAGCAATCCAAGCGCAAGAGCTCAAATGAACACGGCAAATCACTCTCTCTAGTCATTAGGGTTTTGTGTGGAATTGGAGAGGATTTGATCTCTTTGAATGTGTCTAGAATTGAATGCCTAGAGCTCTTGTAGTAGTTGAGAAGTGGAAAACTTGGATGCAATGAATGGTGGGGTGGTTGGGGTATTTATAGCCCCAACCACCAAAAGTGACCGTTGCTGGCAGCCTCTGTTCGATGGCGCACCGGA
Organism: Zea mays; assembly: GCF_902167145.1. Classification (NCBI taxonomy): domain Eukaryota; kingdom Viridiplantae; phylum Streptophyta; class Magnoliopsida; order Poales; family Poaceae; genus Zea; species Zea mays. The sequence goes on from NC_050100.1 coordinate 192,203,740, forward strand.
CAGTCCGGTGCACACCGGACAGTCCGGTGCCTCTGCCACGTCACCATTGCCGTTGGATTCTGACCGTTGAAGCTTCTGACTTGTGGGCCTGCCGAGGTGTCCGGTGCACACCGGACATGCACTGTTTGATGTCCGGTGCACCGGTATGGGCAGCCCTGACGTCTGCGCGCGCTGCGCGCGCATTTAATGCTGCGCAGGGAGCCGTTGGCGCCGCAGAGAGCCGTTGCTCCGCTGGCACACCGGACAGTCCGGTGCACACCGGACAGTCCGGTGAATTATAGCGGAGCGGCTGTCGTGAAAACCCGAGGATGACGAGTTCCGGAGGCCGCGGTTCGTTGGCGCACCGGACATGTCCGGTGCACACCGGACAGTCCGGTGAATTATAGCGCGCCGGCCTCCGCGAATTCCCGAGGGCGAAGGGTTGAAGTCGAAGTCTTCTGGCGAAGGGTAGAAAACGAAGTCTACGGGCGCACCGGACACTGTCCGGTGCACACCGGACAGTCCGGTGCCTCCAGCCAGAGGTGCCCTCGGTTGCCTTATTGCTCCTTTGTTGAATCCAACACTTGGTCTTTTTATTGGCTAGATGTGAACCTTTTATACCTGTATAATCTATACACTTGGGCAAACTAGTTAGTCCAAAGATTTGTGTTGGGCAGTTCAACCACCAAAATTATTTAGGAACTAGGTGTAAGCCTAATTCCCTTTCAATCTCCCCCTTTTTGGTGATTGATGCCAACACAAACCAAAGCAAATATAGAAGTGCATAATTGAACTAGTTTACATAATGTAAGTGCAAAGGTTACTTGGAATTGAGCCAATATAACTACTTACAAGATATGCAAGGAATGTTTCTTTCTTATATAACATTTTGGACCATGTTTGCACCACATGTTTTGTTTTTGCAAATTCTTTTTGTAAATCCATTTCAAAGATCTTTTGCAAATAGTCAAAGGTAAATGAATAAGAGTTTGCAAAGCATTTTCAAGATTTGAAATTGTCTCCCCCTATTTCAAATGCTTTTCCTTTGACTAAACTCCCCCTAAAAGAGATCCACCTCTTAGTGTTCAAGAGGGTTTTGATATACCATTTTTGAAATACTACTTTCTCCCTCTTTTGAACACAATAGGATACCAAATGATAAATACTTTTGGAAAGCACTAAGTTTTTGAATTTGGTGGTGGTGGTGCGGTCCTTTTGCTTTGGGCTCATTTCTCCCCCTTTTTGGCATGAATCGCCAAAAACGGAATCATTAGAGCCCTCGAAGTAATTTCTTCCCCTTTGGTCATAAGTAACGAGTTAAGATTATACCAAAGATGAAGTCCGGTCCTTTTGCTTTTGAGCTTTTACTCTCTCCCCCAAGGATGAAGTCCTTTTCTTTGATGCTCATTTCTCCCCAAGGAATAGAGAGTTGCTCGGAGTAATGGCGAAGCATGAGTTACGGAGTGGAAGCCTTTGTCTTCGCCGAAGACTCCAATTCCCTTTCAATATACCTATGACTTGGTTTGAAATAGACTTGAAAACACATTAGTCATAGCATATAAAAGAGATATGATCAAAGGTATTTAAATGAGCTATGTGTGCAAGCTAGCAAAAGAAATTTCTAGAATCAAGAATATTGAGCTCATGCCTAAGTCTGGTAAAAGATTGTTCATCAAGTGGCTTGGTAAAGATGTCGGCTAATTGATCTTTAGTATTAATGTAAGAAATCTCGATATCCCCCTTTTGTTGGTGATCCCTAAGAAAATGATACCGAATGGCTATGTGCTTAGTGCGGCTATGCTCGACGGGATTGTCGGCCATTTTAATTGCACTCTCATTATCACATAGCAAAGGGACTTTGGTTAATTTGTAACCGTAGTCCCGCAGGGTTTGCCTCATCCAAAGCAATTGCGCGCAACAATGTCCTGCGGCAATGTACTCGGCTTCGGCGGTGGAAAGAGCGACCGAATTTTGCTTCTTTGAAGCCCAAGACACCAAGGATCTTCCCAAGAACTGGCAAGTCCCTGATGTGCTCTTCCTATTAATTTTGCACCCCGCCCAATCGGCATCCGAATAACCAATCAAATCAAATGTGGATCCCCGAGGGTACCAAAGCCCAAACTTAGGTGTATAAGCCAAATATCTCAAGATTCGTTTTACGGCCGTAAGGTGGGATTCCTTAGGGTCGGATTGGAATCTTGCACACATGCAAACGGAAAGCATAATGTCCGGTCGAGATGCACATAAATAAAGCAATGAACCAATCATCGACCGGTATACCTTTTGATCCACGGACTTACCTCCCGTGTCGAGGTCGAGATGCCCATTAGTTCCCATGGGTGTCTTGATGGGTTTGGCATCCTTCATCCCAAACTTAGCAAGAATGTCTTGAGTGTACTTCGTTTGGCTAATGAAGGTGCCCTCTCGGAGTTGCTTGACTTGGAATCCTAGAAAATACTTCAACTCCCCCATCATCGACATCTCGAATTTCTGTGTCATGATCCTACTAAACTCTTCACATGTAGACTTGTTAGTAGACCCAAATATAATATCATCAACATAAATTTGGCATACAAACAAGTCATTTTCAAGAGTTTTAGTAAAGAGTGTAGGATCGGCCTTGCCAACTTTGAAGCCATTATTAATAAGGAAATCTCTAAGGCATTCATACCATGCTCTTGGGGCTTGCTTGAGCCCATAAAGCGCCTTAGAGAGCCTATAGACATGATTAGGATACTCACTGTCTTCAAAGCCGGGGGGTTGCTCAACATAGACCTCTTCCTTGATCGGTCCATTGAGGAAAGCACTTTTCACGTCCATTTGATAGAGCTTAAAGCCATGGTAAGTAGCATAGGCCAATAATATGCGAATTGACTCAAGCCTAGCTACGGGTGCATAGGTTTCACCGAAATCCAAACCTTCGACTTGTGAATACCCTTTGGCTACGAGTCGAGCTTTGTTCCTTGTCACCACACCATGCTCATCTTGCTTGTTGCGGAAGACCCATTTGGTTCCTACAACATTTTGGTTAGGACGTGGAACTAAATGCCAGACCTCATTCCTCGTGAAATTGTTGAGCTCCTCTTGCATCGCCACCACCCAATCCGAATCTTGGAGAGCTTCCTCTACCCTGTGTGGCTCAATAGAGGAAACAAAAGAGTAATGTTCACAAAAATGAGCAACCCGAGATCGAGTAGTTACCCCCTTATGAATGTCGCCGAGGATGGTGTCGACGGGGTGATCTCGTTGGATTGCTTGGTGGACTCTTGGGTGTGGCGGTCTTGGTTCTTCCTCATCCTCCTTTTCTTGATCATTTGTATCTCCCCCTTGATCATTGCTATCATCTTGAGGTGGCTCGTCTTCTTGATTTTGCTCTTCATCATTTTGAGCCTCATCCTCATTTTGAGTTGGTGGAGATGCTTGCATGGAGGAGGATGGTTGATCTTGTGTACTTGGAGGCTCTTCGGACTCCTTAGGACACACATCCCCGATGGACATGTTCCTTAGCGCGATGCATGGAGCCTGTTCTTCACCTATCTCATCAAGATCAACTTGCTCTACTTGAGAGCCGTTAGTTTCATCAAACACAACGTCACAAGAGACTTCAACTAGTCCAGTGGACTTGTTAAAGACCCTATATGCCCTTGTGTTTGAGTCATAACCAAGTAAAAAGCCTTCTACAGTTTTAGGAGCAAATTTAGATTTTCTACCTCTTTTAATAAGAATGAAGCATTTGCTACCAAAAACTCTAAAATATGAAATGTTGGGCTTTTTATCGGTTAGGAGTTCATATGATGTCTTCTTGAGGATTCGGTGAAGATATAACCGGTTGATGGCGTAGCAGGCGGTGTTGACCGCTTCGGCCCAAAACCGGTCCGGTGTCTTGTACTCATCAAGCATGGTTCTTGCCATGTCCAATAGAGTTCGATTCTTCCTCTCCACTACACCATTTTGTTGTGGCGTGTAGGGAGAGGAGAACTCATGCTTGATGCCCTCCTCCTCAAGGAAGCCTTCAATTTGAGAGTTCTTGAACTCCGTCCCGTTGTCGCTTCTTATTTTCTTGATCCTTAAGCCGAACTCATTTTGAGCTCGTCTCAAGAATCCCTTTAAGGTCTCTTGGGTTTGAGATTTTTCCTGTAAAAAGAATACCCAAGTGAAGCGAGAATAATCATCCACAATAACAAGACAATACTTACTCCCGCCGATGCTTATGTAAGCAATCGGGCCGAATAGATCCATGTGGAGTAGCTCAAGCGGCCTGTCGGTCGTCATGATGTTCTTGTGTGGGTGATGGACTCCAACTTGCTTCCCTGCCTGGCATGCGCTACAAATCCTGTCTTTCTCAAAATGAACATTTGTTAATCCTAAAATGTGCTCTCCCTTTAGAAGCTTATGAAGATTCTTCATCCCAACATGGGCTAGTCGACGATGCCAGAGCCAACCCATGTTAGTCTTAGCAATTAAGCAAGTGTCGAGTTCAGCTCTATCAAAATCTACCAAGTATAGCTGACCCTCTAACACTCCCTTAAATGCTATTGAATCATCACTTCTTCTAAAGACAGTGACACCAACATCAGTGAATAGACAGTTGTAGCCCATTTGACATAATTGAGAAACGGAAAGCAAGTTGTAATCTAAGGAATCTACAAGAAAAACATTGGAAATGGAATGGTCAGGAGATATAGCAATTTTACCAAGTCCTTTGACTAAACCTTGATTTCCATCCCCGAATGTGATAGCTCGTTGGGGATCTTTGTTTTTCTCATATGAGGAGAACATCCTTTTCTCCCCGGTCATGTGGTTTGTGCACCCGCTGTCGAGTATCCAACTTGAGCCCCCGGATGCATAAACCTACAAAACAAATTTAGTTCTTGACTTTAGGTACCCAAACTGTTTTGGGTCCTTTGGCATTAGATACAAGAACTTTGGGTACCCAAACACAAGCCTTGGAGCCCTTGTGTTTGCCCCCAACAAACTTGGCAACGACCTTGCCGGATTTGTTAGTCAAAACATATGATGCATCAAAAGTCTTAAATGAAATGCTATGTTCATTTGATGCATTAGGAATTTTCTTCTTAGGCAACTTGGCACGGGTTGGTTGCCTAGAACTAGATGTCTCACCCTTATACATGAAAGCATGATTGGGGCCAGAGTGAGACTTCCTAGAGTGAATTCTCCTAATTTTGCTCTCAGGATAACCGGCAGGGTACAAAATGTAACCCTCGTTATCCTGAGGCATGGGAGCTTTGCCCTTAACAAAGTTAGACAAATTTTTAGGAGGGGCATTAAGTTTGACATTGTCTCCCCTTTGGAAGCCAATGCCATCCTTGATGCCAGGGCGTCTCCCATTATAGAGCATACTTCTAGCAAATTTAAATTTTTCATTTTCTAAGTTATGCTCGGCAATTTTAGCATCTAGTTTTGCTATATGATCATTTTGTTGTTTAATTAAAGCCATATGATCATGAATAGCATCAATATCAACATTTCTACATCTAGTACAAATAGATACATGCTCAACAATAGATGTAGATGGTTTGCAAGAATTAAGTTCAACAATCTTAGCATGAAGAATATCATTTTTATCTCTAAGATTGGCAATGGTAGTATTGCAAACATCAAAATCCTTAGCCTTAGCAAGCAATTTTTCATTCTCAATTCTAAGACTAGTAAGAGAAATGTTCAATTCTTCAATCCTAGCAATCAAATCATCATTATTATCTCTAGGAGTGGAAATTGAAACATCACAAGCATGAGAATCAACCTTAGCATTTAAAATAGCATTTTCATTCCTAAGGTTGTCAATTATTTCACGGCAAGTGCTTAGCTCACTAGATAATTTTTCACATTTTTCTACTTCTAGAGCATAAGCCTTTTTAACCTTAACATGTTTTTTGTTTTCTTTAATTAGACAATCCTCTTGGGAATCCAAAAGGTTGTCCTTTTCATGAATAGCACTAACCAATTCATTCAATTTTTCTTTTTGAGCTATGTTGAGGTTGGCAAAAAGGGAACGCAAATTATCCTCCTCATCACTAGCATTATCATCACTAGAAGATTCATATTTAGTGGAGGAGTTGGATTTAACCTTCTTCTTTTTGCCGTCCTTTGCCATGAGGCACTTGTGGCCAACGTTGGGGAAGAGGAGTCCCTTGGTGACGGCGATGTTGGCGGCGTCCTCGTCGTCGGAGGAGTCGCTTGAGCTTTCGTCGGAATCCCATTCCCGACAAACATGGGCATCGCCGCCCTTCTTCTTGTAGTATCTTTTCTTTTCCTTTCTTCTCCCCCTCTTGTCGTCGCCTCGGTCACTGTCACTAGATATAGGACATTTAGCAATAAAATGACCGGGCTTACCACACTTGTAGCAAACCTTCTTGGAGCGGGACTTGTAGTCTTTCCCCCTCCTTTGTTTGAGGATTTGGCGGAAGCTCTTGATGACGAGCGCCATTTCCTCATTGTCGAGCTTGGAGGCGTCGATTGGTTGTCGACTTGGTGTAGCCTCCTCCTTCTTCTCCTCCGTTGCCTTGAATGCAACGGGTTGGGCTTCGGATGAGTCGCCAAGCTCGTTGATTTTCCTCGAGCCTTCTATCATGCACTCAAAACTTACAAAATGCCCGATAACTTCCTCGGGGGTCATTTTAGTATATCTGGGATTACCACGAATCAATTGAACTTGAGTGGGATTAAGAAAAATGAGAGATCTTAAAATAACATTTACCACTTCGTGATCGTCCCACTTCTTGCTCCCGAGGTTGCGCACTTGGTTCACCAAAGTCTTGAGCCGGTTGTACATGTGTTGTGGCTCCTCCCCTTTGTGAAGCCGGAACCGACCGAGCTCCCCCTCGATCGTTTCCCGCTTGGTGATCTTGGTGAGCTCATCTCCCTCGTGCGCAGTTTTGAGCACATCCCAAATCTCCTTTGCATTTTTCAACCCTTGCACTTTGTTGTATTCTTCCTTGCTTAGAGAGGCAAGGAGTATGGTTGTGGCTTGAGAGTTGAAGTGCTCGATTTGGGCCGCCTCATCCTCATCATAGTTTTCATCCCCTACCGACGGTACCTGTGCACCAAACTCAACAACATCCCATATACTTTTGTGGAGCGAGATTAGATGAAATCGCATTAAATCGCTCCACCTAGCGTAATCTTCACCATCAAAAGTTGGTGGTTTGCCTAATGGGACGGAAAGTAAAGGAGTATGTTTGGAAATGCGAGGGTAGCGTAGGGGGATCTTACTATACTTCTTGCGCTCTTGGCGCTTAGAAGTGACGGAGGGCGCATCGGAGTCGGAGGTAGAAGTTGATGAAGTGTCGGTCTCGTAGTAGACCACCTTCCTCATCCTCTTGTGCTTGTCGCCTTTCCGATGTGGCTTGTGGGAAGAAGATTTTTCCTTCTTCTCTTTGTGGTGAGAAGAAGATTTCTTCTCCTTCCCTTTGTTGGAGGAGCTCTTCTTCTTCTCCCTCCTTTTGGTGCGGGACTCTTCCGATGAAGTGCTCCCGTAGCTTGTAGTGGGCTTTTCGCCGGTCTCCATCTCCTTCTTGGCGTGATCTCCCGACATCACTTCGAGCGGTTAGGCTCTAATGAAGCACCGGCTCTGATACCAATTGATAGTCGCCTAGAGGGGGGGTGAATAGGGCGAAACTGAAATTTACAAATATAAACACAACTACAAGCCGGGTTAGCGTTAGAAATATAAACGAGTCCGAGAGAGAGGGCGCAAAACAAATCCCAAGCGAATAAGCAAGTGAGACACGGAGATTTGTTTTACCGAGGTTCGGTTCTTGTAAACCTACTCCCCGTTGAGGAGGCCACAAAGGCCGGGTCTCTTTCAACCCTTCCCTCTCTCAAACGGTCCCTCGGACCGAGTGAGCTTCTCTTCTCAAATCAAAGCCGGGAACAAAACTTCCCCGCAAGGGCCACCACACAATTGGTGCCTCTTGCCTTGATTACAATGGAGTTGTGATCTCAAGAACAAGTGAGAAAGAAAAGAAGCAATCCAAGCGCAAGAGCTCAAATGAACACGGCAAATCACTCTCTCTAGTCACTAGGGTTTTGTGTGGAATTGGAGAGGATTTGATCTCTTTGAATGTGTCTAGAATTGAATGCCTAGAGCTCTTGTAGTAGTTGAGAAGTGGAAAACTTGGATGCAATGAATGGTGGGGTGGTTGGGGTATTTATAGCCCCAACCACCAAAAGTGACCGTTGCTGGCAGCCTCTGTTCGATGGCGCACCGGACAGTCCGGTGCACACCGGACAGTCCGGTGCCTCTGCCACGTCACCATTGCCGTTGGATTCTGACCGTTGAAGCTTCTGACTTGTGGGCCTGCCGAGGTGTCCGGTGCACACCGGACATGCACTGTTTGATGTCCGGTGCACCGGTATGGGCAGCCCTGACGTCTGCGCGCGCTGCGCGCGCATTTAATGCTGCGCAGGGAGCCGTTGGCGCCGCAGAGAGCCGTTGCTCCGCTGGCACACCGGACAGTCCGGTGCACACCGGACAGTCCGGTGAATTATAGCGGAGCGGCTGTCGTGAAAACCCGAGGATGACGAGTTCCGGAGGCCGCGGTTCGTTGGCGCACCGGACATGTCCGGTGCACACCGGACAGTCCGGTGAATTATAGCGCGCCGGCCTCCGCGAATTCCCGAGGGCGAAGGGTTGAAGTCGAAGTCTTCTGGCGAAGGGTAGAAAACGAAGTCTACGGGCGCACCGGACACTGTCCGGTGCACACCGGACAGTCCGGTGCCTCCAGCCAGAGGTGCCCTCGGTTGCCTTATTGCTCCTTTGTTGAATCCAACACTTGGTCTTTTTATTGGCTAGATGTGAACCTTTTATACCTGTATAATCTATACACTTGGGCAAACTAGTTAGTCCAAAGATTTGTGTTGGGCAGTTCAACCACCAAAATTATTTAGGAACTAGGTGTAAGCCTAATTCCCTTTCAGCCGCCCCGCCAACCACTCACCCCGTCGCATTAACTCCGCGGCGAAACACGCGGCGCTCCTGGCAGGAGGAGCGCGCGACGCTTCACCTTCGCCGTAATAACCGCGTCAGAAAAGGTACGCCACGTCGTCTGATTTCGTATCCTTTTCCGTTTTCCTCTTTCTCTATCTCTTGCAACAGGGACCGGGAAAGGGGGATACCCCGAAAGGGATCCTTCTCCGCGAAGGAACCGGGCTCCGAGCCCCCCATTACTGATCAGGGGTTCGAAGGCTGGCCCCCCCCGAGGGTTCAACAGTCGCCTCAGATCGCGTGGGCCCGACACCCACTACTGGTCAGGGGTTCGAAGGCCAGCCCCCCGAAGGGCTTCATGGCCGCCTCAGGCTACTCGGGCTCCGCGCCCATTACTGATCAGGGGTTCGAAGGCTGGCCCCCGAAGGGTTCACAGTCGCCTCAGACACCGAGCGAGGGATGACCAGGGGTACGTTCGATACATAACCGAGGCTCGGGCTGCGCTCCCGAGGTACCCTAGGACATTTCCGAGACCAGTGGGAACGATCTTGTAACGGAATCCCATCGGAGGGAGGCATCGAGCCCTCGGACCCCGTCGCCAGGGGACCGGGTCCGGCAAATCACCCGCAGGTACTTTTGGGCGTGCCTCTGGGCCCCTAGCCGACCCCCAACGAACGGGGCACGGACGTCCACTCGGATTACCCGCTTGCAGCTCACCGGAGACACCATGTTCGGTGCCCATCGAGGGTAACATGGCGCACTCCCCCCCTCCTCCTTGCGGAAAGGCGACGTAGGGGCGTATGTAAAAAGCCGAGTCTGTCCCTGATCGTCCTCTCGCCCTGTGCAGAGGCTCGGGGGCTGCTCTCGCAAAAACCGGCTCCGGCCAAATCGTTGACAGCGTCAACATACCAGCCCGAGAGCTTGGGCCCCGACCGTGCACCCGGGCTACGGCCAGTTCGCATGAGGGAACGACCAGACCCGCCAAAGTATTAAGACCTCGAAGGAGTGTAACCACTCCTCCGAGGCCTCGGGGGCTACACCCGGCGGGTGCGCTCGCGCGCACCCACCGGAACGAAATGCAACCGAGAAAGGCTGGTCCCCTTGCGAAAAAGTGCGACAAAAGCCTCCAAGCGAGTGCTAACACTCCCTTCGAGGCTCGGGGGCTACTGTCGGGGACCATAATTAGGGGTACCCTCAAGACGCCTAATTCTCAGCTGGTAACCCCCATCAGCATAAAGCTGCAAAGGCCTGATGGGCATGATTAAGTCAGGGATCAGTCCACACGAGTGACTCGATCACGCTTCACCCGAGCCTAGCCTCGGCCGAAGGCAACCGACCTCGAGAGACTTCCGTCTCGCCCGAGGCCCCCTTTTTATGGCGGACACATCACCGGCTCGCCCAAGGCCTTGGCTTCGCTCAGAAGCAACCTTGACTAAATCACCACACCGACTGACCAAATTGCAGGGGCATTTAACGCACAGGAGGCCTGACACCTCTATCCTGACACGCGCCTCCGGCAGAGCCGAGGTGACCGCCGTCACTCCACCGCTCCACTGGCCAGTCTGACAGAAGGACAGCGCCGCCTGCGCCACTCCGACTGCAGCGCCACTCGACAGAGTAAGTCTGACAGGCAGTCAGGCCTCGCCAAAGGCGCCACGGCGAACTCCGCCCCGCCCGACCCCAGGGCTCGGACTCGGGCTAAGACCCGGAAGACGGCGAACTCCGCTCCGCCCGACCCCAGGGCTCGGACTCGGGCTAAGACCCGGAAGACGGCGAACTCCGCTCCGCCCGACCCCAGGGCTCGGACTCGGGCTAAGACCCGGAAGACGGCGAACTCCGCTCCGCCCGACCCCAGGGCTCGGACTCGGGCTAAGACCCGGAAGACGGCGAACTCCGCTCCGCCCGACCCCAGGGCTCGGACTCGGGCTAGGACCCGGAAGACGGCGAACTCCGCTCCGCCCGACCCCAGGGCTCGGACTCGGGCTAAGACCCGGAAGACGGCGAACTCCGCTCCGCCCAACCCCAGGGCTCGGACTCGGGCTAAGACCCGGAAGACGACGAAACTCCGCCTCGCCCGACCCCAGGGCTCGGACTCCGCCCTGGCCTCGGCCGAACGACTTCCGCCTCGACCGACCCCTTGGCTCGGGCTCGGCCACGGCAACAGAAGGCAGACTCAACCTCGGCTTCGGAGGAAACCCCACGTCGCCCTGCCTAGGGCACAGACCGCCACGTCAACAGGAGGCGCCATCATCATCCCACCCCGAATCGACTCGGGTCACGGAGAACAAGACCGGCGTCTCATCCGGCCAGCTCCGCCAGAGAGGCAATGATGGCGCTCCACAAGCTCTATGACGACGGCGGCCCCTAGCTCTCTTACGGAAGCAGGACAACGTCAGCAGGGACTCGACCGCTCCAACAGCTGTCCCTCCATCAGGCTCCGCCACACCTCCTACAGCCACGACATCACGCCAGCAGGGTGCCCAGATCTCTCCGGCTGCCACATTGGCATGTACCTAGGGCGCTAGCTCTCCCTCCGCTAGACACGTAGCACTCTGCTACATCCCCATTGTACACCTGGATCCTCTCCTTACGACTATAAAAGGAAGGACCAGGGCCTTCTCAGAGAAGGTTGGCCGCGCGGGACCGAGGACGGGACAGGCGCTCTCTTGGGGCCGCTCGCTTCCCTCACCCGCGTGGACGCTTGTAACCCCCCTACTGCAAGCGCACCTGACCTGGGCGCGGGACGAACACGAAGGCCGCGGGACTTCCACCTCTCTCACGCTCGGCTCCGGCCGCCTCGCCTCTCCCCCCTTCGCGCTCGCCCACGCGCTCGACCCATCTGGGCTGGGGCACGCAGCACACTCACTCGTCGGCTTGGGGACCCCCCTGTCTCGAAACGCCGACAAGTATTACACCCAAACAATTAAGAGAATGTTTGGTTTCTAAGGACTAATTTCTTGTCCATCTATTTTATTTAACTTTAGTTTCTAAATTATTAAATACAAAAATTAAAATATAGTTTTAATTTCGCCATTTAACAATTTATGGACTAAAATAAAATAAATTGGACAGACCAAAAATAGTCTATATTAACCTAACTAGCTTTATGAGACTTTTGCACTCTAGACATTTTATCATTGCCGTCTCAGCTTTTGTGGAACTGTCCAATCAAATGTAGTGCTAGTATTATAGATTATATTGTTTATATAATTAAAATTTAAAATAGAGGATAAGATAGGATACCTGCTAAAAAGAGCATTAGGACAGGCAAGATTGCTCGTACCTCTCCATCAGTCCAATATGTTCTGCGGGTAGGCAAGAGGCGACGCCAGTTCCATGTTCCTGGTGCACTAGGGACAGAGTAAAAACGTGAAAAATGCTAATAGCTAGATTCAAAATAATTATAAATCCTTTATTTTCTTAAACTGTGCACCAGGGTAACGGATTTTTGCCGGAAAACCGCAAATACCAATCTGTTTGACATTTTAAATTCATTTTAAAAAAAGGTTTCAAACTGCACGAGAAACCGCCAAATTTCATCGAGAAACCAGTTTCCGTAAGTGTCGCTTCTTCGCTTGGACTCTTTTACACAACAGAGTGTTGACAGCAGAGAACTTTCAGAAAAGGGATGGTCTTTCAATCCTTCTTGTTGTCTCTGTAATTCGACCTTTGAAACGACGGTTCATTTATGCAAGGACTGCCCCTTCAGCAGGGAGGTGTGGGACAGAATATTGTCTTGGGCGAATCTTTTGTCCTTTAGGGGGATCTTTGGCTCTGAATCTTTGTACGATTGGTAGAGGAATTTGAGAAGTCGGTGCAACAAGCATTCGAGAAGATCTTTTGATAGCCTAATGATTTATTTTTGGTGGAGCATTTGGTTAGAGAGGAACAATAGAATCTTTCATAATCAGCTTAGATCAGCGGAGCAGGTCGCGTTAGTGGTCAAAGAGTTAGTTGGTTGTTTCCATGGTCCGGCGGGCTAGTAGGTCTGCTCAGTAGGTTGGTTCACGAGTTTGCTTGTAGTCTTATAAGTCGTTTCGGTTTCTTGTAATTTCCCTGTTAGTTCTACTCCTTCTAATATATTGGAGCGGCAAGTCTTTTGTCTCTCACTTTAAAAAAACCAGTTTCCGTAAGTTTTTCAAATGGGGTTTGGGGATTTTCCAGTGGTAAACCGGTATTTTCACCGGTTTTCATTTTTTAAACATAAATATAAGATATACGTTACCATATTTTTTCTATTTTTATATTTTTAAAAATTTTGAAGAATTTTTTTTAAAAAATCGGGTGGGAAACCGTTTTCGGGCGCCATCGTTTTTCGGAAAACCAGGTTATAAACTGCGGTAAACCGCCAGTTTTTCCAACCCTGGTTTAGGGCATCATATTTGACGACAATTTCTTTTGTAGTTTTCTGCCCAAAGAAGAGGTAGGGGTATTACTATGAGGGGGAGTTTTTTTAGGGGTTTTTCGTCGGTTAACTGAAAAAATATATAAGAGACGAGTCTATCTTTACACCATTCTCTATACGCCTTGTCTATTAACTGTATTTATCATTCACGAGCTCAAGATTATATCATATAGTTTCTTTATTGTCTTTTATATTTAGAAAATTGTTCCACCGTCTCACGCTGGCTACCAAATCCCCGCATCCTCGTTCATTTGTAATTCAGAGACATATCTAGTAATCCGATCGTCGTAACAAGCAAGAAATACCTTTTTTTTCCTCCTTGGTCAGAAGCGACTGAAGAGTGTTGTTGTCGTCGTCCCCGTCGCAGGGCCCGGATGCTCGTCGATTGGGTACGGGGAAGCGGAGGAGCTGGGGCCCTTCCTGGTGCAGAAGGGCAAGCCGGAGCTCAGATGGAACAACTACTCCTGGAACACAGAGGCCAACCTTATGTTCCTGGAGTCCCCGGTGGGCGTCGGATTCTCCTACACAAACACGAGCTCCGACCTGCTGCAGCTCGGTGACAAGATCACCGGTATGTAAATGTAATACTAGATCACGATCAACCGCCGTAACGATGAAAAATCTATTTCCAAGACAAATTTTTTTTTTTGGGACGCAGCTGACGACGCTTACAAATTCCTGCTCAACTGGTTCAAGAGGTTCCCGCAGTACAAGTCACACGATTTCTACATCGCCGGCGAGAGCTACGCCGGTGAGTAACCGGCGGTCGAATGGAGCAGTTTTGCTTTTGCCCATCTCAACATCTGAAGCACACTCCTTAGTTCAGTGAGTCAGAGCCCACGGGGCTGACGACAAAACTGAAACGCCTCGGGCTTGTGCAGGGCACTACGTCCCGCAGCTGTCGGAGAAGATCTTCGACGGCAACAGGGCGGGGCACAAGGAGAGCCACGTCAACTTGAAGGGCCTGATGGTCGGGAACGCGCTCATGGACGACGAGACGGACCAGACGGGCATGATCGACTACGCCTGGGACCACGCCGTCATCTCCGACCGGGTGTACGGCGACGTCAAGGCCAGGTGCGACTTCGGCATGGCGAACGTCACCGACGCCTGCGACGCCGCGCTCCAGGAGTACTTCGCCGTGTACCGCCTCATCGACATGTACAGCCTCTACACCCCGGTCTGCACCGACCCCGCCAGCTCGTCGGCGCCCTACGCGCGGAAGGTTGCCGTTCACGGCGCCGCCCCCGGGATCTTCTCCAGATACGTGCGTTGCGTGCGTACTTTCGAGCATCATCCAAGCCTGTGCATTTCTTCGTTTCAGTTCTCATCTTTTGTTTTTTTTTCCTGCATGCATCGCATCGATCTTGATGAATTGCAGCGAGGATGGATCATGAAGCCAGCGGGCTACGACCCCTGCACGGCGGAGTACTCGGAGGTCTACTTCAATCGGCCCGACGTCCAGGCGGCGCTGCACGCGAACGTGACAAAGATCGGCTACAACTGGACACGCTGCAGGTGCGTCGTGCCTCTCTCTTTCTCTCTCTTCTCTCATTACTCTTCAGGTTTTAGGAGCACCGAAACTTAAAAACTCGAATCGAACTGTGCTGCTGTTCGCGCATGCAGCGATGCGATCTACACTTGGAACGACGCCGCCTTCTCCACCCTCCCCGTCATCCGCAAGCTGGTCGCCGGCGGCCTCAGGTTGTGGGTGTTCAGCGGCGACACTGACGGAAGGATCCCCGTGACGTCGACGAGGCTCACCCTCCACAAGCTCGGGCTCAAGACCGTCCAGGAGTGGACGCCGTGGTACGACCATCTGCAGGTAACTTAACCTGACTTTTGTTTTTTTCAGGAGCAGCTGCATCGACTGACTCTAACGTCTTCCTCCGCCGAAAAAAAACAGGTTGGTGGATGGACGATCGTGTACGAGGGCCTGACATTCGTCACGATCCGCGGCGCTGGGCATGAGGTGCCTTTGTACGCGCCGCGGCAGGCGCGTACGCTCTTCAGCAACTTCCTGGCAGGCACCAAGATGCCCCCAACGGCGTTCCCCTAACTGCTGTCTCCCCCTCTTTTCTCTCTCTCTCTCTCTCTCGCTTCTACCAAAGATGCATGTGTAATTCGATCGGAAAAAAAGGAAAAGGTTCAGGAATAAAAGTCAGTCAGGTTTTAATAGAGAAGATTCATAATGCTCAAAATCACAACGTACTGTGCTGTCTCTTGAATGTGTCCTCCAAGACTGTCGCAGTAGCTGACAGCATATGAAACATTAAACAAGACACCTCCGTAGTGTTGCGCAGCAGAAACTGACGGAAATACTGAGCAACTAAATAAATAGATCAGAAGTAACAACTGTTGAATTCCAGGATTTATTACATCACAGACCAAGCATCGGGAATCCGGGATACAGAATACAGAATACACACACATGAATGGTTAGGACTTATTAGGAAACAAGAACCACCAAGTTCACAGACAGACAGCACACAGCAAACCTGACAACATATGGACTGACATAGGCTCTTGGCTTGGCACATGTTCTACATCTAACCTTTCTTTGGCATGGCAGCCAGCCTTGTATACATGCGGGCCATTGATTGATAGCCTCTGATGTCACCCGACCGCAGGAGATTGCCTATGATTGAGCAAAAAGATAGCCAGAAAGTGAGACAGATTCAGACTACTTGATAGGCTTATCTCGGGCAGCACATGATTAATCAGAAAGGTATAACTGCACATTTAGAGGATCCTAGCTCATGGTAGCAAAAAGTCCATTGATGATATCATATTAAGAGAGAAAATATATACATAAATTTAAAAAGCCAGTGAGATGACGGTGGTATCTTTGCTTTAAGGGCAACAAATCACACAGTAAACCATAAAGATAACAAACATATCAATTGAATGGAAAATGAGAAAGACCAGCGTCGCTTATTTTGGTAGGGGCCATATTGTAACGATGTAGATTAATTAGATGGACAGATCAGGCACAGTGGTGATAAGCCTTTCCACTGAGCCAAAGGTCCTGGGTTTGACACAGCCTCTCTGCAAAAATGCGGGAGTAAAGCTTGCCTCGGTTGTTCCTTCTCCAGACTCCACTCATGTGGGAGACGCTAACACTGGGTTTGTCTGTAGTGTAATTAGATCTAGAAGTTACAACAGCTAGTTGAATTACAAAATAGTGATGCAACTGCTCCTTCAAATCTAGCTGTGCTGTAGCACAACAGTTCTGCTACTACATTTGATAACTCGGAATGACTTTTTTCTTCTTCTTTTGGCTACCACCTTAAGAGTAAAGAGTGGTTCCCATGCTGCGATGTCACTCCTGACTCCTGAGTCCTGATACTTGAGATGTATTCTCAGGTCTCCATTACAGCAATAGCTTAATATTTCTTATATGTCCTAAAGTACATATGTTAAAGTCCACAACATTAAGATTAATATTATATCAACTCAGTCTAATTCATAAAGATAGAAAAGTAGTAGAACGTCGTAGTTTTTCGTGTACTGTAGTTTGATATAGAGTGAGAAGAGGTACCTGAATCACAGTTAAGTGGGCTGTCTGGTTCAGGATGGGCCATCAGAGCAATTATCGCTCTACAAACAGACTGAAAGGTCCATGCAGGGCTCCATGCATTCTTCAATATATCAAGACAAATTTCACCTGTCTAAAAACAGGAAAAAAGGAAACAAATGTAACTAAACAGAAATTTCCACTTCCCCTTGATTCAGATTTAATAAATGACAAAACAGGGCATTGCAGTCTCATATAACCTTGAAATGCACATTTGGGTGGAAAATTTTGGTTAAAAATCGAACTTGAGGAGGCAGTAGAGGATACTGCTCTGGAATTGCGAACGCAAGTTGAAACACACCACCTTCATAAGGTGTTTCAGAAGGGCCCTAACCACATAAATATAGATAATTAGAAGAGGCAATAGTAAACGTACGATCTTTCCTGTTACGGCAATAAAAAATAACCTTGATAAGAGCAGTCCACTTGAATATGTTGGAATCATCACATATTAACTGGATATCAGGGTCAGCTGACTTCTCTCGTTGTACCTCCTTGTACTCCTTGAAAAGCCTTGCCCTAGATGCCTAGAGATAAAAAAAATATTGCCAAAAAGCTTTAGGTTTCATGTTAAGAACCCTTGCGGCACAAAATATCCGATGGGTGTGGTGCAGGATTTGATGTAGCATGTAGAAATTTCCTGGTTACTATAAACTATATTGCAAGTAATTAACACTTTAACAGGTTCATTTCATTCATCATTATTATACTTATGACATACTTGAACCAATATGGCAATACACAATAAACTTGTGGTAACAACAAAAAAATCACATTGCTCCCTATAAAATGCAGATTTCTAGCTATTAGATCTCGCATATTGGTATAATGGATGCATCAAGTAGCATAAGGAAACATGATCATTCAAATTTTATGGGATGGCTGGCATATTGCACGGATATGCAATCAATGTGCCAATGAAGCAATGATGCACTCACCTGCATCTTCTCCTTTCTCTACTAGAGTTATGACCACAGTGCTGATATAGGCAAATGCGTCGCTGAATGCTGGCAAAATAAGAAATAAGACTAAGTTCGAAAGATACAGTGAAACTCTATAGTGAAAATGAACCATGATGGGCTTATCACGGGTAGGGATGTCAACGGGGCTGCTCCCCGTCGGGGACTGCTCCCCGTACCCGTACCCACCAAAATAAAAATTCCCTGTTCCCCGTCCCCGTCCCCGTCGGGTATACGGGGATCCGATGGGGAAAAATCCCCGCCAACAGCCCAGTTAAAAATCATGTCCAGCACAATAAATCAGTAGCATATTACATTTGCAAATATATAAACAACACAAATCATAGCAGCTATTGCAACTATGGCATGGTACATCACAAGTCACTAATACAATAATAAGAAGTAATAACCCTATTATATAGTACAGCCACAATGCCACATAGCAGTACCAGACTACTAGCTATTACACACATGAATGAAGCCGAGCAGCCGAGCAGCACGTGACCCCCTAAATTTTGGTAAACAAGCTGCACCAACACCTTGATTAGATAACAAGAAAGCAAGAACTCGTACACTGTCAACTCATGTCGACCTTGCCCGTTTTCAAGAACAAAAATCTAGACAGGCCACGGATCGATGTATTGGATTAGCAGGGCATCCGTCAGCACACAAATCTACAACTAACTGAACGAATCAGAAGAAGGATTTTAGGGTTCGATTGTGTTCGAACCGGTTTTGAGCCGGCGGACAGTCCGGCCCTGAGGCCGGACGGTCCGCGGTCCGGACGGTCCGCGCCTGTGGGCCGGACGGTCCGCGCGTGCGCAGAACAGATTAGGGTTCCGAGTTTTGTGCTACGGTTGTTAGCTATATTCGCGGGATTAGCTCGGAATCAGTTGTGTAAAGGGTCCAGCCCCCCTCCTCTATAAATAGAGAGGTCTACGGCCGATTTGTAATCATCAACAATCGAATCAATACAACTTCTATTTCGCATTTTATCCTAGGAGTAGTTCTAGTCTAGTTTAGCTTTAGCCTTCCAATCCCCAATTCTTCGTCTCTCTTCGACTCTACGTCGATTAGAGGAGTCTAGGTCGGCCGGCCCGAGCCTAGACACCACCTAGGATCTCTCCTCCCCGACGGGGTCCCTCCCGGGAGCGAGATCCAGGCGCCGTCGACGGTCTTCCGCCGCCCCTGCGCACGCGCGGACCGTCCGACCCTAGGGCGCGGACCGTCCGGCCGTCAGGCAGGGAACTCGGGCTCCTGCACCAGGTCGCGGACCGTCCGGCCCTGTGCCGCGGACCGTCCGCGCCTGACCAGAAAGCACCGCCGCCTCGCACCAGGCCGCGGACCGTCCGGCCCCCGCGCGCGGACCGTCCGCCTCTGTGCAGAGAGCACCGCCGCTGGTTCTCTTGAGTAATTGGCGCCTCCAAAAAGGCGTCAACATACTTTTTGGCGACTCCGCTGGGGAAAACACATCTAGGCTCATCAAATCGGCCCTCAATGGCCGGTTCAAGGGAGAGCTCTGATATTTCTCCAAGCAACATCATAGAGCCGACTTGGGAAACCTTGCCGGCTGACGAGCAGCTCCAGTTTGAGGAGCACAAGGAGCGGATGATCCAGGAGGCGAGAGCGAAATTCTTGGCCAACTTCAAAGTGGACAGGAACAACAAGGTCGTCCGACATCGGGCGACGGATCCGGCTTCGCTTCAACCCACGCCAGATATCCCCAATGTAAGTAATACCAACGAGCTACAATCTCTTAGAAATTATGTAGAAGAGCAGCGTGAACAAATGCAGAGCATCATAGGGGGTATGCAAAGCGATGTTAAGAGACTAGTACGTGCATTCGATAAGTCTAACATCGCAAATTTTCCTTCACACGAGGTTGGGTTAGGAGATAACGCGTGTAACACATCGGCTACAGGTTGTCATGACCAGTCACAACCCCTTTATGGGATGCCGATGGACACATACCCTAAGCAACCGCAAATCGGCAGCAAACCAGCCGATCTGCACATGCCCGGACCGTCCGCACGTGAGCGCGGACCGTCCGGGCCAGCAACAGTCGGGCCTATTTTTAATGAGTTACCTAGATATGCGCCCGAGCCACCACACACGGCACAGAACCCAAACTACCCAGTCGGACGGTCCGCATACAACGACGGACGGTCCGCATATAACCACGGACGGTCCGGGTACGTATCCGGACAGTCCGCGCATGAGTATTTTGAGGAGGATTATTACATGAATCCTCGCCCGTCCCAGCAACACTTCCCATCACACTATGCGATGCACCAGCCCATTAATTCAGGATCCAAAGCCCAGGAAAGCTTTCCGGCCCCACCTAGAAGGCCGGAAAGAAACGATCAAACCTATGACCCATATAGGGCAAATGAAAATGCACCACGTAACTCAAACCAATGGGGGAAAAGACAACATGCTAATATCCAGCCAACCCCACCTATGTTTGACCAGAGAGTCGGTGGTCTCGCACCGGCTGCCATTGATATAGTAAGGGAAGAAATAGCCGGGGCGTTCCGAGATAAGCTCGGAGTAAGCATGGTCCCTGGGGGGCGATCATATCGGAAACCTTATGACAGCCGATTTGATCACCACCCATACCCACAGGGAACCAGGATACCCGAATTTACAAAATTTTCGGGTGATCAAGGAAAGAACACACGTGAACACATAGGCCAATTTTTAGCACAATTAGGAGAGTTGGCCGACACAGAGGCATTTCGCGTACGTTTATTCTCATTATCTTTAACAGGAACTGCGTTTGCATGGTACGCCACTTTACCTCCTAATTCCATTTCATCATGGGGGGATTTAGAACAAAAATTTCATGATCATTTTTTCTCCGGTGACTATGAGTTGGATTTGGTAGATTTAGCGTCGTTGCGACAGACAAAAGATGAATCGGTTAATGATTACATCCGGAGATTCCGAGATACAAGAAACCGATGCTTTCAAATTCATTTAGCAGAGAAACAGCTAGTAGGATTAGCCTTTAATGGTCTGCGATATTATTTAAAAGAAAGATTAGAAGGCATCCAATTTTTTACACTAGCACAGTTACACCAGAGAGCTTTGGCTTGCGAAAGCCGGAGCAAAGAAACTGCTAAAACAATGCGTCACAACGTACACATAGTAGAATGCGACCAAAGTAGCTCAGATGACGAATCAGCAGAAGTGTACGCTGCTGAAATGGTTTGGCCAAAGCAGGCTAAATCTTCGGCTTGTGCTTCCTTACAGCCGGTTCAAAAGAAACGGCAAGAGGAGGTAAAGTTTACATTTAATGTTGGTAAATGTGATAAAATATTTGATGAGTTACTTAAAAATGGCAATATTAAAATAAATCACACTGTTCCATCCGCCGACGAGCTAAAACGTCGTGCGTACTGCAAGTGGCATAACTCATTTTCTCATGCCACTAATGATTGTAATGTATTTCGGCGACAGATTCAATCGGCCATTAACGAAGGACGATTGAAATTTCAGGAAATGCAGGTGGATACAGAGCCCTTTCCGATGAACATGATTGACTTCGAGGGCAAGAAAGTCTTGGTTCGGCCAAATACAGCCGATAAAGGCAAAGGCAAGGAAACAATCATCGGCAATGCTAAAAGAGCCGATGGAGATTGTAAAGTTGCTTGCAGGAAGGTGGTGGCCGAGAAGACTCCCGATGGAGGGGAGACACTGAAAGTGACTATCACAGCCTCTAACACTGGGGGGCAAGCGCAGACAGGGAGACAGTTGCGGGAACCCGTGCTGCGCATCACGGACAGTCCGCCGTCCCGACGCGGACGGTCCGACGCTTCCCCGGACGGTCCGGACGACTCTGGCGGACGGTCCGGACGACTCTGGCGGACGGTCTGGCCATGCTCAGGACTCGCAGCGACCACGTACCTTCAAACCACGACGACCAGAGATAGGTACGTGGAAAACAAATACATTTAAAGCAGCTGGTCGGCTGATCAAGCCTGGCCCGACTTTCGATCAATTGTTGTCTAAATATGTGAAAAAGAAGGCCGGCCCCAGTGACCGGCCACCGAAGCGACCCCGCTCACCCATTCATGAGCAACGTCAGGTCAGGCCGATTGGACCACCTCACCAATCGGAAGAAATGAAAGGTCCTATTGTACAATTGAGACCTAACATGCCGACATGGACCCCTCCACCCCCTTATCCATCTATGCCATATCCATACACATACTTACCTCCACCATATGTCCCAAATCAAATGTGGGGTATGCCACCATATCCATTTGGGATGCCACAGTACCCCGCCTGGGGGGCACCCCAAACATCCGTTTTTGATAGGTTGGCGCCGCCAGTGCAAGACCGATTGAGCGCTGCTGAATCTGGTCACCAGGCACAGGCCCAACAAGATTGCCGGACTACTCGGCCTCCTAGGCCGACCAATCCGGCAGGGGGGCATATGCCTGCAACAAAAAAGGACATCATCAAAATAGGCACTGCAGATGTTGTCATACAAGAAGATAATAAAGGGCCGATGATTTTCGGCGAATCGGCCAACACAACCGAAAAGGATACGGCTACCATCAAAACAGTCGATCCAAAATACTCCATGCCTCGATGGTGCCCAGCGGGATTGACACGATCCCAAAAGAGAAAATTACAGCGCCTAAGAGCAAAGGAGAGCCAGGAGAAGGAGGCGGAAAAGACATTTAATGACACACATCCACTATACCCGCCACCGCAAAAGAAATGGAGACCGAAGGCCGTTGAGAAAAAACAAACGACCACAGAAATAGAAAGTCAATCTGCACCAGGCGCGGACCGTCCGGCCCCTGCGCACGGACCGTCCGCCGTTCACCAGGAAGTCTCTGGACGACCTGCACCAGGCGCGGACCGTCCGGCCCCCGCACGCGGACCGTCCGCCGTTCACCAGGAAGTCTCTGGACGACCTGCACCAGGCGCGGACCGTCCGGCCCCCGCACGCGGACCGTCCGCCGTTCACCAGGAAGCCTCCAACGACACGACAACATCAATGGAAGAGGACGATCTGCTGGGAGAAGACCTGGTCGACTACGAGGCTTCTCCAGAACGCCCAGGTATGGATGTAAATATTATTACATTTTCTGCCGATTGTACTATTATCGGCGACGATGAACCTGTTGTTGCCCAGTTTGATTTTGGTCCTAAAGAAGCCGCCTTTACTGAACCAAAAGAATCGGTAAATCATTTAAAGCCGCTCTTCGTGCGCGGCCACATTGATGGGATACCGATTGCTAAGATGTTGGTAGATGGAGGGGCGGCTGTAAATCTGATGCCTTATTCATTATACAGAAAATTAGGTAAACAAGATGACGAACTTGTCAAGACCAACATGACCCTCAGCGGTGTTGGAACTGATAGTTCGATCAAAGCCAGGGGACTTACGTCCGTTGAATTAACCATCGGGACTAAGACCCTTGCTGCTGCATTCTTCGTCGCTGATGTAGAAGGAAATTACAGTTTAATCCTAGGCAGAGATTGGATTCACGCCAATCAATGTATACCTTCTACATTACATCAAATGCTGATACAATGGGTAGGCGATGACATAGAACAAGTACATGCTGATGTATCGGCCTGCATCGCTGTGGCCGATGCCCCTGTACTCTGGACTTATGAGACTGCTACATGTCTCACAGGAGTAGACTTTTCTGATTATCAATTCATAAGTATAGATAAGAAAGGTTTCATTCCTGTAATGCTAGAGCCGATGGAGAATCGGCTAAATCCTAAATAAAGTTAAAATGATGAATACACACAAAGTTCATGAGTCTTTGGTCACAGACAGTTCGGCCGCCAAGGCCGGATGGTCTGGTCTTTCACAAAAGAGTTCGGACTTTAAGACCGAGCATCTACCACAGCGAAAAGACAGTATTACGGATGATCCGGTCCCCGAGACCGGAAATTCCGCCATCACACAAAGATCATCTGATTCCTCTGTGGGGGACATGATAGAGGAATTCAGAGATCTTGATAAACTAGGACAGGGGTTTACATCGGCCGATCCTTTGGAGGAGATTGACATAGGAGATGGTAAAACTTCAAGGCCGACTTTTGTAAACAAGACCCTGGAGACCGATTCTAGAAATGAGATGATCGGTCTATTGAAGGAATATTCAGATTGCTTTGCTTGGAATTATACTGAGATGCCTGGATTAAGCCGAGAGATCGTAGAGCATCGGTTGCCTATTAAATCTGGTTTCAGACCTTTCAAGCAAAGAGCTAGAACATTTCGTCCGGATCTTCTCCCACGCATCAAGGACGAAATCCACCGGCTGCTAGAAGCTGATTTTATCAGACCTTGCAGATACGCAGAGTGGGTCTCCAATATTGTGCCGGTGGAGAAGAAGGAGACAGGTAAACTTAGAGTATGCATTGATTTTCGCAATTTAAATAGAGCAACTCCTAAAGACGAATATCCTATGCCCATAGCCGACACATTAATCAATAATGCATCAGGAAATAGAATTATTAGCTTCCTTGATGGTAATGCTGGATATAATCAGATTTTCATGGCCGA
Source organism: Zea mays (assembly GCF_902167145.1). Taxonomy (NCBI): domain Eukaryota; kingdom Viridiplantae; phylum Streptophyta; class Magnoliopsida; order Poales; family Poaceae; genus Zea; species Zea mays. Next base: position 192,228,148 of record NC_050100.1, read on the forward strand.
AGAAGATACGTCTAAAACGGCCTTTATATGTCCAGGCTTCATTGGTTTATTTGAGTGGGTTGTCATGACATTTGGTTTGAAAAATGCTGGTGCTACTTATCAGAGGGCTATGAATTTGATCTTCCATGAATTGTTAGGAAACACTGTGGAAGTTTACATTGATGATATTGTAGTCAAATCGGCTGAGTTTAGTTCTCATATAGCTGATTTGCGTAAAGCCTTTGATAAAATGCGTCAGTATGGTTTGAAAATGAACCCACGTAAATGTGCTTTTGGAGTGTCGGCTGGTAAGTTTTTAGGATTTGTCATACATGAACATGGTATAGAAATAGACCCTGACCGAATCAAGTCTATTCGGAATGTGGGACCTCCGACCTGTAAGGTCGAGGTACAGAGGTTTCTCGGCAAGGTGAATTATTTACGAAGGTTTATTTCTAACTTAGCCGGGAAGATTGATGCCTTCACCCCTATCCTTCGGCTTAAGAATGATGCTGAATTCACTTGGGGGGCAGAGCAACAGGAAGCATTTGATCTCATTAAAAAATACTTGTCTTCGGCTCCCGTGTTAAAAGCACCACAAGTAGGAGCACCATTCAGATTATACATTGCAGCTGAAGACAAGGTTATTGGGGCTGTTCTGACACAAGAAACTGAGGGGAAGGAGCATGTGGTGACATATCTAAGCCGAAGGTTGGTGGATGCTGAAACAAGGTACACTTTTATTGAAAAGTTATGCTTATGCTTGTTTTATGCATGCACCAAATGTAGATGTTATTTACTGTCTAGTCATTGCACTGTTTCTGGTCAAGCCGATGTAATCAAGTACATGTTGCATAACCCAATTATGAGTGGTAGAATTGGTAAATGGGCTTATGCACTCATAGAATATGACTTGGCTTATGAACCATTGAAATCTATGAAAGGCCAAGTCGTAGCGGATTTTATTGTAGAACATCGGGTTAATGATATTCATGAACTAGACATATCATACCTCACTATTACTCCTTGGACTTTATATTTTGATGGATCGGTTTGCAATGAAGGGCAAGGAATTGCCATTGTGCTTGTTTCACCAAGTAATGTCTCCTTTGACTTCTCTAGCCGATTGAAAACGTATTGCACTAATAATCAAGCCGAATATGAGGCCCTCCTATTCGGTTTAGAACTTTTAAATGGTATGGGAGTAAAACATGTGAAGGTATTTGGTGATTCTCAGCTGGTTGTCCAACAAGTGTTAGAAGAATATCAATGTCTTGATGGTACTCTAAATAGCTATCTTGAGAAATGTTGGAGCATAATCCATTCTTTTGACGAATTCAGTATTCGGCATATCTCTAGAGTTGAGAATCATAGAGCTAACGACTTGGCACAAGATGCATCGGGTTATCGGATAAAGAGAGGGAAATTTCACAAAACTGAAAATCTGATAACCAGTGCAGAGCCAAATTCCCAGGTCGCGGACCGTCCGCGTGTTGACGCCGGACCGTCCGAGGTTACCAGAAGGGTTCTCTTAATCGATTCGGCTGACAATGAAGCCGATACAAGTGATTGGAGGACACCTATACTTAATTATTTGCAAAATCCCAATATCAGGACAGATAAGAACATTCGGCGAACAGCTTTCAAGTATGTGTTGATGAGTGATGAACTTTACCGCCGAACGGTTAATGATATCCTGCTTAAGTGCTTGGGCCCAGACGATGCTATATTAGCCATGGCCGAAGTACATGAAGGAATTTGTGGTACCCATCAATCAGCTCCAAAGATGAAGTGGTTGTTGCGAAGGTCTGGTTTTTATTGGCCTAGTATGACAGCTGATTGTTTCAAGTACTACAAGGGGTGCCAAGTGTGTCAAAAATTCGGCGACCTACAGTTGGTCCCTGCAGCCGAATTACATCCTATCATCAAGCCTTGGCCATTCAGAGGATGGGGATTAGACTTTATTGGAGAAATTCATCCTTCGTCATCAAAAGGGCATCGGTTTGTGTTAGTTGCCACTGACTATTTCACCAAATGGACTGAAGCCGTTGCTCTAAAGAACATGACGCACAAGGAGGTAATTGAGTTCATAACTGAGCATATTATTCATAGATTCGGCATTCCCCAGACCTTGACTACAGATCAAGGTACTTCTTTTATGTCAAAAGAGGTACGTGAATTTGCTGAATTATACAGAATTAAGCTGCTTAATTCGTCTCCATATTATGCTCAGGCCAATGGACAGGCCGAGTCTAGTAATAGGACGTTGATTAATTTGATAAAGAAAAAGGTATCTGATAATCCTAGACATTGGCATAAGATTTTGTCTGAAGCTTTATGGGCTCATAGAATATCTAAGCATAGTGCTACTAAAGTATCTCCTTTTGAGCTTGTCTATGGGCAGGAAGCAGTGTTACCTGTGGAAATAAGTTTGAATGCTGTCAGGGTTGCCAGACAAAATGATCTAACTGTTACTGATTATTATAATTCAATGATGGATAATATTGATGAGGTGACCGACAAGAGGATGATAGCTTTAGGAGCAATAGAAAAGGACAAGATCATGGTAACCAGGGCCTACAACAAGAAGGTCAAAGCAAAATCATTCCAAGTAGGAGACTTGGTGTGGAAGACCATTCTACCTCTAAGGAATAAAGACCGAAAGTTCGGGAAATGGTCGCCAAGCTGGGAGGGTCCTTATAAAGTGAAACAGGTGATGTCTGGTAACGCTTATTTACTACAAACATTACAAGGCAAGGATTTACCTAAGGCTTTGAATGGGCGTTTCCTCAAACAGTACCATCCTAGTATGTGGCAAGATGTCTAAGAAAACCGATGTGATCACATCGAGTTAGTTGCTTTTGGTTCGCCCAGCTCCACCAAAAGGCAGGGGGGCATATGTTCGAACCGGTTTTGAGCCGGCGGACAGTCCGGCCCTGAGGCCGGACGGTCCACGGTCCGGACGGTCCGCGCCTGTGGGCCGGACGGTCCGCGCGTGCGCAGAACAGATTAGGGTTCCGAGTTTTGTGCTACGGTTGTTAGCTATATTCGCGGGATTAGCTCGGAATCAGTTGTGTAAAGGGTCCAGCCCCCCTCCTCTATAAATAGAGAGGTCTACGGCCGATTTGTAATCATCAACAATCGAATCAATACAACTTCTATTTCGCATTTTATCCTAGGAGTAGTTCTAGTCTAGTTTAGCTTTAGCCTTCCAATCCCCAATTCTTCGTCTCTCTTCGACTCTACGTCGATTAGAGGAGTCTAGGTCGGCCGGCCCGAGCCTAGACACCACCTAGGATCTCTCCTCCCCGACGGGGTCCCTCCCGGGAGCGAGATCCAGGCGCCGTCGGCGGTCTTCCGCCGCCCCTGCGCACGCGCGGACCGTCCGGCCCTAGGGCGCGGACCGTCCGGCCGTCAGGCAGGGAACTCGGGCTCCTGCACCAGGTCGCGGACCGTCCGGCCCTGTGCCGCGGACCGTCCGCGCCTGACCAGAAAGCACCGCCGCCTCGCACCAGGCCGCGGACCGTCCGGCCCCCGCGCGCGGACCGTCCGCCTCTGTGCAGAGAGCACCGCCGCTGGTTCTCTTGAGTAATTGGCGCCTCCAAAAAGGCGTCAACAGATTGCCAACAAAGCCCTTCGGACTAGGGAATCCAAGCAAGCTCGTGTATGATTGCTTACCGAAACGAAAGCGAGGCTGCACACGGTATGCTTAAAAATAATTCAATTTAAATGTAAATATTAAAATAATAATAATAATAGCACCCACCGGTACCTATTGGACAGGCAATCAAAGTTCTGACTGTCAATCGCGGTGCCAGTGTAGTGTGTACTTGCATGGAGACGCCATAGACACTTGACATTGTGAAATCAACAACACAATTACACAATTCCTTTTTCGAAAATAAAACACAAGACGATTACACGTTGGAACCCCCAATCTCTAAACCCAGAATATCATCTAGAAACCTGAGCAGAGAAGCATACCGTGTGCAGACCTTGGAGAGGCCGGCTGCCGTGTGAGGTAGAGGGAAGGTGGTAGCGGCCGTGGGATGTAGAGGGAGGTGACCGAGAGATGGAAGCTGGCCGCGTCCAATGGAGAGGGAAGCAGCTTCCGCGGTTGTGAGGAGGCGGCGGTCGGCGGAGGGGGCCGCGAGACCGCAACTCGCGAGAGGAAGACCTGGGGGTGATTGGAGGGGAAAACCTGGGAGATGAAGATGAGGACGTTGCCTGTCCAATAGGTACCGGTGGCCGGTGGGTGCTATACTTCTTTATTGTTTAACTTCGGTAGTCTATTTGACTTAGGTTGATCATTCTTGTTATTTTTGGGGCGTAATTGAGGAAATATGTAATTTAATTTAGTTCTAGTAAGTGTACCAAAATGCTGTGTATTTCTAATTATTTCTCTACTATGATTTTGTGCGTGAAGACCAAAATGTCTTTCAGTTCCTCCAAGAAAATAGAGCCTGATAACCAGGAAGAGCAGGTAGTTAGATCTGCATTAGCGTGAAATCTCTGCATATATTTCTTATGTCATAATAAGAAGATATTAGCAAGAAAATGCAGCTATTTTTTAATTAAGAAATACAATTATGTACTTATTTCTTCCTTCCGTCTAGAGTTTGCTCAGCTCTTGCATAATCTTATCTTCCACACATTTAGGTCTTGTTTGGAAGCTTAGTATTTTTGCAGTTTTGAGATAATACTATGTTATTTAATGATACTGTGGTATTGAAAGCAAGATATATATTCAAAACAGGAGAACATGCCCACTATCAGGTTTAGACAGCAACTGAACATGCCCACTATCAGGTTTAGACAGCATGAACTTATTCAGTTCATATAAACAGATTACCTAAACAATATCACAACAGGATCAAGATATATATTCAAAACTGTGCCCACTCAAGACAGCATGAACTTATTCAGTTCTAGAAGCACATAACTCAAGACAGCATGAACTTATTCAGTTGATAAACTATCAGGTCTAGACACTAGACAGAACAAAAAAAACGTTTCCTTGCCGCAGAGGAAGATCTAGCATGAACGAAGTGCCAAGCCTGTCCTCCAGTTCCAAAGAACTGAACCTGCTGCTCTGTCGGCCACCCTTGGAGCAACAACTAGCCCACCATGGGTTCAATCATGTCCTCCAGTTCCAAAGAACTATCGCGGCGTGAACCTTTGGAACACTAACGGCGCCCGAGACCGGATCAAGGCTACCATGGGTTCGGATAAATCAAGGCTACCCTTGTAGCAACAACTAGCCCACCCTGCCGTCAGGAAGATCTATCGCGGCTACGATTCACAACCAATAATCCTGACGCCGAAGCTAATCACAGATTCACAACCACTAATCCTGAGAGCTTGCTTACAGAGTTACAGGGAAAGGTTACCTTGGCCGGTTGAGCAGGGAAGCCACCGCCGGAGCTACCGGGAGGAGGGACCGAGGGAGCAGGGAGCCCCGGGAGGAGGGAGCAGCCGAGCAGGGAGCCAGGGAGCACCGGGAGGAGGGAGCAGCCGAACAGGGAGCACCGGGAGGAGGAGCAGGGAGCGCCGCGTCGGAGGGAGAGGGACCCCGAGAGGCCGAGACCGAGTCGCCGAGACAGAGAGCCGCGACCGCCGCACGAAGAGGCAGTAGGACGCAGGTGGGAGGGAGAGTGCGTTAGGGTTAGAGTTGCCGCCTTGCCGGACGCGCATGACTTATACATGGAGTTGCGGGCTTGCGGCCATGCTGCGGCGGAGTTGGGCCGTCCGCGTGCGCAAGGCAGCCTAGGTCCCAGGTCCCAGCTGAAATTGTTGAACGGGCCGGTTTAAAAGCTCGGCGGATAACGGGTCGTGCTCGGGCCAACCCAAATGGCTCAGGGCGTGTTCGGCTGGCTACAAGCCGACACTGTTGCAGCTGTTTGGATTGCTGCAGCTGCAATCCATAGAGAGAAAAATACTGTAGAAGCCGCAGCCGCAGCCGGATTGCAGCCGCAGCAAGCCGCAGCGAACAAGCTGTCAAATTCTTCGTTTCAGTTCTCATCTTTTGTTTTTTTTCCTGCATGCATGCATGCATCGCATCGATCTTGATGAATTGCAGCGAGGATGGATCATGAAGCCAGCGGGCTACGACCCCTGCACGGCGGAGTACTCGGAGGTCTACTTCAATCGACCCGACGTCCAGGCGGCGCTGCACGCGAACGTGACAAAGATCGGCTACAACTGGACACGCTGCAGGTGCGTCGTGCCTCTCTCTCTTTCTCTCTCTTCTCTCATTACTCTTCAGGTTTTAGGAGCACCGAAACTGAAAAGCTCGAATCGAACTGTGTTGCTGTTCGCGCATGGAGCGATGCGATCTACACTTGGAACGACGCCGCCTTCTCCACCCTCCCCGTCATCCGCAAGCTGGTCGCCGGCGGCCTCAGGTTGTGGGTGTTCAGCGGCGACACCGACGGAAGGATCCCCGTGACGTCGACGAGGCTCACCCTCCACAAGCTCGGGCTCAAGACCGTCCAGGAGTGGACGCCGTGGTACGACCATCTGCAGGTAACTTAACCTGACTTTTGTTTTTTTCAGGAGCAGCTGCATCGACTGACTCTAACGTCTTCCTCCGCCGAAAAAAAAACAGGTTGGTGGATGGACGATCGTGTACGAGGGCCTGACATTCGTCACGATCCGCGGCGCTGGGCATGAGGTGCCTTTGCACGCGCCGCGGCAGGCGCTGACGCTCTTCAGCAACTTCCTGGCAGGCACCAAGATGCCCCCAACGGCGTTCCCCTAACTGCTGTCTCCCCCTCTTCTCTCTCTCTCTCTCTCGCTTCTACCAAAGATGCATGTGTAATTCGATCGGAAAAAAAGGAAAAGGTTCAGGAATAAAAGTCAGTCAGGTTTTAATAGAGAAGATTCATAATGCTCAAAATCACAACGTACTGTGCTGTCTCTTGAATGTGTCCTCCAAGACTGTCGCAGTAGCTGACAGCATATGAAACATTAAACAAGACACCTCCGTAGTGTTGCGCAGCAGAAACTGACGGAAATACTGAGCAACTAAATAAATAGATCAGAAGTAACAACTGTTGAATTCCAGGATTTATTACATCACAGACCAAGCATCGGGAATCCGGGATACAGAATACAGAATACACACACATGAATGGTTAGGACTTATTAGGAAACAAGAACCACCAAGTTCACAGACAGACAGCACACAGCAAACCTGACAACATATGGACTGACATAGGCTCTTGGCTTGGCACATGTTCTACATCTAACCTTTCTTTGGCATGGCAGCCAGCCTTGTATACATGCGGGCCATTGATTGATAGCCTCTGATGTCACCCGACCGCAGGAGATTGCCTATGATTGAGCAAAAAGATAGCCAGAAAGTGAGACAGATTCAGACTACTTGATAGGCTTATCTCGGGCAGCACATGATTAATCAGAAAGGTATAACTGCACATTTAGAGGATCCTAGCTCATGGTAGCAAAAAGTCCATTGATGATATCATATTAAGAGAGAAAATATATACATAAATTTAAAAAGCCAGTGAGATGACGGTGGTATCTTTGCTTTAAGGGCAACAAATCACACAGTAAACCATAAAGATAACAAACATATCAATTGAATGGAAAATGAGAAAGACCAGCGTCGCTTATTTTGGTAGGGGCCATATTGTAACGATGTAGATTAATTAGATGGACAGATCAGGCACAGTGGTGATAAGCCTTTCCACTGAGCCAAAGGTCCTGGGTTTGACACAGCCTCTCTGCAAAAATGCGGGAGTAAAGCTTGCCTCGGTTGTTCCTTCTCCAGACTCCACTCATGTGGGAGACGCTAACACTGGGTTTGTCTGTAGTGTAATTAGATCTAGAAGTTACAACAGCTAGTTGAATTACAAAATAGTGATGCAACTGCTCCTTCAAATCTAGCTGTGCTGTAGCACAACAGTTCTGCTACTACATTTGATAACTCGGAATGACTTTTTTCTTCTTCTTTTGGCTACCACCTTAAGAGTAAAGAGTGGTTCCCATGCTGCGATGTCACTCCTGACTCCTGAGTCCTGATACTTGAGATGTATTCTCAGGTCTCCATTACAGCAATAGCTTAATATTTCTTATATGTCCTAAAGTACATATGTTAAAGTCCACAACATTAAGATTAATATTATATCAACTCAGTCTAATTCATAAAGATAGAAAAGTAGTAGAACGTCGTAGTTTTTCGTGTACTGTAGTTTGATATAGAGTGAGAAGAGGTACCTGAATCACAGTTAAGTGGGCTGTCTGGTTCAGGATGGGCCATCAGAGCAATTATCGCTCTACAAACAGACTGAAGGGTCCATGCAGGGCTCCATGCATTCTTCAATATATCAAGACAAATTTCACCTGTCTAAAAACAGGAAAAAAGGAAACAAATGTAACTAAACAGAAATTTCCACTTCCCCTTGATTCAGATTTAATAAATGACAAAACAGGGCATTGCAGTCTCATATAACCTTGAAATGCACATTTGGGTGGAAAATTTTGGTTAAAAATCGAACTTGAGGAGGCAGTAGAGGATACTGCTCTGGAATTGCGAACGCAAGTTGAAACACACCACCTTCATAAGGTGTTTCAGAAGGGCCCTAACCACATAAATATAGATAATTAGAAGAGGCAATAGTAAACGTACGATCTTTCCTGTTACGGCAATAAAAAATAACCTTGATAAGAGCAGTCCACTTGAATATGTTGGAATCATCACATATTAACTGGATATCAGGGTCAGCTGACTTCTCTCGTTGTACCTCCTTGTACTCCTTGAAAAGCCTTGCCCTAGATGCCTAGAGATAAAAAAAAATATTGCCAAAAAGCTTTAGGTTTCATGTTAAGAACCCTTGCGGCACAAAATATCCGATGGGTGTGGTGCAGGATTTGATGTAGCATGTAGAAATTTCCTGGTTACTATAAACTATATTGCAAGTAATTAACACTTTAACAGGTTCATTTCATTCATCATTATTATACTTATGACATACTTGAACCAATATGGCAATACACAATAAACTTGTGGTAACAACAAAAAAATCACATTGCTCCCTATAAAATGCAGATTTCTAGCTATTAGATCTCGCATATTGGTATAATGGATGCATCAAGTAGCATAAGGAAACATGATCATTCAAATTTTATGGGATGGCTGGCATATTGCACGGATATGCAATCAATGTGCCAATGAAGCAATGATGCACTCACCTGCATCTTCTCCTTTCTCTACTAGAGTTATGACCACAGTGCTGATATAGGCAAATGCGTCGCTGAATGCTGGCAAAATAAGAAATAAGACTAAGTTCGAAAGATACAGTGAAACTCTATAGTGAAAATGAACCATGATGGGCTTATCACGGGTAGGGATGTCAACGGGGCTGCTCCCCGTCGGGGACTGCTCCCCGTACCCGTACCCACCAAAATAAAAATTCCCTGTTCCCCGTCCCCGTCCCCGTCGGGTATACGGGGATCCGATGGGGAAAAATCCCCGCCAACAGCCCAGTTAAAAATCATGTCCAGCACAATAAATCAGTAGCATATTACATTTGCAAATATATAAACAACACAAATCATAGCAGCTATTGCAACTATGGCATGGTACATCACAAGTCACTAATACAATAATAAGAAGTAATAACCCTATTATATAGTACAGCCACAATGCCACATAGCAGTACCAGACTACTAGCTATTACACACATGAATGAAGCCGAGCAGCCGAGCAGCACGTGACCCCCTAAATTTTGGTAAACAAGCTGCACCAACACCTTGATTAGATAACAAGAAAGCAAGAACTCGTACACTGTCAACTCATGTCGACCTTGCCCGTTTTCAAGAACAAAAATCTAGACAGGCCACGGATCGATGTATTGGATTAGCAGGGCATCCGTCAGCACACAAATCTACAACTAACTGAACGAATCAGAAGAAGGATTTTAGGGTTCGATTGCCAACAAAGCCCTTCGGACTAGGGAATCCAAGCAAGCTCGTGTATGATTGCTTACACGTTGGAACCCCCAATCTCTAAACCCAGAATATCATCTAGAAACCTGAGCAGAGAAGCATACCGTGTGCAGACCTTGGAGAGGCCGGCGGCCGTGTGAGGTAGAGGAAAGGTGGTAGCGGCCGTGGGATGTAGAGGGAGGTGACCGAGAGATGGAAGCTGGCCGCGTCCAATGGAGAGGGAAGCAGCTTCCGCGGTTGTGAGGAGGCGGCGGTCGGCGGAGGGGGGCGCGAGACCGCAACTCGCGAGAGGAAGACCTGGGGGTGATTGGAGGGGAAAACCTGGGAGATGAAGATGAGGACGTTGCCTGTCCAATAGGTACGGGTGGGTGCTATACTTCTTTAGTTGTTTACCTTTGATAGGCTATTTGACTTGGGTCGATCATTCTTGTTAATTTTGGGGCGTAATTGAGAAAATATGTAGTTTGATTTAGTTCTAGTAAGTGTACAAAATACTGTGTATTTCTAATTATTTCTCTACTATGATTTTGTGCGTGAAGACCAAAATGCCTTTCATTTCCTCCAAGAAAATAGAGCTGATAAGCAGGAAGAGCAGGTAGTTAGGTCTGCATTAGCGTGAAATCTCTGCATATATTTCTTATGTCATAATAAGAAGATATTAGCAAGGAAATGCAGCTGTTTTTTAGATTAAGAAATGCAATTGTGTACTTATTTCTTCCTTCCGTTTAGAGTTTGTTCAGCTCTTGCATAATCTTATCTTCCACACATTTAGGTCCTGTTTGGAAGCTTAGTATTTTTGCAGTTTTGAGATAATACTATGTTATTTAATGATACTGTGGTATTGAAAGCAAGATATATATTCAAAACAGGAGGAACATGCCCACTATCAGGTTTAGACAGCAACTGAACATGCTCACTATCAGGTTTAGACAGCATGAACTTATTCAGTTTATATAAACAGATTACCTAAACAATATCACAACAGGATCAAGATATATATTCAAAACTATGCCCACTCAAGACATCATGAACTTATTCAGTTCTAGAAGCACATAACTCAAGACAGCATGAACTTATTCAGTTGATAAACTATCAGGTCTAGACACTAGACAGAACAAAAAAAACGTTTCCTTGCCGCAGAGGAAGATCTAGCATGAACGAAGTGCCAAGCCTGTCCTCCAGTTCCAAAGAACTGAACCTGCTGCTCTGCCGGTCACCCTTGGAGCAACAACTAGCCCACCATGGGTTCAATCATGTCCTCCAGTTCCAAAGAACTATCGCGGCGTGAACCTTTGGAACACTAACGGCGCCCGAGACCGGATCAAGGCTACCATGGGTTCGGATAAATCAAGGCTACCCTTGGAGCAACAGCTAGCCCACCCTGCCGCCAGGAAGATCTATCGCGGCTCTGATTCACAACCAATAATCTTGACGCCGAAGCTAATCACAGATTCACAACCACTAATCCTGAGAGCTTGCTTACAGAGTTACAGGGAAAGGTTACCTTGGCCGGTTGAGCAGGGAAGCCACCGTCGGAGCTGCCGAGAGGAGGGACCGAGGGAGCAGGGAGCGCCGGGAGGAGGGAGCAGCCGAGCAGGGAGCCAGGGAGCACCGGGAGGAGGGAGCAGCCGAACAGGGAGCACTGGGAGGAGGAGCAGGGAGCGCCGTGCCGGAGGGAGAGGGACCCCGAGAGGTCGAGACCGAGTCGCCGAGACAGAGAGCTGCGGCCGCCGCACGGAGAGGCAGTAGGACGCATGTGGGAGGGAGAGTGCGTTAGGGTTAGGGTTGTCGCCTTGCCGGACGCGCATGACTTATACAGGGAGTTGCGGGCTTGCGGCCGTGCTGCGGCGGAGTTGGGTCGTCCGCATGCGTAAGGCAGCCTAGGTCCCAGGTCCGAGCTGAAATTGTTGAACGGGCCAGTTTAAAAGCTCGGCGGATAACGGGTCGTGCTCGGGCCAGTCCAACTGGCTCAAATTCCTGTCAAGCCCGACACACTATCCGGGTCAGGCTAAGCCCGGACCCGCTTCATTCCGTGATGTATTGGGCAAGTATGTGCTAAAAAAATGTGCTTCGTGCTGGGCTAACGGGCCACATGCTTTGTGGACATCTATAGATAAGGTTACAACTATGGATCTATGGGATAGCGTTGACAGTTGAGAGGTTTTTTATTCGGCAAATTGACACGACGGACATGGAGTGATGTCATTTGAATTTGATTGAGAAGTAGAGGGTACTGGATCGGGTTTATTTTTATTTTCTATTTGTTTGGTTTCATAGAGAAAGCGGAGTGGTTGATAGAGTTTTTATATGAAATTTACTATAAATAGATATAATGCTCATGTTATCGGATGCGAGGTTTTTCAACCAAACAAAGGATGTAGCGGCTCAGCTCTATTCTATCCTTCAAACAAACAAAAAAGGAGCGACTTTATTATGTTTGCCATACGTAAAATAGAACGGATGCATTCTTTAAAACTTAAATGAAACGCTCCATTATAGTTGACTCTCTAGCCAAACACACCCAAAATCAAGCTAAAGACAACCCCCACAACGTGTAGATCTCAGGTGAAGCTTAGTAATAGTTCACCCAAAAGCTATTTTTATGCAAGAAATTAGCAAACTATACCATGCGAGAGGGAGAGCTTAAATCAGACGAAGAACATATCTCAACCAAGAACTACCAATAGTACTATAAATACCACATCTCAGCCAAGAGCTATTTTTATACATAAATATCAAATCTCAGCCAGGAGTGTCACAACAGCGAGAGGGAAAGCTCGTACGTGGGAAGAGGAGACGCAAAAGCTCGCACGCGCGGGGGGAGAGCTCAAGTGAGAGGGGAGCTCGCTCGAGGGGGAGAGGAGACGCGAGAGGGAGAGCTAGAGGAGAGGAGATGACAGTAGCCAAGAACCATAACACGAGGAGAGCATGAGGGATGCAGGCGCTTTGGCCGAGCGCAGCCTGGCTCGCGGGCAACGTGCCTTTTGGCCGTATCCCAGGGGCATGGCCGAGGCCAACGTTTTGAACGAGTCTGGCCTGGTCCAGACCCACATTCAAGTAAACAAATAGATGGACTTGTCTAATTTTTACATCTGTAGAGTTTTGCACGGGTGCACATACCCAACCAAACACACGATATATTAACCGTTGGAGCAACTCTCGCCCATTGTTGAGCCACGTAGTCTTCACCCACAACCTCAAGCTGTTTGATGTTATTCCTCAGCAAAATATGCTAATCGGTTTGCGCCGCCGTAATGCACAAGGTCATGCTCAGGGGCGAAGCCAGGATCCGAAGACAGAGGGGGCAGGCTTAGCCTCCAAGCAACCAAACCAGCAAGGACACAATATAAAAATGGCAAGGGAATCAACCACAATGTATATATTGATATATAATCTTCATTAAAAACAGTATAATGAAACAACATCTATTTTGTCAAACAAAATAAAATTACATCTTAGTTATTTTGAATTTAGCTCTGCGTGTATTAGCTAGATCATAGGCCTTGATAATATCATCAGAACAAATCATTGCCGCTAATTCCCTTTTAATATAAACGACCAGATAATCTCGTAAATAGACATCTCCCATTTTTCTTCGAAGACGTGTCTTTACAAATTTCATAGCTGAAAAGGCTCTCTTTGTGGTCGCAGTTGACACAGGGAGAGTTAAGAGTAATCTCAATAATTTATCTACCATCGGATAAGAAGAATCTTTACCTAGCTTAACTAATCCACTTGGTTGGCCAAAAATTAAGGGTTTCAGACTACCAAATAATAAACTGGCAGCAAGATAATGGGCTATAGGATACATTATTAATCTGACTTGGTTGGGCCATTGGGGGTGCCAGGCTCACTCCGGACCCCCTGGTGGCTTCGCCACTGGTCATGCTATCTGACGTATGCACGTTAGCTGACATTCTTAGGCTGGCTCCAGCAAGGGTCTCTAAAGGGTTCTCTACCCTAAATATAGAGGATCAAACGGTCATCTACGCTCTCTAGCAACGTCCTCTAAACGGTCCTCTAAATTTAGAGGACACTGCTGAATCCACTATATATAGAGTTTTTCTAAATGGTCCTCTATCCATTTGAATACTTTAAATAAGCAGTTTAGCAAAACTAAAATGTGTACAATACATTTGAGAGTATGACAAATACGTATGTATAAACAATAAAAATAAAAATGTCTCTAATGTAGGTATTTGAGTATAGAGGACTGAAAGGGAAATGTGTCCTTGGGCCATTTCCATTATTGTTTTGGTGATTAGATGTCCAACACATTGTTTGGAACTCATATGTGCTAAGTAGGTGAAAACTGCACAACGAAGAACAAGATATGTGTCTAGACTTAGTAAATTATTTTTTTGAATGCTAACATGTTTATCTAAGTGCTAGAAACAGTGCCAAGAAAAGAAGAAAAGAATCGGAGAAGATATGCCACATTAAAAAAACTGCTTAACCATGTTGGATATTTGTGAATAACTTTCGTACATCCTTCACTACAAAAAATCTTCGCCACTTATATTAGCATTTTTTTGTTTTCGATTGCAATTGAATGCAAGCTAAAGTTTTCCCTCAACTCTATGAAGCATAAAACAATTTTAAATATTTTATTATTTGTCCTGGGAACTCTGAATAGAAAAAGGTTAATAAACAAATAATAATCCTGATATCACTTTTATAATTATGGTTTTACATTAATTTTTGCCCTTTCCTCCCATGTATTTAACTCCAAAAGACTGAGCTAATAATTCCTCTCATCTCTCTACCATATGGACATTTTATTGTTCCGTTGGTTACACTATTGCAATTAGAAAAATATTGAAAGGGAATTAGGCTTACACCTAGTTCCTAAATAATTTTGGTGGTTGAATTGCCCAACACAAACAATTGGACTAACTAGTCTGCTCTAGTGTATAAGTTATACAGGTGCTAAAGGTTCACACTCAGCCAATAAAAAGATCAATTGTTGGATTCAACAAAAGAGCAAAGGGCCAACCGAAGGCACCTCTGGTCTGGCGCACCGGACTGTCCGGTGTGCCACCGGACATGTCCGGTGCACCAGAGGACTCCAACTCGAACTCGCCACCTTCGGGAATTTCCAGAGGCACTCGCGCTATAATTCACCGGACTGTCCGGTGTACACCGGACAGTGTCCGGTGCGCCAAGGAAGAGCGGCCTCAGGAACTCGCCAGCTTCGGGAAACTCCAACGGCTAGTCCGCTATAATTCACCGGACTGTCCGGTGTGCACCGGACTGTCCGGTGCGACTCCGGAGCAACGGCTACATCGCGCCAACGGCTACCTGCGACGCATTAATTGCGCGCGCAGCGCGCGCAGAAGTCAGGCGCGCCCATACTGGCACACCGGACAAGGAACAGTACGTGTCCGGTGTGCACCGGACACCCAGGCGGGCCCACAAGTCAGAAGCTTCAACGGTCGAATCCAACGGCAGTGATGACGTGGCAGGGGGCACCGGACTGTCCGGTGCGCCATCGGGCAGACAGGCTGCCAACGGCCACTTTTGGTGGTTGGGGCTATAAATACCCCAACCACCCCACCATTCATTGCATCCAAGTTTTCCACTTCCCAACTACTACAAGAGCTCTAGCATTCAATTCTAGACACACCAAAGAGATCGAATCCTCTCCAAATCCCACACAACGCCATAGTGACTAGAGAGAGTGATTTGCTTGTGTTCTTTCGAGCTCTTGCGCTTGGATTGCTTTCTTCTTTCTTGATCCTTTCTTTGCAATCAAACTCACTTGTAATTGAGGCAAGAGACACCAATCTTGTGGTGGTCCTTGCGGGAACTTTGTGTTCCAAGTGATTGAGAAGAGAAAGCTCACTCGATCCGTGGATCGTTTGAGAGAGGGAAGGGTTGAAAGAGACCCGGCCTTTGTGGCCTCCTCAACGGGGAGTAGGTTTGCAAGAACCGAACCTCGGTAAAACAAATCTCCGTGTCTCACTTGCTTATTCGCTTGGGATTTGTTTTGCGCCTCTCTCGCGAACTCGTTTCTTTATTATTAACGCTAACCCGGCTTGTAGTTGTGTTTATATTTGTAAATTTCAGTTTCGCCCTATTCACCCCCCCTCTAGGCGACTATCAATTGGTATCAGAGGCCGATGCTTCATTAGAGCCTAACCGCTCGAAGTGATGTCGGGAGATCACGCCAAGAAGGAGATGGAGACCGGCGAAAAGCCCACTACAAGCTACGGGAGCACTTCATCGGAAGAGTCCCGCACCAAAAGGAGGGGGAAGAAGAAGATCTCCTCCAACAAAGGGAAGGAGAAGAAATCTTCTTCTCACCACAAAGAGAAGAAGGAAAAATCTTCTTCCCACAAGCAACATCGGAGCGGGGACAAGCAAAAGAGGATGAGGAAAGTGGTCTACTACGAGACCGACACTTCATCAACATCGACCTCCGGCTCCGATGCGCCCTCCGTAACTTCTAAACGCCAAGAGCGTAAGAAGTTTAGTAAGATCCCCCTACACTACCCTCGCATTTCTAAACATGCACCCTTACTTTCCGTCCCATTAGGCAAACCTCCAACTTTTGATGGTGAAGATTATGCTAGGTGGAGTGATTTAATGCGATTTCATCTAACCTCACTCCACAAAAGTATATGGGATGTTGTTGAGTTTGGTGCACAGGTACCATCGGTAGGGGATAAGGACTATGATGAGGATGAGGTGGCCCAAATCGAGCACTTCAACTCTCAAGCAACAACGATACTCCTCGCCTCTTTAAGTAGAGAGGAGTATAACAAAGTGCAAGGGTTGAAGAGCGCCAAGGAGGTTTGGGATGTGCTCAAAACCGCGCACGAGGGAGATGAGCTCACCAAGATCACCAAGCGGGAAACGATCGAGGGGGAGCTCGGTCGGTTCCGGCTTCGCAAAGGGGAGGAGCCACAACACATGTACAACCGGCTCAAGACCTTGGTGAACCAAGTGCGCAACCTCGGGAGCATAAAGTGGGACGACCACGAGGTGGTTAAGGTTATTCTAAGATCTCTTATTTTCCTTAACCCCACTCAAGTTCAATTAATTCGTGGTAATCCTAGATATACTAAAATGACCCCCGAGGAAGTTATCGGGCATTTTGTAAGTTTTGAGTGCATGATCGAAGGCTCGAGAAAGATCAACGAGCTTGACGAACCCACCACATCCGAAGCTCAACCCGTCGCATTCAAGGCGATGGAGGAAAAGAAGGAGGAGGCTACACCAAGTCGACAACCTATAGACGCCTCCAAGCTCGACAATGAGGAAATGGCGCTCGTCATCAAGAGCTTCCGCCAAATCCTCAAGCAAAGGAGGGGGAAAGACTACAAGTCCCGCTCCAAGAAGGTTTGCTACAAATGTGGTAAGCCCGGTCATTTTATTGCTAAATGTCCTATATCAAGTGACAGTGACCGAGGCGACGACAAGAAGGGGAGAAGAAAGGAGAAGAAGAGGTACTACAAGAAGAAGGGCGGCGATGCCCATGTTTGTCGGGAGTGGGACTCCGACGAAAGCTCAAGCGACTCCTCCGACAACGAGGACGCCGCCAACATCGCCGTCACCAAGGGACTCCTCTTCCCAAATGTCGGCCACAAGTGCCTCATGGCAAAGGACGGCAAACGGAAAAAGGTTAAATCTAACTCCTCCACTAAATATGAATCTTCTAGTGATGATAATGCTAGTGATGAGGAGGATAATTTGCGTTCCCTTTTTGCCAACCTTAACATAGCACAAAAGGAAAAATTAAATGAATTAGTTAGTGCTATTCATGAAAAGGATGACCTTTTGGATTCCCAAGAGGATTGTCTAATTAAAGAAAACAAGAAACATGTTAAGGTTAAAAAGGCTTATGCTCTAGAAATTGAGAAGTGTGAAAAATTATCTAGCGAGCTAAGCACTTGCCGTGAGATGATTGACAACCTTAGGAACGAAAATGCTAGTTTAAATGCTAAGGTTGATTCTCATGTTTGTAATGTTTTAATTCCCAATCCTAGAGATAATAATGATAATTTGCTTGCTAGGATTGAAGAATTAAACATTTCTCTTGCTAACCTTAAGGTAGAAAATGAAAATTTAATTGCTAAGGTTAAAGAACTAGATGTTTGCAATACTACCATTTCCAATCTTAGAGATAAAAATGATATTCTTCATGCTAAGATTGTTGAACTTAATTCTTGCAAACCCTCTACATCTATTGTTGAGCATGTATCTATTTGTACTAGATGTAGAGATGTTGATATTAATGCTATGCATGATCATATGACTCTAATTAAACAACAAAATGATCACATAGCAAAACTAGATGCTAAAATTGCCGAGCACAACTTAGAAAATGAGAAATTTAAATTTGCTCGTAGCATGCTTTATAATGGGAGACGCCCGGGCATCAAGGATGGCATTGGCTTCCAAAGGGGAGACAATGTCAAACTTAATGCCCCTCCTAAAAGATTGTCCAACTTTGTTAAGGGCAAGGCTCCCATGCCTCAGGATAACGAGGGGTACATTTTATACCCTGCCGGTTATCCTGAGAGCAAAATTAGGAGAATTCATTCTAGGAAGTCTCACTCTGGCCCTAATCATGCATTTATATATAAGGGTGAGACATCTAGCTCTAGGCAACCAACCCATGCTAAGTTGCCTAGAAAGAAAACTCCTAGTGCATCAAATAATCTTAATATTTCTTTTAAAACTTTTGATGCATCTTATGTTTTAACTAACAAATCCGGCAAGTTAGTTGCCAAATATGTTGGGGGCAAGCACAAGGGATCCAAGACTTGTGTTTGGGTACCCAAAGTTCTTGTGTCTAATGCCAAAGGACCCAAAACTATTTGGGTACCTAAAGTCAAGAACTAAACTTATTTTGTAGGTTTATGCATCCGGGGGCTCAAGTTGGATACTCGACAGCGGGTGCACAAACCACATGACTGGGGAGAAAAAGATGTTCTCCTCATATGAGAAAAACCAAGATCCCCAAAGAGCGATCACATTCGGGGATGGAAATCAAGGTTTGGTCAAAGGTTTGGGTAAAATTGCTATATCTCCTGACCATTCTATTTCCAATGTTTTTCTTGTTGATTCTTTAGATTACAACCTACTTTCTGTATCTCAATTATGTCAAATGGGCTACAACTGTCTTTTTACTGATATTGGTGTCACTGTCTTTAGAAGAAGTGATGATTCAATAGCATTTAAGGGAGTGTTAGAGGGTCAGCTATACTTGGTAGATTTTGATAGAGCTGAACTCGACACTTGCTTAATTGCTAAAACTAACATGGGTTGGCTCTGGCATCGCCGACTAGCCCATGTTGGGATGAAGAATCTTCACAAGCTTCTAAAGGGAGAACACATTTTAGGATTAACAAATGTTCATTTTGAGAATGACAGGATTTGTAGCGCATGCCAAGTAGGGAAGCAAGTTGGCACTCATCATCCGCATAAGAACATAATGACAACCGACAGGCCACTGGAGCTCCTACACATGGATCTATTCGGCCCGATTGCTTACATAAGCATCGGCGGGAGTAAGTACTGTCTAGTTATTGTGGATGATTATTCTCGCTTCACTTGGGTATTCTTTTTACAGGAAAAATCTGACCTTAAAGGGATTCTTGAGACGGGCTCAAAATGAGTTCGGTTTAAGGATCAAGAAAATAAGAAGCGACAACGGGACGGAGTTCAAGAACTCTCAAATAGAAGGCTTTCTTGAGGAAGAGGGCATCAAGCATGAGTTCTCTTCTCCCTACACGCCACAACAAAACGGTGTAGTGGAGAGGAAGAATCGAACTCTATTGGACATGGCAAGGACCATGCTTGATGAGTACAAAACTTCGGATCGGTTTTGGGCGGAGGCGGTCAACACCGCTTGCTACGCCATCAACCGGTTGTATCTACACCGAATCCTCAAGAAGACATCATATGAACTCCTAACCGGTAAAAAGCCCAACATTTCATATTTTAGAGTTTTTGGTAGCAAATGCTTTATTCTTGTTAAAAGAGGTAGAAAATCTAAATTTGCTCCTAAGACTGTAGAAGGCTTTTTACTTGGTTATGACTCAAACACAAGGGCATATAGGGTCTTTAACAAGTCCACCGGACTAGTTGAAGTCTCATGTGACGTTGTGTTTGATGAAACTAACGGCTCTCAAGTAGAGCAAGTTGATCTTGATGAGATAGGTGAAGAAGAGGCTCCATGCATCGCGTTAAGGAACATGTCCATTGGGAATGTGTGTCCTAAGGAATCCGAAGAGCCTCCAAGTACACAAGATCAACCATCCTCCTCCATGCAAGCATCTCCACCAACTCAAAATGAGGAAGAGGCTCAAGTTGATGAAGAAGAAGATCAATCAAATGAGCCACCTCAAGATGATGGCAATGATCAAGGGGGAGATGCAAATGAGGAAGACGAGGAAGAGGAACAAAGGCCGCCACACCCAAGAGTCCATCAAGCAATCCAACGAGATCACCCCGTCGACACCATCCTCGGCGATATTCATAAGGGGGTAACCACTAGATCTCGTGTTGCTCATTTTTGTGAACATTACTCGTTTGTTTCCTCTATTGAGCCACACAGGGTAGAGGAAGCACTACAAGATTCGGATTGGGTGGTGGCGATGCAAGAGGAGCTCAACAATTTCACTAGGAATGAGGTATGGCATTTAGTTCCACGTCCTAACCAAAATGTTGTAGGAACCAAATGGGTCTTCCGCAACAAGCAAGACGAGCATGGTGTGGTGACAAGGAACAAAGCTCGACTCGTGGCCAAGGGGTATTCACAAGTCGAAGGTTTGGATTTTGGTGAAACCTATGCACCCGTAGCTAGGCTTGAGTCAATTCGCATATTATTAGCCTATGCTACTTACCATGGCTTTAAGCTTTATCAAATGGACGTGAAAAGTGCCTTCCTCAACGGACCAATCAAGGAAGAGGTCTATGTTGAGCAACCTCCCGGCTTTGAAGACAGTGAGTATCCTAACAATGTCTATAAGCTCTCTAAGGCGCTTTATGGGCTCAAGCAAGCCCCAAGAGCATGGTATGAATGCCTTAGAGATTTTCTTATTGCTAATGGCTTCAAAGTCGGTAAAGCCGATCCTACCCTATTCACTAAAACTCTTGAAAATGATTTGTTTGTATGCCAAATTTATGTTGATGATATCATATTTGGGTCTACTAACGAATCTACTTGTGAGGAATTTAGTAGGATCATGACACAGAAATTCGAGATGTCAATGATGGGGGAGTTGAAGTATTTTCTAGGATTCCAAGTCAAACAACTCCAAGAGGGCACCTTCATAAGCCAAACGAAGTACACTCAAGACATCTTAACCAAGTTTGGGATGAAGGATGCTAAACCCATCAAGACACCCATGGGAACTAATGGGCATCTCGACCTCGACACGGGAGGTAAGTCCGTGGATCAAAAGGTATATCGGTCGATGATAGGTTCTTTACTCTATTTATGTGCATCTCGACCGGATATTATGCTTTCCGTATGCATGTGTGCAAGATTCCAAGCCGACCCTAAGGAAGCTCACCTTACGGTCGTGAAACGAATCTTGAGATATTTGGCTTATACTCCTAAGTTTGGGCTTTGGTATCCTAGGGGATCCACTTTTGATTTGATTGGTTATTCGGATGCCGATTGGGCGGGGTGCAAAATCAATAGGAAGAGCACATCGGGGACTTGCCAGTTCTTGGGAAGATCCTTGGTGTCTTGGGCTTCAAAGAAGCAAAATTCGGTTGCTCTTTCCACCGCCGAAGCCGAGTACATTGCCGCAGGCCACTGTTGCGCGCAATTGCTTTGGATGAGGCAAACCCTGCGGGACTACGGTTACAAATTAACCAAAGTCCCTTTGCTATGTGATAATAAGAGTGCAATCAAAATGGCGGATAATCCCGTCGAACATAGCCGCACTAAACACATAGCCATTCGGTATCACTTTTTAAGGGATCACCAACAAAAGGGAGATATCGAGATTTCTTACATTAACACTAAAGATCAATTAGCCGATATCTTTACCAAGCCTCTTGATGAACAATCTTTTCACAAACTTAGGCATGAGCTAAATATTCTTGATTCTAGGAACTTCTTTTGCTAGATTGCACACATAGCTCATTTATATACCTTTGATCATGTCTTTTTCATATGCTATGACTAATGTGTTTTTCAAGTCTATTTCAAACCAAGTCGTAGGTATATTGAAAGGGAATTGGAGTCTTCGGCAAAGACAAAGGCTTCCACTCCGTAACTCATCCTTCGCCGTCGCTCCAAGAGATTCTCCATTCTTGGGGGAGAAAAGCTGAGCATCAAAGAAAAGGACCTTGTCTTTGGGGGAGAGAGTAAGAGCCCAAAGCAAAAGGACCGGACTTCGTCTTTGGTATAATCTTAACTCATTTATTTATTACCAAAGGGGGAGATAGCACTTCGAGGGCTCTAATGACTCCGTTTTTTGGCGATTCATGCCAAAAAGGGGGAGAAATGAGCCCAAAGCAAAAGGACCGCACCACACCACCAATTTCAAAAACTTTGTGTTTCCAAGAATATTATCAATTGGTTTTCTTATTGTATTCAAAAAGGGGGAGAAAGTAGTATTTCAAAATGTTATATCAAAACCCTCTTGAACACTAAGAGGTGGATTTCATTTAGGGGGAGTTTTGTTTAGTCAAAGGAAAAGCATTTGAAACAGGGGGAGAAAATGTCAAATCTTGAAAATACTTTGCAAGCTTTTATTCACTTACCTTTGACTATTTGCAAAAGAACTTTGAAAAGAATTTACAAAAGAGTTTTGCAAAAACAAAACATGTGGTGCAAGCGTGGTCCAAAATACTAAATAAGAAAGAAACATTCCATGCATATCTCGTAAGTAGTTATATTGGCTCAATTCCAAGCAACCTTTTGCACTTACATTATGCAAACTAGTTCAATTATGCACTTCTATATTTGCTTTGGTTTGTGCTGGCATCAATCACCAAAAAGGGGGAGATTGAAAGGGAATTAGGCTTACACCTAGTTCCTAAATAATTTTGGTGGTTGAATTGCCCAACACAAACAATTGGACTAACTAGTCTGCTCTAGTGTATAAGTTATACAGGTGCTAAAGGTTCACACTCAGCCAATAAAAAGATCAATTGTTGGATTCAACAAAAGAGCAAAGGGCCAACCGAAGGCACCTCTGGTCTGGCGCACCGGACTGTCCGGTGTGCCACCGGACATGTCCGGTGCACCAGAGGACTCCAACTCGAACTCGCCACCTTCGGGAATTTCCAGAGGCACTCGCGCTATAATTCACCGGACTGTCCGGTGTACACCGGACAGTGTCCGGTGCGCCAAGGAAGAGCGGCCTCAGGAACTCGCCAGCTTCGGGAAACTCCAACGGCTAGTCCGCTATAATTCACCGGACTGTCCGGTGTGCACCGGACTGTCCGGTGCGACTCCGGAGCAACGGCTACATCGCGCCAACGGCTACCTGCGACGCATTAATTGCGCGCGCAGCGCGCGCAGAAGTCAGGCGCGCCCATACTGGCACACCGGACAAGGAACAGTACGTGTCCGGTGTGCACCGGACACCCAGGCGGGCCCACAAGTCAGAAGCTTCAACGGTCGAATCCAACGGCAGTGATGACGTGGCAGGGGGCACCGGACTGTCCGGTGCGCCATCGGGCAGACAGGCTGCCAACGACCACTTTTGGTGGTTGGGGCTATAAATACCCCAACCACCCCACCATTCATTGCATCCAAGTTTTCCACTTCCCAACTACTACAAGAGCTCTAGCATTCAATTCTAGACACACCAAAGAGATCGAATCCTCTCCAAATCCCACACAACGCCATAGTGACTAGAGAGAGTGATTTGCTTGTGTTCTTTCGAGCTCTTGCGCTTGGATTGCTTTCTTCTTTCTTGATCCTTTCTTTGCAATCAAACTCACTTGTAATTGAGGCAAGAGACACCAATCTTGTGGTGGTCCTTGCGGGAACTTTGTGTTCCAAGTGATTGAGAAGAGAAAGCTCACTCGATCCGTGGATCGTTTGAGAGAGGGAAGGGTTGAAAGAGACCCGGCCTTTGTGGCCTCCTCAACGGGGAGTAGGTTTGCAAGAACCGAACCTCGGTAAAACAAATCTCTGTGTCTCACTTGCTTATTCGCTTGGGATTTGTTTTGCGCCTCTCTCGCGAACTCGTTTCTTTATTACTAACGCTAACCCGGCTTGTAGTTGTGTTTATATTTGTAAATTTCAGTTTCGCCCTATTCACCCCCCTCTAGGCGACTATCAAATATCTTGGAGTACAATTAAGTGCTGCAAGCTAAAATTTCACCACAACTCTATGATGCATGAAATATTTTATGGTAATCTATTGTTTATGCTTGTAACTCCAAATAGAAAATAAAAAGTTTAACAAAGAAATACGAATCCTAATGTCGCTTTTACAATTATGGTTTTTTCATTCCTTTTTGCCCTTTCCTCCCACGTATTTAACTCCAAAAGACTGCAAGCTAATAATCCCTCTCATGTCTCTACCACATGGACATTTTATTGTTCTGTTGGTCACACTACTGCAATTAGAAAAATATCTTTGAATACAATTATGTGTCTAAAACTTAGTTCCATATTCCAATAATATTTTTATTATATAATAGTTACTTTGTGTTCACATGAAAATACCTACACAATCTTTTACATGTTTAAAATCTTCTCTGTTTTCTTATGGATCACAACATAGTTGCTTTCTAAAAGCTTGGTTTTCCTTCCCTACAAACAAATGGTCTCTTATATTTACAATATGTATGTAACCTCATAAACTTTCATATACGACCTAAAAAACAACTTATTACAAATAAGTGCACAGTTCTTCCCTTTCTACTAGGGAAATAATATAGTTACATAAAACCGCGGAATCAAGTCGCCATCATCGGATAGATAAACGAGCGGTGTCGCAGAAAAATAAGGAACTACATAACTGTGTTGACATGGATTCCGATGAACATATTGCAAATAGGAAGAAAAGAAAACACAGTAAGTATTCTTTCTTCTTTTTTTGGAAATGAAATCACTTATTACTTCCGTTTATAACTATGTACCTTATCCACTTAATAAATCACTAGGTCAGTACCCGTACGTTGCAACGGGAACATATAATACCATGATAACTTATATACAAAATGTGTCTTATATTGTTATAAGAAAATATTTCATAATCCATTTGTGATCCTAGCCATACATAAATTTTGTTATTTTAATTTAGTTGTTTCACTACTACATTGCAACCATCAGTATCATGCAGACTTCGATATATGTCATGATTTGCATGGTCTCATTATTGGAGAGCACGTGCCACACCTGCCGGTAGAAGTTCCGTCGTACATCGTTAGTCATCAGGCACGCACCACCATACACGCTTGCTTAAACAAAAAATGCAAGTGTGTGTTTGCGAAGAGAATTAAAGGCAGGCCGGCACAAAAGGTACCCCGACGATGGCGAGTGGTCATTGTTGTCGGTCCACCTCTGTTCACCTCCGGTGTCGAGATGACGCCACAATCCTTGATATAATAGTCGTCGAACGCGCGCGATATGGTGAGTACCGATCACTCTTGGTCGGGCTGCCAAATGAAGTGCACCCCGGGCTCATCAGCGAGGTAGTACACCTGGTCGTTGCACCACCGGATGTGCTACTCCTCTACATTCATCTTGTTCGAGGACACTCACACAACAACAACAATGGTCGTCATTCCAGCGAACAAGAATTCATGGCCGATCAGTAGCGACTTACGTGGTAGGTTAGGCTTCAGGTGGATGATGAGCTAGACGGCGTGATGGCGTCGTCGTAGGTTGCGATGCCCAGAACAACCCGAGAGTCGTCGATATTGGCGACGACCATGAGGTCCCCATGTTTGATGATGGACAGCGCGGTGCAGCCGCTCTGGACCACGTCCAAGCGGCGGCTGCGCCGGAGCTTGCCGTACACAGCGGCACATGGGCCATGTAGGACTGCTTCCAGAGGTCGAACTGGTAGTCGCCAAGTTTCTTCTCGTCGTCGGTGAGCGACGCCAACGCGAGCGCCTCGTGCTAGTGGTGTTTGTTCGGGATTTCCAAGTAAGAAACATGGATTCATCTTTGGCATTGGTTTATGAAAATGATTTATAAGTTAGATCCATGGAAAAATATTACGAAGAATAAATGTTACACATGCAAAAAAAATATTTAAGTTGAAAACATTATTCAAACAAAAGAAATTGCATGCAAGACTCTTCTTTAAATACTACTTCCTCAATCAAAAATATAATTTAATAATCTCAGTGATACTTATCTACTACTACACATTGTGCAGGTAGCAGGTGAGCTTCGGGAGAGATGTATTATATGTTTTTACTATAATAGATGTAGACATAAACACACATGTGGTGTAGTGGTAGCTACAAACACATTTATTTGAGAGGTCGCGGGTTCGAATCCCCTTGGACCCTGTTTTTTTAATTTAATTTTAGCTAGGTGTGGGATGCACGTGGGAATGAGAATAGGCTTTGTGGGAGGGGGAATGAGAAAGACACGTGATAGCCGGGAATGGAAATGGGAATGACAGAACACGGAATGAGGCAGCCTACCCCTTACCGTCTTAATAGGTAGTAGAGATTTTAAAAAATAACAAGTTCGTCTGTATTGTTTTCACCACCAATAATCACAGAAGCAAGGCAAAATCACAGACGTTTGTTAAACCAACAACGTATTGTTAAAAAATCACAGACGTTGAGATAGGGCGTCTGATCCAATCAAGCCTAAGGACGAGAAAAAGAAAAATGAAAGTTGAGGAAAAAAAAGATAAGAGGAGACACCCACTTGAATCGAAATGATCCGTGTGCCCAATCAAGTATCCAAAGGGTTGCTATTGCTAATTGAATGTCAAAATCAACGACGTTAGACATATTGATGTCTCGTTCTGGCATTGACCTGTCTTAAGGAATAAAGAGGCACTGAATTCTCTTGCACAAGCGCATCAGATTGTGACAACTTAGCACACGCCGAAAGTAAATTAGTTGGATAGCGAACTTGATTGTTTGCAGCCACGAAATCCAAGCACTTCAGCAAATCTGCAATGGTAGTTGCTAGTGTGAATCGCAATTATTCGCAGATAGACGACAATAAACACTGGGTATCGATACTGTCCGCAAGAACGTGCATCACATAAACAAGCTGCAAAGTATGTCAAATACAGCATTCATCCTACGTTATCTCATTGTCTACAGTATGCGTTGAGGAGGGTTCAAATGTAACCACCACATGGCGCTGGAGCAAATCAGTTTACAGAGTAATAAAACCAAGACAATCTTCAGGCTGGCTGCTCATAAGTGACGCTGCTATTGTTGTCTGAACTAGTATCATCAACAGACAGCTTACTCCACCTCTTCCAAGAAATCCTTGATCTCTGCTGGGCTTAAAACTCTGTATTTTGTATGGAAAAACTGTTAGTTCTCAGCAAACCATTTGAATGTAGCAAGGACTTTGTAATATCGCATAGCTCCAGGTTTGCAAAAACAACAAATAAACACAAACATTTCCCCTACAGCTAGAGAGGCACAAGTTGTTAGCAAACCCTAAAGAAACAGATTCTTCGTATAGTCAGGGAGCAATGAGCGATGCAGTAATTTTGAACCATATAAATATGGCAGTAAGATTGAGTCTCTGTAACTTACTTGAACTCACGATCAGCTCGAATAATTCCGATTTCAATGTTGTTGGAGGAAATTTGCCCCTCATATCTGCAAGTCCAAGATCCGGAACCAATTATTAACTATTTAGGATATTTCTAAACTAAGCAAGTACAACAGGGATGCGAGCGATACCCTTCTTTCAAAGTCAAAATTGCAGTGTGGATGGCATCATCAAGCTCCATATCTTCTGTGTATCTACAATGAAACCATACAAATATAACATGTGAAATCAGAGGGAAAGGATGAACAATTATAGCACACATGCTGCTTACATTAATCACTGATGAGGTAGATAAAATCAACTGGAATTTATTTACAATCGGATGAAAGAATATTATCAGCAGTACTGTGTCACAACTCAAAACAGTGTCTAGATCAAGTGCACAACATTACTACATTGAGGCTGTACCTCTTTTCAAGAAACGTCTTTGCATTGGACACATTTTTTCCCATGGCTGATGCCTTCCAGGAGAAGTATGATCCTGAGGGATCAACCTGAAGAAATTGGCAACAATGTCAGTTGTCCTGAGTTTATGAAGGTACATCCTACAGTATCATGGTGATTGTTAGCACAAAAGTACACATTATTCACTTTCTAAGTACTACTTGTGATCATCTCTTGTAAAGCAATAAGCAGTTTTCTTTGGAAGGTTAATAAACAGGTTTCTATCTTGTAGCTTCTTCAGTATACCTGATACAACTGCGGGCCATTGTCATCATACCCAGCAATCAACAGTGATACTCCAAATGGTCTCACACCACTGATACAAGCAAGGATAACAAGTAAAACTCATTAGCATATACCTATCTCAAGCTTTCACTAATCACCTTAACACCCCAAACAATAGAGGCTAGTACATGTTTTTGACCGGATGGTGTATA
The DNA here is from genome assembly GCF_902167145.1 of Zea mays. Taxonomy (NCBI): domain Eukaryota; kingdom Viridiplantae; phylum Streptophyta; class Magnoliopsida; order Poales; family Poaceae; genus Zea; species Zea mays. Next base: position 192,256,672 of record NC_050100.1, read on the forward strand.
TCCTAGCAATCTCTATTAGTTTAGCTTTTTGGTCAAGCCATCACGATGACGTAAAGTGGATCAATAAATGGAAATAGCTACTAAATGTTATAGATATAGTGCATATTTTATGTATGAAGCTGATTGACTTGCTTGGCAACTAAATAAAATTTAACCCTCAATATCACGAATTAATTGTAAATCAATAACTGGATTGCATACAGGAATACTGTAAGATCTCTAGGAGTGATCGCAATACATTTAAGTAATGTACAAATAAGGGACTCAAACAGCTAAAGCAAACAATGCTACTCCAAGTGTATACTTTGAGTCTTTGACTATCAAAATTTTTATTAAATGCATATTAATAGAAGGGTAGACCGTGCAGGGATGAGAACTGTCTCACTGAGTCACTAGGTTGTGGGTTCGAAACAGCCTCTCCGTATTTGCGACAAAAAGGCTTGCTCGGTTTACCCCTTCACTAGACCCCACTCATGTGGGAGACTCCAACACTTGGTCTACTCTTTGTTATGAGAACTGTCTCACTGAGTCACTAGGTTGTGGGTTCGAAACAGACTCTCCGTATTTGCGAGAAAAAGGCTTGCTCGGTTTACCCCTTCACTAGACCCCACTCATGTGGGAGCCTCCGACACTTGGTCTACTCTTTTTTTTTATATTATAAGCAGCTAAAACAATGCAGTGTTATTCCAAGGGTATACTTAGAATATAAAAAAATTAATAAATGCATATAGTATTATGAGCATGCAGATGGTCCCATAAATATGAATATCAACTTAAGTTTTTATGAATAATAATAAATTAGGCAGTGCATGCCATTATTTTATGCACAAATAGGCAAATAGAAATAACTAAGTCTAGTTACATACCCTGACTGTGTGAACTCCTGCATGACAGCAGCAGTCTCTCGTACAAGCTGTGTTACAGGTATATGTTCCTGCATTTGGAAATGAAACAATAATTTAAAACACATTTTGCTACCTGACAGCGAGGTTGCAGCAGGGAATATATTTTTAAATTACAAATTCACTTCAATAGCGTTTTTAACATATGAGAATTTTTATAACTATCCAAAAAGATACAAAGAGGCTTCCTTGAAAATCGTTGGGGCGTAACCCTCTTAGCGACGCACCATATCGGAACCCGGGTATGATGTTAAATGAGCAAGGGCCGGGCCGTCACCCCTTAAGTGACGCGCCGTCTCTTGATCTGGAGCCGGTGATAAGTGAGCAAGGATCGGGTCGTCGCATCCTTAGTAGCGCGCTACATCGGCGCCCGGGTGTAGTGGAAAATGAGCAAGGGTCTTTGCATCTTCCTCGGCGGGTGCGAAGGGTAAGGAAGCTAGTCGAGCCAACTAGGGTCCGTGTAGGTAGTTGGAACGTAGGTTCCTTAACAGGTAAGTTACGAGAAATAGTCGACGTTGCGGTGAGGAGACGGGTAAATATTTTATGTGTTCAAGAGACCAAGTGGAAAGGACAAAAGGCGAAGGAAGTGGAAGGTACAGGCTTCAAGTTGTGGTACACGGGGACTGCAGCAAACAAGAATGGAGTAGGCGTCTTGATCGACAAGAGCCTTAAAGATGGGGTAGTAGATGTTAAGAGGCTAGGAGATAGAATCATCCTAGTCAAACTGGTCATTGGGGACTTGGTTCTCAATGTTATCAGCGTGTATGCTCCTCAAGTAGGCCTTAATGAGAACTCAAAAGGGAGTTCTGGGAAGGCCTAGAGGACATGGTTAGTAGTGTGCCAGTTGGCGAGAAGCTCTTCATAGGAGATCTCAATGGCCATGTGGGTACATCTAGCACCAGTTTCGAGGGTGTGCATGGAGGCTTCGGCTTTAGGACTAGGAATCAAGAAGGAGAGGAAATCTTGAACTTTGCCCTAGCCTATGACATGTTTATAGCAAACACTTTCTTTAGGAAGAGGAAATCCCACCTGGTGACCTTCAGTAGTGGCCAACACACTAGCCAGATTGATTTCGTCCTCTTGAGAAAAGAGGACAGACATGCCTGCTTAGATTGCAAGGTTATACCTGGAGAGTGTGTGGTAACCCAACATAAGCTTGTCGTAGCTGACTTCCGTTTTAAGATTCGTTTACAACGGAATAAGCATAACAAGGTCACTAGAACAAAGTGGTGGAAGCTTAAAGGGGATGTGGCCCAAACTTTCAAGGAGAGAGTTATCGAGGAGGGCCCTTGGGCAGAAGAGGGAGACGCAAACATCATGTGGAGGAAGATGGCGACATGCATCCAAAAGATAGCTTCAGAAGAGTTTGGTTTGAGTCAAGGAAACAGAAGGGAAGTTAAAGACACTTGGTGGTGGAACGAAGATGTCCAAAAGGCTATCAAGGAGAAGAAAGATTGCTACAAACGCTTACATCATGACAAGTGTGCAGACAATATAGACAAGTACATGATAGCGAAGAAGTTTGCAAAGCGAGCGGTTAGTAGAGCGCGGGGTCAAGCCTATGACGACCTTTATCAACGGTTGGACACAAAGCAGGGAGAAAAGGATATCTATAGGATGGCCAAGATTCGTGAAAGGAAGACAAGGGATGTCAACCAAGTCAAATGCATCAAGGATGAAGCAAACCAACAATTAGTGAAGAATGAAGAGATCAAGAACAGATGGAAGGAGTACTTCAACAAATTGTTCAATGGAGGGAATGAGAGTTCTACAATAGAATTGGACGAACCATTCGATGACAACAACAGGGGTTTTGTACGAAGGATACAAGAATATGAAGTTAAGGAGGCGCTAAAAAGGATGAAGGTAGGAAAGGCGATGGGCCCTGATGGTGGGCCTTGGAAAAACACAAAGTATCAACAAAGTACATTAATCTTATTAAAGATATGTACACTAATGTTGTGACAAGTGTCCGAACAAGTGATGGAGACACCGATGACTTTCCAATTAACATAGGACTACATCAAGGGTCGGCTTTGAGCCCTTATCTTTTCGCTTTGGTGATAGATGAGGTCACAAGGGACATACAAGGAGATATACCGTGGTGTATGCTTTTTGCCGATGATGTGGTACTTATTGAGGAGAGTAGGAGTGGTGTTTCGCAAAAGTTGGAATTGTGGAGGCAAACGCTGGAAGCAAAAGGTTTTACGCTTAGTAGGTCTAAAACAGAGTATATGAAGTGTGATTTCAGTACCATGGGGTATGAGGATGGCGATGTTAGTCTTGATGGGCAAGTGGTACCCAAGAAAGACATTTTTCGTTACTTAGGATCAATGCTTCAGAAGGAGGGAGACATCGATGAGGATGTCAGTCATAGAATTAAAGCTGGATGGTTGAAGTGGCGGCAAGCTGCGGGTGTCTTATACGACCCCTGGGTGCCACACAAACTAAAAGGCAAATTCTACAGGACAGCAGTCCGACCGGCTATGTTGTATGGAGCAAAATGTTGGCCCACTAAAATACGACATGTCCAACAACTAAGTGTGGCAGAGATGTGTATGTTGCGCTGGATATGTGGCCACACAAGAAGAGACCGAGTCCGAAATGATGATGTACGAGAGAGAGTAGGAGTGGCGCCAATTGAGGAGAAGCTTATGCAACATCGTTTGAGATGGTTTGGACATATCCAACGAAGATCTGAAGAGGCACCAGTGCATATCGGAATAATTAGGCGTCTCGAGAATGTGAAGAGAGGTAGAGGTCGACCAACCTTGACGTGGACAGAGGCTGTGAAGAGGGACCTGAAGGAGTGGAATATTGATAAAGAGCTCGCCGTGGATAGGAAGCGGTGGAAAAGTGCAATTCACGTGCCAGAACCCTGATTTGTAGTTTCGCTTTTCCTCCTTAATCGTTTGACCTTTTTTTGTGCCCTTTTAGATCTTGCTGGTTCTTGTGGGTTTTATCTCTTTTAATGTGTTTTCCCGTTTCGTCGTTTTTCAGTTCTCCTTTGCCTTTGTCTCCCTTTTCTTTTCTTTGGGGTTGAGCTCTGAGGTTTTCATATGGGGTTTCATCTCTAGCCTACCCCAACGTGCTTGGGACAAAAAGGCTTTGTTGTTGTTGTTGTATCCAAATAGATAAAAAGAGGCACCAAATGAAAACATGCAGTACCCCTACCTAGATATGATCATATGATTAAAGTACCTCTCCATACCTCTAAGGCATGTAAGAAGTCTCTTACCAGATATATAAATATTTTCCAGAAATCTAACTTAGCAAGTTGCCAAAAAGTATACCTTGTACAACCGATAATATTGTTGTGCCTGCTTTCGACTTTTTCTCACCAGAACACGGAAATCTGGACCCATCCCACTGAAAACAATGCAAGAAAAGTGCATGAATAGAACGTGATAGAAAAAACTTGACAATTGAGAAGATGCACTAAAGGTCCATAACTTCAACAACAACCAACATTGAACTTCAACACAATTGTAATGTATTCCAATTCCAAAATAGAAAATTTAAATGAATACAAGATCAAAAAAGATAGTGCAGTACCTATAGACAACTCCAATATTAGGTGTTAGTGCCTGAATCTTTTGCACCTGAAAAGTTTTTCATGCAGGTATCTGTTTAGCACTCGTCATGGAGAAAGGTCAGAATGTGGCAAAAGAGAAATTCAAAAACTTAGATACACATACAGATGTTTCATCCACTAAAATAGAAGGCAGCTTCTTCTCAGTGGCAATGACTACACCATTGGCAGCTGCAAACATGATATATTTCGGAATTAACAAAGAGGCAGAAGTAAAACAAAATGGTTGTACTGCCTAACCAAGGACCATGTATATTACATAGAACATTATAATTTGATTTAAAAAGAATAGTATGGAACGAATCATTACACTACAGCTACTAAATCTATCAATAGTGACTTCTGAAGGAACTTCGAATATCATGTTAATTAGGAAGTTCAGATAACAAAAGATGGTCATTAGACTCCTGTGCAGTGTGTTTGTGCTCTAGATATGATGTGGGCAAACAAACATGCAATTTCCAAGTACCCATTCAACATCAAAGCAACCAAACGACGATAGATCTTCATCAACTTCTACAACATGAATAAGCATCAAGAAGAAAGAAAATTTGGGCACATTTACGCTTGAACATGCAGGAAAATTAGGGAAATACGTGAAATGCATTTAGCATCAATAGTCGTCAAGAACTTACAAACCCAACCTCAAATAACTTATAATTCACATTAGATTAGAGAAATGATTTAATGATGACTAAAATTGGTACTCCCTCTGCTTCAAGTTATAAGATATTTTGGTTTTCCTAGATGCATTGTTTTAACTATGTATCTAGACATATATAAGTAAATAGCAAAAGATATATATCTAGAACAGCCAAAACATCTTATAATTTCGAATGGAGGGAGTAGTAACCGTTAATTAGTCGGTGATTTTTTTTTTGCACCTCCCAACCTGAACTTATGAATCATGCAATGGCCCAAGCAACAATCCATACAAATTGAAAACAGCTGCAAATGTGTGTAAATAACTATGAGATAAGAAAATCACAACAATATAAACAGTTGAATTTACATCTAGGTATCTTCAATTAACACTGCAATTGCTAACGAGAAAGGATGGAAGTCCTAATCAACGCAAAGACACAAACACCCGAAGACAAACCCAAAATAATACACTTCCAGAGGATCATAATTCTAATTTCTAAACCCTCCCCAATGACCTAATGTTATGAACGTGACAAGACGTCATAATGCCGTTTCAAATCTCCGTGTCCTAGCAACGGCAAAATACTAATACATCAAAGGGTGAGAGGGGATTACTGCGCAGATCGAACCTTTGATCCCGAGCGAGGTCTGCCCGGATCCGACAGCCGTGAGCGCGTGCTCAATCTGCACGAGCTTCCCCGACGGACTGCAACGAAATCAACCGAAAAAATCCGGATCAAACCACCGTAACGACGCAAAATCCCCCGATCTCGACGGAGAAGGCGAGCAAGCGAGAGATGCAGGGAGAGGAGCACGAACCTGAAGGTGGTGAGGGAGAAGGAGTACTGGCTGTCACCCATGGGCGCGGTGGGGAGTCACCTCGTTAGCTCTTCCGGGATGGAGTGTCGGCGACTCGTGGCAAGGTTTTTCCTGCTGGCAAAATAAGAAATAAGACTAAGTTTGAAAGATACAGTGAAACTCTATAGTGAAAATGAACCATGATGGGCTTATCACGGGTAGGGATGTCAACGGGGCTGCTCCCCGTCGGGGACTGCTCCCCGTACCCGTACCCGCCAAAATAAAAATTCCCTGTTCCCCGTCCCCGTCCCCGTCGGGTATACGAGGATCCGATGGGGAAAAATCCCCGCCAACAGCCCAGTTAAAAATCATGTCCAGCACAATAAATAAGTAGCATATTACATTTGCAAATATATAAACAACACAAATCATAGCAGCTATTGCAACTATGGCATGGTACATCACAAGTCACTAATACAATAATAAGAAGTAATAACCCTATTATATAGTACAGCCACAATGCCACATAGCAGTACCAGACTACTAGCTATTACACACATGAATGAAGCCGAGCAGCTGAGCAGCACGTGACCCCCTAAATTTTGGTAAACAAGCTGCACCAACACCTTGATTAGATAACAAGAAAGCAAGAACTCGTACACTGTCAACTCATGTCGACCTTGCTCGTTTTCAAGAACAAAAATCTAGACAGGCCACGGATCGATGTATTGGATTAGCAGGGCATCCGTCAGCACACAAATCTACAACTAACTGAACGAATCAGAAGAAGGATTTTAGGGTTCGATTGCCAACAAAGCCCTTCGGACTAGGGAATCCAAGCAAGCTCGTGTATGATTGCTTACCGAAACGAAAGCGAGGCTGCACACGGTATGCTTAAAAATAATTCAATTTATGGAAATATTAAAATAATAATAATAGCACCCACCGGTACCTATTGGACAGGCAATCAAAGTTCTGACTGTCAACCGCGGTGCCAGTGTAGTGTGTACTTGCATGGAGACGCCATAGACACTTGACATTGTGAAATCAACATCACAATTACACAATTCCTTTTTCGAAAATAAAACACAAGACGATTACACGTTGGAACCCCCAATCTCTAAACCCAGAATATCATCTAGAAACCTGAGCAGAGAAGCATACCGTGTGCAGACCTTGGAGAGGCCGGCGGCCGTGTGAGGTAGAGGGAAGGTGGTAGCGGCCGTGGGATGTAGAGGGAGGTGACCGAGAGATGGAAGCTGGCCGCGTCCAATGGAGAGGGAAGCAGCTTCCGCGGTTGTGAGGAGGCGGCGGTCGGCGGAGGGGGGGCGCGAGACCGCAACTCGCGAGAGGAAGACCTGGGGGTGATTGGAGGGGAAAACCTGGGAGATGAAGATGAGGACGTTGCCTGTCCAGTAGGTACGGGTGGGTGATATACTTCTTTAGTTGTTTACCTTCGGTAGGCTATTTGACTCGGGTCGATCATTTTTGTTAATTTTGGGGTGTAATTGAGGAAATATGTAGTTTGATTTAGTTCTAGTAAGTGTACAAAATGCTGTGTATTTCTAATTATTTCTCTACTATGATTTTGTGCGTGAAGACCAAAATGTCTTTCAGTTCCTCCAAGAAAATGCCTTTTAGACAGCAACTGAACATGCCCACTATCAGGTTTAAACAGCATGAACTTATTCAGTTCATATAAACAGATTACCTAAACAATATCACAACAGGATCAAGATATATATTCAAAATTATGCTCACTCAAGACAGCATGAACTTATTCAGTTCTAGAAGCACGTAACTCAAGACAGCATGAACTTATTCAGTTGATAAACTATCAGGTCTAGACACTAGACAGAACAAAAAAGCGTTTCTCTGCCGCAGAGGAAGATCTAGCATGAACGAAGTGCCAAGCCTGTCCTCCAGTTCCAAAGAACTGAACCTGCTGCTCTGCCGGTCACCCTTGGAGCAACAACTAGCCCACCATGGGTTCAATCATGTCCTCCAGTTCCAAAGAACTATCGCGGCGTGAACCTTTGGAACACTAACGGCGCCCGAGACCGGATCAAGGCTACCATGGGTTCGGATAAATCAAGGCTACCCTTGGAGCAACAGCTAGCCCACCCTGCCATCAGGAAGATCTATCGCGGCTCTGATTCACAATCAATAATCTTGACGCCGAAGCTAATCACAGATTCACAACCACTAATCCTGAGAGCTTGCTTACAGAGTTACAGGGAAAGGTTACCTTGGCCGGTTGAGCAGGGAAGCCACCGCCGGAGCTGCCGGGAGGAGGGACCGAGGGAGCAGGGAGCGCCGGGAGGAGGGAGCAGCCGAGTAGGGAGCCAGGGAGCACCGGGAGGAGGGAGCAGCCGAACAGGGAGCACCGGGAGGAGGAGCAGGGAGCGTCGTGCCGGAGGGAGAGGGACCCCGAGAGGCCGAGACCGAGTCGCCGAGACAGAGAGCCGCGGCCGCCGCACGGAGAGGAAGTAGGACGCAGGTGGGAGGGAGAGTGCGTTAGGGTTAGGGTTGTCGCCTTGCCGGACGCGCATGACTTATACAGGGAGTTGCGGGCTTGCGGCCGTGCTGCGGCGGAGTTGGGCCGTCCGCGTGCGTAAGGCAGCCTAGGTCCCAGGTCCCAGCTGAAATTGTTGAACGGGCTAGTTTAAAAGCTCGGCGGATAACGGGCCGTGCTCGGGCCAGCCCAACTGGCTCAAATTCCTGTCAAGCCCGACACACTATCCGGGTCAGGCTAAGCCCGGACCCGTTTCATTCCGTGATGTATTGGGCAAATATGTGCTAAAAAAATGTGCTTCGTGCTGGGCTAACAGGCCACGTGCTTTGTGGACATCTATAGATAAGGTTACAACTATGGATCTATGGGATAACGTTGACAGTTGAGAGGTTTTTTATTCGGCAAATTGACACGACGGACATGGAGTGATGTCGTTTGAATTTGATTGAGAAGTAGAGGGTACTGGATCGGGTTTATTTTTATTTTCTATTTGTTTGGTTTCATAGAGAAAGCAGAGTGGTTGATAGAGTTTTTATATGAAATTTACTATAAATAGATATAATGCTCATGTTATCGGATGCGAGGTTTTTCAACCAAACAAAGGATGTAACGGCTCAGCTCTATTCTATCCTTCAAACAAACAAAAAAGGAGCGACTTTATTATGTTTGCCATACGTAAAATAGAACGGATTCATTCTTTAAAATTTAAATGAAACGCTCCATTATAGTTGACTCTCTAGCCAAACACACCCAAAATCAAGCTAAAGACAACCCCCACAACGTGTAGATCTCAGGTGAAGCTTAGTAATAGTTCACCCAAAAGCTATTTTTATGCAAGAAATTAGCAAACTATACCATGCGAGAGGGAGAGCTTAAATCAGACGAAGAACATATCTCAACCAAGAACTACCAATAGTACTATAAATACCACATCTCAGCCAAGAGCTATTTTTACACATAAATATCAGATCTCAGCCAGGAGTGTCACAACAGCGAGAGGGAAAGCTCGTACGTGGGAAGAGGAGACGCGAAAGCTCGCACGCGCGGGGGGAGAGCTCAAGTGAGAGGGGAGCTCGCTCGAGGGGGAGAGGAGACGCGAGAGGGAGAGCTAGAGGAGAGGAGATGACAGTAGCCAAGAACCATAACGCGAGGAGAGCATGAGGGATGCAGGCGCTTTGGCCGAGCGCAGCCTGGCTCGCGGGCAACGTGCCTTTTGGCCGTATCCCAGGGGCATGGCCGAGGCCAACGTTTTGAACGAGTCTGGCCTGGCCCAGACCCACATTCAAGTAAACAAATAGATGGACTTGTCTAATTTTTACATCTGTAGAGTTTTGCACGGGTGCACATACCCAACCAAACACACGATATATTAACCGTTGGAGCAACTCTCGCCCATTGTTGAGCCACGTAGTCTTCACCCACAACCTCAAGCTGTTTGATGTTATTCCTCAGCAAAATATGCTAATCGGTTTGCGCCGCCGTAATGCACAAGGTCATGCTCAGGGGCAAAGCCAGGATCCGAAGACAGAGGGGGCAGGCTTAGCCTCCAAGCAACCAAACCAGCAAGGACACAATATAAAAATGGCAAGGGAATCAACCACAATGTATATATTGATATATAATCTTCATTAAAAACAGTATAATGAAACAACATCTATTTTGTCAAACAAAATAAAATTGCATCTTAGTTATTTTGAATTTAGCTCTACGTGTATTAGCTAGATCATAGGCCTTGATAATGTCATCAGAACAAAAGGGAGATATCGAAGTGTTTCATGTTAGCTCCGAGAACCAGCTAGCCGATATCTTTACCAAGCCTTTAGATGAGCAGACCTTTTGCAAGTTGCGTAGTGAGCTCAATGTCTTAGATTCGTGGAACTTGGATTGATTTATAACATACATGTGTTTATGCCTTTGATCATGTTCCTTATGCATTTTGTTGCTTACTTGTGGTGCTCAAGTTGTACAAACACTCCCTGGACCTCACAAGTCCTTTTTGCAAGTGATGCACATATTTAGGGGGAGCTGTGCTACAACTTGACCCTTTGAGACTAACCGTGTGCTTGAGTTTGCTTGTTTTAGTCTCAAAGGAGGTTTGAAAGGGAAAAGGTGGACTTGGACAATGAAAGACTTCCACTGCACTCCGATGAGAGGGTAACTTATTCCAAGTTCATCTCACGTACTCTTATTGCCTTTGTATTCTTATTAAAGATTTTGGTGAGGCAATGGGGTTCAAGGGCTAAGATTGATCCCATTTTGGTGCTTGATGCCAAAGGGGGAGAAAATAAAGGCCAAAGCAATAAATGGATCAGCTACCACTTGAGAGTGTTTGAAAAATAGTAGAATAGAGCTTTTGGTTTGTAAAAACTCTTTTATTGTCTCTCTTGTCAAAAGTTGGCTTCTTGTGGGGAGAAGTATTGATTATGAAAAAAAGGAGTTTTTGAAATCTTGAATCAATTTCTCTTGGAATGACTCTCTTTATGTCTTAACATGTGTGTTTGACTTAGAGATAGAAATTTGAGTTTGATTTGCAAAAACAAACCAAGTGGTGGCAAAGAGTGATCCATATATGCCAAATATGATTCAAAATAACCTTGAGTCTTCATTTGCATTGATATTGCACTTGTTCTAGTTGCTTTATGTTGTGTTGGCATAAATCACCAAAAAGGGGGAGATTGAAAAGGAAATGTGCCCTTGGGCCATTTCTAAGTATTTTGGTGATTGAGTGCCAACACAAGTGCTTCTGTGTTAATCTATGCAAAGTGGTGGACAAAGTGCAAATCATGTCAAAAGGTATGTTTCTAGACTTAGTACATTGTTTTATAGACTAATGTATTGTGTCTAAGTGCTGGAAATAGGAAAAATCGAGTTGGAGAAGAGATGGCTAAGTTAAGCCAAGGTCAGCGCAGTCTGGGTGCACCGGACTGTCCGGTGGTGCACCGGACAGTGTCTGGTGCGCCAGGCTGGCTCAGGCGAACTTGCTGCTCTCGGGAAGAAATTAACAGCGTACGGCTATAATTCACCGGATTGTCCGGTGTGCACCGGACTGTCCGGTGAGCCAACGGTCGGCCGGGCCAACGGTCGGCCGCGCGATCCGCGCGGGACACGTGGCCGAGCCAACGGTCGGGAGGGGGCACCGGACTGTCCGGTGCGCCAACGGCTCCCAGGCGCCAACGGTCGGCTTCGCCAAATAAGGAAAGAGATCCACACCGGACAGTGTCCGGTGGTGCACCGGACTGTCCGGTGCGCCAGGCGACAGAAGGCAAGAATTGCCTTCCCGGATTGCTCTCAACGACTCCTAGCTGCCTTGGGGCTATAAAAGGGACCCCTAGGCGCATGGAGGAGACAACCAAGCATTCCTTGAGCACTCTTGATCACTCACACTCCATTCTTGCGCACTTGTTCGACATTCTAGTGATTTGAGCTCCGTTCTAGTGTGCTAGTCTTTTGAGCTTAAGTCTGGGTCTTGTGTGTGCGTATTTGCTGTGATCTTTGTGTCTTGTGTGAGTTGCTAATCCCTCCCTTACTCCGTGCTTATTTGTGAACATCTTTGTAAGGGCGAGAGGCTCCAAGTTGTGGAGATTCCTGGCGAACGGGATTAAGAAAAGCAAAGCAAAACACCGTGGTATTCAAGTGGGTCTTTGGACTGCTTGAGAGGGGTTGATTGCAACCCTCGTCCGTTGGGACGCCACAACGTGGAGTAGGCAAGCGTTGGTCTTGGCCGAACCACGGGATAACCACCGTGCCATCTCTGTGATTGATATCTTTGTGGTTATTGTGTTTTTGTTAAGACTCCTCTCTAGCCACTTGGCATTATTGTGCTAACGTCTAATCAAGTTTTTTGTGGATTAAGTTTCAAGTTTCACAGGATCACCTATTCACCCCCCTCTAGGTGCTCTCAATTGGTATCGGAGCCGTTCTCTTCAAGAAAGGGACTAACCGCCCGAAGAGATGGATCCTAAGGGGAAGGGAATCGTGATCAATGATAAGGAGAAGGAGTCCTTCGTCAACGAGCCGAAGGATGACAAGCCTACCGACTCGGGCTCGGGCCACAAACGAAAGGATGGGAAGAAGAAGAAGACAAGACGCATCAAGGAGATCGTCTACTACGACGACAGCGATGAGTCCACTTCTTCCCAAAAGGACAACGACGACAACGACTACGAGAGAAGGAAACCGGTTAATTCGAACTTTTTTTTTGACTACTCTCATATTCCGCAAAGTACAAATGCTCATTTGCTCTCCATTCCACTTGGCAAACCTCCTCACTTTGATGGAGAGGACTACGGATTTTGGAGCCACAAAATGCGTAGTCACCTGTTCTCTCTCCATCCGAGCATATGGGAGATTGTGGAAAGTGGAATGAAATTTGATAGCTCGGATAGTCCTATGTTTATCAATGAACAGATTCATAGAAATGCACAAGCTACTACTGTGTTGTTAGCCTCTTTGTGCAGGGATGAGTATCATAAGGTGAGCGGCTTGGACAATGCCAAGCAGATCTGGGACACCCTCAGGATCTCACATGAGGGGAACGACGTCACCTTACTCACCAAAATGGAATTGGTGGAGGGTGAGCTTGTGTGAATCATCTAGGCCCCTCTAGTAATGTTTTGGTAATTAATGACAACTACTTGTGGACTAACGATTCTTGGAGAAATAAGAATGCAGGGTTGGACCACATAGAACAGGAAATGTTGAAGAGTCATACGCATTGGTTGTGGATCAGATGAAGGCAAAGGTATAATATAGGTTTTACTTTTGCCGGTCTTGAGGAGTTTAGAGAAGATACCTGACCGGATTAGTAGGCTAGATAGCCGTACTATTAAGAGGGGTCAATGACTTAGATCTGTGTAAAACTTAGTGCCTCATAGAGCATCAAGTAGTTGCATTTGCATGAGGACTAACAGCGCTTCTCATTTCGTGAGTTAAAAGTTCATTCAAGAGCATGTTTGAAATTTGAGAAGTCTTGGTCGCGCGGACTGTCCGGCCCTTGGGGGCGGACCGTCCGCGATCCTCCAGAGGGTCCGAAGTCTGACCATTTGTGTTGGCACTGTGTTCTATTGCACTGCGGACCGTCCGGGCCTTAGGGCCGGACCGTCCGCAGTCCTGACCAGAGAAAGGTAGCTTCGGGTCTGTCCCTGAATTATAGGCGGACGGTCCGCCTGTGAGGCGCGGACGGTCCGCATGTGTCTAACTCGTTTTTGAACAGGGACTGTGTGTTTTTATCGATTTGTACTACGGACTGTCCGGGTGACAAGTCCGGACAGTACTGCCTCAGGTCGCGGACCGTCCGGGAATTATAGCCGGACGGTCCGCACGTGTTAACTCCGTTTGACCCGAGGCTCGGGTGTTTGAATCTGCCAGGTCGCGGACGGTCCGGGCTTGAAGGGCGGACAGTCCGGACACACCTTTTGAGACAGCTCTGACATGTTTCAACGGTCATTATAGCCGTTATGTTGTACGGCGGACCGTCCGGCCCTAGGGCGCGGACGGTCCGCGTGTGCGCAGAATTGCCCCCCTTTGCACATAACGGTTGGATTTAGATGGGGGGCTATAAATAGAAGGGTAGCTCGTGTGTGAGAGCTCTCTTAGCCATTCCTTGAACACATTGAGCTCATTTGTGATCCTCCAACTCACTCTCTCACACTCTTTGCTTGAGATTGCATTCTAGTGAGAGATTGAGGGTTCCTAGTGCATTTGCATCATTTGGTGATCCTTGAGGCACTAGGTGGTACACCGAGCAAGCGTCGTTGGCTTGTTACTCTTGGAGGTTGCCGCCTCCTAGACGGCTCGGGTGATTGTCTCCGTCGAGCTCTCCAAGAAGATTGTGGAGAAGTCGCGGTGTTGATTGTGAGGGGTTCGCGCCTACCTCGCCGGAGCGGCAAAGGTGACATTAGTGGAATCGAGGTATTGAGTGATTTCTTGTCCACTTGGCTCAAAGATCAAGTCGTGTCTTGATAGAGGAGCAAGTGAGAGCTTGAAGTCCACCTCAACGTGGATTAGGGGTGATCGGCAAATCACCGATACCACGGGATAAATTTCGGTGTCTATTCCTTCTAGCATTACTTATTGCCTTGCAATTGATTAGTGTTTTGCTTATTGTTCTTCAAAGTATTCAATCTCCGTAGTTGTCTTTCATACATTGTTTACTTATTGACACTAGTAAATTTATTCCCCTTGTTGTATTGATTAAATTTACTTAGTATTGTTGTTTTTAGTCAAAACCGTCTATTCACCCCCCCTCTAGCCGGTGTCCTAGATCCTACAAGTGGTATCGGAGCCGAGGACTCCATTGTTTGTGGATCTAATCATCCCGGAGTGGGACAATATGGCTAGTAACAACAATGTGCACATTGGGAAGCCACCGCACTTTGATGGAAACAATTATGATTATTGGAAAATAAGAATGTCAATGCATCTTAGAGCAATGGGTGGAAAAATTTGGCAAATTGTTAGAGATGGATTTGTTGTATTGAAGGAAGATGAACCATCAGTTAGTGATAATGAGAATATCCTCACAAATGATCAAGCCATGAATGTCTTTTATGATGCTCTTGATATAAATGAGTTCAATCGTATCAAGAATCTCACAACCGCTCATGAGATTTGGGTAAAACTAATGGAAATTCATGAAGGAACTACAATTGTGAAGAGTGCCAAACTATATGTGTGCAAAGGGAAGTTTGAGCAATTTATTATGAAAGAAGATGAGAGTGTATCCGATATGTTCAATCGATTGAATGAGATTGTAAATGAACTCAAAGGACTTGGTTTTAATGTACCGGATGTGGATTTCACACACAAGTTCCTTAGATCACTTCCGGAGAAATATGAGACTATTGTGACAATGCTAGTAAGGAGTGATCTATCTACAACCTCTCCAACCGAAGTATTGGGAGAAATTCTCACTCAAGATATATTTAAGAAGTCACAAGCCGATGCTTTAAGTTTGGCAAAGAAGGTGAAAAATGAATCTATTGCTCTCAAAGCCAAGGCCTCAAAGGCAATTGAAAAGGAAGATAGCAATGATGAAGAAAATGAAAGTGAGAGTGATTGTGACATGGCTTTATTTGTAAGGAAATTCAATAAATTCATGAAGATGAAAAGAGGTCAACCTAGAAGAGGTCAAACATCTAGAAGAAATGCTTTCAATGATAGAAAATGTTTTGAGTGTGGGGAACCCGGTCACATTGCCATGAATTGTCCAAGCAAGAAGAAGAAGGGCAAAGATGAAAGTGACAAGAAGAAAAAGAAATACTATAACAAGAAGAAAGATGGCAAAGCCTACTTAGTTGAATGGGACTCGGATGATAGCTCGGATGATGATGATGATGACACCTCATCCAAGCTTAATGCCGGAATTGCCATCAAGGAAGCTCCCTCACTCTTCTCATCCCCCCATTGTCTCATGGCAAAGGGAGATGCTAAGGTAAAAATCATCACCGATTTAAATGATATAAATGATGATGATGATATCGATGATGTTGATGATGATGGCTATTCATATGATGATCTTGTTAGAATGTTAGGTGAGGCCGATGACTACATGCACAAAGAAAAAGAAAAATTTAAGGCCTTGAAGGAATTGTATAAAAACCTCCAAGTGTCTTTTGAGGAGCTCAAGACCTCTCACAATGATCTCAAAGAAAATTGTGAGAAGCTTGCGGATGCTCAAAAATCATCTATTGTGCATGAAGTTGAGGTGGTCACTAAGGATGTTGGAGTCACTTGTGACTTACTTGATAGTCTTACAAGTGAACCACTACCTACTAACTCTATTTGTGATAAATGCAAAATTTCTCTCAATGATAATATTGCTCTTGATGAATCAAAAATTATTGTTGAGAATGAAGTGTTAGTGGATAGAATAAATACTCTAACTCATGACCTAGAAAAGGCATATGGTGGTAAGAAGAAGTTGGATTTCATATTGGGAAGTCAACGATGTTCTCTCAACCGTGAAGGTCTTGGATATGTTCCCAAGAAAGGAAAGAATGCTTTTGTAAAGCAAAAGACATTGTTTGTGAAAGAATGTGACAAAGTGTGTCACAAGTGTCACAAAAAGGGACATGTTAAGAAAAATTGTCCCAAGTTCAAACATGTATCCTCCACTTGTTTTGAGCATTGTTATGTTCTTTCTCATAATGCAAAAGGTGTTCATGCTAAATTTGTTGGTACTTCAATTGTTGGAAACAAAAAGAAAGCTATTTGGGTGCCAAAGACCTTGGTCACTAACATCCAAGGACCCAAGCAAGTTTGGGTACCTAAAAGAGATTGATTTCCTTTTGTAGGTAAACTACAAGGCGGGAGGGAATCATTGGGTGTTGGATAGTGGATGTACTCAACACATGACCGGGGATATGAAGATGTTTACCCAAATGAGTGAGGAAGATTGCTCAAATTATGATAGTATCACATTTGGAGATAATCGTAAAGGAAAGGTTAAAGGTTTGGGTAAAATTGCTATTTCAAATGATCATTCTATATCAAATGTGCTATTGGTTGAGTCTTTGAACTTTAATTTACTTTCCGTAGCTCAATTATGTGATTTAGGATTTTGTTGCAATTTCACAGTTGAAGATGTTATTATCTCTAGTGTTGACGGTAGCAATCTTAAATTTAAAGGTTTTAGACATGAAAATCTTTATCTTGTTGATTTCTCATCTAATGAGGCAAAGCTCACAACTTGCTTATTTTCAAAAGCTTCACTAGGTTGGTTATGGCATAGAAGACTTGGTCATGTTGGGATGAAGCAACTCAATCGGTTAACCAAGCATGACTTAGTTCGAGGCTTGAAAGATGTGAAGTTTGAAAAGAACAAATTGTGTAGCTCTTGTCAAGCCGGTAAGCAAGTGGCAAATACTCATCCAAATAAAAGTCAAATGTCCACTCATCGACCTTTGGAATTACTTCACATGGATTTATTTGGGCCCACATCTTTTGTAAGTATTGGTGGTAATTCTTATTGTCTTGTGATTGTGGATGACTATTCAAGATTTACTTGGGTTTATTTTCTACGAGACAAATCCAATGTGTTTGAAACATTCAAGTCATTTGCTATATTGGCTCAAAATCAATTTGATTTCGACATCAAAAAGGTTAGAAGTGATAATGGGTCGGAATTCAAAAATGCAAGAATTGATCAATATTGTGATGACAAGGGTATCAAACATGAATTCTCTTCCAAATATACCCCGGAACAAAACGGTATTGTTGAAAGAAAGAATAGAACTCTTATTGATATGGCAAGGTCTATGTTAGCGGAATATAATATATCGGATTCTTATTGGGCCGAGGCAATAAATACCGCTTGTCATTCATCAAATAGACTATATTGTCACAAACTCTTGAAGAAAACTCCATATGAATTGCTCATTGGTAGAAAGCCAAATATCTCATATTTTAGGGTATTTGGTTGCAAATGTTATATTTTGAGAAAGGGAAGCCGGCTTTCTAAATTTGAGAAGAAATGTGATGAGGGTTTTCTTCTTGGATATTCATCAAATAGTAAGGCTTATAGAGTCTTCAACAAAACTCATGGTATTATTGAGGAAGCATATGATGTTGAATTTGATGAAACAAATGGGTCTCAAGATGAGAGTGATAATCTCGATGATGTTGGGGGAACTCAATTGATAAATGCAATGAAAACAATGGCCATTGGTGAAATAAAACCTAAGGAAGATGATGATGAAGATAGTGTGGTTGTTATTCCTTCATCCTCAACTATAAATGAGGAAGATCACCAAAGCAAACCACTCGATGAAACCATGGATACTCATGATCAAGGTACTTCAAGACCTACGGTTTCTCCTAATGCTTCATCAAGCAACTATCAAACGGTATCAAGAATTCATCATTCCATTGTGAAGGATCACCCGGTTGATCAAATTGTGGGTGATATTAGTAAGGGTGTTCAAACTCGCTCTCGCATAGCTTCATTTTGTGAACATTTCTCTTTTGTATCTTGTATGGAACCTAACCGTGTAGATGAAGCTCTACTTGATGTTGATTGGGTGAATGCAATGCATGAAGAATTAAATAACTTCACTCGAAATGAAGTTTGGGAGCTTGTTGAGAGACCAAAGAACCACAATGTTATTGGTACAAAATGGGTGTTCCGCAACAAGCACAATGAAGATGGTGTGGTAGTAAGAAACAAGGCAAGATTAGTTGCACAAGGATATACTCAAATTGAAGGATTGGATTTTGGGGAGACATTTGCTCCCGTAGCAAGATTAGAAGCAATCCGGATTCTACTTGCTTATGCTTGTGCACACAATATCAAGCTCTACCAAATGGATGTAAAGAGTGCCTTTCTAAATGGTAAGATTAGTGAACTAGTGTATGTTGAACAACCTCCCGGTTTTGAGGACCCCAAAAGACCTAACCATGTGTTCAAGCTCTCTAAAGCTCTCTATGGGCTTAAGCAAGCTCCACGCGCTTGGTATGAAAGGCTTAGGGATTTCTTGCTTTCCAAAGACTTCAAAATTGGGAAGGTTGACACTACTCTATTCACTAAAAGAATTGGTAAAGATTTATTTGTTTGTCAAATCTACGTTGATGATATTATTTTTGGATCTACTAATGAATTATTTTGTGAGGAGTTCGGAAAAATGATGTCAAAGGAATTTGAAATGTCTATGATAGGAGAATTGAGCTTCTTTCTTGGCCTTCAAATCAAACAATTGAAAGATGGAATTTTTATAAGTCAATCAAAATATTTGAGGGACATGCTCAAGAAGTTTGGTTTAGAAAATGCTAAGCCTATCAAGACTCCAATGGCAACAAATGGTCATCTAGACTTAGATGAAGGAGGTACAATAGTTGATCAAAAACTTTATCGTTCAATAATTGGTAGTTTGCTTTATATTACCGCATCTAGGCCCGATGTTATGTTTAGTGTATGCATGTGTGCTCGATTTCAAGCTTCTCCTAGAGAGATTCACTTGAAGGCCGCTAAAAGGATTCTAAGATATTTGAAGTATACTCCCAATATTGGTCTATGGTATCCCAAAGGTGCTCAATTTGAATTAATTGGATATTCGGATTCGGACTATGCGGGGTGCAAAGTTGATAGAAAAAGCACCTCCGGTTGTTGTCAATTTCTTGGTAGATCTCTTGTTTCATGGTCTTCTAAGAAACAAAATTCGGTTGCTCTATCTACCGCCGAGGCGGAATATATATCGGCCGGAAATTGTTGTGCTCAACTATTATGGATGAAACAAACCTTATTGGACTATGGAATTATTTTCAAGAATGTGCCTCTCATGTGTGATAATGAGAGTGCGGTGAAATTGGCTACCAATCCGGTCCAACATTCAAGAACCAAGCATATTGATATACGG
This sequence comes from Zea mays, assembly GCF_902167145.1. NCBI lineage: Eukaryota > Viridiplantae > Streptophyta > Magnoliopsida > Poales > Poaceae > Zea > Zea mays. Next base: position 192,276,475 of record NC_050100.1, read on the forward strand.
CATCACTTCTTAAGAGATCATGTTGGCAAGGGAGATATCTCTATTTATTCCATTGGCACCGATGATCAATTAGCAGACATTTTTACAAAACCTTTGGATGAAACAAGATTTTGTTCTCTAAGAAGTGAAATGAATGTGATCGATATCTCTAATGTGACTTGAAGTTGATCACACATGTGTCGCCTTGCATCTTGGGTCTAAGTATGTTTTTTTTGTGCTATTTATTTGGTATTATTTGTGCATTTTTCATTTCTAATTACTCTAGATAGTTTAATTCAAAAATCTTGCATTTCTCAAATACATCATAAGTATATGCATGCATACCAACTTTTGGATTGGTCAAAATGTCCATATATGAGCACCAATTCGGATTCGGAATTCAAAATCAGAAAGTGGACAGAAATTGGAAAAATGAGTATCAGGCCGCGGACCGTCCGCCCATGGACCGCGGACCGTCCGCAGCATCAAGCAATGGACAGTCCGAGCAGCCTCGCAGACTGTCTGAGGTCATCAGGACGCGGACCGTCCGCCGCCCCCGCGCGGACCGTCCGCGACAGGGCAGAAAAAGGACCAGAGCCCGCAGACTTGCCAGTTGTGCCTATTCGGTTGTTCTCTCTTGCTCTCCACTCGCTATATCCTCTCTTGTGTCGAGTGTGCGCGGACCGTGAAGTGAAGTTGCGTGCGGACAGTCCGACAGCTTGCTGCACCATTCCCTCAACATGTCTTCATCACGGTATCTTCAAATCTTGTGGATTTAATCAAATTTCATCAACTTTGAGATTATTTGGGTTTCTTCTCTGATCTGAAATTGAGCAGTGGGTTTCAAAATCTGATTGGTGGGATTGTTAGTTCTTCTCAATATCAATGCTATGCAAAATTTTCAACTTATTTGGCTGGGTATTATCTGCAAAACCATCAAATTGAACACTTGTGGCGGCTAGGGTTCTTGGAGTCGCCCCTGGTCGGTCGCGGACCGTCCGCCTGGTGGACGCGGACCGTCCGGGCCTCTGGCGCGGACCGTCCGGCCCCCTAGCGCGGACAGTCCGGACCCTGGCAGAGCATTACAGTTCCATTCCTTTTATAAATGGTGATTGGTTTCAATTATTCATCTATGGATGTTTGTCACATTGTTGCAGTGGTCTTGGTGGTCTACGCAAGAAACTTGCAGGTCGCTTTAAATCCAAGCGCCCTCGAGGAAATGATGATGATTATGTACCAACCACTGATTCAGAAGCCCAATCCTCAGCTGGGGGCACTGAATCCATGGATGCGGAAGATTTTCCTCATGTTCATCCTGATTATCCCATTGATATCCAAGGATGGACTTTCCCAAAGCGGAGATTTTCTATGACTGAGTACTGCTCTCGACGGACTGTGAATCAGTATGCTCTGCCATCAGATACCAACATCCAGTTTTTCCACACGCAGCTGCAGTTTGATGTTTTCTGGGGCACCCTGGTGGATACTAATTTCCATAAGCATCAGGTGATTGATTGGTCATTCCTGCTCAGTCAATCAGTCATGGAGGGTTTGATCCCTAAGTTTGAGGCATGCGGACTATATCAGTTTATGGGGCAGCGCACAGATTTTAATGAAATGGCTGTTAAGCAATTCTTGGCTACCTCAGAGATTGATATTGCAGAAGAATCCATCACCTGGATGACTGGCTTCAAGCGCTACTCTGCTTCTTTTGCTGACTTTGCAGCTGCCAACAGTCTGAACTATGGCACCATTTCTGCTGGAGTGGATCTTTATACTGAAGACAATTTTGAGGATTTTGTGCAGTTTTATGAGCCAGCCAGACTTGGTATACCCAGGAGATTTGGTGAGACAGCAGGACTCAGACATCATCCTGCTGTCATCAACAAGATTGCCAGAGTCACCATCCTTCCCAAGAGTGGTGATAAGAGTAAAATCAGGGAGAAGTTCTGGAACATAATTCATCACATTATGAATGGAGAAGTCATGAACATTGTTCTTTTCATGATGAGGCAGCTTAATGATTTAAAGATGGACAAGAATCAAAACTTGGCATATGCTCCATACATTATGGCTCTTATCAAATCCAAGACAAGATTTGAGGGCCCATGTGAGATTGTCCACACTCCATTCAGGCCTTTTAAGAATGAGATAGGGTTTCTCACCAGGCCACTCACTCCATTCCCAGATGATGAGGAAGACCCTGGCTATGAGGGTGGAGCAGCGCCTAATGTTGAGGAACAGCAGATGCCTCCTCCTCCACCTCCTCCTCAGCCTCAGCACTATTGGGAGCCTGCTCCAGGATATTTTGATCCTTATTTTCACAACATGCAGCAAGGGCTGGAGGCTCATATTGATACTCGATTTGAGGGGTTGATGTCACATGTGGATCACCGCCTCGATGACATGCGGTCTCGCTTTGACGACAACTGGGATGTGCTCAACTCTGAATTTTCTGACCTTCGTGATCACATTCACACTAATGTCACTGATCCCATCATGTCAAGGCTGAATAATATGCAACAAAGCTTTCAAGATAACATGGGTGCTCTCTCCAGTCAGTTTGATAATCTTTCTACAACTGACAACATGCATGATATCAGTCAGAGGCAGCAGCAGCTCCAGCAGGACTTTGACCAGTTCTCCTCCCTGTTTGACACCTTCCGCACTCATTATTACCACATGCATCCTCCGCCGAGTGATCAGTAAGGCCTCTCCTTTGTGGCAATTGATGCCAAAGGGGGAGAGAAGTGATGAGAAGTTGTCAGGCGTCTCCTTCAGGGGGAGTTGGTGGTTCTATGTGGACACTAAGACCATGCATATGCATTTTATCTTTTTTGTGCCGTTTTAGTTTATGTCTTATGCATTTGGAACTTGGTTCGATCTATTAACTCTATGTCGTATGTCTGTGGATTATTATCTGTAATATTCTGTGGGATGAACTATGTTTTAGTTCAAATTACTCTGTGTGTGGTTAATCGAGATGTGATTATAATTGCTGCGCTCACTCTACGAATCATCGCTTGTATGTCTCGATAACCATGTTTGTAGGAAAGTCTCCATCAAGCTCTAATATATTATGTGTGTTATATCTTCAACTTCAAATAATCCTGCACACACTTAGGGGGAGCCCTTCTTGCATACTGAGTTTCTATTGGGATTTATCTATCTTTTGGACAGAACTTCAATTCAAGATAAGTCCTATGAAACTCATCTCCAAAATCTATTTTATACCTTAGGTATGAGAGAGATTTGGAGAAACTAAACTTCTCTTTAATATACTATGTGGTGTTGTCATCAATTACCAAAAAGGGGGAGATTGTGAATCATCTAGGCCCCTCTAGTAATGTTTTGGTAATTAATGACAACTACTTGTGGACTAACGATTCTTGGAGAAATAAGAATGCAGGGTTGGACCACATAGAACAGGAAATGTTGAAGAGTCATACGCATTGGTTGTGGATCAGATGAAGGCAAAGGTATAATATAGGTTTTACTTTTGCCGGTCTTGAGGAGTTTAGAGAAGATACCTGACCGGATTAGTAGGCTAGATAGCCGTACTATTAAGAGGGGTCAATGACTTAGATCTGTGTAAAACTTAGTGCCTCATAGAGCATCAAGTAGTTGCATTTGCATGAGGACTAACAGCGCTTCTCATTTCGTGAGTTAAAAGTTCATTCAAGAGCATGTTTGAAATTTGAGAAGTCTTGGTCGCGCGGACTGTCCGGCCCTTGGGGGCGGACCGTCCGCGATCCTCCAGAGGGTCCGAAGTCTGACCATTTGTGTTGGCACTGTGTTCTATTGCACTGCGGACCGTCCGGGCCTTAGGGCCGGACCGTCCGCAGTCCTGACCAGAGAAAGGTAGCTTCGGGTCTGTCCCTGAATTATAGGCGGACGGTCCGCCTGTGAGGCGCGGACGGTCCGCATGTGTCTAACTCGTTTTTGAACAGGGACTGTGTGTTTTTATCGATTTGTACTACGGACTGTCCGGGTGACAAGTCCGGACAGTACTGCCTCAGGTCGCGGACCGTCCGGGAATTATAGCCGGACGGTCCGCACGTGTTAACTCCGTTTGACCCGAGGCTCGGGTGTTTGAATCTGCCAGGTCGCGGACGGTCCGGGCTTGAAGGGCGGACAGTCCGGACACACCTTTTGAGACAGCTCTGACATGTTTCAACGGTCATTATAGCCGTTATGTTGTACGGCGGACCGTCCGGCCCTAGGGCGCGGACGGTCCGCGTGTGCGCAGAATTGCCCCCCTTTGCACATAACGGTTGGATTTAGATGGGGGGCTATAAATAGAAGGGTAGCTCGTGTGTGAGAGCTCTCTTAGCCATTCCTTGAACACATTGAGCTCATTTGTGATCCTCCAACTCACTCTCTCACACTCTTTGCTTGAGATTGCATTCTAGTGAGAGATTGAGGGTTCCTAGTGCATTTGCATCATTTGGTGATCCTTGAGGCACTAGGTGGTACACCGAGCAAGCGTCGTTGGCTTGTTACTCTTGGAGGTTGCCGCCTCCTAGACGGCTCGGGTGATTGTCTCCGTCGAGCTCTCCAAGAAGATTGTGGAGAAGTCGCGGTGTTGATTGTGAGGGGTTCGCGCCTACCTCGCCGGAGCGGCAAAGGTGACATTAGTGGAATCGAGGTATTGAGTGATTTCTTGTCCACTTGGCTCAAAGATCAAGTCGTGTCTTGATAGAGGAGCAAGTGAGAGCTTGAAGTCCACCTCAACGTGGATTAGGGGTGATCGGCAAATCACCGATACCACGGGATAAATTTCGGTGTCTATTCCTTCTAGCATTACTTATTGCCTTGCAATTGATTAGTGTTTTGCTTATTGTTCTTCAAAGTATTCAATCTCCGTAGTTGTCTTTCATACATTGTTTACTTATTGACACTAGTAAATTTATTCCCCTTGTTGTATTGATTAAATTTACTTAGTATTGTTGTTTTTAGTCAAAACCGTCTATTCACCCCCCCTCTAGCCGGTGTCCTAGATCCTACAGCTTGGAAGATTCACAATGATCAGGGGAGAGGAGCCAACCCAAATATACAACCGGCTCAAGACCCTCATCAACAAGATAAGGAGCTACGGAAGCACACGATGGACGGACCACGACGTCATTCGTCTAATGCTAAGGTCCTTTACTGTACTTGATCCACATTTGGTGAACAATATCCGTGAAAATCCTAGGTACACCAAGATGTCGCCCGAAGAAGTTCTTGGGAAATTTGTAAGCGGGCGAATGATGATCAAGGAGGCGAGATATGTCGACGACGCGTTGAACGGTCCAATCCATGAGCCTCAAACTATTGCTATCAAGGCAACGAGGAGCAAGGAGACGCTACCTAGCAAGGTGGCGCAAGTTGCGGCGGCCGGGCTCAATGATGAAGAGATGACCCTCATCATCAAGCGTTTCAAGACGGCGCTAAAGGGTCGCAAGGGGCAGCCAAGCAAGACCAAGGCAAAGGGGAAGCGCTCATGCTTCAAATGTGGTAAGGTTGGTCATTTTATCGCTAACTGTCCCGACAATGATAGTGACCAGGAACAAGGGAACAAGAGGGAGAAGAAGAAGAACTATAAGAAGGCAAAAGGCGAGGCACATCTTGGCAAGGAGTGGGACTCAGATTGTTCGTCGTCCGACTCCGACAACGAAGGACTCGCCGCCACTGCCTTCAACAAGTCATCCCTCTTCCCCAACGAGCATCACACTTGCCTCATGGCAAGGGAAAAGAAGGTAAGCGCTTGTAACACTAGTACTTATGCTTCTTCAAGTGAGGATGAGTCTAGTGATGATGATGAAATAGATTACTCATGTTTATTCAAGGCTAGATAGAACCAAGGTGGATAAAATAAATGAATTGATTGATGCTTTGAATGATAAGAATAGATTGCTAGAAAAGCAAGAGGATCTCTTATATGATGAACATGATAAGTTTGTAGAAGCTCAAAAATCCCTTGCTTTAGAAATAAAGAGGAATGAAATGCTTTCTTGTGAATTATCTACATGCCATGACTCTATTTCCAGTTTAAAAAGCATAAACGATGACTTGAATGCTAAGTTAGAAATAGCTAATAAATCAACATCTTGTGTAGAACATGTTGTGGTTTGCACTAGGTGTAAAGATTTTAATATTGATGCTTGTAGCGAACACCTAGTTTCAATTTCTAAATTGAATGATGAAGTAGCTAGTCTTAATGACCAACTTAAGACTAGCAAAAGCGAATTTGATAAGTTAAAATTTGCAAGGGATGCCTACACGATTGGTAGACACCCCTCAATTAAGGATGGACTTGGTTTCAAGAGGGAAGCCAAGAACTTAACAAGCCATAAGGCTCCCATCCCCGCCAAGGAGAAAGGGAAGGCCCCTATGGCTAGTAGTGCTAAAAAGAACCATGCTTTTATGTACCATGATAGAAGACAGTCTTATAAAAGTTGTAATGCTTATGATGCTTTTGACTCTCATGCCATGTTTGCTTCTAGTTCTTCCTATATGCATGGTAAAGATATGTCTAGGAGATATTTTGTTCATATGCCTAGGAGAAATGTTGTTGATGTTCCTAGGAGAGTTAATGAACCTTCTACAATATATCATGCTTTAAACGCTTCCTTTGCTATTTGTAGAAAGGATAGGAAGATAGTTGCTAGAAAATTAGGGGCAAAATGCAAGGGAGACAAAACTTGCATTTGGGTCTGATAGTCGCCTAGAGCGGGGGTGAATAGGGCGAAACTGAAATTTACAAATATAAACACAACTACAAGCCGGGTTAGCGTTAGTAATATAATCGAGTCCGGGAGAGAGGGTGCAAAACAAATCGCAAGCAAATAAGAGGTGTGACACGCGGATTTGTTTTACCGAGGTTCGGTTCTTGCAAACCTACTCCCCGTTGAGGTGGTCACAAAGACCGGGTCTCTTTCAACCCTTTCCCTCTCTCAAACGGTCCTTCCGACCGAGTGAGCTTCTCTTCTCAAATCAAAACCGGGAACAAAACTTCCCCGCAAGGGCCACCACACAATTGGTGCCTCTTGCCTTGATTACAATGGAGTTTTGATCACAAGAACAAGTGAGAAAGAAAAGAAGCAATCCAAGCGCAAGAGCTCAAAAGAACACGACAAATCTCTCTCGCTAATCACTAAAGCCTTGTGTGGAATTGGAGAGGATTTGATCTCTTTGGTGTGTCTAAAATTGAATGCCTAGCTCTTGTAAGTGGTTGAGAGGTGGAAAACTTGGATACCATGAATGGTGGGTGGTTGGGGGTATTTATAGCCCCAACCACCAAACTAGCCGTTTGGTGGGGCTGACGGTCGTATGGTGCACCGGACAGTCTGGTGTACACCGGACATGTCCGGTGCGCCAGCCACGTCACCAAAGCCGTTGGGATTCGACCGTTAGAGTTCTGACTTCTGGGCCCGCCTGGATGTCTGGTGGCGCACCAGACATGTACTATAGAGTGTCCGGTGCGCCAGCATGAGCGTGTCTGACGCCTGCGCGCTCTGGCACGCATTAATTGCTGTTGCAGGCGACCGTTGGCGCGAAGTAGTCGTTGTCCCGCAGTTGCACCGGACAGTCCGGTGTACACCGGACATGTCCGGTGAATTATAGCGGAGCAGCCGCTACGGATTCCCGAGGCTGCCAAGTTCCAGAGCCGCATCCTCTTGGAGCACCGGACACTGTCCGGTGTACACCGGACAGTCCGGTGAATTATAGCGCGCCGGCTCTGAGAATTCCCGAGGCTGAGGAGTTCATCGCGAGGTCCCCTGGTGCACCAGACACTGTCCGGTGCGCCACCGGACAGTCCGGTGCGCCAGACCAGGGAGCCTTTCGGGATGCCTTTAGCTCTCTATTTTGAACCCAACATTGGTCTTTTTAATTGGCTTGTTGTGTACCTTTGACACCTGTATAACTTATACACTAGAGCAAACTAGTTAGTCCAATTATTTGTGTTGGGCAATTCAACCACCAAAATCATTTAGGAGCTAGGTGTAAGCCTAATTCCCTTTCAATCTCCCCCTTTTTGGTGATTGATGCCAACACAAACCAAAGCAAATATAGAAGTGCATAATTGAACTAGTTTGCATAATGTAAGTGCAAAGGTTGCTTGGAATTGAGCCAATATAAATACTTACAAGATATGCATGGATTGTTTCTTTATTTTTTAACATTTTGACCACGCTTGCACCACATGTTTTGTTTTTGCAAATTCTTTTGTAAATCCTTTTCAAAGTTCTTTTGCAAATAGTCAAAGGTAAATAAATAAGATTTTACGAAGCAATTTCAAGATTTGAAATTTTCTCCCCCTGTTTCAAATGCTTTTTTTTGACTAAACAAAACTCCCCCTAAATGAGATCCTCCTCTTAGTGTTCAAGAGGGTTTTGATATATCATTTTTGAAATACTACTTTCTCCCCCTTTTGAACATAATAAGATACCAATTTGAAAATACTCTTTGAAAAACTAAATTTTTGAAATTGGTGGTGGTGCGGTCCTTTTGCTTTGGGCTCATACTTTCTCCCCCTTTGGCATGAATCGCCAAAAACGGAATCATTAGAGCCCTTTTATTACTCTCTCCCCCTTTGGTCATAAATAAATGAGTGAAGATTATACCAAAGATGGAGTCCTTTTGCTTTGTGCTCATGCTTTCTCCCCCAAGAATGGAGAGTTGCTTGGAGTGACGGCGAAGGATGAGTTACGGAGTGGAAGCCTTTGTCTTCGCCGAAGACTCCAATTCCCTTTCAATATTCCTATGACTTGGTTTGAAATTCACTTGAAAACACATTAGTCATAGCACATGAAAGAGACATGATCAAAGGTATATAAAAGAGCTATGTGTGCAATTTTAGCAAAAGAAATTGCGCGAATCAAGAATATTGAGCTCATGCCTAAGTTTGTTAAAAGTTTGTTCATCAAGAGGCTTGGTAAAGATATCGGCTAATTGATCTTTAGTGTTAATGTAAGAAATCTCGATATCTCCCTTTTGTTGGTGATCCCTAAGAAAATGATACCGAATGGCTATGTGTTTAGTGCGGCTATGCTCGACGGGATTATCCGCCATCTTGATTGCACTCTCATTATCACATAGCAAAGGGACTTTGGTTAATTTGTAACCGTAGTCCTGCAGGGTTTGCCTCATCCAAAGCAATTGCGCGCAACAGTGGCCTGCGACAATGTACTCGGCTTCGGCGGTGGAAAGAGCGACCGAATTTTGCTTCTTTGAAGCTCAAGACACCAAGGATCTTCCCAAGAACTGGCAAGTCCCCGATGTGCTCTTTCTATTGATTTTACACCCCGCCCAATCGGCATCTGAATAACCAATCAAATCAAATGTGGATCCCTTAGGATACCAAAGCCCAAACTTAGGAGTGTAAGCCAAATATCTCAAGATTCGTTTTACGGCCGTAAGGTGAGCTTCCTTAGGGTCGGCTTGGAATCTTGCACACATGCATACGGAAAGCATAATATCCGGTCGAGATGCACATAAATAGAGTAAAGAACCTATCATCGACCGGTATACCTTTTGATCCACGGACTTACCTCCCGTGTCGAGGTCGAGATGCCCATTAGTTCCCATGGGTGTCTTGATGGGCTTGGCATCCTTCATACCAAACTTGTTTAGAATGTCTTGAGTATATTTCGTTTGGCTAATGAAGGTGCCCTCTTGGAGTTGCTTCACTTGAAATCCCAAGAAGTACTTCAACTCCCCCATCATAGACATCTCGAACTTTTGTGTCATGATCCTACTAAATTCTTCACATGTAGACTTGTTAGTAGACCCAAATATGATATCATCAACATAAATTTGGCATACGAATAAGTCATTTTCAAGAGTTTTAGTAAATAAAGTAGGATCGGCCTTTCCGACTTTGAATTCATTAGTGATAAGAAAATCCCTAAGGCATTCATACCATGCTCTTGGGGCTTGCTTGAGCCCATAAAGCGCCTTAGAGAGTTTATAAACATGGTTAGGGTACTCACTATCTTCAAAGCCGGGAGGTTGCTCAACATAGAGTTCTTCCTTGATTGGTCCATTGAGGAAGGCACTTTTCACGTCCATTTTATAAAGCTTAAAGCCATGGTAAGTAGCATAGGCTAATAATATACGAATTGACTCAAGCCTAGCTACGGGTGCATAGGTTTCACCGAAATCCAAACCTTCGACTTGGGAGTATCCCTTGGCCACAAGTCGAGCTTTGTTCCTTGTCACCACACCATGCTCATCTTGCTTGTTGCGGAAGACCCATTTGGTTCCTACAACATTTTGATTAGGACGTGGAAATAAATGCCATACCTCATTTCTAGTGAAGTTGTTGAGCTCCTCTTGCATCGTCACCACCCAATCCGAATCTTGGAGTGCTTCCTCTACCCTGTGTGGCTCAATAGAGGAAACAAAAGAGTAATGCTCACAAAAATGTGCAACACGAGATCTAGTAGTTACCCCCTTATGAATGTCGCCGAGGATGGTGTCGACGGGGTGATCTCGTTGGATTGCTTGGTGGACTCTTGGGTGTGGCTACCTTTGTTCTTCATCCTCCTTGTCTTGATCATTTGCATCTCCCCCTTGATCATTGCCGTCATCTTGAGGTAGCTCATTTGCTTGATCTTCTACTTCATCAATTTGAGCTTCATCCTCATTTTGAGTTGGTGGAGATGCTTGCGTGGAGGAGGACGGTTGATCTTGTGCATTTGGAGGCTCTTCAGATTCCTTAGGACACACATCCCCAAGGGACATGTTTCTTAGCGCGATGCATGGAGCCTCTTCATTTCCTATCTCATCAAGATCAACTTGCTCTACTTGAGAGCCGTTAGTCTCATCAAACACAACGTCACAAGAAACTTCAACTTGTCATGTGGACTTGTTAAAGACTCTATATGCCCTTGTGTTTGAATCATATCCTAGTAAAAAGCCTTCTAAAGTCTTAGGAGCAAATTTGGATTTTCTACCTCTTTTAACAAGAATAAAGCATTTGCTACCAAAGACTCTAAAATATGAAATGTTGGGCTTTTTACCGGTTAGGAGTTCATAGGATGTCTTCTTGAGGATTCGGTGTAGATATAACCGGTTGATGGCGTAGCAAGCGGTGTTGACCGCCTCGGCCCAAAACCGATCCGAAGTCTTGTACTCATCAAGCATGGTTCTTGCCATGTCCAATAGAGTTCTATTCTTCCTCTCCACTACACCGTTTTGTTGTGGGGTATAGGGAGAAGAGAACTCATGCTTGATGCCCTCCTCCTCAAGGAAGCCTTCAATTTGTGAGTTCTTGAACTCCGTCCCGTTGTCGCTTCTAATTTTCTTGATCCTTAAGCCGAACTCGTTTTGAGGTCGTCTCAAGAATCCCTTTAAGGTTTCTTGGGTTTGAGATTTTTCCTGCAAAAAGAACACCCAAGTGAAGCGAGAATAATCATCCACTATTACAAGACAATACTTACTCCCGCCGATGCTTATGTAAGCAATCGGGCCGAATAGATCCATGTGGAATAGCTCAAGCGGCCTGTCGGTTGTCATGATGTTCTTGTGTGGATGATGGGCTCCAACTTGCTTTCCTGCTTGGCATGCGCTACAAATCCTGTCTTTCTCAAAATGAACATTTGTTAGTCCTAAAATGTGTTCTCCCTTTAGAAGCTTGTGAAGATTCTTCATCCCAACATGGGCTAGTCGGCGGTGCCAGAGCCAACCCATGTTAGTCTTAGCAATTAAGCATGTGTCGAGTTCAGCTCTATCAAAATCTACCAAGTATAGCTGACCCTCTAGCACACCCTTAAATTCTATTGAATCATCACTTCTTCTAAAGACAGTGACACCTACATCAGTAAAGAGACAGTTGTAGCCCATTTTGCATAATTGAGATACAGAAAGCAAATTGTAATCTAATGAATCAACAAGAAAAACATTGGAAATGGAATGGTCAGGGGATATAGCTATTTTACCCAAACCTTTGACCAAACCTTGATTTCCATCCCCGAATGTGATAGCTCGTTGGGGATCCTGGTTTTTCTCATAGGAAGAGAACATCTTTTTCTCCCCTGTCATGTGGTTTGTGCACCCGCTGTCGATGATCCAGCTTGAGCCCCCGGATGCATAAACCTACAAAACAAGTTTAGTTCTTGATTTTAGGTACCCAAACGGTTTTGGGTCCTTTGGCATTAGAAACAAGAACTTTGGGTACCCAAGCACAAGTTTTGGAGCCCTTGTGTTTGCCCCCAACAAACTTGGCAACTACCTTGCCGGATTTGTTAGTTAAAACATAAGATGCATCAAAAGTTTTAAATGAAAAGTTATGTTCATTTGATGTACTAGGAGTTTTCTTCTTAGGCAACTTAGCACGGGTTGGTTGCCTAGAGCTAGATGTCTCACCCTTATACATGAAAGCATGGTTAGGGCCAGAGTGAGACTTCCTAGAATGAATTCTCCTAATTTTGTCCTCGGGATAACCGGCAGGGTATAAAATGTAACCCTCGTTATCCTGAGGCATGGGAGCCTTGCCCTTAACAAAGTTGGACAATTTCTTAGGAGGGGCACTAAGTTTGACATTGCCTCCCTGTTGGAAGCCAATGCCATCCTTGATGCCAGGGCGTCTCCCACTATAGAGCATACTTCTAGCAAATTTAAATTTTTCATCTTCTAAGTTATGCTCGGCAATTTTTGCATCTAATTTTGCTATATGATCATTTTGTTGTTTAATTAAAGCCATGTGATCATGTATAGCATCAATGTTAACATCTCTACATCTAGTACAAATGGTAGTATGTTCTAAGGTAGATGTAGAGGGTTTGCAAGAATTAAGTTCAACAATCTTAGCACGCAATATATCATTCTTATCTCTAAGATCGGAAATTGTAATATTGCAAACATCAAAATCTTTAGCCTTAGCAATCAATTTTTCATTTTCCTTCCTAAGGCTAACAAGAGATATGTTTAATTCTTCAATCTTAGCAAGTAAATCATCATTATCATTTCTAAGATTGGGAATTGAAACATTACAACCAATAGAATCAACCCTAGCTAATAAATTAGCATTCTCATTTCTAAGGTTGTCTGTAGTCTCATGGCAAGTGCTTAACTCACTAGATAATTTTTCACATTTCTCAACTTCTAGAGCATAAGCATTTTTAACTTTAACATGCTTTTTGTTTTCCTTGATTAGGAAGTCCTCTTGGGAGTCCAAGAGATCATCCTTCTCATGGATGGCACTAATTAATTCATTTAATTTCTCTTTTTGTTGCATGTTTAAGTTGGCAAAAGAGTACGCAAATTATCTTCCTCATCACTAGCATTATCATCACTAGAGGACTCATATCTAGTGGAGGATTTAGATTTAACCTTCTTCTTTTTGCCGTCCTTTGCCATGAGGCACTTGTGGCCGACGTTGGGGAAGAGGAGTCCCTTGGTGACGGCGATGTTGGCGCCGTCCTCGTCGTCTGAGGAGTCGGTGGAGCTCTCGTCGGAGTCCCACTCGCGGCATACGTGGGCATCACCGCCCCTCTTCTTGTGGTACCTCTTCTTTTCTCTCCTCTTGCCCTTCTTGTCATCGCCCCTGTCACTGTCACTAAAAATAGGACATTTAGCTATAAAGTGACCGGGCTTACCACACTTGTAGCAAACTTTCTTGGAGCGTGTCTTGTAATCCTTCCCCCTCCTTTGCTTGAGGATTTGTCGAAAGCTTTTGATGACAAGCGCCATCTCCTCGTTGTCGAGCTTTGAGGCGTCGATTGGTTGTCTACTCGATGTAGACTCCTCCTCCTTCTCCTCCGTCGCCTTAAATGCGACCGGTTGTGCCGCGGATGTGGAGGGATCATCTAGCTCGTTGATCTTCTTCGAGCCCTTGATCATATACTCAAAACTCACAAAATTCCCGATTACTTCCTCGGGAGTCATCAGTGTATATCTTGGGTTGCCACGAATTAATTGAACTTGAGTAGGGTTAAGGAAAATAAGAGATCTTAGAATAACCTTAACCACCTCGTGGTCATCCCACTTTTTGCTCCCGAGGTTGCGCACTTGGTTCACCAAGGTTTTGAGACGGTTGTACATGTCTTGTGGCTCCTCCCCTTGGCGAAGACGGAAGCGACCGAGCTCCCCCTCGATCGTTTCCCGCCTGGTGATCTTGGTGAGTTCATCACCCTCGTGCGCGGTCTTGAGTAGATCCCAAATCTCCTTCGCATTCTTCAACCCTTGCACCTTGTTATATTCCTCTCTAGTTAGAGAGGCGAGGAGTATGGTTGTGGCTTGGGAGTTGAAGTGCTCGATTTGGGCTACTTCATCCACATCATAGTCTTCATCCCCTACGGATGCTACCTGTGCACCAAACTCAACAACATCCCATATACTTTTGTGGAGTGAGGTTAGATGAAATCGCATTAAATCACTCCACCTATCATAATCTTCACCATCAAATGTTGGTGGTTTGCCTAATGGGACGGAAAGTAAATGTGTATGTTTAGAAATGCGAGGGTAGCGTAGGGGAATCTTACTATACTTCTTACGCTCTTGGCGCTTAGAAGTGACGGACGCCGCGTCGGAGCCGGAGGTGGATGTCGATGAAGAATCGGTCTCGTAGTAGACCACCTTCCTCATCCTCTTTTTCTTGTCCCCACTCCGATGCGGTTTGTGGGAAGAGGATTTCTCCTTCTTCTCTTTGTGGTGTGAAGAAGATTTCTTCTCCTTCCCTTTGGAGGAGTCCTTCTTCTTCTCCTTCCTCTTAGTGCGGGACTCTTCTGATGAAGTGCTCCCGTGGCTTGTAGTGGGCTTTTCGCCAGTCTCCATCTCCTTGGCGTGATCTCCCGACATTACTTCGAGCAGTTAGGCTCTAATGAAGCACCGGGTTCTGATACCAATTGATAGTCGCCTAGAGGGGGGGTGAATAGGGCGAAACTGAAATTTACAAATATAAACACAACTACAAGCCAGGTTAGCGTTAGTAATATAATCGAGTCCGGGAGAGAGGGTGCAAAACAAATCGCAAGCAAATAAGAGGTGTGACACGCGGATTTGTTTTACGAGGTTCGGTTCTTGCAAACCTACTCCCCGTTGAGGTGGTCACAAAGACCGGGTCTCTTTCAACCCTTTCCCTCTCTCAAACGGTCCTTCCAACCGAGTGAGCTTCTCTTCTCAAATCAAAACCGGGAACAAAACTTCCCCGCAAGGGCCACCACACAATTGGTGCCTCTTGCCTTGATTACAATGGAGTTTTGATCACAAGAACAAGTGAGAAAGAAAAGAAGCAATCCAAGCGCAAGAGCTCAAAAGAACACGACAAATCTCTCTCGCTAATCACTAAAGCCTTGTGTGGAATTGGAGAGGATTTGATCTCTTTGGTGTGTCTAAAATTGAATGCCAGCTCTTGTAAGTGGTTGAGAAGTGGAAAACTTGGATACCATGAATGGTGGGTGGTTGGGGGTATTTATAGCCCCAACCACCAAACTAGTCGTTTGGTGGGGCTGATGGTCGTATGGTGCACCGGACAGTCCGGTGCGCCAGCCACGTCACCAAAGTCGTTGGGATTCGACCGTTGGAGTTCTGACTTCTGGGCCCGCCTGGATGTCCGGTGGTGCACCGGACATGTACTGTAGAGTGTCCGGTGCGCCAGCATGGGCGTGTCTGACGCCTGCGCGCTCTGGCGCGCATTAATTGCTGTTGCAGGCGACCGTTGGCACGAAGTAGCCGTTGCCCCGTAGTTGCACCGGACAGTCCGGTGTACACCGGACATGTCCGGTGAATTATAGCGGAGCAGCCGCTACGGATTCCCGAGGCTGCCAAGTTCCAGAGCCGCGTCCTCTTGGAGCACCGGACACTGTCCGGTGTACACCCGACAGTCCGGTGAATTATAGCGTGCCGACTCTGAGAATTCCCGAGGCTGAGGAGTTCAGCGCGAGGTCCCCTGGTGCACCGGACACTGTCCGGTGCGCCACCGGACAGTTCGGTGCACCAGACCAGGGAGCCTTTCGGGATGCCTTTAGCTCTCTATTTTGAACCCAACATTGGTCTTTTTAATTGGCTTGTTGTGTACCTTTGACACCTGTATAACTTATACACTAGAGCAAACTAGTTAGTCCAATTATTTGTGTTGGGCAATTCAACCACCAAAATCATTTAGGAGCTAGGTGTAAGCCTAATTCCCTTTCAGGGTCCCTAGGACAATTGTGACTAACCTTGTAGGACCCAACAAGAGTTGGGTACCTAAGACCCCAGCCTAAATTTGCCTTGCAGGTTTATGCATCCGGGGGTTCAAGCTGGATTATCGACAGCGGATGCACAAACCATATGACAGGGGAGAAGAAGATGTTCACCTCCTACGTCAAAAACAAGGATTCCCAAGATTCAATAATATTCAGTGATGGGAATCAAGGCAAGGTAAAAGGGTTAGGTAAAATTGCTATTTCATCCGAGCACTCTATATCTAATGTGTTTTTAGTTGAGTCTCTTGGATATAATTTGTTATCTGTTAGTCAATTATGCAATATGGGATATAATTGTATATTCACAAATATAGATGTGTCTGTCGTTAGAAGAAGTGATGGTTCACTAGCTTTTAAGGGTGTATTAGACGACAAACTTTACTTAGTTGATTTTGCAAAAGAGGAGGCCGATCTAGATGCATGCTTAATTGCTAAGACTAGCATGGGCTGGCTGTGGCATCGCCGCTTAGCACATGTGGGGATGAAGAACCTTCACAAGCTTCTAAAGGGAGAACACGTGATAGGTTTAACTAATGTGTAATTCGAAAAAGATAGACCTTGTGCAGCTTGTCAAGCAGGCAAACAGGTGGGAAGCTCTCATCACACCAAAAATGTGATGACCACATCAAGACCTTTGGAGATGCTTCACATGGACCTCTTCGGACCCGTCGCCTATCTAAGTATAGGAGGAAGTAAGTATGGTATTGTTATAGTTGATGACTTTTCCCGCTTCACTTGGGTATTCTTTTTGCAGGATAAATCTGAAACCCAAGGGACCCTCAAGCGCTTCCTAAGGAGAGCTCAAAACGAGTTTGAGCTCAAGGTGAAAAAGATAAGGAGCGACAATGGGTCCAAGTTCAAGAACCTTCAAGTGGAGGAGTACCTTGAGGAGGAAGGGATCAAGCACGAGTTCTCCGCTCCCTACACACCACAGCAAAATGGTGTGGTAGAGAGGAAGAACAGGACGCTTATAGACATGGCGAGGACGATGCTTGGGGAGTTCAAGACCCCCGAGTGCTTTTGGTCGGAAGCCGTGAACACGGCTTGCCACGCCATCAACAGGGTCTACCTTCATCGCCTCCTCAAGAAGACGTCGTATGAGCTACTAACCGGTAACAAACCCAATGTATCGTATTTTCGAGTTTTTGGGAGTAAATGCTACATTCTAGTGAAGAAGGGTAGGAATTCCAAATTTGCTCCCAAAGCCGTAGAAGGGTTTTTGTTAGGTTATGAATCAAATACAAAGGCGTATAGAGTCTTCAACAAATCATCGGGTTTGGTTGAAGTCTCTAGCGACGTTGTATTTGATGAGACTAATGGCTCTCCAAGAGAGCAAGTTGTTGATTTTGATGATGTATAAGAAGAAGAAGTTCCAACGACCGCAATACGCACCATGGCGATTGGAGATGTGTGGCCACTGGAACAAGATGAGCAAGATCAACCTTCTTCCTCAACAATGGTGCAACCCCCAACTCAAGATGATGAACAGGAGGCGTGTGATCAAGGGGGAGCACAAGATGATCATGTAATGGGGGAAGAAGCACAACCGGCACCTCCAACTCAAGTTCGAGCAATGATTCAAAGGGATCATCCCGTCGACCAAATTTTGGGTGATATCAGCAAGGGAGTAACTACTCGATCTCGATTAGTTAATTTTTGTGAGCATTACTCCTTTGTCTCTTCTATTGAGCCTTTCAGGGTAGAAGAGGCCTTGCTAGATCCGGACTGGGTGTTGTCCATGCAGGAAGAGCTCAACAACTTCAAGAGGAATGAAGTTTGGACACTGGTGCCTCGTCCTAAGCAAAATGTTGTGGGAACCAAGTGGGTGTTCCGCAACAAACAAGACGAGCACGGAGTGGTGACGAGGAACAAGGCTCGACTTGTGGCAAAAGGTTATGCCCAAGTCACAGGTTTGGACTTTGAGGTGACTTTTGCTCCTGTGGCTAGGCTAGAGTCCATTCGTATTTTGCTAGCATATGCCGCTCACCATTCTTTCAGGTTGTTTCAAATGGATGTGAAGAGCGCTTTCCTCAACGGGCCAATTAAGGAGGAGGTGTACGTGGAGCAACCCCCTGGCTTCGAGGATGAACGGTACCCCGACCACGTGTGTAAGCTCTCTAAGGCGCTCTATGGACTTAAGCAAGCCCCAAGAGCATGGTATGAATGCCTTAGAGACTTTTTAATTGCTAATGCTTTCAAGGTTGGGAAAGCCGATCCAACTCTTTTTACTAAGACTTGTGATGGTGATCTTTTTGTGTGCCAAATTTATGTTGATGACATAATATTTGGTTCTACTAACCAAAAGTCTTATGAAGAGTTTAGCAGGGTGATGACTCAGAAATTCGAGATGTCGATGATGGGCGAGTTAAGCTACTTCCTTGGGTTCCAAGTGAGGCAACTCAAGGATGGAACCTTCATCTCCCAAACGAAGTACACACAAGATTTGATCAAGAGGTTTTGGATGAAGGACGCCAAGCCCGCAAAGACTCCAATGGGAACCGACGGACACACCAACCTCAACAAAGGAGGTAAGTCCGTTGATCAAAAAGCATACCTGTCTATGATAGGGTCTTTACTTTATTTATGTGCTAGTAGACCGGATATCATGCTTAGTGTATGCATGTGTGCTAGATTTCAATCTGATCCAAGGGAGTGTCACTTAGTGGTCGTGAAGCGAATTCTTAGATATTTAGTCGCTACACCTTGTTTCGGGATCTGGTATCCAAAGGGGTCTACCTTTGACTTGATTGGATATTCAGACTCCGACTATGCTGGATGTAAGGTCGATAGGAAGAGTACATCGGGGACGTGCCAATTCTTAGGAAGGTCCCTGGTGTCATGGAGTTCTAAGAAACAAACTTCTGTTGCCCTATCCACCGCTGAGGCCGAGTATGTTGCCGCAGGACAGTGTTGCGCACAACTACTTTGGATGAGGCAAACCCTCAGGGACTTTGGCTACAATTTGAGCAAAGTCCCACTCCTATGTGATAATGAGAGTGCTATCCGCATGGCGGATAATCCTGTTGAACACGGCCGCACAAAGCACAGACATCTGGCATCACTTTTTGAGAGACCACCAGCAAAAGGGAGATATCGAAGTGTTTCATGTTAGCTCCGAGAACCAGCTAGCCGATATCTTTACCAAGCCTTTAGATGAGCAGACCTTTTGCAAGTTGCGTAGTGAGCTCAATGTCTTAGATTCGCGGAACTTGGATTGATTTATAGCATACATGTGTTTATACCTTTGATCATGTTCCTTATGCATTTTGTTGCTTACTTGTGGTGCTCAAGTTGTACAAACACTCCCTGGACCTCACAAGTCCTTTTTGCAAGTGATGCACATATTTAGGGGGAGCTGTGCTACAACTTGACCCTTTGAGACTAACCGTGTGCTTGAGTTTGCTTGTTTTAATCTCAAAGGAGGTTTGAAAGGGAAAAGGTGGACTTGGACAATGAAAGACTTCCACTGCACTCCGATGAGAGGGTAACTTATTCCAAGTTCATCTCACGTACTCTTATTGCCTTTGTATTCTTATTAAAGATTTTGGTGAGGCAATGGGGTTCAAGGGCCAAGATTGATCCCATTTTGGTGCTTGATGCCAAAGGGGGAGAAAATAAAGGCCAAAGCAATAAATGGATCAGCTACCACTTGAGAGTGTTTGAAAAATAGTAGAATAGTGTCGGGGACCATAATTAGGGGTACCCTCAAGGCTCCTAATTCTCAGCTGGTAACCCCCATCCGCATAAAGCTGCAAAGGCCTAATGGGTACGACTAAGTCAGGGATCGGTCCGTTCGAGGGACTCGATCACGCCTCGCCCGAGCCCAGCCTCGGGCAAGGGCAGCCGACCCCGGAGGATTTCCGTCTCGCCCGAGGCCCCCTCCAGCGACGAACATACTTCCGGCTCGCCCGAGGCCCAGTCTTCGCCAAGAAGCAACCCTGGCCAAATCGCCACACCAACCGACCAAAGCGCAGGAGCATTTAATGCAAAGGTGGCCTGACACCTTTATCCTGACGCACGCCCTCCGATCGACAGAGCCGAAGTGACCGCAGTCATTTTGCCGCTCCACTGACCGGCCTGACAGAAGGACAGCGCCGCCTGCGCCGCTCCGACTGCTGTGCCACTCGACAGAGTGAGGCTGACAGGCAGTCAGGCCCGGCCTCAGGCACCATAGGAAACTCCGCTCCGCCCGACCCAGGGCTCGAGCTCGAGCTAAGCCCCGGAAGACGGCGAACTCCGCTCCGCCCGACGCAGGGCTCGGACTCGGGCTAAGCCCCGGAAGACGGCGAACTCCGCTCCGCCCGACCCAGGGCTCGGACTCGGGCTAAGCCCCGGAAGACGGCAAACTCCGCTCCGCCCGACCCCGGGCTCGGACTCGGGCTAGGCCCCGGAAGACGGCGAACTCCGCTCCGCCCGACCTAGGGCTCGGACTCGGGCTAGGCCCCGGAAGACGGTGAACTCCGCTCCGCCCGACCCAGGGCTCAGACTCGGGCTCAGCCCCTGAAGACGACAAACTCCGATCCGCCCGACCCAGGGCTCGGACTCGGGCTCAGCCCCTGAAGACGGCGAACTCCGCTTCGCCCGACCCTAGGGCTCGGACTCAGCCCTGGCCTCAGCCGACGGTCTCCGCCTCGCCCGACCCAGGGGCTCGGACTCGACCTCGATCTCGGAGGAGCCTCCACATCGCCCAACCTAGGGCACGGACCGACCACGTCATCAGGAGGCGCCATTATTACCCTACCCCAAGCTGACTCAGGCTGCGGAGAACAAGACCGGCGTCCCATCTGGCTCGCTCCGCCAGATAAATAATGATGGCGCCCCGCACGCTCCATGACGATGGCGGCTCTCAGCCCCCTTACGGAAGCAGGAGGACGTCAGCAAGGACTCGACAGCCCCGACAGCTGTCCCTTCGCCAGGCTCCAGCGCTCCTCCGATGGCCACGACGCCACACGAACCAGGTGCCAAGACCTCTCCGGCTGCCACGATGGCATGTACTTAGGGCGCTAGCTCTCCTCCGCTAGACACGTTAGCACACTGCTACACCCCCCATTGTACACATGGATCCTTTCCTTGCGCCTATAAAAGGAAGGACCAGGGCCCTCTTAGAGAAGGTTGGCCGCACGGGAGGACGGGGCGACGCGTAGAGTCCCTCGCTCTCTCCCACGCGGGCGCTTTTAACCCCCTACTGCAAGCGCACCCGACCTGGGCGCTGGACAACACGAAGGCCGCGGGTTTCCCCTTTTTGCCTGTCTCCCTCCTTTGGTTCCCCCCTTCATGCTCCATCTCGCGCCGACCCATCTGGGCTGGGGCACGCGGCGACATTTCACTCGTCGGCCCAGGGACCACCCGGTCTCGAAACGGCAACAGTTGGCGCGCCAGGTAGGGGCCTGCTGCGTGTTGACGAACAGCTTCCCGTCAAGCTCCAGATGGACAGTCTTAAGCAACCTTTCCAGCCCGGGACGGTGCTCCGTTTCAGGAGTCTTGAGTTCATGTCCCTCGACGGCAGCTACGACATGATACTCCTTCCCCCGCCGTGCGACAACGACAATGGCGGCCGACAGCCCGCCCGCCGGGGGCGGAATCGACGACGTCTTCCCCGCGTGGTGGAAGAACAACATTCGAGCTCACCCCATCCTCTCCCCCGCCGACGGAGGAGGAGGCGGGGCAACCAAGGCCAAGCAGGAGGCAGCGCCTCGTCGGATGTCGAGCGAGTCGACGACGCCGGCGCCCCAACGGGGGGCGCGTCGGGCAGCGACCTCGCGTCTGAGACGAAGACGAGCGCCGTCTCCCCGCAACGCGCCAATCCCAAGCAAATGGACGACGCCAGCACGATCGCGAAAGGCTTGCTGGGCGTCACCTTCGTACCTAAGACGACGGTGCAGTCAGTCCCTGACGTGACTTCGTCACCGCCCGTCGACCAAGAGGTACCCACCGATTCCCATCTCACGCCTTTCGGATTCAGCCTCGACCCGCCAAGCGGCTTCGCTTTGGCGGACGCTCTCGTAGAGGCGAGTCCAAACCCTATGGGGTTTCGTATGCGGTCACCCTGGGACCGGCTGACGGACGTCTCGACCTACGGGCCCTCTGGGTCCGAGGAAGACGACGTGCCCGACTTCTGTTGGGATTTCTCCGGACTTGGTAACCCCAGTGCCATGCGGGACTTCATGACCGCGTGCGACTACTGCCTTTCCGACTGTTCCGACGGTAGCCGCAGCCTCGACGACGAGGACTGCGGCCCAAGTCGTGAATGTTTCCACGTCGATCTAGGGGGTCCCTCCGAAGGCAACCATCTTGGTATGCCGGAGAACGGTGATCTCCCTAGGCCTGTGCCTCGCGTTGACATCCCACGGGAGCTAGCAGTGGTCCCCGTTCAGGCGGGGTGTCATGACCCACAGCTCGAGCAAATCCGCGGGGTGCCGGCCAGGCTCGACGAGGGAGCAGAAGCACTTGAGCCGATCCACCGGGACGTCGGGCAGGAATGGGCGGGCCAACCTCCGGCCGGAGAAATGCATCATCTACCCCAGGGCTTCCAGCACCGCATCGCCGACGATGTCAGGATGAGGCCGCCACCCGCTTCCAGTGGAGTCGGCCAGAACCTGGCTGCAGCGGCAATGCTCCTCCGCGCGATGCCGGAGCCATCAACCACCGAGGGGCGGCGAATCCAGGGAGAGCTCAAGAATCTCCTGGAGGACGCCGCGGTCTGACGGGCCGAAAGCTCCGCCTCTCGAAGGCAGGGGTACCCCTCGGAACATCGCGTCACGACTTCCCGATTCATGCGGGAAGCCTCGGTCCACACCGGGCGCACGCGCAACATCGCGCCTACGGCCCCGGGTCGCCTCGGCAACGAGCACCATCACCGCGACCGTCGGGCCCACCTCGACGAGAGGGTGCGCCGAGGCTACCACCCCAGGCGTGGGGGACGCTACGACAGCGGGGGGGGGGATCGGAGTCCCTCGCCCGAACCACCTGGTCCGCAGGCTTTCAGCCGCGTCATACGACGAGCGCCGTTCCTGACCCGGTTCCGACCCCCGACTACTATCACAAAGTACTCGGGGGAGACGAGGCCGGAACTATGGCTCGCGGACTACCGGCTGGCCTGCCAACTGGGTGGAACGGACGATGACAACCTCATCATCCGCAACCTCCCCCTGTTCCTCTCCGACACCGCTCGCGCCTGGCTGGAGCACCTGCCCCCGGGGCAGATCTCCAACTTGGACGACCTGGTCCAAGCCTTCGCCGGCAATTTCCAGGGCACATACGTGCGCCCTGGAAACTCCTGGGACCTCTGAAGCTGCCGACAGCAGCCGGTAGAGTCTCTCCGGGACAACATCCCGCGATTCTCGAAGCAGCGCACCGAGCTGCCCAACATCACCGATTCGGATGTCATCGGCGCGTTCCTCGCCGGCACCACTTGTCGCGACCTGGTGAGCAAGCTGGGTCGCAAGACCCCCACCAGGGCGAGCGAGCTGATGGACATCGCCATCAAGTTCGCCTCTGGCCAGGAGGCGGTTGGGGCTATCTTCCGGAAGGACAAGCAGCCCCAGGGCCGCCCACCGGAAGATGCCCCCGAGGCGTCAACTCAGCGCGGCGCCAAGAAGAAGGGCAAGAAGAAGTCGCAAGCGAAACGTGACGCCGCCGACGCGGACCTTGTCGCCGCCGCCGAGTACAAGAACCCTCAGAAACCCCCCGGAGGTGCCAACCTCTTCGACAAGATGCTCAAGGAGCCGTGCTCCTATCATCAGGGGCCCGTCAAGCACACCCTTGAGGAGTGCGCTATGCTTCGGCGCCACTTCCACAGGGCCGAGCCACCCGCGGAGGGTGGCAGGGCCCACGACGACGACAAGAAGGAAGATCACCAAGCAGGAGAGTTCCCCGAGGTCCGCGACTGCTTCATGATCTACGGTGGGCAAGCGGCGAACGCCTCGGCTCGGCACCGCAAGCAAGAGCGTCGGGAGGTCTGTTCGGTGAAGGTGGCGGCGCCAGTCTACCTAGACTGGTCCGACAAGCCCATCACCTTCGACCGAGCCGACCACCCCGACCACGAGCCGAGCCCGGGGAAATACCCGCTCGTTGTCGACCCCATCATCGGCGACGTCAGGCTCACCAAGGTCCTCATGGACGGAGGCAGCAGCCTCAACATCATCTACGCCGAGACCCTCGGGCTCCTGCGAGTTGGTCTGACCTCGGTCCGGGCAGGCGCTGCGCCTTTCCACGGGATCATTCCCGGGAAGCGCGTCCAGCCCCTCGGACAACTCGACCTTCCCGTCTGCTTCGGAGCACCCTCCAACTTCCGAAGGGAGACCCTCACGTTCGAGGTGGTCGGGTTCCGAGGAACCTACCATGCAGTACTGGGGAGGCCATGCTACGCGAAGTTCATGGTCGTCCCCAACTACACCTACCTCAAGCTCAAGATGCCGGGCCCCAACGGGGTCATCACCGTCGGCCCCACGTACCGACACGCGTTCGAATGCGACGTCGAGTGCGTGGAGTACGCCGAGGCTCTCGCCGAATCCGAGGCCCTCATCGTCGACCTAGAGAGCCTCTCTAAGGAGGTGCCAGACGTGAAGCGCCACACCGGCAACTTCGAGCCAGCGGAGACGGTTAAATCCGTCCCCTCGACCCCAGCAGCGACGCCTCCAAGCAGATCCGGATCGGCTCCGAGCTCGGTCCCAAATAGGAAGCAGTGCTCGTCGACTTTCTCCGCGCAAACGCCGACGTTTTCGCGTGGAGTCCCTCAGACATGTCCGGCATACCGAGGGATGTCGCCGAGCACTCACTGGATATCCGAGCTGGAGCCCGACCCGTGAAGCAGCCTCTGCGCCGATTCGACGAAGAAAAGCGCAGAGCCATCGGCGAGGAGATCCATAAGCTAATGGCGGCAGGGTTCATCAAAGAGGTATTCCATCCCGAATGGCTTGCCAACCCTGTGCTTGTGAGAAAGAAAGGAGGGAAATGGCGGATGTGTGTAGACTACACTGGTCTAAACAAAGCATGTCCGAAGGTTCCCTACCCTCTGCCTCGCATCGATTAAATCGTGGATTCCACTGCTGGGTGCGAAACCCTGTCTTTCCTCGATGCCTACTCAGGGTATCACCAAATCAGGATGAAGGAGTCCGACCAGCTCGCGACTTCTTTCATCACGCCCTTCGGCATGTACTGCTATGTCACCATGCCGTTCGGCTTGAGGAATGCGGGTGCGACGTACCAGCGGTGCATGAACCATGTGTTCGGCGAACACATTGGCCGGACGGTCGAGGCCTACGTCGATGACATCGTAGTCAAGACGAGTAAGGCCTCCGACCTCCTTTCCGACCTTGAAGTGACATTCCAATGTCTCAAGGCGAAAGGCGTGAAGCTCAATCCCGAAAAGTGTGTCTTCGGGGTACCCCGAGGCATGCTCTTGGGGTTCATCGTCTCCGAGCGGGGCATCGAAGCCAACCCGGAGAAGATCGCAGCCATCACCAGCATGGGGCCCATCAAGGACTTGAAGGGCGTACAGAGAGTCATGGGATGTCTTGCGGCTCTAAGCCGCTTCATCTCACGCCTCGGCGAAAGAGGTCTGCCTCTGTACCGCCTCCTAAGAAAGGCCGAGTGCTTCACTTGGACCCCTGAGGCCGAGGAAGCCCTCGGGAACCTGAAGGCACTCCTCACGAATGCGCCCATCTTGGTGCCCCCCACTGCTGGAGAAGCCCTCTTGGTCTACGTCGTCGCGACCACTCAGGTGGTTAGCGCCGCGATTGTGGTTGAGAGACGAGAAGAGGGGCATACGTTGCCCGTCCAGAGGCCAGTCTACTTCATCAGCGAGGTACTGTCCGAGACCAAAATCCGCTACCCACAAGTTCAGAAGCTGCTCTACGCGGTGATCCTGACGCGGCGGAAGTTGCGACACTACTTCGAGTCTCATCCGGTAACTGTGGTGTCATCCTTCCCCCTGGGGGAGATCATCCAGTGCCGAGAGGCCTCGGGTAGAATCGCAAAGTGGGCGGTGGAAATCATGGGCGAAACAATCTCGTTCGCCCCTCGGAAGGCCATCAAGTCCCAGGTCTTGGTGGACTTCGTGGCTGAATGGGTCGACACCCAGCTCCCAACAGCTCCGATCCAACCGGAACTCTGGACCATGTTCTTCAATGGGTCGCTGATGAAGACAGGAGCGGACGCGGGCCTGCTCTTCATCTCGCCCCTCGGAAAGCACCTACGCTACGTGCTACGCCTCCATTTCCCGGCGTCCAACAATGTGGCTGAGTACGAGGCTCTGGTCAACGGGTTGCGAATCACCGTCGAGCTAGGGGTCCGACGCCTCGACGCTCGCGGTGACTCGCAGCTCGTCATCGACCAAGTCATGAAGAACTCCCACTGCCGCGACCCGAAGATGGAGGCCTACTGCGATGAGGTTCGGTGCCTGGAAGACAAGTTCTACGGGCTCGAGCTCAACCACATCGCCCGGCGCTACAACGAGACTGCGGACGAGCTGGCTAAAATAGCCTCGGGGCGAACAACGGTTCCCCCGGACGTCTTCTCCCGAGACCTGCATCAACCCTCTGTCAAGATCGACGACACGCCCGAGCCCGAGGCACCCTCGGCCCAGCCCGAGGTACCCTCGGCTCAGTCCGAGGTACCCTCGGCTCGGCCCGAGGCACCCTCAGCTCGGCCCGAGGCACCCTCGGCCCCCGAGGGTGAGGCACTGCGCGTCGAGGAGGAGCGAAGCGGGGTCACGCCTAATCGAAACTGGCAGACCCCGTACCTGCAATATCTCCACCGAGGAGAGCTACCCCTCGACCAAGCCGAAGCTCGGCGGTTGGTGCGGCGCGCCAAGTCGTTCGTCTTGCTGGGAGATGGGAAGGAGCCCTACCACCGCAGCCCCTCAGGCATCCTCCAGCGATGCATTTCCATCACCGAAGGTCAGGAACTCCTACGAGAGATACACTCGGGGGCTTGCGGCCATCACGCGGCACCTCGAGCCCTCGTCGAAAACGCCTTCCGACAAGGTTTCTACTGGCCAACGGCGGTGGCCGACGCCACTAGAATCGTCCACACCTGCGAAGGGTGTCAGTTCTACGCGAGGCACACCCACCTGCCCGCTCAGGCTCTACAGACGATACCCATCACCTGGCCTTTTGCTGTGTGGGGTCTGGACCTCGTCGGCCCCTTGCAGAAGGCACTCGGGGGCTACACGCACCTGTTGGTCGCCATCGACAAATTATCCAAGTGGATCGAGGTCCGACCCCTAAGCAGCATCAGGTCCGAACAGGCGGTGGCGTTCTTCACCAACATCATCCATCGTTTCGGGGTCCCGAACTCCATCATCACCGACAACGGCACCCAGTTCACCGGCAGAAAGTTCCTGGACTTCTGCGAGGATCACCACATCCGGGTGGACTGGGCCGCCGTGGCTCACCCCATGACGAATGGGCAAGTGGAGCGTGCCAACGGCATGATTCTACAAGGACTCAAGCCTCGGATCTACAACGACCTCAACAAGTTTGGCAAGCGATGGATGAAGGAACTCCCCTCGGTGGTCTGGAGTCTGAGGACAACACCGAGCCGAGTCACGAGCTTCATGCCGTTCTTTCTAGTCTATGGGGCCGAGGCCATCTTGCCCACAGACTTAGAATACGGTTCCCCGAGGACGAGGGCCTATGCTGACCAAAGCAACCAAGCTAATCGAGAAGACTCGCTGGACCAGCTGGAAGAGGCTCGGGATATGGCCTTGCTACACTCGGCGCGGTACCAGTAGTCCCTGCGACGCTACCACGCCCGAGGGGTCCGGTCCCGAGACCTCCAGGTGGGCGACCTGGTGCTTCGGCTACGACAAGACGCCCGAGGGCGGCACAAGCTCACGCCTCCCTGGGAAGGGCCGTTCGTCATCGCCAAAGTTCTGAAGCCCAGAACATACAAGTTGGCCAACAGCCAAGGCGAGGTCTACAACAACGCTTGGAACATACAACAGCTACGTCGCTTCTACCCTTAAGATGCTTTCAAGTTGTTCGTATACCTCGTTCCTACGCAAAGTTTAGTCATCAAGGAAGGGTCAGCCTTGCCTCGGCAAAGCCGACCCTCCCTCGGGGGCTAAAAGGGGGCAACCCCCTCCGCGTCGAATTTGTTTCCTCGAAAAAAAGGATCCTTTCCGCCAGAATGTCTTTCGTGCTTTTCGACTACTTCGAAAGCGGATCCTGAAAACGACGGAGTACACGTAAGCAGCCAAGGCTGATCGAGCCGAGGGACTCCTACGCCTCCGGGATACGGATACCTCACTCATCACCTTCTGCGATAAGTAACTCGCGTTCAGATAAGCGATTCCGCGGACCGAACAAGTCTTCACGCTCGAAAGCTCCTCTGCCGAAACAATTCTTCGGGCCTTCTCGACTGCGTCGGTGGCAGAATCCTATGGACGGGCAAGAGTGCGCGTAAGCGGCAAGGCCGACCGAGCCGAGGGATTCCTACGCCTCAGGGATACGGATACCTCACTCATCACCTTCCGTGAAAAGCAACTCTCGCTCGCACAGACAACTCTGTTACCAACGAAAAAGTCCAGATACTCGAAGCAAGAGGAAAAGAAGCGTGGCTTTACAACACAGCGAGGATGTGTTTGGGCCTCGGCGGCCGCAGAAAACACACACTACAAGATAATCCGATCCTGCAGGCTCGGATCTCGACAGTTGAAGGGAGCCGTAGCACCCTCGGCGTCGACTACACCCTCAGCGAGGTCCGACCTAGCCTCGGACGGCGACGCGGTCCGAGGATCTCCACTCTGAAGGACGACGTCATGATCACGTCCGGGCCATCGCCGCCAGGGACTTCTCCGAGAATCCGGCTTGAGCAGGCGGCTCGGCTGGTCACCCCGAGGCCTCGGCCAGCTGTCCCCCGAAGACATCAGCCCGGCCCGAGGCCTCGGCAGATCAACTCCGGCGTCGGTCCCGCTAACGGACGACCCGGCCAGGCTCCGGCCGACCAAGTCTTCTTTTCGAGCCAAGTATGCCTCTGTCCGTGCTGACGCCGCTACCCCTGGCCTCGGCTCATCGAAGAGCGGTCGAGGGGTTCCTTTAACTAAACAAGAGAAGCCTCGGACAACAAGGTCGACCGAGCCGAGGGACTCCTACGCCTCCGGGATACGGATACCTCACTCGTCACCTTTGCACGGGGCGACTCACGCTTGATGAAGCGGTTCAGACAACCAACAGGCGAGTCTTAGTGCTCGAAAATGAGGAAAAAACACGGCTCCGCACCAAAAATACATACATGTTCAGGCCCCGACAACCACAATGAACAAAAGACCGGCATTCAAGGTGCCATTACAAATGGAACTCCGGTTCCACCTCCGCAGGTACGAACAACCCCACTCGATCGGGGGGCCTACGGAGCGATAGAAGGCTGACGAACGGCTCGCCGTCACCCGCTCCAGCAGCGGCGACGACGACGACTTCTGCTCCGGGGGGCCAAACAGCAGCAGCGATGACCTCAGGGCGGATGCTGCTGCCATGAGGCCCTCGCCCGTGCCCAAACTCGTGAGACAAGGACGGGCAGAAGGCCGTAGAGTTGGAGGTCGGTCCGTGGGCGGCCCCGGCTATCTCGTCGGCGGAAGAACCTCTTCCAGCTGCCGTGGCAGAAGGCGGCGCCGGGAGCGGCTCCAAAGCCACTCGGGTCAGAGAGCCAGGCACGCGGCAGCTGCCAGCGCCACGAACGGCGAACGCCCTTCCCCCCGATCACTGAGGGAAGGAGCGGGCCGCCGCCCTCGCAGGGGCCGACCCCAACTCGGCACACTCTCCTCCCTAGCACTGGTGATGAAAATCCTTGAGGCTGAGGGAGGGGTAGAGGCCGTAGCTTGGTTTGCTTTCCCCCGCCATCGAACTGGAGGTCACCGTCTTGGGTGACCGCTGGCGGAGGGGTGCAACTGGGCTGCATGATAAAAATCCTTGAAGCCGAACGATGGCTGAAAGGTACCAACTTCCCTGAAGTTGTGTTCCTCCAACGACAAGGCGGAAGGATTGCGGGTGTCCCCCATCCGGGGGCTCGGAAGGTGGAAAGACACGATGCATAAGGGAGCGCAAAGACATGGTCGCCTTTCAAGGGGGTCACCCTCCTTTTAAAGGCGACTCTCCCTACCTGCGTCCCCAGCCGTCGTGGGCTGAGTCTTCTCCAACACACTCCAAGGTCCTCCCCCTACGACGTGGGGGCTGGGTCCCACACGTCATGCAAGCTGGCCCAGGGCAGAAGAAGCCAAACCGCCGCGCGCGGTGCATGCAACCGTCCAGCGGTTACAAACGCCCCTCCACTTTCGCCCAGACCAGCGGCCGAAAGGGCGGGCAGCCATGCAGGCGGCATGCAACCACGCCAAGTGGGCGCACCTCTCCGGCTTCCAACACGCCCAGCATGGAGGCCCACGCCCACGCGTCATGCAACCGGCGCGCCGGTCGCTACGTGCAAGCAACTGCACCGCCACTCGCACCACTACCGTGCCTCCTCGACTGCGGAACCAGTACCGTGACTCGAGGCGACCCAGCGCACGACCCAGCAGCGCCAGCCTGGCGCGACGGTCTATACGGCCAAAAATGGGCCGGCAGTAATGGCGGTGGCAGGCGGGCATGAGCAGCGGTCACGTCGTCAGCCAAGCTTACATCCCATCCGGGGGCAGCGAGAGAACCCTCTCTCACGGCGTGAAGACGACGCGCCCGTGTTCCGTTCCTCGAACGGCTCGCGCACGCGCAACGGCCGCCCCGCGAACCGCTCGCTCCGTCGCATTAACTCTGCGGCGAGACATGTGGCGCCTCTGGCAGGAGAAGCAAGCGACGCTTCGCCTTCGCCATAATGACCGCGTCAAAAAAAAGGTACGCCACGTCATTCGATTTCGTATCCTTTTCCTTTTCCTCTTTCTCTCTCTTACGACAGGGACCGGGAAAGGGGGATACCCCGAAAAGGATCCTTCTCCGTGAAGGAAACAGGCTCCGAGCATACCTACTGATCAGAGGTTCGAAGGCTGCCCCCTCGGAGGGGTTTAACAGCCGCCTCAGAGCGCGTGGGCTCCACACCCACTACTGGTCAGAGGTTCGAAGGCCGGCCCTTCGGAAGGGTTCAACGGCCGCCTCAGGCCACTCGGGCTCCGCGCCCACTACTGATTAGGGGTTCGAAGGCTGGCCCTCGAAGGGTTCACAGCCGCCTCAGACATAGAGCGAGGGATGACCATGGGTACGTTCGATACATAACCAAGGCTCGGGCTACGCTCCCGAGGTACCCTAGGACATTTCCGAGACCAGCGGGAACGATCTTGTTACGGAATCCCATCAGAGGGAGGCATCGAGCCCTCAGACCCTGTCGACAGGGGACCGGGTCCGGCAGATCACCCGCAGGTACTTTTGGGCGTGCCTCTGGGCCTCTAGCTGACCCCTAGCAAATGGGGCACGGACGTCCGCTCGGATTACCCGCCAGTAGCTCACCGGAGACACCATGTTCGGCGCCCTCAGAGGGCAACATGGCGCTTTCCCCCCTCCTCCTTGCGGAAAGGCAACGCAGGGGCGTATGTAAAAAAGTCGAGTCTGTCCCTGACCGTCCTCTCGCCCTGTGCAGAGGCTCGGGGGCTGCTCTCGCAAACCCGGCTCCGGCCAAACCGTTGACAGCGTCAACATACCATCCCGAGAACTTGGGACCCAACCGTGCACCCGGGCTACGACCAGCTCGCATGAGGGAACGACCAGACCAGCCAAAGCATTGCGCGAGGCATTAAGACCTTGGAGGAGTCAAACCACTCCTCCGAGGCCTCGGGGGCTACACCCGGCGGGTGCGCTCGCGCGCACCCACCGGAACAAAACGCAACCGAGAAAGGCTCGTCCCCTTGCAAAAAAGTGCGACGAAAGCCTCCAAGCGAGTAATAACACTCCCTTTGAGGCTCGGGGGCTACTGTCAGGGACCATAATTAGGGGTACCCTCAAGGCTCCTAATTCTCAGCTGGTAACCCCCATCAGCATAAAGCTGCAAAGGCCTGATGGGTATGACTAAGTCAGGGATCGGTCCGTTCGAGGGACTCGATCACGCCTCGCCCGAGCCCAGCCTCGGGCAAGGGCAGTCGACCCCGGAGGATTTCTGTCTCGCCCGAGGCCGCCCTCCAGTGACGAACATACTTCTGGCTCGCCCGAGGCCCAGTCTTCGCCAAGAAGCAACCCTGGCCAAATCGCCACACCAACCGACCAAAGCGCAGGAGCATTTAATGCAAAGGTGGCCTGACACCTTTATCCTGACGCACGCCCTCCGATCGACAGAGCTGAAGTGACCGCAGTCATTTCGCCGCTCCACTGACCGGCCTGACAGAAGGACAGCGTCGCCTGCGCCGCTCCGACTGCTGTGCCACTCGACAGAGTGAGGCTGACAGGCAGTCAGGCCCAGCCTCAGGCACCATAGGAAACTCCGCTCCACCCGACCCAGGGCTCGGGCTCGGGCTAAGCCCCGGAAGACGGCGAACTCCACTCCGCCCGACGCAGGGCTTGGACTCGGGCTAAGCCCCGGAAGACGGCGAACTCCGCTCCGCCCGACCCAGGGCTCGGACTCGGGCTAAGCCCCGGAAGACGTCGAACTCCGCTCCGCCCGACCCAGGGCTCGGACTCGGGCTAGGCCCCGGAAGACGGCGAACTCCGCTCCGCCCGACCCAGGGCTCGGACTCGGGCTAGGCCCCGGAAGACGGCGAACTCCGCTCCGCCCGACCCAGGGCTCGGACTCGGGCTCAGCCCCTGAAGACGACGAACTCCGATCCGCCCGACCCAGGGCTCGGACTCGGGCTCAGCCCCTGAAGACGGCGAACTCCGCTTCGCCCGACCCTAGGGCTCGGACTCAGCCCTGGCCTCAGCTGACGGTCTCCGCCTCGCCCGACCCAGGGGCTCGGACTCAACCTCGACCTCGGAGGAGCCTCTACATGGCCCAACCTAGGGCACGGACCGACCACGTCATCAAGAGGCGCCATCATTACCCTACCCCAAGCTGACTCAGGCTGCGGGGAACAAGACCGGCGTCCCATCTGGCTCGCTCCGCCAGATAAATAATGATGGCGCCCCGCACGCTCCATGACGATGGCGGCTCTCAGCCCCCTTATGGAAGCAGGAGGACGTCAGCAAGGACTCGACAGCCCCGACAGCTGTCCCTCTGCCAGGCTCCAGTGCTCCTCCGACGGCCACGACACCACACGAACCAGGTGCCAAGACCTCTCCGGCTGCTACGATGGCATGTACTTAGGGCGCTAGCTCTCCTCCGCTGGACACGTTAGCACACTGCTACACCCCCCATTGTACACCTGGATCCTTTCCTTGCGCCTATAAAAGGAAGGATCAGGGCCCTCTTAGAGAAGGTTGGCCGCACGGGAGGACGGGGCGACGCGTAGAGTCCCTTGCTCTCTCCCACGCGGGCGCTTGTAACCCCCTACTGCAAGCTCACCCGACCTGGGCGCAGGACAACACGAAGGCCGCGGGTTTCCCCTTTTTGCCTGTCTCCCTCCTTTGGTTCCCCCTTCGTGCTCCGTCTCGCGCCGACCCATCTGGGCTGGGGCACGCGGCGACATTTCACCCGTTGGCCCAGGGACCCCCTAGTCTCGAAACGCTGACAAATAGAGCTTTTGGTTTGTAAAAACTCTTTTATTGTCTCTCTTGTCAAAAGTTGGCTTCTTGTGGGGAGAAGTATTGATTATGAAAAAAGGGAGTTTTTGAAATCTTGAATCAATTTCTCTTGGAATGACTCTCTTTATGTCTTAACATGTGTGTTTGACTTAGAGATAGAAATTTGAGTTTGATTTGCAAAAACAAACCAAGTGGTGGCAAAGAGTGATCCATATATGCCCAATATGGTTCAAAATAACCTTGAGTCTTCATTTGCATTGATATTGCACTTGTTCTAGTTGCTTTATGTTGTGTTGGCATAAATCACCAAAAAGGGGGAGATTGAAAGGGAAATGTGCCCTTGGACCATTTCTAAGTATTTTGGTGATTGAGTGCCAACACAAGTGCTTTTGTGTTAATCTATGCAAAGTGGTGGACAAAGTGCAAATCATGTCAAAAGGTATGTTTCTAGACTTAGTAAATTGTTTTATGGACTAATGGATTGTGTCTAAGTGCTGGAAATAGGAAAAATCGAGTTGGAGAAGAGATGGCTAAGTTAAGCCAAGGTCAGCGCAGTCTGGGTGCACCGGACTGTCCGGTGGTGCACCGGACAGTGTCCGGTGCGCCAGGCTGGCTCAAGCGAACTTGCTGCTCTCGGGAAGAAATTAACGGCGTACAGCTATAATTCACCGGACTGTCCGGTGTGCACCGGACTGTCCGGTGAGCCAACGGTCGGCCGGGCCAACGGTCGGCCGCGCGATCCGCGCGGGACACGTGGTCGAGCCAACGGTCGGGAGGGGGCACCGGACTGTCCGGTGTGCACCGGACAGTGTCTGGTGCGCCAACGGCTCCGAGGCGCCAACGGTCGGCTTCGCCAAATAAGGAAAGAGTTCCGCACCGGACAGTGTCCGGTGGTGCACCGGACTGTCCGGTGCGCCAGGCGACAGAAGGCAAGAATTGCCTTCCCGGATTGCTCTCAGCGGCTCCTAGCTGCCTTGGGGCTATAAAAGGGACCCCTAGGCGCATGGAGGAGACAACCAAGCATTCCTTGAGCACTCTTGATCACTCACACTCCATTCTTGCGCACTTGTTCGACATTCTAGTGATTTGAGCTCCGTTCTAGTGTGCTAGTCTTTTGAGCTTAAGTCTGGGTCTTGTGTGTGCGTATTTGCTGTGATTTTTGTGTCTTGTGTGAGTTGCTAATCCCTCCCTTACTCCGTGCTTATTTGTGAACATCTTTGTAAGGGCGAGAGGCTCCAAGTTGTGGAGATTCCTCGCGAACGGGATTAAGAAAAGCAAAGCAAAACACCGTGGTATTCAAGTGGGTCTTTGGACTGCTTGAGAGGGGTTGATTGCAACCCTCGTCCGTTGGGACGCCACAACGTGGAGTAGGCAAGCGTTGGTATTGGCCGAACCACGGGATAACCACCGTGCCATCTCTGTGATTGATATCTTTGTGGTTATTGTGTTTTTGTTAAGACTCCTCTCTAGCCACTTGGCATTATTGTGCTAACGTCTAATCAAGTTTTTTGTAGATTAAGTTTCAAGTTTCACAGGATCACCTATTCACCCCCCCTCTAGGTGCTCTCAACAGGGAGAGTTAAGAGTAATCTCAATAATTTATTTACCATCGGATAAGAAGAATCTTTACCCAGCTTAACTAATCCACTTGGTTGGGCCAAAAATTAAGGGTTTCAGACTACCAAATAATAAACTGGCAGCAAGATAATGGGCTATAGGATACATTATTAATCTGACTTGGTTGGGCCTGGGGGTGACAGGCCCACTCCGGGCCCCCTGGTGGCTTCGCCACTGGTCATGCTATCCGACGTATGCACGTTAGCTGACATTCTTAGGTTGGCTCCAGCAAGGGTCTCTAAAGGGTTCTCTACCCTAAATATAGAGGATCAAACGGTCATCTACGCTCCCTAGCAACGTCCTCTAAACGGTTCTCTAAATTTAGAGGACGCTGCTGGATCCACTATATATAGAGTTTTTCTAAACGGTCCTCTATCCATTTGAATACTTTAAATAAGCGGTTTAGCAAAACTAAAATGTGTACAATACATTTGAGACTATGACAAATACGTATGTATAAAAAAATGTCTCTAATGTAGGTATTTGAGTATAGAGGACTGAAAGGGAAATGTGCCCTTGGGCCATTTCTATTATTGTTTTGGTGATTAGATGTCCAACACATTGTTTGGAACTCATATGTGCTAAGTAGGTGAAAAGTGCACAACGAAGAACAAGGTATGTGTCTAGACTTAGTAAATTGTTTTTTTGAATGCTAACATGTTTATCTAAGTGCTAGAAACAGTGCCAAGAAAAGAAGAAAAGAATCGGAGAAGATATGGCTCAGGACAACCAAAACCAGCACCAGCCTGGCACACCGGACTATCCTGTGCCCCAGGCTGGCTGGGCAGCGAACTGGCCGTTCTCGGGAATCGGCGGGGCGACGTGGCTAAAAATCACCAGACTGTCCGGTGGTGCACCGGACTATCCGGTGAGTCTTCAGCGCCCGCGCCCAAGTACATCGACGACGAACTCGTCGCTCTCGGAAAAGGGAGAAAGCGCCGCGGCTAAAAATCACCGGACTGTTCGGTGGCGCACCGGACTGTCCGGTGATTCAGAGCCGCCCAAGGCAACGGTCGCCAGCGCAATCAGCAGGCGACGCGTGGCCAGCGCCAACGGTCGGCTGGGCACACCGGATTGTCCGGTGCGCCAATGAGACCGCCGACCCAACGGTCGGATGCGCCAGATAAGGAAGGAGATCGAGCACCGGACTGCTACAGGACCTGTCCGGTGCACCACTCGACAGAAGGCAGGATTTGCCTTCCAAGTTGATCTCCAACGGCTCCTAGCTGCCTTGGGGCTATAAAAGGGATCCCTAGGCGCATGGAACAAAAAACCAAGCATTCACGAAGCATCCTAAGACTCCCAGACTCCGCCTCCATGCATTTGATTCGTTGTGTTAGTGATTTGAGCTCCGTTCGAGTTGTGAACTCTCTGTGCTGTGTTTCGAGCTCAAGTCTTGGCTAGTATGCGTGTGTAAGCTGCGGATTCGAGTCTTGTGTGTGTTGCTTTCTCTCCCTTACTCTTGTGCTTCTTTGTGATCTATATTGTAAGGACGAGAGGCTCCAACTTGTGGAGATTCCTCGCAAACGGGAGAAGAACACCAAACAAAAAGAACGTGGTATTCAAGTTGATCATTAGATCACTTGAAAGGGGTTGAGTGCAACCCTCGTCCATTGAGACGCCACAACGTGGAAGTAGGCAAGTGTTATTCTTGGTCGAACCACGGGATAAAACACTGTGTCTCTTGTGCTGCTTTCCTCTGTGATTGTCTTGTTTGCAAGAGCTCGCTTCATAGCAACTTGATTAACTCGCACTAACACTTTTATAATCAAGTTTGTGGCTATTTAGTGTTTTGATTTCACAGGATCACCTATTCACCCTCCTCTAGGTGCTTTCAAGGATGTGATTTAGAGGACGTCGTTGGAGAGGAATGAGATATAGAGAATAAAATCTTTTAGAGGAGACTGTAAAAGATGGATATAGAGGATGGATATAGAGGACGTTGCTGAATACAGCCTTAGCCAAGCTCCACGCTATAGCTTGCTGGTCCTCTTGATCCTTCACCGACCAATGCAATTTCTTGATTCTTCCTCGACCAATAAAGTTTTTCAAACATGGCATGCTATGCTATCATTATTGTGGGTTCTTGTATCAAGTGTGCACAAAAACATATTTATGTTCTAACAATTAATTATCCACTACATGTGTTTTTTTTTGTTTTGCCAAAACGCCATACTTTATGCCACATTAAAAAATACTGCTTAACCATGTTGGATATTTGTGAATAACTTTTGTACATCCTTCACTACAAAAAATCTTCGCCACTTATATTAGCATTTTTTTGTTTTCGATTGCAATTGAATGCAAGCTAAAGTTTTCCCTCAACTCTATGAAGCATAAAACAATTTTAAATATTTTATTGTTTGTCCTGGGAACTCTGAATAGAAAAAGGTTAATAAACAAATAATAATCCTGATATCACTTTTATAATTATGGTTTTACATTAATTTTTGCCCTTTCCTCCCATGTATTTAACTCCAGAATACTGAGCTAATAATTCCTCTCATCTCTCTACCATATGGACATTTTATTGTTCCGTTGGTTACACTATTGCAATTAGAAAAATATCTTGGAGTACAATTAAGTGCTGCAGGCTTAAATTTCACCACAACTCTATGATGCATGAAATATTTTATGGTAATCTATTGTTTATGCTTGTAACTCCAAATAGAAAATAAAAAGTTTAACAAAGAAATATGAATCCTAATGTCGCTTTTACAATTATGGTTTTTTCATTCCTTTTTGCCCTTTCCTCCCACATATTTAACTCCAAAAAGACTGCAAGCTAATAATCCCTCTCATGTCTCTACCACATGGACATTTTATTGTTCTGTTGGTCACACTAACGCAATTAGAAAAATATCTTTGAATACAATTATGTGTCTAAAACTTAGTTCCATATTCCAATAATATTTTTATTATATAATAGTTACTTTGTGTTCACAATGAAAATACCTACACAATCTTTTACGTGTTTAAAATCTTCTCTGTTTTCTTATGGATCACAACATAGTTGTTTTCTAAAAGCTTGGTTTTCCTTCCCTACAAACAAACGGTCTCTTATATTTACAATATGTGTGTAACCTCATAAACTTTTATATACGACCTAAAAAACAACTTATTACAAATAAGTGCACAGTTCTTCCCTTTCTACTAGGGAAATAATATAGTTACATAAAACCGCGGAATCAAGTCGCCATCATCGGATCGATAAACGAGCGGTGTCGCAGAAAAATAAGGAACTACATAACTGTGTTGACATGGATTCCGATGAACATATTGCAAATAGGAAGAAAAGAAAACACAGTAAGTATTCTTTCTTCTTTTTTTGGAAATGAAATCACTTATTACTTCCGTATATAACTATGTACCTTATCCACTTAATAAATCATTTTAAAAAATAACAAGTTCGTCTGTATTGTTTTCACCACCAATAATCACAGAAGCAAGGCAAAATCACAGACGTTTGTTAAACCAACAACGTATTGTTAAAAAATCACAGACGTTGAGATAGGGCGTCTGATCCAATCAAGCCTAAGGACGAGAAAAAGAAAAATGAAAGTTGAGGAAAAAAAAGATAAGAGGAGACACCCACTTGAATCGAAATGATCCGTGTGCCCAATCAAGTATCCAAAGGGTTGCTATTGCTAATTGAATGTCAAAATCAACGACGTTAGACATATTGATGTCTCGTTCTGGCATTGACCTGTCTTAAGGAATAAAGAGGCACTGAATTCTCTTGCACAAGCGCATCAGATTGTGACAACTTAGCACACGCCGAAAGTAAATTAGTTGGATAGCGAACTTGATTGTTTGCAGCCACGAAATCCAAGCACTTCAGCAAATCTGCAATGGTAGTTGCTAGTGTGAATCGCAATTATTCGCAGATAGACGACAATAAACACTGGGTATCGATACTGTCCGCAAGAACGTGCATCACATAAACAAGCTGCAAAGTATGTCAAATACAGCATTCATCCTACGTTATCTCATTGTCTACAGTATGCGTTGAGGAGGGTTCAAATGTAACCACCACATGGCGCTGGAGCAAATCAGTTTACAGAGTAATAAAACCAAGACAATCTTCAGGCTGGCTGCTCATAAGTGACGCTGCTATTGTTGTCTGAACTAGTATCATCAACAGACAGCTTACTCCACCTCTTCCAAGAAATCCTTGATCTCTGCTGGGCTTAAAACTCTGTATTTTGTATGGAAAAACTGTTAGTTCTCAGCAAACCATTTGAATGTAGCAAGGACTTTGTAATATCGCATAGCTCCAGGTTTGCAAAAACAACAAATAAACACAAACATTTCCCCTACAGCTAGAGAGGCACAAGTTGTTAGCAAACCCTAAAGAAACAGATTCTTCGTATAGTCAGGGAGCAATGAGCGATGCAGTAATTTTGAACCATATAAATATGGCAGTAAGATTGAGTCTCTGTAACTTACTTGAACTCACGATC
This sequence comes from Zea mays, assembly GCF_902167145.1. Lineage (NCBI taxonomy): Eukaryota > Viridiplantae > Streptophyta > Magnoliopsida > Poales > Poaceae > Zea > Zea mays. The sequence goes on from NC_050100.1 coordinate 192,316,297, forward strand.
AGCTCGAATAATTCCGATTTCAATGTTGTTGGAGGAAATTTGCCCCTCATATCTGCAAGTCCAAGATCCGGAACCAATTATTAACTATTTAGGATATTTCTAAACTAAGCAAGTACAACAGGGATGCGAGCGATACCCTTCTTTCAAAGTCAAAATTGCAGTGTGGATGGCATCATCAAGCTCCATATCTTCTGTGTATCTACAATGAAACCATACAAATATAACATGTGAAATCAGAGGGAAAGGATGAACAATTATAGCACACATGCTGCTTACATTAATCACTGATGAGGTAGATAAAATCAACTGGAATTTATTTACAATCGGATGAAAGAATATTATCAGCAGTACTGTGTCACAACTCAAAACAGTGTCTAGATCAAGTGCACAACATTACTACATTGAGGCTGTACCTCTTTTCAAGAAACGTCTTTGCATTGGACACATTTTTTCCCATGGCTGATGCCTTCCAGGAGAAGTATGATCCTGAGGGATCAACCTGAAGAAATTGGCAACAATGTCAGTTGTCCTGAGTTTATGAAGGTACATCCTACAGTATCATGGTGATTGTTAGCACAAAAGTACACATTATTCACTTTCTAAGTACTACTTGTGATCATCTCTTGTAAAGCAATAAGCAGTTTTCTTTGGAAGGTTAATAAACAGGTTTCTATCTTGTAGCTTCTTCAGTATACCTGATACAACTGCGGGCCATTGTCATCATACCCAGCAATCAACAGTGATACTCCAAATGGTCTCACACCACTGATACAAGCAAGGATAACAAGTAAAACTCATTAGCATATACCTATCTCAAGCTTTCACTAATCACCTTAACACCCCAAACAATAGAGGCTAGTACATGTTTTTGACCGGATGGTGTATATCCTAGCAATCTCTATTAGTTTAGCTTTTTGGTCAAGCCATCACGATGACGTAAAGTGGATCAATAAATGGAAATAGCTACTAAATGTTATAGATATAGTGCATATTTTATGTATGAAGCTGATTGACTTGCTTGGCAACTAAATAAAATTTAACCCTCAATATCACGAATTAATTGTAAATCAATAACTGGATTGCACACAGGAATACTGTAAGATCTCTAGGAGTGATCGCAATACATTTAAGTAATGTACAAATAAGGGACTCAAACAGCTAAAGCAAACAATGCTACTCCAAGTGTATACTTTGAGTCTTTGACTATCAAAATTTTTATTAAATGCATATTAATAGAAGGGTAGACCGTGCAGGGATGAGAACTGTCTCACTGAGTCACTAGGTTGTGGGTTCGAAACAGCCTCTCCGTATTTGCGACAAAAAGGCTTGCTCGGTTTACCCCTTCACTAGACCCCACTCATGTGGGAGCCTCCGACACTTGGTCTACTCTTTTTTTTTATATTATAAGCAGCTAAAACAATACAGTGTTATTCCAAGGGTATACTTTGAATATAAAAAAATTAATAAATGCATATAGTATTATGAGCATGCAGATGGTCCCATAAATATGAATATCAACTTAAGTTTTTATGAATAATAATAAATTAGGCAGTGCATGCCATTATTTTATGCACAAATAGGCAAATAGAAATAACTAAGTCTAGTTACATACCCTGACTGTGTGAACTCCTGCATGACAGCAGCAGTCTCTCGTACAAGCTGTGTTACAGGTATATGTTCCTGCATTTGGAAATGAAACAATAATTTAAAACACATTTTGCTACCTGACAGCGAGGTTGCAACAGGGAATATATTTTTAAATTACAAATTCACTTCAATAGCGTTTTTAACATATGAGAATTTTTATAACTATCCAAAAAGATACAAAGAGGCTTCCTTGAAAATCGTTGGGGCGTAACCCTCTTAGCGACGCACCATATCGGAACCCGGGTATGATGTTAAATGAGCAAGGGCCGGGCCGTCACCCCTTAAGTGACGCGCCGTCTCTTGATCTGGAGCCGGTGATAAGTGAGCAAGGATCGGGTCGTCGCATCCTTAGTAGCGCGCTACATCGGCGCCCGGGTGTAGTGGAAAATGAGCAAGGGTCTTTGTATCTTCCTCGGCGGGTGCGAAGGGTAAGGAAGTTAGTCGAGCCAACTAGGGTCCGTGTAGGTAGTTGGAACGTAGGTTCCTTAACAGGTAAGTTACGAGAAATAGTCGACGTTGCGGTGAGGAGACGGGTAAATATTTTATGTGTTCAAGAGACCAAGTGGAAAGGACAAAAGGCGAAGGAAGTGGAAGGTACAGGCTTCAAGTTGTGGTACACGGGGACTGCAGCAAACAAGAATGGAGTAGGCGTCTTGATCGATAAGAGCCTTAAAGATGGGGTAGTAGATGTTAAGAGGCTAGGAGATAGAATCATCCTAGTCAAACTGGTCAATGGGGACTTGGTTCTCAATGTTATTAGCGTGTATGCTCCTCAAGTAGGCCTTAATGAGAACTCAAAGAGGGAGTTCTGGGAAGGCCTGGAGGACATGGTTAGTAGTGTGCCAGTTGGCGAGAAGCTCTTCATAGGAGATCTCAATGGCCATGTGGGTACATCTAGCACCAGTTTCGAGGGTGTGCATGGAGGCTTCGGCTTTAGGACTAGGAATCAAGGAGAGGAAATCCTGAACTTTGCCCTAGCCTATGACATGTTTATAGCAAACACTTTCTTTAGGAAGAGGAAATCCCACCTGGTGACCTTCAGTAGTGGCCAACACATTAGCCAGATTGATTTCGTCCTCTTGAGAAAAGAGGACAGACATGCCTGCTTAGATTGCAAGGTTATACCTGGAGAGTGTGTGGTAACCCAACATAAGCTTGTCGTAGCTGACTTCCGTTTTAAGATTCGTTTACAACGGAATAAGCATAACAAGGTCACTAGAACAAAGTGGTGGAAGCTTAAAGGGGATGTGGCCCAAACTTTCAAGGAGAGAGTTATCGAGGAGGGCCCTTGGGCAGAAGAGGGAGACGCAAACATCATGTGGAGGAAGATGGTGACATGCATCCAAAAGATAGCTTCAGAAGAGTTTGGTTTGAGTCAAGGAAACAGAAGGGAAGTTAAAGACACTTGGTGGTGGAACGAAGATGTCCAAAAGGCTATCAAGGAGAAGAAAGATTGCTACAAACGCTTACATCATGACAAGTGTGCAGACAATATAGACAAGTACATGATAGCGAAGAAGTCTGCAAAGCGAGCGGTTAGTAGAGCGCGGGGTCAAGCCTATGACGACCTTTATCAACGGTTGGACACAAAGCAGGGAGAAAAGGATATCTATAGGATGGCCAAGATTCGTGAAAGGAAGACAAGGGATGTCAACCAAGTCAAATGCATCAAGGATCAAGGAAACCAACTATTAGTGAAGAATCAAGAGATCAAGAACAAATGGAAGGAGTACTTCAACAAATTGTTCAATGGAGGGAATGAGAGTTCTACAGTAGAATTGGACGAACCATTCGATGACAACAACAGGGGTTTTGTACGAAGGATACAAGAATATGAAGTTAAGGAGGCGCTAAAAAGGATGAAGGTAGGAAAGGCGATGGGCCCTGATGGTATCCCTATCGAGGAATGGAGATGCCTTGGAGACATAGCGATAGTATGGCTGACTAAGCTTTTCAACACCATCTTTCGGACAAACAGAATGCCCGACGAGTGGCGGCGGAGTACGTTAGTACCAATCTTCAAGAACAAAGGAGACGTTCAAAGTTGTACTAATTACCGTAGAATTAAGCTCATGAGCCATACAATGAAGCTATGGGAGAGAGTCATTGAACACCGCCTGCGGAAGATGACGAGCGTGACCCAAAATCAGTTTGGTTTCATGCCTGGGAGATCAACTATGGAGGCCATTTTCTTACTAAGACAACTTATGGAGAGATTTAGAGAACAAAAGAAAGACCTGCATATGGTCTTCATAGACTTGGAGAAGGCTTATGACAAAGTACCTAAGAGTGTAATGTGGTGGGCCTTGGAAAAACACAAAGTATCAACAAAGTACATTAATCTTATTAAAGATATGTACACTAATGTTGTGACAAGTGTACGAACAAGTGATGGAGACATCGATGACTTTCCAATTAACATAGGACTACATCAAGGGTCGGCTTTGAGCCCTTATCTTTTCGCTTTGGTGATAGATGAGGTCACAAGGGACATACAAGGAGATATACCGTGGTGTATGCTTTTTGCCGATGATGTGGTACTTATTGAGGAGAGTAGGAGTGGTGTTTCGCAAAAGTTGGAATTGTGGAGGCAGACGCTGGAAGCAAAAGGTTTTACGCTTAGTAGGTCTAAAACAGAGTATATGAAGTGTGATTTCAGTGCCATGGGGTATGAGGATGGCGATGTTAGTCTTGATGGGCAAGTGGTACCCAAGAAAGACATTTTTCGTTACTTAGGATCAATGCTTCAGAAGGAGGGAGACATCGATGAGGATGTCAGTCATAGAATTAAAGCTGGATGGTTGAAGTGGCGGCAAGCTGCGGGTGTCTTATACGACCCCCGGGTGCCACACAAACTAAAAGGCAAATTCTACAGGACAGCAATCCGGCCGGCTATGTTGTATGGAGCAGAATGTTGGCCCACTAAAATACGACATGTCCAACAACTAAGTGTGGCAGAGATGCGTATGTTGCGCTGGATATGTGGCCACACAAGGAGAGACCGAGTCCGGAATGATGATATACGAGAGAGAGTAGGAGTGGCGCCAATTGAGGAGAAGCTTATGCAACATCGTTTGAGATGGTTTGGACATATCCAACGAAGACCTGAAGAGGCACCAGTGCATATCGGAATAATTAGGCGTCTCGAGAATGTGAAGAGAGGTAGAGGTCGACCAACCTTGACGTGGACAGAGGCTGTGAAGAGGGACCTGAAGGAGTGGAATATTGATAAAGAGCTCGCCGTGGATAGGAAGCGGTGGAAAAGTGCAATTCACGTGCCAGAACCCTGATTTGTAGTTTCGCTTTTCCTCCTTAATCGTTTGACCTTTTTTTGTGCCCTTTTAGATCTTGCTGGTTCTTGTGGGTTTTATCTCTTTTAATGTGTTTTCCCGTTTCGTCGTTTTTCAGTTCTCCTTTGCCTTTGTCTCCCTTTTCTTTTCTTTGGGGTTGAGCTCTGAGGTTTTCATATGGGGTTTCATCTCTAGCCTACCCCAACGTGCTTGGGACAAAAAGGCTTTGTTGTTGTTGTTGTATCCAAATAGATACAAAGAGGCACCAAATGAAAACATGCAGTACCCCTACCTAGATATGATCATATGATTAAAGTACCTCTTCATACCTCTAAGGCATGTAAGAAGTCTCTTACCAGATATATAAATATTTTCCAGAAATCTAACTTAGCAAGTTGCCAAAAAGTATACCTTGTACAACCGATAATATTGTTGTGCCTGCTTTCGACTTTTCCTCACCAGAACACGGAAATCTGGACCCATCCCACTGAAAACAATGCAAGAAAAGTGCATGAATAGAACGTGATAGAAAAAACTTGACAATTGAGAAGATGCACTAAAGGTCCATAACTTCAACAACAACCAACATTGAACTTCAACACAATTGTAATGTATTCCAATTCCAAAATAGAAAATTTAAATGAATACAAGATCAAAAAAGATAGTGCAGTACCTATAGACAACTCCAATATTAGGTGTTAGTGCCTGAATCTTTTGCACCTGAAAAGTTTTTCATGCAGGTATCTGTTTAGCACTCGTCATGGAGAAAGGTCAGAATGTGGCAAAAGAGAAATTCAAAAACTTAGATACACATACAGATGTTTCATCCACTAAAATAGAAGGCAGCTTCTTCTCAGTGGCAATGACTACACCATTGGCAGCTGCAAACATGATATATTTCGGAATTAACAAAGAGGCAGAAGTAAAACAAAATGGTTGTACTGCCTAACCAAGGACCATGTATATTACATAGAACATTATAATTTGATTTAAAAAGAATAGTATGGAACGAATCATTACACTACAGCTACTAAATCTATCAATAGTGACTTCTGAAGGAACTTCGAATATCATGTTAATTAGGAAGTTCAGATAACAAAAGATGGTCATTAGACTCCTGTGCAGTGTGTTTGTGCTCTAGATATGATGTGGGCAAACAAACATGCAATTTCCAAGTACCCATTCAACATCAAAGCAACCAAACGACGATAGATCTGCATCAACTTCTACAACATGAATAAGCATCAAGAAGAAAGAAAATTTGGGCACATTTACGCTTGAACATGCAGGAAAATTAGGGAAATACGTGAAATGCATTTAGCATCAATAGTCGTCAAGGAACTTACAAACCCAACCTCAAATAACTTATAATTCACATTAGATTAGAGAAATGATTTAATGATGACTAAAATTGGTACTCCCTCTGCTTCAAGTTATAAGATATTTTGGTTTTCCTAGATGCATTGTTTTAACTATGTATCTAGACATATATAAGTAAATAGCAAAAGATATATATCTAGAACAGCCAAAACATCTTATAATTTGGAATGGAGGGAGTAGTAACCGTTAATTAGTCGGTGATTTTTTTTTGCACCTCCCAACCTGAACTTATGAATCATGCAATGGCCCAAGCAACAATCCATACAAATTGAAAACAGCTGCAAATGTGTGTAAATAACTATGAGATAAGAAAATCACAACAATATAAACAGTTGAATTTACATCTAGGTATCTTCAATTAACACTGCAATTGCTAACGAGAAAGGATGGAAGTCCTAATCAACGCAAAGACACAAACACCCGAAGACAAACCCAAAATAATACACTTCCAGAGGATCATAATTCTAATTTCTAAACCCTCCCCAATGACCTAATGTTATGAACGTGACAAGACGTCATAATGCCGTTTCAAATCTCCGTGTCCTAGCAACGGCAAAATACTAATACATCAAAGGGTGAGAGGGGATTACTGCGCAGATCGAACCTTTGATCCCGAGCGAGGTCTGCCCGGATCCGACAGCCGTGAGCGCGTGCTCAATCTGCACGAGCTTCCCCGACGGACTGCAACAAAATCAACCGAAAAAATCCGGATCAAACCACCGTAACGACGCAAAATCCCCCGATCTCGACGGAGAAGGCGAGCAAGCGAGAGATGCAGGGAGAGGAGCACGAACCTGAAGGTGGTGAGGGAGAAGGAGTACTGGCTGTCACCCATGGGCGCGGTGGGGAGTCACCTCGTTAGCTCTTCCGGGATGGAGTGTCGGCGACTCGTGGCAAGGTTTTTCCTGCTGGCAAAATAAGAAATAAGACTAAGTTCGAAAGATACAGTGAAACTCTATAGTGAAAATGAACCATGATGGGCTTATCACGGGTAGGGATGTCAACGGGGCTGCTCCCCGTACCCGCCAAAATAAAAATTCCCTGTTCCCCGTCCCCGTCCCCGTCGGGTATACGGGGATCCGATGGGGAAAAATCCCCGCCAACAGCCCAGTTAAAAATCATGTCCAGCACAATAAATCAGTAGCATATTACATTTGCAAATATATAAACAACACAAATCATAGCAGCTATTGCAACTATGGCATGGTACATCACAAGTCACTAATACAATAATAAGAAGTAATAACCCTATTATATAGTACAGCCACAATGCCACATAGCAGTACCAGACTACTAGCTATTACACACATGAATGAAGCCGAGCAGCTGAGCAGCACGTGACCCCCTAAATTTTGGTAAACAAGCTGCACCAACACCTTGATTAGATAACAAGAAAGCAAGAACTCGTACACTGTCAACTCATGTCGACCTTGCCCGTTTTCAAGAACAAAAATCTAGACAGGCCACGGATCGATGTATTGGATTAGCAGGGCATCCGTCAGCACACAAATCTACAACTAACTGAACGAATCAGAAGAAGGATTTTAGGGTTCGATTGCCAACAAAGCCCTTCGGACTAGGGAATCCAAGCAAGCTCGTGTATGATTGCTTACACGTTGGAACCCCCAATCTCTAAACCCAGAATATCATCTAGAAACCTGAGCAGAGAAGCATACCGTGTGCAGACCTTGGAGAGGCCGGCGGCCGTGTGAGGTAGAGGGAAGGTGGTAGCGGCCGTGGGATGTAGAGGGAGGTGACCGAGAGATGGAAGCTGGCCGCGTCCAATGGAGAGGGAAGCAGCTTCCGCGGTTGTGAGGAGGCGGCGGTCGGCGGAGGGGGGCGCGAGACCGCAACTCGCGAGAGGAAGACCTGGGGGTGATTGGAGGGGAAAACCTGGGAGATGAAGATGAGGACGTTGCCTGTCCAATAGGTACGGGTGGGTGCTATACTTCTTTAGTTGTTTACCTTTGATAGGCTATTTGACTTGGGTCGATCATTCTTGTTAATTTTGGGGCGTAATTGAGAAAATATGTAGTTTGATTTAGTTCTAGTAAGTGTACAAAATACTGTTTATTTCTAATTATTTCTCTACTATGATTTTGTGCGTGAAGACCAAAATGCCTTTCATTTCCTCCAAGAAAATAGAGCTGATAAGCAGGAAGAGCAGGTAGTTAGGTCTGCATTAGCGTGAAATTTCTGCATATATTTCTTATGTCATAATAAGAAGATATTAGCAAGGAAATGCAGCTGTTTTTTAATTAAGATATGCAATTCTGTACTTATTTCTTCCTTCCGTTTAGAGTTTGCTCAGCTCTTGCATAATCTTATCTTCCACACATTTAGGTCCTATTTAGAAGCTTAGTATTTTTGCAGTTTTGAGATAATACTATGTTATTTAATGATACCGTGGTATTGAAAGCAAGATATATATTCAAAACAGGAGGAACATGCCCACTATCAGGTTTAGACAGCAACTGAACATGCCCACTATCAGGTTTAGACAACATGAACTTATTCAGTTCATATAAACAGATTACCTAAACAATATCACAACAGGATCAAGATATATATTCAAAATTATGCCCACTCAAGACAGCATGAACTTATTCAGTTCTAAAAGCACATAACTCAAGACAGCATGAACTTATTCAGTTGATAAACTATCAGGTCTAGACACTAGACAGAACAAAAAAGTGTTTCCCTGCCGCAGAGGAAGATCTAGCATGAACGAAGTGCCAAGCCTGTCCTCCAGTTCCAAAGAACTGAACCTGCTGCTCTGCCGATCACCCTTGGAGCAACAACTAGCCCACCATGGGTTCAATCATGTCCTCCAGTTCCAAAGAATTATCGCGGCGTGAACCTTTGGAACACTAAAAGCGCCCGAGACCGGATCAAGGCTACCATGGGTTCGGATAAATCAAGGCTACCCTTGGAGCAACAACTAGCCCACCCTGCCGTCAGGAAGATCTATCGCGGCTCCGATTCACAACCAATAATCCTGACGCCGAAGCTAATCACAGATTCACAACCACTAATCCTGAGAGCTTGCTTATAGAGTTACAGGGAAAGGTTACTGTCAGCGTTTCGAGACCGGGGGTCCCTAAGCCGACGAGTGAAATGTCGTCGCGTGCCCCAGCCCAGATGGGTCGACGCGAGGCCGAGCACGAAGGGGGGAAGTGAGGTGGCCGGAGATGGGCGTGAGAGAGGTGGAAATCCTGCGGCCTTCGTGTTCGTCCCGCGCCCAGGTCGGGTGCGCTTGCAGTAGGGAGTTACAAGCGTCCACACGGGAGAGGGAGCGAGCGGCCTCACGCGAGCGCCTGTCTCGTCCTCGTCCCCGCGCGGCCAACCCTCTCTAAGAGGGCCCTGGTCCTTCCTTTTATAGGCGTAAGAAGAGGATCCAGGTGTACAATGGGGGGTGTAGCAGAGTGCTACGTGTCTAGCGGAGGAGAGCTAGCGCCCTAAGTACATGCCGTTGTGGCAGCCGGAGAGATTTTGGCACCCAGCTGGTGTGATGTCGTGGCCGTCGGAGGAGCGCTGGAGCCTGGCGGAGGGACAGCTGTCGGAGCTGTTGAGTCCTTGCTGACGTCCTCTTGCTTCCGTAAGGGGGCTGAGAGCCACCGTCGTCACAGAGTATGTGGGGCGCCATCATTGCCTATCTGGCGGAGCGAGCCAGATGGGACGCCGGTCTTGTTCCCCGTGGCCCGAGTCAGCTTGGGGTAGGGTGATGATGGCGCCTCCTATTGACGTGGCTGGTCTGCGCCCTAGGTTGGGCGATGTGGAAGCTCCTCCGAAGCCGAGGTCGAGTCTGTCTTCCGTGGCCGAGGTCGAGTCCGAGCCCCTGGGTCGGGCGAGGCGGAGACCGTCGGCTGAGGCCAGGGCGGAGTCCGAGCCCTGGGGTCGGGCGAAGCGGAGTTCGTCGTCTTCTGGGGCTGAGCCCAAGTCCGAGCCCTGGGTCGGGCGGAGCGGAGTTCGCCGTCTTCCGGGACTTAGCCCGAGTCCGAGCCCCTGGTCAGGCGGAGCGGAGTTCGCCGTCTTTCGGGACTTAGCCCGAGTCCGAGCCCTGGGTCGGGCGGAGCGGAGTTCGCCGTCTTCCGGGACTTAGCCCGAGTCCGAGCCCTGGGTCGGGCGAAGCAGAGCTTCCTATGGTGCCTGCGGCCGGGCCTGACTGTCTGTCAGCCTCACTCTATCAAGTGGCACCGCAGTCGGAGCGGCGCAGGCGGCGCTGTCTTTCTGTCAGGTCGGTCAGTGGAGCGGCGAAGTGACGGCGGTCACTTCGGCTCTGTCGGCTGAAGGGCGCGCGTCAGGATAAAGGCGTCAGGCCACCTTTGCATTAAATGCTCCTGCGATTTGGTCGGTCGGCGCGGCGATTTGGTCAGGGTTGCTTCTTGGCGAAGACAGGGCCTCGGGCGAGCCGGAAATACGTTAGCCGCTGGAGGGGGGCCTCGGGCGAGGCGGAGATCCTCCGGGGTCGGCTGCCCTTGTCCGAGGCTAGGCTCGGGCGAGGCGTGATCGAGTCCCTCGAATGGACCGATCCCTGACTTAATCGCACCCATCAGGCCTTTGCAGCTTTATGCTGATGGGGGTTACCAGCTGAGAATTAGGAGCCTTGAGGGTACCCCTAATTATGGTCCCCGACAGTAGCCCCCGAGCCTCGAAGGGAGTGTTAGCACTCGCTTGGAGGCTTTCGTCGCACTTTTTTGCAAGGGGACCAGCCTTTCTCGGTTGCGTTTTGTTCTGGTGGGTGCGCGCGAGCGCACCCGCCGGGTGTAGCCCCCGAGGCCTCGGAGGAGTGGTTTGACTCCTCCGAGGTCTTAATGCCTCGCATAATGCTTCGGCTGGTCTGGTCGTTCCCTCATGCGAGCTGGCCATAGCCCGGGTGTACGGTCGGGTCCCAAGTTCTCGGGCTGGTATGTTGACGCTGTCAACGGTTCGGCCGGAGCCGGGTTTGCGAGAGCAGCCCCCGAGCCTCTGCACAGGGCGAGAGGGCGATCAGGGACAGACTCGACTTTTTTACATACGCCCCTGCGTCGCCTTTCCGCAAGGAGGAGGGGGGAAAGCGCCATGTTGCCCTCGGTGGGCGCCGAACATGGTGTCTCCGGTGAGCTGCAGGCGGGTAATCCGAGTGGACGTCCGTGCCCCATTCGTTAGGGGTCGGCTAGAGGCCCAGAGGCGTGCCCAAAAGTACCTGCGGGTGATCTGCCGGACCCGGTCCCCTGGCGACGGGGTCCGAGGGCTCGATGCCTCCCTCTGATGGGATTCCGTTACAAGATCGTTCCCGCTGGTCTTGGAAATGTCCTAGGGTACCTCGGGAGCGCAGCCCGAGCCTTGGTTATGTATCGAACGTACCCATGGTCATCCCTCGCTCTGTGTCTGAGGCGGCTGTGAACCCTTCGGGGGCCAGCCTTCGAACCCCTGATCAGTAGTGGGCGCGGAGCCCGAGTAGCCTGAGGCGGCCGTTGAACCCTTCCGAGGGGCCGGCCTTCGAACATCTGATCAGTAGTGGGTGTGGAGCCCACGCGCTCTGAGGCGGCTGTTGAACCCTTCCGAGGGGCCAGCCTTCGAACCTCTGATCAGTAGGGAGGCTCGGAGCCTGGTTCCTTCACGGGGAAGGATCCTTTTCGGGGTATCCCCCTTTCTCGGTCCCTGTTGCAAGAGAGAGAAAGAGGAAAAAAGGAAAAGGATACGAAATCGAACGACGCGGCGTACCTTTTTTGACGCAGTCATTATGGCGAAGGCGAAGCATCGCTCACTTCTCCTGCCAGAGGCACCGCCTGTCCCGCCGCGGAGTTAATGCGACGGGGCGAGTGGTTCGCGGGGCGGCCGTTGCGCGTGCGCGAGCCGTTCGAGGAACGGAACACGGGCGCGTTGTCTTCACGCTGTGAGAGAGGGTTCTCTCGTTGCCCCTGGATGGGACGTAAGCTTGGCTGACGACGTGACCGCTGCTCCTACCTGCCTGCCACCGCCATTACTGTCGGCCCATTTTTGGCCGCATTGACCGTCGCGCCAGGCTGGCGCTGCTGGGTCGTGCGCTGGGTCGCCTCGAGTCGCGGTATTGGTTCCAGAGTCGAGGAGGCGCGGTGGTGGCGCAAGTGGCGGTGCAGTTGCATGCACGAAGCATTCGGTGCGCCGGTTGCATGACGCGTGGGCCTGGGCCTCCATGCTGGGCGTGTTGGGAGTCGGAGAAGTGTGCCCACTTGGCGCGGTTGCATGCCGCCTGCATGGCTGCCCGCCCTTTCGCCCGCTGGTCTGGGCAAAAGTGGAGAGCCGCTTGTAACCGCTGGGCGGTTGCATGCACCGCGCACGGCGGTTTGGCTTCTTCTGCTCTGAGCCGGCTTGCATGACATGTGGGACCCAGCCCCCACGCCGTAGGGGAGGACCTTGGAGCGTGTTGGAGAAGACTCAGCTCACGACGGTTGGGGACGCAAGTAGGGAGAGTCGCCTTTAAAAGGAGGGTGACCCCCTTGAAGGGCGACCACGTCTTCGCGCTCCCTTATGCATCGTGCCTTTCCACCTTCCAAGCCCCCGGATGGGGGATGCTCGCAGTCTTTCTGCCTTGCCGTTGGTGGAACACAACTCCGCGGGAGTTGGTACCTTTCAGCCATCGTTCGGCTTCAAGGATTTTCATCATGCAGCCCGGTCGCACCCCTCCGCCGGCGGTCACCCAAGATGGTGACCTCCAGCCCCTGGATGGGGAGAGGCAAGCCGGACTGTGATCTTGGTCCCGCCCTCAGCCTCAAGGATGTTCATCATCCTTGCTAGGGCGGAGAGCGAGGCGAGCCGGGGCTCTACCTCCCGCGCGGGTCGGCTGGCCACCTCTTCTTCCAGCTTCTGGTGGTGGCAACCATCCTCCAGTTCTGCGGAGGAGGCGTCCTCCAGCCATGCCGGGGAAGGCGAACTGTTGTTGCCCAGCTAGGATGCAACATTCCGCCCTCTTCCTCGCTTTCGTGGCGAGGACGGGAATGAGGACCTGCTGGTGCGCTTTGGAGCGGCCCGCTCTTTGGCTTTGATGGCTGGTTCGCGTCCCTTGAGCGGGAACGCGAACGAGAGCCTTCCGGCGGCCGCGTCCATCCTGGGACCACGACTGCTGCTGCAGAGGTCGCTGGCGGGTCACCCGGAGCTCGTCGCCCCGCAGGCTCCCCGGTGTGGAGGTTGTTCATACCCGCGGGGACGGAACCAGAGTTCCGTTTGTAATGGCACTTTGAATGCCAGTGTTTTTGTTCATTGTGGTTGTCGAGGCCTGAACATGTATGTATTTTTTCCTCATTTTCGAGCACTAAGACTCGCCTGTTGGTTGTCTGAACCGCTTCACCAAGCGTGAGTCGCCCCGTGTAAAGGTGACGAGTGAGGTATCCGTATCCCGGAGGCGTAAGAGTCCCTCGGCTCGGTCAGCCTTGTTGCCCGAGGCTTCTCTTGCTCAGTTAAAGGAACCCCTCGGCCGCTCTTCGATGAGCCGAGGCCAGGGGTAGCGGTGTCAGCGCGAACAGAGGCAGAGTCGGCTCAGAAAGAAGACCTGGTCGGCCGGAGCCTGGCCGGATCGTCTGTTAGCGGGACCGACGCCGGAATTGACCTGCCGAGGCCTCGGGTCGGGCTGATGTCCTCGGAGGACAGCTGGCCGAGGCCTCGGGGTGACCAGCCGAGCCGCCTGCCCGAGCCGGATTCTTGGAGAAGACCCTGGCGGCGATGGCCCGGGCTTGGTGATGACGTTGTCCTTCAGAGCGGAGACCCTGGGACTGCGTCGCCGTCCGAGGCTAGGTCGGACCTCGCCGAAGGTGTTGTCGACGCCGAGGGTGTTGCTGCTCCCTTCAAGCGTCAAGATCCGAGCCTGCAGGATCGGATCATCTTGTAGCGCGTGTTTTCTGCGGCCGCCGAGGCCAAAACACTCCCTCGCCGTGTTGTAAAGCTGCGTCTCTTTTCCTCTTGTTTCGAGTATCCGGACTTTTTTGTCGGTAACAGAATTGTTCGTGCGAGCGAGAGCTGCTTCTCACGGAAGGTGACGAGTGAGGTATCCATATCCCGGAGGCGTAGGAGTCCCTCGGCTCGGTCGGCCTTGCCGCTTACACGCACTCTTACCCGTCCATGGGGCTCTGTCACCGACGCAGTCAAGAAGGCTCGAAGAATCACTCCGGCAGAAGGTCTTCCGAACGTGAAGACTTGTTCGGTCTGCGAAATCACTCATCCGAACGTGAGTTACTTATCGCAGAAGGTGATGAGTGAGGTATCCGTATCCCGGAGGCGTAGGAGTCCCTCGGCTCGGTCAGCCTTGGCTGCTTACGTGTACTCCGTCGTTCTCAGGATCCACTTTCGAAGCAGTCGAAAAGCACGAAAGACATTCTGGCAGAAAGGATCTTTTTTCGAGGAAAAATTTCGACGCAGAGGGGGTTCTCCCCTTTTAGCCCCCGAGGGAGGGTCGAGCTTTGCCGAGGCAAGGCTGACCCTTCCTTGATGACTAAACTTTGCGTAGGAGCGAGGTATATGAACAACTTGAAAACATCTTAAGGGTAGAAGCGACGTAGCTGTTGGATGTTCCAAGCATTGCTGTAGACCTCGCCTTGACTGTTGGCCAGCTTGTACGTTTCGGGCTTCAGAACTTTGGCGATGACGAATGGCCCCTCCCAGGGGGGCGTGAGCTTGTGCCGCCCTCGGGCGTCTTGTCGCAGCCGAAGCACCAGGTCGCCCACCTGGAGGTCTCGAGACCAGACCCCTCGGGCGTGGTAGCGTCGCATGGACTGCTGGTACCGCGCCGAGTGTAGTAAGGCCCTGTCCCGAGCCTCTTCTAGCTGGTCCAGCGAGTCTTCTCGACTAGCTTGGTTGCTTTGGTCGGCATAGGCCCTTGTCCTCGGGGAACCGTATTCCAGGTCGGTGGGCAAGATGGCCTCGGCCCCATAGACTAGAAAGAACGGCGTGAAGCCCGTGGCTCGGCTCGATGTTGTCCTCAGGCTCCAGACCACCGAGGGGAGTTCCTTCATCCATCGCTTGCCGAACTTGTTGAGGTCGTTGTAGATCCGAGGCTTGAGTCCTTGTAGAATCATGCCGTTGGCACGCTCTACTTGCCCATTCGTCATGGGATGAGCCACGGCGGCCCAGTCCACCTGGATGTGGTGATCCTCACAGAAGTCCAGGAACTTTCTACCAGTGAACTGGGTGCCGTTGTCGGTGATGATGGAGTTCGGGACCCCGAAACGATGGATGATGTTGGTGAAGTACGCCACCGCCTGCTCGGACCTGATGCTGTTTAGGGGTCGGACCTCGATCCACTTGGAGAATTTGTCGATGGCGACCAACAGGTGCGTGTAGCCCCCGGGTGCCTTCTGCAAGGGGCCGACGAGGTCCAGACCCCACACAGCAAAAGGCCAGGTGATGGGTATCGTCTGCAGAGCCTGAGCGGGCAGGTGGGTCTGCCTTGCGTAGAACTGACACCCTTCGCAGGTGCGGACAATTCTTGTGGCGTCGGCCACCGTCGTCGGCCAGTAGAAACCTTGTCGGAAAGCATTTCCGACAAGGGCTCGAGGTGCTGCGGGATGGCCGCAAGCCCCCGAGTGTATCTCTCGGAGGAGTTCCTGACCTTCGGTGATGGAGATGCATCGCTGGAGGATGCCTGAGGGGTTGCGGTGGTAGAGCTCCTTCCCATCTCCCAGCAAGACGAACGACTTGGCGCGCCGCGCCAACCGCCGAGCTTCGGCTCGGTCGAGGGGCAGTTCTCCTTGGTGGAGATATTGCAGGTACGGGGCCTACCAGTTTTGATCAGGCGCGACCCCGCTTTGCTTCCCCTCGACGTGCAGCGTCTCGCCCTCGGGGGCCGAGGGTACCTCGGGCTGAACCGAGGGCGCCTCGGGCCGAGCCGAGGGTGCCTCGGACTGAGCCGAGGGTACCTCGGGCTGGACCGAGGGTGCCTCGGGCTCGGGCGTGTCGTCGATCTTGACGGAGGGTTGATGCAGGTCTCTGGAGAACACGTCCGGGGGAACCGTTGTACGCCCCGAGGCTATTTTAGCCAGCTCGTCCGCAGTCTCGTTGTAGCGCTGGGCGATGTGGTTGAGCTCGAGCCTGTAGAACTTGTCTTCCAGGCGCCGAACCTCATCGCAATAGGCCTCCATCTTCGGGTCGCGGCAGTGGGAGTTCTTCATGACTTGGTCGATGACGAGCTGCGAGTCATCGCGAGCGTCGAGGCATCGGACCCCTAGCTCGATGGCGATCCGCAACCCGTTGACCAGAGCCTCATACTCGGCCACATTGTTGGACGCCGGGAAATGGAGGCGTAACACATAGCGTATGTGCTTCCCGAGGGGCGAGATGAAGAGTAGGCCTGCGCCGGCTCCTGTCTTCATCAGCGACTCGTCGAAGAACATGGTCCAGAGCTCCGGCTGGATCAGAGCTGTTGGGAGCTGAGTGTCGACCCATTCAGCTACGAAGTCCGCCAAGACCTGGGACTTGATGGCCTTCCGAGGGGCGAACGAGATTGTCTCGCCCATGATTTCCACCGCCCACTTTGCAATCCTACCCGAGGCCTCCCGGCACTGGATGATCTCCCCCAGGGGGAAGGATGACACCATAGTTACCGGATGAGACTCGAAGTAGTGTCGCAACTTCCGCCGTGTCAGGATCACCGCATACAACAGCTTCTGAACTTGTGGGTAGCGGATCTTGGTTTCGGACAGCACCTCGCTGACGAAGTAGACTGGCCTCTGAACGGGCAATACATGCCCCTCTTCTTGTCTCTCAACCACAATCACGGCGCTAACCACATGGGTGGTCGCGGCGACGTAGATCAAGAGGGCTTCTCTGGCAGCCGGGGGCACCAAGATAGGCGCCTTCGTGAGGAGCGCCTTCAGGTTCCCGAGGGCTTCCTCGGCCTCAGGGGTCCAAGTGAAGCACTCGGCCCTCCTTAAGAGGCGGTACAGAGGCAGGCCTCTTTCGCCGAGGCGTGAGATGAAGCGGCTCAGAGTCGCAAGACATCCCATGACCCTCTGTACGCCTTTCAAGTCCTTGATGGGCCCCATGCTGGTGATGACTGCGATCTTCTCCGGGTTGGCTTCGATGCCCCGCTCGGAGACGATGAACCCCAAGAGCATGCCTCGGGGTACCCCGAAGACACACTTTTCGGGATTGAGCTTCACGCCTTTCGCCTTGAGACATTGGAATGTCACTTCAAGGTCGGAAAGGAGGTCGGAGGCCTTCCTCGTCTTGACTACGATGTCATCGACGTAGGCCTCGACCGTCCGGCCAATGTGTTCGCCGAACACATGGTTCATGCACCGCTGGTACGTCGCACCCGCATTCCTCAAGCCGAACGACATGGTGACATAGCAGTACATGCCGAAGGGCGTGATGAAAGAAGTCGCGAGCTGGTCGGACTCCTTCATCCTGATTTGGTGATACCCTGAGTAGGCATCGAGGAAAGACAGGGTTTTGCACCCAGCAGTGGAATCCACGATTTGATCGATGCGAGGCAGAGGGTAGGGAACCTTCGAACATGCTTTGTTTAGACCAGTGTAGTCGACACACATCCGCCATTTCCCCCCTTTCTTTCTCACAAGCACAGGGTTGGCAAGCCATTTGGGATGGAATACCTCTTTGATGAACCCTACCGCCATTAGCTTGTGGATCTCCTCGCCTATGGCTCTGCGCTTTTCTTCGTCGAATCGGCGCAGAGGCTGCTTGACGGGTCAGGCTCCGGCTCGGATGTCCAGCGAGTGCTCGGCGACATCCCTCGGTATGCCGGGCATGTTCGAGGGACTCCACGCGAAGACGTCGGCATTCGCGCAGAGAAAGTCGACGAGCACTGCTTCCTATTTGGGATCGAGCTCGAAGCCGATCCGGATCTGCTTGGAGGCGTCGCCGCTGGGGTCGAGGGGGACGGACTTAACCGTCTCCGCGGGCTCGAAGTTGCCGGCATGATGCTTTACGTCTGGCACCTCCTTAGAGAGGCTCTCCAGGTCGGCGACGAGGGCCTCGGACTCGGCGAGGGCCTCGGCGTACTCCACGTCGCATTCGAACGCGTGTTTGTACGTGGGGCCGACGGTGATGACCCCGTTGGGGCCCGGCATCTTGAGCTTCAGGTTGGTGTAGTTGGGGACGGCCATGAACTTCGCGTAGCATGGCCTTCCCAGTACCTCGTGGTAGGTTCCTCGGAACCCGACCACCTCGAACGTCAGGGTCTCCCTTCGGAAGTTGGAGGGTGTTCCGAAGCAGACGGGAAGGTCGAGTTGTCCAAGGGGCTGGACGCGCTTCCCAGGGATGATCCCATGGAAAGGCGCAGCGCCTGCCCGGACCAAGGACAGATCGACACGCAGGAGCCCGAGGGTCTCGGCGTAGATGATGTTGAGGCTGCTGCCTCCGTCCATGAGGACCTTGGTGAGCCTGACGTCGCCGATGATGGGGTCGACGACGAGCGGGTATTTCCCCGGGCTCGGCACATGGTCGGGGTGGTCGGCTTGGTCGAAGGTGATGGGCTTGTCGGACCAGTCTAGGTAGACTGGCGCCGCCACCTTCACCGAACAGACCTCCTGGCGCTCTTGCTTGCGGTGCCGAGCCGAGGCGTTTGCCGCTTGCCCACCATAGATCATGAAGCAGTCGCGGACCTCGGGGAACTCTCCTGCCTGGTGATCTTCCTTCTTGTCGTCGTCGCGGGCCCTACCACCCTCCGCGGGTGGCCCGACCCTGTGGAAGTGGCGCCGAAGCATGATGCACTCCTCAAGGGTGTGCTTGACGGGCCCCTGGTGATAGGGGCACGACTACTTGAGCATCTTGTCGAAGAGGTTGGCACCTCCGGGGGGTTTCTGAGGGTTCTTGTACTTGGCGGCGGCGACAAGGTCCGCGTCGGCGGCGTTGCGTTTCGCTTGCGACTTCTTCTTGCCCTTCTTCTTGGCGCCGCGCTGAGTTGATGCCTCGGGGGCATCTTCCGATGAGCGGCCCTAGGGCTACTTGTCCTTCCGGAAGATAGCCTCGACCGCCTCCTGGCCGGAGGCGAACTTGGTGGCGATGTCCATCAGCTCGCTCGCCCTGGTGGGGGTCTTGCGACCCAGCTTGCTCACCAGGTCGCGGCAGGTGGTGCCAGCGAGGAACGCGCCGATGACATCCGAGTCGGTGATGTTGGGCAGCTCGGTGCGCTGCTTCGAGAATCGCCGGATGTAGTCCCGGAGAGACTCTCCCGGCTGCTGTCGGCAGCTTCGGAGGTCCCAGGAATTCCCGGGGCGCACGTACGTGCCTTGGAAATTGCCGGCGAAAGCTTGGACTAGGTCGTCCCAGTTGGAGATCTGCCCCGGAGGCAGGTGCTCCAACCAGGCGCGGGCAGTGTCGGAGAGAAATAGGGGGAGGTTGCGGATGATGAGGTTGTCATCGTCCGTTCCACCCAGTTGGCAGGCCAGACGGTAGTCCGCGAGCCACAGTTCCGGTCTCGTCTCCCCCGAGTACTTTGTGATAGTAGTCGGGGGTCGGAACCGGGTCGGGAACGGCACCCGTCGTATGGCCCGGCTGAAGGCCTGCGGACCGGGTGGTTCGGGCGAGGGACTCTGATCCTCCCCGCTGTCGAAGCGTCCCCCACGCCTGGGGTGGTAGCCTCGGCGCACCCTCTCGTCGAGGTGGGCCCGACGATCGCGGTGATGGTGCTCGTTGCCGAGGCGACCCGGGGCCACAGGCGCTGTGTTGCACGTGCGCCCGGTGTAGACCGAGGCTTCCCGCATGAATTGGGAAGTCGCGGCATGAGGTTCCGAGGGGTACCCCTGCCTTCGGGAGGCGGAGCTCTCGGCCCGTCGGACCGCGGCGCCTTCCAGGAGATTCTTGAGCTCTCCCTGGATTCGCCGCCCCTCGGTGGTTGATGGCTCCGGCATCGCGCGGAGGAGCATTGCTGCTGCAGCCAGGTTCTGGCCAACCCCACTGGATGCGGGTGGCGGCCTGACCCTGACATCGTCGGCGATGCGGTGCTGGAAGCCCTAGGGTAGATGACGTATTTCTCCGGCCGGAGGCTGGCCCGCCCATTCCTGCCCGACGTCCCGGCGGATCGGCTCAAGCGCTCCTGCTCCCTCGTCGAGCCTGGCCTGCACCCCGCGGATTTGCTCGAGTTGTGGGTCATGGCCCCCCGCCTGAACGGGGACCACAGCTAGCTCCCGTGGGATGTCAACGCGGGGCACCGGCCTAGGGAGGTCACCATCCTCCGGCATGCTGAGATGGTTGCCTTCGGAGGGACCCCCTAGATCGACGTGGAAACATTCGCGGCTTGGGCCGCAGTCCTCGTCGCCGAGGCTACGGCTACCGTCGGAACAGTCGGAAAGGCAGTAGTCGCATGCGGTCATGAAGTCCCGCATGGCACTGGGGTTGCCAAGTCCAGAGAAATCCCAACAGAAGCTGGGCTCGTCGTCTTCCTCGGACCCAGAGGGCCCGTAGGTCGAGACGTCCGTCAGCCGGTCCCAAGGTGACCGCATACGAAACCCCAGAGGGTTCGGACTCGCCTCTACGAGAGCGTCCGCCAAAGCGAAGCCGCTAGGCGGGTCGAGGCTGAATCCGAAAGGCGTGGGATGGGAATCGGTCGGTACCTCTTGGTCGACGGGCGGTGATGAAGTCACGTCGGGGACTGACTGCACCGTCGTCTTAGGTACGAGGGTGACGTCCAACAAGCCTTTCGCGAGCGTGCCGGCGTCGTCCATTTGCTCGGAATTGGCGTGTCGCGGGGAGACGGCGCTCGCCTTCGTCTCAAACGCGAGGTCGATGCCCGACGCGCCCCCCGTTGGGGCGCTGGGGCCGTCGACTCGCTCGACAGCCGACGAGGCGCTGCCTCCCGCTTGGCCTTGGTTGCCCCGCCTCCTCCCCCGTTGGCGGGGGAGAGGACGGAGCGAGCTCGAATGTTGTTCTTCCACCACGCGAGGAAGACGTCGTCGATTCCGCCGCCGGCAGGCGGGCTGTCGGCCGCCATTGTCGCTGTCGTCCGACGGTGGAAGGAGTATCATGTCGTAGCCACCGTCAAGGGACATGAACTCAAGGCTCCCGAAACGGAGCACCGTCCCGGGTCGGAGAGGTTGCTGGAGACTGCCCATCTAGAGCTTGACGGGAAGCTGTTCGTCAACACGCAGCAGGCCCCTACCTGGCGCGCCAACTGTCGGCGTTTCGAGACCGGGGGGTCCCTAAGCCGATGAGTGAAATGTCGCCGCGTGCCCCAGCCCAGATGGGTCGGCGCGAGGCCGAGCGCGAAGGGGGGAAGTGAGGTGGCCGGAGATGGGCGTGAGAGAGGTGGAAATCCCGTGGCCTTCGTGTTCGTCCCGCGCCCAGGTCGGGTGCGCTTGCAGTAGGGGGTTACAAGCGTCCACACGGGAGAGGGAGCGAGCGGCCTCACGCGAGCGCCTGTCTCGTCCTCGTCCTCGCGCGGCCAACCCTCTCTAAGAGGGCCCTAGTCCTTCCTTTTATAGACGTAAGGAGAGGATCCAGGTGTACAATGGGGGGGTGTAGCAGAGTGCTACGTGTCTAGCGGAGGAGAGCTAGCGCCCTAAGTACATGCCGTTGTGGCAGCCGGACATATTTTGGCACCCAGCTAGTGTGATGTCGTGGCCGTCGGAGGAGCGCTGGAGCCTGGCGGAGGGACAGCTGTCGGAGCTGTTGAGTCCTTGCTGACGTCCTCTTGCTTCCGTAAGGGGGCTGAGAGCCGTCGTCGTCACAGAGTATGCGGGGCGCCATCATTGCCTATCTGGCGGAGCGAGCCAGATGGGACGCCGATCTTGTTCCCCGTGGCCCGAGTCAGCTTGGGGTAGGGTGATGATGGCGCCTCCTATTGACGTGGCTGGTCTGCGCCCTAGGTTGGGCGATGTGGAAGCTCCTCCGAAGCCGAGGTCGAGTCTGTCTTCCGTGGCCGAGGTCGAGTCCGAGCCCCTGGGTCGGGCGAGACGGAGACCGTCGGCTGAGGCCAGGGCGGAGTCCGAGCCCTGGGGTCGGGCGAAGCGGAGTTCGTCGTCTTCTGGGGCTGAGCTCAAGTCCGAGCCCTGGGTCGGGCGGAGCGGAGTTCGCCGTCTTCCGGGACTTAGCCCAAGTCCGAGCCCCTGGTCGGGCGGAGCGGAGTTCGCCGTCTTCCGGGACTTAGCCCGAGTCCGAGCCCTGGGTCGGGCGGAGCGGAGTTCGCCGTCTTCCGGGACTTAGCCCGAGTCCGAGCCCTGGGTCGGGCAAAGCGGAGCTTCCTATGGTGCCTGCGGCCGGGCCTGACTGCCTGTCAGCCTCACTCTGTCAAGTGGCACTGCAGTCGGAGCGGCGCATGCGTCGCTGTCTTTCTGTCAGGCCGGTCAGTGGAGCGGCGAAGTGACGGCGGTCACTTCGGCTCTGTCGGCTGAAGGGCGCGCGTCAGGATAAAGGCGTAAGGCCACCTTTGCATTAAATGCTCCTGTGATTTGGTCGGTCGGCGCGGCGATTTGGTTAGGGTTGCTTTTTGGCGAAGACAGGGCCTCGGGCGAGCCGGAAATACGTTAGCCGCTGGAGGGGGGCCTCGGGCGAGGCGGAGATCCTCCGGGGTCGGCTGCCCTTGTCCGAGGCTAGGCTCGGGCGAGGCGTGATCGAGTCCCTCGAATGGACCGATCCCTGACTTAATCGCACCCATCAGGCCTTTGCAGCTTTATGCTGATGGGGGTTACCAGCTGAGAATTAGGAGCCTTGAGGGTACCCCTAATTATGGTCCCCGACAGTTACCTTGGCCGGTTGAGCAGGGAAGCCACCGCCGGAGCTGCCGGGAGGAGGGACCGAGGGAGCAGGGAGCGCCAGGAGGAGGGAGCAGCCGAGCAGGGAGCCAGGGAGCACCGGGAGGAGGGAGCAGCCGAACAGGGAGCACCGGGAGGAGGAGCAGGGAGCGCCGCGCCGGAGGGAGAGGGACCCCGAGAGGCCGAGACCGAGTCGCCGAGACAGAGAGCCGCGGCCGCCGCACGGAGAGGCAGTAGGACGCAGGTGGGAGGGAGAGTGTGTTAGGGTTAGGGTTGCCGCCTTGCCGGACGCGCATGACTTATACAGGGAGTTGCGGGCTTGCGGCCGTGCTGCAGCGGAGTTGGGCCGTCCGCGTGCGTAAGGCAGCCTAGGTCCCAGGTCCCAGCTGAAATTGTTGAACGGGCCAGTTTAAAAGCTCGGCGGATAACGGGCCATGCTCGGGCTAGCCCAACTGGCTCAAATTCCTGTCAAGCCCGACACACTATCCAGGTCAGGCTAAGCCCGGACCCGCTTCATCGCGTGATGTATTGGGCTCGTATGTGCTAAAAAATGTGCTTCGTGCTGGGCTAACGGGCCACGTGCTTTGTGGATATCTATAGATAAGGTTACAGCTATGGATCTATGGGATAGTGTTGACAGTTGAGAGGTTTTTTATTCGACAAATTGACACGACGGACACAGAGTGATGTCGTTTGAATTTGATTGAGAAGCAGAGGGTACTGGATCGAGTTTATTTTTATTTTCTATTTGTTTGGTTTCATAGAGAAAGCGGAGTGGTTGATAGAGTTTTTATATGAAATTTACTATAAATAGATATAATGCTCAAGTTATCGGATGCGAGGTTTTTCAACCAAACAAAGGATGTAGCGGCTCAGCTCTATTCTATCCTTCAAACAAACAAAAAAGGAGCGACTTTATTATGTTTGCCATACGTAAAACAGAACGGATTCATTCTTTAAAACTTAAATGAAACGCTCCATTATAGTTGACTCTCTAGCCAAACACACCCAAAATCAAGCTAAAGACAACCCCCACAACATGCAGATCTCGGGTGAAGCTTAGTAATAGTTCACCCAAAAGCTATTTTTATGCAAGAAATTAGCAAACTATACCATACGAGAGGGAGAGCTTAAATCAGACGAAGAACATATCTCAACCAAGAACATATCTCAACCTCAAGCTGTTTGATGTTATTCCTCAGCAAAATATGCTAATCGGTTTGCGCCGCCGTAATGCACAAGGTCATGCTCAGGGGCGAAGCCAGGATCCGAAGACAGAGGGGGCAGGCTTAGCCTCCAAGCGACCAAACCAGCAAGGACACAATATAAAAATGGCAAGGGAATCAACCACAATGTATATATTAATATATAATCTTCATTAAAAAACAGTATAATGAAACAACATCTATTTTGTCAAACAAAATAAAATTACATCTTAGTTATTTTGAATTTAGCTCTACGTGTATTAGCTAGATCATAGGCCTTGATAATATCATCAGAACAAATCATTGCCGCTAATTCCCTTTTAATATAAACGACCAGATAATCCCATAAATAAACATCTCCCATTTTTCTTCGAATACGTGTCTTTACAAATTTCATAGCTGAAAAGGCTCTCTTTGTGGTCGCAGTTGACACAGGGAGAGTTAAGAGTAATCTCAATAATTTATCTACCATCGGATAAGAAGAATCTTTACCCAGCTTAACTAATCCACTTGGTTGGGCCAAAAATTAAGGGTTTCAGACTACCAAATAATAAACTGGCAGCAAGATAATGGGCTATAGGATACATTATTAATCTGACTTGGTTGGGCCATTGGGGGTGACAGGCCCACTCGGGTCCCCCGTGTGGCTTCGCCACTGGTCATGCTATCAGACGTATGCACGTTAGCTGACATTCTTAGGCCGGCTCCAGCAAGGGTCTCTAAAGGGTTCTCTACCCTAAATATAGAGGATCAAACGGTCATCTACGCTCCCTAGCAACGTCCTCTAAACGGTTCTCTAAATTTAGAGGACGCTGCTAGATCCACTATTGTCGGCGTTTCGAGACCGGGGGGTCCCTAAGCCGACGAGTGAATGTCGCTGCGTGCCCCAGCCCAGATGGGTCGAGCGCGTGGGCGAGCGCGAAGGGGGGAAAGCGAGGTGGTCGGAGACGGGCGTGAGAGAGGTGGAAATCCCGCGGCCTTCGTGTTCGTCCCACGCCCAGGTCGGGTGCGCTTGCAGTAGGGGGTTACAAGCGTCCACGCGGGTGAGGGAAGCGAGCGGCCCCAAGAGAGCGCCTGTCCCGTCCTCGTCCCCGCGCGGCCAACCCTCTCTAAGAGGGCCCTGGTCCTTCCTTTTATAGTCGTAAGGAGTGGATCCAGGTGTACAACGGGGGTGTAGCAGAGTGCTACGTGTCTAGCGGGGGAGAGCTAGCGCCCTAAGTACATGCCAATGTGGCAGCCGGAGAGATCTTGGCACCCAGCTGGTGTGATGTCGTGGCCGTCGGAGGAGCAACGGAGCCTGGCGGAGGGA
This sequence comes from Zea mays, assembly GCF_902167145.1. Lineage (NCBI taxonomy): Eukaryota > Viridiplantae > Streptophyta > Magnoliopsida > Poales > Poaceae > Zea > Zea mays. The sequence continues at coordinate 192,341,789 of NC_050100.1, forward strand.
CAGCTGTCGGAGCGGTTGAGTCCTTGCTGACGTCCTCCTGCTTTCGTAAGAGAGCTGAGAGCCGCCGTCGTCACAGGGCTTGCGGGGCGCCATCATTGCCTATCTGGCGGAGCTAGCCAGATGGGACACCGGTCTTGTTCTCTGCGGCCCGAGTCGGCTCGGGGTAGGGTGATGATGGCGCTTCCTGTTGACGTGGCTGGCCTGCGCCCTAGGTTGGGCGACGTGGAGGCTCCTTCGAAGCCGAGGTCGAGTCTGTCTTCCATGGCCGAGGCCGAGTCCGAGCCCCTGGGTTGGGCGAGGCGGAGGTCGTTCGGCAGAGGCCAGGGCGGAGTCCGAGCCCTGGGGTCGGGCGGAGCGGAGTTCGTCGTCTTCTAGGGCTGAGCCCGAGTCCGAGCCCTGGGTTAGGCGGAGCGGAGTTCGCCGTCTTCCGGGGCTTAGCCCGAGTCCGAGCCCTGGGTCGGGCGGAGCGGAGTTCGCCGTCTTCCGGGACTTAGCCCGAGTCCGAGCCCTGGGTCGGGCGGAGCGGAGTTCGCCGTCTTCCGGGACTTAGCCCGAGTCCGAGCCCTGGGTCGGGCGGAGCGGAGTTCGCCGTCTTCCGAGACTTAGCCCGAGTCCGAGCCCTGGGTCGGGCGGAGCGGAGTTCGCCGTCTTCCGGGACTTAGCCCGAGTCCGAGCCCTGGGTCGGGCGGAGCGGAGTTCGCCGTCTTCCGGGACTTAGCCCGAGTCCGAGCCCTGGGTCGGGCGGAGCGGAGCTTCCTGTGGTGCCTTTGGCAGGGCCTGACTGCCTGTCAGTCTCACTCTGTCAAGGGGCACTGCAGTCGGAGTGGCGCAGGCAGCGCTGTCCTTCTGTCAGGCCGGTCAGTGGAGCGGCGAAGTGACGGCGGTCACTTCGGCTCTGCCGGGGGGCGCGCGTCAGGATAAAGGTGTCAGGCCACCTTTGCGTTAAATGCTCCTGCGATTCGGTCGGTCGGTGCGGCGATTTAGTCAGGGTTGCTTCTTAGCGAAAGCAGGGCCTCGGGCGAGCCAGAGATGTGTCCGCCATTGGATGGGGGCCTCGGGCGAGACGGAAATCCTCCTGGGTCGGCTGCCCTTGTCCGAGGCTAGGCTCGGGCGAGGCACGATCGAATCGCTCGTACGGACTGATCCCTGACTTAATTGCACCCATCAGGCCTTTGCAGCTTTATGCTGATGGGGGTTACCAGCTGAGAATTAGGCGTCTTGAGGGTACCCCTAATTATGGTCCCCGACAGTAGCCCCCGAGCCTCGAAGGGAGTGTTAGCACTCGCTTGGTGGCTTTCGTCGCACTTTTTTGCAAGGGGACCAGCCTTTCTCGGTTGCATTTTGTTTCGGTGGGTGCGCGCGAGCGCACCCGCCGGGTGTAGCCCCCGAGGCCTCGGAGGAGTGGTTTCACTCCTTCGAGGTCTTAATGCCTTGCGTAATGCTTCGGCTGGTCTGGTTGTTCCCTCATGCGAACTGGCCGTAGCCCGGGTGCACGGTCGGGGCCCAAGCTCTCGGGCTGGTATGTTGACGCTGTCAACGGTTCGGCCGGAGCCGGGTTTGCGAGAGCAGCCCCCGAGCCTCCGCACAGGGCGAGAGGACGATCAGGGACAGACTCGGCTTTTTTACGTACGCCCCTGCGTCGCCTTTCCGCAAGGAGGAGGGGGGAAAGCGCCATGTTACCCTCGATGGGCGCCGAACATGGTGTCTCCGGTGAGCTGCAAGCGGGTAATCCGAGTGGACGTCCGTGCCCCGTTCGTTAGGGGTCGGCTAGGGGCCCAGAGGCACGCCCAAAAGTACCTGCGGGTGATCTGCCGGACCCGGTCCCCTGGCGACGGGGTCCGAGGGCTCGATGCCTCCCTCCGATGGGATTCCGTTACAAGATCGCTCCCGCTGGTCTCGGAAATGTCCTAGGGTACCTCGGGAGCGCAGCCCGAGCCTTGGTTATGTATCGAACGTACCCCTGGTCATCCCTCGCTCGGCGTCTGAGGCGGCTGTGAACCCTTCGGGGGCCAGCCTTCGAACCCCTGATCAGTAATGGGCGCGGAGCCCGAGTAGCCTGAGGCGGCCGTGGAACCCTTCGGGGGGCCGGCCTTCGAACCTCTGACCAGTAGTGGGTGTAGGGCCCACGCGATCTGAGGCGGCTGTTGAACCCCTCGGGGGGCCAGCCTTCGAACCTCTGATCAGTAGGGAGGCTCAGAGCCCGGTTCCTTCACGGGGAAGGATCCTTTTCGGGGTATCCCCCTTTCCCGGTCCCTGTTGCAAGAGATAGAGAAAGAGGAAAAAACGGAAAAGGATACGAAATCGAACGACGCGGCGTACCTTTTTTGGCGCGGTTATTACGGCGAAGGCGAAGCGTCGCCCGCTTCTCCTGCCAGAAGCGCCGCCTGTCCCGCCGCGGAGTTAATGCGACGAGGCGAGTGGTTGGCGGGGCGGTCGTCGCGCGTGCGCGAGCCGTTCGAGGAACGGATCACGGGCGCGTCGTCTTCACGCCGTGAGAGGGGGTTCTCTTGCTGCCCCTGGATGGGATGTGAGCTTGGCTGACGACGTGACCGCTGCTCCCGCCCGCCTGCCACCGTCATTACTGCCGGCCCACTTTCGGCCGCATCGACCGTCGCGCCAGGCTGGCGCTGCTGGGTCGTGCGCTGGGTCGCCTCGAGTCGCGGTATTGGTTCCGCAACCGAAGTGGCGCGGTGGTGGCGCAAGTGGCAGTGCAGTTGCTTGCATGCAGCATCCGGTGCGCCGGTTGCGTGACGCGTGGGCCTGGGCCTCCAGGCTGGGCGCGTTGGGAGTCGGAGAAGCGCGTCCACTTGGCGCGGTTGCATGCCGCCTGCATGGCTGCCCGCCTCTCTCGCCCGTTGGTCTGGGCAAAAGTGGAGGGTCACTTGTAACCGCCGGGCAGTTGAGTGCACCACGCGCGGCGGTTTGGCTTCTTCTGCTCCGAGTCGGTTTGCATGACATGCGGGACCCAGCCCCCGCGCCGCAGGGGAGGGCCTTGGAACGTGTTGGAGAAGACTCAGCCCGTGACGGTTGGGGGCGCAAGCAGGGAGAGTTGCCTTTAAAAGGAGGGCGACCCCTTTCAGAAGGCGACCATGTCTTCTCGCTCCCTTATGCATCACGTCTCTCCACCTTCCAAGCCCCCGGATGGGGGATATCCGCCGTCTTTTTGCCTCATCGTTAGAGGAACGCAACTCCGTGGGAGTTGGTACCTTTCAGCCATCGTTCGGCTTCAAGGATTTTCATCAGCCAGCCCGGCTATATCCCCCCGCCGGCGGTCACCCAAGACGGTGACCACCAGTTCCTGGGTGGGGAGAAGCAAGCCGGGCTGCGATCTTGGTCCCACCCTCAGCTTCAAGGATGTTCATCATCCTCGCTGGGGTGGGTGCCGGGCTGAGCTGGCGCTCTACCTCCCGCGCGGGTTCGTGGGTCACCCTCTCCCGCGGCGTTCGAGGGAGAGGGCGCTCACTGGCCCTGCGGGCGGCCCGGACTTCGACAACGCGGGGCTGGTCGACAGCGGGCGTCGTCACCTCCAGCGTGTCGGGCTCGTCGGCTGGGCTCCCGGCGGCTCCTCCTGCCGGAGGGCGGCTGCCGCACCGTGTGCACGGGAGGGCCACCCCAGACGCCGCGCACTGCTAGGGCGGCGTTCGTGTTCTGGGGTGGTCCTGCCTTTGCACCGGCGTGGCATCTTCACGCGGAGGTCGGTGCCCCACTCGTCCGGGAGGATTTGAGTGGGGATCTGCCGGAGGGCTGATGGCCCCTGCCGTCGGTGCCGAAGCGGAGGCGGTTCGAGAAGTCCCCGTCGCCGACGGGATCATCGCCACCATCCGCGCTTCGGGCCTCCGGCCCTTTGTACTTGTCCTCGCCCGTCGAGCGTTGGTGTGGGCGAGGGCAAGATTGCAGCAGCGCCCACCCTGAGGCCTGCGCTGCTGTAGTTCGGCCACCCGGAGCGGGGGTCGTTGTCATCGTAGTCAGAGCGGGCGACGGCGAGCCGCTCGTCAGTCTTCTGTTGCTCCGCAGGCCCACCCCCATCGAGTGGGGTTGTTCGTACCTGCGGAGGGGGAACCAGAGTTCCGTTTGTAATGGCACTTCGAATGCCAGTGTTTTTGTTCATTATGGCTGTCGAGGCCTGAACATGTATGTAATTTTGGCACGGAGCCGTGTTTTTTCCTCATTTTCGAGCACTAAGACTCGCCTGTTGATTATCTGAACCGCTTCACCAAGCATGAGTCGCCCCGTGTCAAGGTGACGAGTGAGGTATCCGTATCCTGGAGGCGTAGGAGTCCCTCGGCTCGGTCGGCCTTGTTGTTCGAGGCTCCTCTAGCTTAGTTAAAGGGACCCCTTGGCCGCTCTTCGACGAGCCGAGGCCAGGGGTAGCGATATCAACATGAACAGGGGCAAAGTTGGCTCGAAAATGAAAACCTGGTTGGCCGGAGCCTAGCCGGGTTGTCCGTTAGCGGGACCAACGCCGGAGTTGACCAGCCAAGGCCTCGGGTCGGGCTGGCGCCCTTGGAAGATGGTTGGCCGAGGCCCTAGAGGTGACCGGCCGAGCCGCCTGCTCGGGCCGGATTCCTGGAGAAGATCCCGGCGGCGATGGCCCGGGCGTGGTGATGACGTCGTCCTTCGGAGTGGAGGTCTTCGGACCGCGTCGCCGTCCGAGGCTAGGTCGAACCTCGCCGAAGTTGTCATCGATGCCGAGGGTGCTGTTGCCCCCTTCCAGCGTCAAGACCCGAGCCTGCAGGATCAGATAGTCTTGTAGCGTGTGCCTTCTGCGGCCGCCGAGGCCAGAACACACACCCTTGCTGCGTTGTAAAGCTGCGTCTCTTTTCCTCTTGTTTCGAGTATCTGGACTTTTTTGTCGGTAACAGGGATGTTTGTGCGAGCGAGAGTTGATTCTCGCGGAAGGTGATGAGTGAGGTATCTGTATCCCGGAGGCGTGGGAGTCCCTCGACTCGGTCGGCCTTGCCGCTTACGCGTACTTTCACCCGTCCATGAGGCCCTGTCACCGACTCAGTCGAGAAGGCTCGAAGGATTGCTTCGGCAGAAGAGCTTCCGAACGTGAAGACTTGTTTGGTCCGCGGAATCACTTTATCCGAACGCGAGTTACTTATCGCAGAAGGTGATGAGTGAGGTATCCGTATCCCGGAGGCGTAGGAGTCCCTCGGCTCGGTCAGCCTTGGCTGCTTACGTGTACTCCGTCATTTTCAGGATCCACTTTTCGAAGTAGTTAGAAAGCACGAAAGACATTCTGGCGGAAGAGATCTTTTTTCGAGGAAAATTTCAACGTAGAGGGGGTTCCCCCCCTTTTAGCCCCCGAGGGAGGGTCGGGCTTTGCCGAGGCGAGGCCGACCCTTCCTTGATGACTAAACTTTGCGTGGGTGCGAGGTATATGAACAACTTGAAAACATCTTAAGGGTAGAAGTGACGTAGCTGTTGGATGTTCCAAGCGTTGCCGTAGACCTCGCCTTGACTGTTGGCTAGCTTGTACGTTCCGGGCTTCAGAACTTTGGCGATGACGAAAGGCCCCTCCCAGGGGGCGTGAGCTTGTGCCTCCCACGGGCGTCTTGCCGCAGCCGAAGCACCAGGTCGCCCACCTGGAGGTCTCGGGGCCGGACCCCTCGGGCGCGGTAGCGTCGCAGGGACTGCTGGTACCGCGCCGAGTGCAGTAAGGCCTTGTCCCGAGCCTCTTCCAGCTGGTCCAGCTTGTCTTCTCGGCTAGCTTGGTTGCTTTGATCGATGTAGGCCCTCGTCCTCGGGGAGCCGTATTCCAGGTCAGTGGGCAAGACGGCCTCGGCCCCGTAGACCAGGAAGAACGGCGTGAAACCCGTGGCTCGGCTCGGCGTTGTCCTCAGGCTCCAGACCACCAAGGGGAGTTCCTTCATCCATTGCTTGCCGAACTTGTTGAGGTCGTTGTAAATCCGAGGCTTGAGCCCTTGTAGAATCATGCCGTTGGCACGCTCTACTTGCCCATTCGACATGGGATGAGCCACGGCGGCCCAGTCCACCCGGATGTGGTGATCCTCGCAGAAGTCCAAGAATTTTCTGCCGGTGAACTGGGTACCGTTGTCGGTGATGATGGAGTTCGGGACCCCGAAGCGATGGATGATGTTGGTGAAGAACGCCACCGCCTGCTCGGACCTGATGCTGTTCAGAGGTCGGACCTCGATCCACTTGGAGAATTTGTCGATGGCGACCAGCAGGTGCGTGTAGCCCCCGGGCGCCTTCTGCAAGGGACCGACGAGGTCCAGACCCCACACAGCAAAGGGCCAGGTGATGGGTATCGTCTGCAGAGCCTGAGCGGGCAGGTGGGTCTGCTTCGCATAGAATTGGCACCCTTCGCAGGTGCGGACAATTCTAGTGGCGTCTGCCACCGCCGTTGGCCAGTAGAAGCCTTGCTGGAAAGCATTCCCGACAAGGGCTCGAGGCGCTGCGTGATGGCCGCAAGCCCCCGAGTGTATCTCTTGCAGGAGTTCCTGACCTTCGGCGATGGAGATGCATCGCTGGAGGATGCCCGAGGGGCTGCGGTGGTAGAGCTCCTTCTCATCGCCCAGCAAGACGAACGACTTGGCGCGTCGCGCTACCCGCCGAGCCTCGGCTCGGTCGAGGGGTAGCTCTCCTTGGCGGAGATATTGTAGGTACGGGGTCTGCCAATTCCGATCAGGCGTGGCCCCGCTCCGCTCCTCCTCGACGTGCAGTGTCTCGCCCTCGGAGGCCGAGGGTACCTCGGGCTGAACCGAGGGCGCCTCGGGCCGAGCTGGGGGTGCCTCGGGCTGTGCCGAGGGTACCTCGGGCTGGACCGAGGGCGCCTCAGGCTCGGGCGAGTCGTCGATCTTGACGGAGGGTTGATGCAGATCCCGAGAGAAGACGTCCGGGGGAACCGTTGTTCGCCCCGAGGCTATTTTTGCCAGCTCGTCCGCCGTCTCGTTGTAACGCCGAGCGATGTGGTTAGGCTCGAGCCCGTAGAACTTGTCTTCCAGGCGCCGAACCTCATCGTAGTAGGCCTCCATCTTCGGGTCACGGCAGTGGGAGTTCTTCATGACTTGGTCGATGACGAGCTGCGAGTCGCCGCGGGCGTCGAGGCGCCTGACCCCTAGCTCGATGGCGATCCGCAACCCGTTGACCAGAGCCTCGTACTCAGCCACATTGTTAGACGCCGGGAAATGGAGGCGTAGCACATAGCGTAGGTGTTTCCCGAGGGGCGAGATTGTTGGGCCTGTGCTTCGTCGCCGAAGGTCTTCTAGGAAGAAGCGGTCTTCGGTTGAAGCTGTTTGTATAAGATGGCCGAAGGTCCCTCTTCATGAAGCTTCGGTATTACAAACCGACTTAAAGATAGAATGACCTTTTAGTCCATAAAGGTCTGAGTCAATGTTGTAAAATTTTATAAGGGGCATACTTGTAATCCCTCACAGGCTGCGCCCTGTGCCTATAAATAGTGAACAGTATTCCTTTACTGTTCACGGATTCTAAAAACTGCAATCGCATATTCTGGAATTCAACCTTTTGTCAAGGCAGAGGTATTATTGTATTCAATGATTGAATATATTAAGAAAATATAATATAATTCGTCTATGACTTGTTTACCTCTTTTGTACCTTTTATTCTATGTCATCTTGCAATATCTATTGAAATCTTAGTACGAAGATCTAAGCTTCGTAATTTTACTCTCATCAACCTTCGTCCAAGACCCATTATCCTCAAGGGAATAATGTTTCATGGACGAAGGACGTTGACATTTAACACTTTATGTTGCCTTGTTCTTAATTCATAGCACTTGAGAACGAGTCTCCAACATTGGCGCCCACCTCCGGTGAACTCACTTCCACTTTTCGAGCTGATGGCTTCGTTCAACGATCAAGCTGGAGCTGCTTCGGACCCGAAGCTGGTGCTCCCAATCACAGGTGGTTCGTCCTCAGAGCCAGCTAACAAGAAACAAAAGAAGGAAGCACAGAGAAGGGTACAGCATGTTGGGGTGCAAGGACCCTTCATCAAGTCAAGATGGTCTCACATTCCTATTACCTTCTCCCAAGAGGACCTTCAGCTCAAGGATTACCCACACAACGATGCCATGGTTATCCCTTGTGTTATCAAAGGATTTCTGGTCCACAATGTCTTGGTTGACACAGGCAGTGCAGCTGACATCATATTTGCTAAAGCCTTCAGACAAATGCAAGAGCCAGAAGATAAGATTCATGATGCTACACATCCTCTCTGTGGCTTCGGAGGAAGACAAATTGTAGCACTGGGCAAGATTACCATGTCAGTGACCTTCGGGTTCATCAACAACACTAGAACTGAGCAAGTTGTGTTTGACATTGTTGACATGGAATACCCTTACAATGCAATTATTGGTCGTGGCACCCTCAATGCTTTTGAAGCAATTCTTCACCCTGCCTATCTTTGCATGAAGATACCTTCGGATCAAGGACCCATCGCTATTCATGGAAGCCAGGAAGCTGCCAGAAGGGCCGAAGGAAACTGGACTGATTCAAAAGCAATCCATAACATAGATGGAGCTGAAGCTTGTGAACAATACAAATTCAGAAGGGAGAAAGCAGCTTCAGCAGATCAGCCGAAGCCCATGCTCTTATGTGAGGATATAGCAGAGTAGAAGGTGCTGTTGGGCTCTCAGTTATCCGAAGAACAAGAGAAAACCTTGATAAGGTTTTTGTTCAACAACAAAGATGTTTTTGCATGGTCAGCCAATGATCTCTGCGGAGTTAATAGGGATGTTATTGAGCATTCGCTCAATGTCGATCCATCCTTCAGACCCAGAAAGCAAAGGCTTCGGAAAATGTCAGATGATAAGGCCGAAGGTGCTCGCAACGAAGTCAAAAGACTCCTCAGTGCAGGAGTTATCAGAGAAGTAAAGTACCCAGAATGGCTAGCTAATACTGTTATGGTAAAAAAGCCAATGGCAAGTGGCGAATGTGTATCGATTTTACAGATCTTAACAAGGCTTGTCCGAAGGATGAATTCCCATTGCCAAGGATAGACTCTTTAGTTGATGCAGCAGCTTCTTCAGAGCTCATGAGTCTGTTAGACTGTTATTCAGGCTATCATCAAATCTGGATGAAGAAGGAAGATGAGCCAAAGACTAGCTTCATAACTCCAAGTGGCACATATTGTTATATTCGGATGCCTGAGGGGCTCAAAAACGCTGGAGGAAGTTTCAGCAGAATGACTGTGAAGGTTCTCCAGTCTCAGATATGCAGAAATGTGCTAACTTATGTTGATGACATCATTGTAAAAAGCACGAAGCAGGAGAATCATATTGCTGACTTGCAGGAGACCTTCGCTAGTTTCAGACAAGCTGGCTTAAAGTTGAATCCAGAAAAATGCGTCTTCGGAGTAAAGAAGGGGAAATTTCTAGGATGCTTGGTTTCAACAAAGGGAATTGAAGCTAATCCAAGTAAGATTGAAGCTATACTTCGGATGGAGCCACCAACTACAAAAAAGGGGGCTCAAAGATTGACAGGAAGGTTGGCATCTCTCAATAGATTCATATCCAGATCAGCAGAGAGAAACTTACCATTCTTCGAAGTGCTGAAGTCAGCCGAAGTCTTTCAATGGGGACCAATCCAGCAGAAGGCCTTCGAAGAGCTGAAGCAGTATTTAATAGATCTAACAGCACTAACTCCACCTATGCCAGGGGCTCCTTTATTATTATATGTGGCAGCTTCGCACTCAGCGGTAAGTGCAGCACTTGTCCAGGAGAAGCTTGATGGCCAAGCCAGGAAACAGGTCCCAGTATATTTTGTATCTGAAGTTCTTAGTATATCAAAGAAAAACTACACAGAATTAGAGAAGGTGTTATATGCTGTTTTGATGGCATCCAGGAAGCTTCGGCACTATTTTCAAGCTTACAACATAATTGTTCCTTCTTCACAACCTCTGAAGGATATTATGAGGAACCGAGAAGCTACTGGAAGGATTGGAAAATGGGCTGCAGAGCTCAATGAATTTTGTATTGAATATGTTCATAGATCTTCGATTCAGTCCCAGGCGTTAGCAGACTTCATTGCTGACTGGACGCCAGGGGCTCAGGAGGAAGAAGCAAATAAAGACACCGAAGCATGGACAGTGTTTTGCGATGGGTCCTGGGGAACCTTCGGAGCGGGAGCGGCTGCTGTGTTGGTTTCACCTTCCAAAGTTAAAACTTGTTATGCGGCAAAGCTTGATTTTAGTTGCACAAACAACATTGCCGAGTACGAAGCCCTGCTTCTGGGTCTTCGAAAGCTAAAAGCAATGGGAATCAGAAGGGCTGTTCTTAAAACTGATTCCCAAGTTGTTTCGGGTCATATTGACAAGAGTTGCAAGGCTAAAGATCCGAAGCTTGAAAAGTATCTGGATATGGTTCGAAGAGTTCAAGCTTCCTTCGAGGGATTTTCTGTCAAAAATATCCCTCGAGGACAAAATGAGCATGCTGATTTGCTAGCTAAGTCAGCAGCACAGGGGCTGCCCTTACCTTCGGATGTCTTCTTCGAAACAATAAAAGCACCTTCGGTGGAACTTCTTGAAAGAGCAGTCCTCAATATATCTCCTGTTTATAGCGAAGATTGGAGGACTGAGATCATCTCTTATCTTCAGGGTAAATTCCTTTTAGATGACGAAGCTTATAACAGGAGGATAGAGGCAAGAGCTCGTCCATATGTCATGATAGAAGGAGAGTTGTACAAGCATGGAGTTTGTGCTCCGCTACTCAAGTGTTTATCCAGAACCGAAGGTATAGAGTTGATGAAAGAAATACATGCAGGCCTGTGTGGATCTCACATTGGATCTAGGCCGTTACTTGGAAAAATTTTCCGCCAAGGATTTTATTGGCCGAAGGCAGCTTCGGATGCAGCGGAATTAGTCCAAAAGTGCGAAGGTTGTCAGAAATGTGCACGAGATCAAAAACAACCTTCGTCCTTAACACAGCTCATACAACCCATTTGGCCATTGCAAAGGTGGGGCCTTGACTTGTTAGGTCCGTTACCACCGGCCCAAGGGAACCTAAGATATGTTGTAGTGGCGGTGGAGTATTTTTCTAAATGGATTGAGGCAAAGGCTTTAGCTACAATAACTTCGGCCACCGTCCAAAAGTTTTTCTGGCAGAATATTGTTTGTCGTTTCGGGGTACCAAAGGCTATCACTGTGGATAATGGAACACAGTTTGACTCCGAAGCTTTTAGGGATTTCTGTGATCAAATTGGTACGAAGATCCATTTTGCATCAGTCAGACATCCGGAGTCAAATGGACTCGTTGAAAGAGCCAATGGCATTATAATGACAGGAATAATGAAGTCAATCTTCAATCAACCAAGGGGAAAGTGGCCAGATCAGTTAACTAAAGTGGTGTGGAGCCATAATACAACAACATCAAGGTCTACAGGCTTTACCCCATTCAAGTTATTATTCGGTGACGAAGCAATAACTCCAGAAGAAGCTAAAACCGGATCAATAAGGGTAGTAGCTTCGGCAGCATCAGGTTCCGAAGCTGATTATTCTGTGGAAAAAGATGCTTTAGAAGGGATCAGGTTGCAAGCCGTGGAAAACATTAACAAATATCAAGCCGAAACAATTAAATGGCGAGATAGAAAGGTTCGGCTAAAGAATATTGAGCCAGGACACTTGGTGCTTCGGAGAGTGGCCAACCCAGAAACAGTGGGCAAGTTACAGTTGAAATGGGATGGACCTTTCTTAGTAGCATCTTCGTCAAGACCCGGTTCATACAGATTGAAGGATATGGACGGCAATGACATTCCTAGATCTTGGAATGCGGATGAGCTTCGGCGATATTATGTATAATTCGATGTAATTTTTCATATTTTTTATTTTTTATTTTTCTTTCATGGCACCCTTTTCCTTTCCGAAGGGGGAGAAAGGTTTTTAATGGGGCCATCACATGTAATTTCCTTTTTTAGTTTTATAAGAGCAAAACCCCCCAAGGAATGTAAATGTAAAAACTGAGAACGCACCATCGAGTGCCGAAAAGTAAAAACGAATAAGCTCCAAAGTCGTTCCTAAGGGAATGCAGAGCTTACAGCGAAAAGTCAACGCTGATTCCGCCAAAAGTAAAGGCGAAGAAGCTCCAAAGTCGTTCCTAAGGGAATGCAGAGCTTACAGCGAAAAGTCAACGCTGATTCCGCCAAAAGTAAAGGCGAAGAAGCTCCAAAGTCGTTCCTAAGGGGATGCAGAGCTGAGGTGTGATTGTTTTTAAGGAAATAATGGCTATGAGTATGGCTTGAGGTGTGATTGTTTGGCCATTCATTTGCACATCGCATTACATCATAACATTTGCATTCATAAACATTCATCCAGGCATATGTAGGATAATCATCTTCATGGCATAAGCGGTTGCTTCGGCAAATAAAAAAAAGAGAGAAAAAAAGGAGGGGAAGAATAAGCTTCGTGTATAAAAAGGAGAGCTTCGGAAATAAGGAAAATGTTGTTTTCTATGCTTCGTTGCGTACGAAAAGAAGGGAAGGTGTTTTTTCGCCTTCGGCTCAAAAAAGAAAATTTCGTCCACATCAAAGCATTTCTCATACATCAATGGAAGGATAAGGATATATTACAAGGTATGAACAGAATTCATTAAAGACAAGTTTTAGTTACATTTACAAAAGTTATCTCAAAAGTTTCTCAAGTACTGTCTACAGTCTACTGTTTAATCTCCAAGGAGCTTCAGCTTCGGCGTCATTTTTTAGTCATCGGCTTCGGCTTCGTCATCCTACATGAATAAGGTCGTTGTAAGTCAAAATCGAGCTTGCAAGAAAAGGTAAGCACAAGGTATGGTTTCTTACTGGTTCAAGGTGGCTACGAGCTTCGTCTCCAGCCTTTTCTCGCCCACCTTTTGTCCATATCATTTTTACAAATCTATTAGAGATACTTCGGGCGAGATCAGGAATGTCATCCAGGATTGATGGTGATAAAGTGAAATTTGGCCTATTGACAATTTTTCCATGATCGCAGCCAGCTTTCAGGAAAGCTGCAGCAGTGCCTCGAGAAGCCACCCAGGCACAGAAGTCACCGTGCCCAGCTATGACTTCGTCGAGCTCGTCAATCTCACCCTCAATATGTTCGAAGGTCTTCGGTAAATCTTCAGCTGAGGGGACGAATTTTTCACTGCTGGCTCCAACTGAGTGAAAATTTTTTCTTAATCGATGAATGCATTTGTTGCTAAATTCCAGACATTTTTCTTGAAGGCTTGTCAATAGTTTTCTCAAATCCGAATTTTGTTGAGCTTCGGCTTCAAGCTTTGCATTAAGATCTTGCTTTTCTCGTTCGAACTGTTCAGACTGGCGGAGAAGCTTCGTGTTCAGTTCTGTTATTTTTGCTTCAGCTTTCGCCAATGAACCTTCGGTTGCCTGGAGCTCAAAGTTCTTTTTCTCGATAACATCTGATTGCTCCTTTATTCTGCTTTCCAAATTTTCAATTATAACTTCGTGTTTCTTGTCTTCAAAATCTTGTTGCATTTTCAAGGCTTTGCTCAATAGCATACTCTGCACGGAAACAACCTTCATCAGACATGTTCTCATTATTAGAAACAATAAAAGTTAAGGGAAAAATAGTTCACCTTGAAATTGGAATAAAATAAGCTACCAACGATATGCTGTCGTCGGTAGCGGCTGATGTCTGTTTCTAGCTTCGGAAAACCGATACTCTTTGACAGAGTACCGATAACTTTGGCCCCAGTTTGATCTCGAATACAATCTAATTTTTCGTCATCAATGCCTCCGAAGAGGAGTGCTCCAGGTTTGTATCCGCAGGATTTTGCATATTCTCTAAGCTCTTCTCTTTCAGCTTTTGACAGTTTTTCTCCAACTAAATTCTGGAACATGAAGGCTTCGTTCTCTGAAGCTTCATCAGCAATTTCTTTCCCTTTCTCCGACGCTGCGGTCGCGGCCTCCTCGGCGGCGGTGGTAGCTTCTTCTGCAGCCATGTCTAGCAGTATTTTGTCAATGTGTGCGATTGTGCTCTCCAGGTTCAAATCTTCAGCTGAGGCAGCTTCGGCAGCTGCGACCTCCGAAGGTACAATTTCAACATCTGTCCCTTCCGTAGCCGCTGGTGTTTTCTGAGCTGAAGCTCTTGGCGGTGTCTTGTCAATTACTTCTGTCACAGTGATAATTCTTTGTCTTTTCGCTTTGATTATTTTCTTCGATTTTTCGGGCTCCTTGTCCTTCTGAAAAAACTTTGTCAGTCGGGGCCTCAGTGGACTTAGCTTCGCAGGTAAGGATTCAGTCATTACCTTCAGAATTTCCTCAACGTCAGCGACAGAGGGTGATGCGGGGGTTTCTTCGTCGGATATTTTATGCTTCGGAGAAGATGCTTTCTTCCTCTTCGGAATTTTCTTCTTTGATAGTTCTTTTTCATCTTCATTTAAGGCTTCAGTTATCCTTTTCCTTTTTTGGCCTCCGGCACCTTTGTTCAGATTTTCGTAATCAGGGTATTCGAAACCCAGGGCGTCCAGCACTCGGTTTAGTCTTCGCTTCGGACGGGTGCCGAAGGCTGCGGTCATCAACTGATCTTCTTTTTTAGAATAATTGCCAAGTATTTCATTGCACATCGCTTCAATCGTATCCAGCCACTCTTGGCAAGGTGTTTTAAAGTATTTCTTAAACTTGAAGTAGTAAGGTAAGCGTACAAGTTCACCTTCTTTCTTTTCCCCTGTAGCTTCGGCATTTCCCATTCTTTTAAACTGGGAAAAACTTTGAAAGCCAAAAACTCCTGAACCAGGTCCCTTGTGCTGATATGCTCTGCAATAATTCTGAATTCATTCATTGCTTGTTGCGTTGGACCTTCGGGTGTCATATTGCAGCGAGGTCGGGTTTCTCCGAAGATTAATTCGAGTGGACTTTGCACAAGCTTTTCCTTGTCGTCATCAACCTTAACATAGAACCACTCTGATTTCCAGCCTGCTGCCCATTTGCTTCGGTAGCTAATTACAGGAAACTTTGTAGATTTCCGATAGGCGAAGTTATAGCAACCAAAATTGTCGTGCAATCCATCCTTTCTAGCCTTCGTTTGATAATGCAACTCGTGAACCCGGCAAAAGCTGTCCGCAAATGGTTCCACTGCTTGGCTTCGGAGTGCCCAGATATAAACAATAAGTCTGACGATAGCGTTAGGGGTCAGCTGGTGAAAATAGATACCGAACCTCTTCAGTACCTCTGCAATAATCCCATGTAGGGGGAATCTTAATCCAGCTTTTAGAAAGCTTTTGAAAATAACAATTTCATCCTTCTCCGGCTTTGGGGTAGTCTCTTCTCCCCCGAAGCGCAATAGCTTCTTCTGATTTTCAGTAAAAAAGCCCGATTTTACCATCTTGGACAGATCAGCCTTCGAAACAGTAGATTTCCCGAAGTCCAAATGGCTGGGTTTGCTTGGCATAGCAATGCGATAATCGTCTTCGGGATCAGTTCCCTCAATATCTTCTTCCTCTGCTTCAGCGATTGCTTGTTCTGCATCTTCACTAGGAATCTTTTCCGAAGTCACTAGCCCGGATCGTTGCATGGCTTCGGAAATGGGGACAGTCTCCGAAGCTTCAGTTTCGTCCCCCTCACGTTCAACCCTGGCGGTAGAGCGCACTCTGGCCATTTAATTATGAACTTATGGAACTTTAATACTTTCTTCCTCCGAAGCAGGTTTCAAACAGGAGCTTCGTTCGATTCCGACAGACAAGCTTCGACGACGGTTAAAAATTTTGGCAGCAAAACAGTGCAAATAGCAATGAATGCTGTGGTAACTTCACACCTACTCGTCTGTTTATATAGTGCTGCAGGTAAGAAGGCGAAGCGCCAGGATTTTTACACCAGGCGGACACCCGCTCGCACTCGCTACGTGGTGGACCGCAGAGACCGAACAGTAACTCTGAAAGGTG
Organism: Zea mays; assembly: GCF_902167145.1. Taxonomy (NCBI): domain Eukaryota; kingdom Viridiplantae; phylum Streptophyta; class Magnoliopsida; order Poales; family Poaceae; genus Zea; species Zea mays. Next base: position 192,357,642 of record NC_050100.1, read on the forward strand.
GGGCCGCTACACGCTGAGAAATTGAATCTTTTCTCGACAACGAGCTCAGGGAAGGTGTTTTTTAGACCTTCGGCGCTCCGAAGCTTAAGAGACTTTTTTCACGGATCAAGCTCGTTACGAAAAACGATCTAGCACCGCGAAAGGGGCTACTGTTGGGCCTGTGCTTCGTCGCCGAAGGTCTTCTAGGAAGAAGCGGTCTTCGGTTGAAGCTGTTTGTATAAGATGGCCGAAGGTCCCTCTTCATGAAGCTTCGGTATTACAAACCGACTTAAAGATAGAATGACCTTTTAGTCCATAAAGGTCTGAGTCAATGTTGTAATCTTTTATAAGGGGCATACTTGTAATCCCTCACAGGCTGCGCCCTGTGCCTATAAATAGTGAACAGTATTCCTTTACTGTTCACGGATTCTAAAAACTGCAATCGCATATTCTGGAATTCAACCTTTTGTCAAGGCAGAGGTATTATTGTATTCAATGATTGAATATATTAAGAAAATATAATATAATTCGTCTATGACTTGTTTACCTCTTTTGTACCTTTTATTCTATGTCATCTTGCAATATCTATTGAAATCTTAGTACGAAGATCTAAGCTTCGTAATTTTACTCTCATCAACCTTCGTCCAAGACCCATTATCCTCAAGGGAATAATGTTTCATGGACGAAGGACGTTGACATTTAACACTTTATGTTGCCTTGTTCTTAATTCATAGCACTTGAGAACGAGTCTCCAACAGAGATGAAGAGCAGGCCCGCGCCGGCTCCCGTCTTCATCAGCGACCCGTCGAAAAACATGGTCCAGAGCTCCGGTTGGATCGGAGCCGTCGGCAGCTGGGTGTCGACCCATTCGGCTACGAAGTCCGCCAATACCTGGGACTTGATGGCCTTCCGAGGGGCGAACGAGATTGTCTCGCCCATGATTTCCACCGCCCACTTTGCAATCCTGCCCGAGGCCTCTCGGCACTGGATGATCTCCCCCAGGGGAAGGATGACACCACAGTTATCGGATGAGACTCGAAGTAGTGTCGCAACTTCCGCCTCGTCAGGATCACTGCATACAGCAGCTTCTGAACTTGTGGGTAGCAGATCTTAGTCTCGGACAGTACCTCGCTGACGAAGTAAACTGGCCTCTAAACGGGCAATGCATGCCCCTCTTCTTGCCTCTCGACCACAATCGCGGCGCTAACCACCTGAGTGGTCGCGGCGACGTAGACCAAGAGGGCTTCTCCGTCAGCTGGAGGCACCAAGATAGGCGCCTTTGTGAGGAGCGCCTTCAGGTTCCCGAGAGCTTCCTCGGCCTCAGGGGTCCAAGCGAAACACTCGGCCTTTCTTAAGAGGCGGTACAGAGGCAGACCTCTTTTGCCGAGGCGTGAGATGAAGCGGCTCAGGGCCGCGAGACATCCCATGACCCTCTGTACGCCCTTTAAGTCCTTGATGGGCCCCATGCTGGTGATGGCTGCGATCTTCTCCGGGTTGGCTTCGATGCCCCGCTCGGAGACGATGAACCCCAAGAGCATGCCCTTGGGCACTCCGAAGACACACTTCTCGGGATTGAGCTTGACACCTTTCGCTTTGAGACATCGGAATGTCACTTCAAGGTCGGAGAGGAGGTCGGAAGTCTTCCTTGTCTTGACTACGATGTCATCGACGTAGGCCTCGACCGTGCGACCGATGTGTTCGCCGAAGACATGGTTCATGCACCACTGATACGTCGCGCCCGCATTCCTCAAACCGAACGGCATGGTGACATAGCAGTACATGCCGAAGGGCGTGATGAAAGAAGTCGCGAGCTGGTCGGACTCTTTCATCCTGATTTGGTGATACCCTGAGTAGGCGTCGAGGAAGGACAGGGTTTCGCACCCAGCAGTGGAATCCACGATTTGATCGATGCGAGGCAGAGGGTAGGGAACCTTCGGACATGCTTTGTTGAGACCAGTGTAGTCTACACACATCCGCCATTTCCCCCCTTTCTTTCTCACAAGCACAGGGTTGGCAAGCCATTCGGGATGGAATACCTCTTTGATGAACCCTGCTGCCATTAGCTTGTGGATCTCCTCGCCTATCACTATGCGCTTCTCCTCGTCGAATCGGCGCAGAGGCTGCCTGACGGGTCGGGCTCCGGCCCGAATATCCAACGAGTGCTCGGCGACATCCCTAGGTATGCCAGGCATGTCCGAGGGACTCCACGCAAAGACGTCGGCATTTGCACGGAGAAAGTCGACGAGCACTGCTTCCTATTTGGGGTCGAGCCCGGAACCGATCCGGATCTGCTTGGAGGTGTCGCCACTGGGGTCGAGAGGGACGGCCTTGACCGTCTCCACTGGCTCGAAGTTGCCAGCATGGCGCTTCACGTCTGGCACCTCTTTGGAGAGGCTTTCCAGGTCGGCGATGAGGGCCTCGGACTCGGCGAGGGCCTCGGCGTACTCCACGCACTCCACGTCGCATTCGAACGCGTGTTTGTACGTGGGGCCGACGGTGATGACCCCGTTGGGGCCCGGCATCTTGAGCTTCAGGTAGGTGTAGTTGGGGACAGCCATGAACTTCGCGTAGCATGGCCTCCCCAGTACCGCGTGGTAGGTTCCTCGGAACCCGACCACCTCGAACGTCAGAGTCTCCCTTCGGAAGTTGGAGGGCGTTCCGAAGCAGACGGGAAGGTCGAGTCGTCCGAGGGGCTGGACACGCTTCCCGGGAATGATCCCGTGGAAGGGCGCAGCGCCTGCTCGGATGGAGGACAGATCGACGCGCAGGAGCCCGAGGGTCTCGGCGTAGATGATGTTGAGGCAGCTGCCCCCGTCCATAAGGACCTTGGTGAGCCTGACGTCGCCGACGATGGGGTCGACGACGAGCGGGTATTTCCCCGGGCTCGGCACGTGGTCGGGGTGGTCAGCTTGGTCGAAGGTGATGGGCTTGTCGGACCAGTCTAGGTAGACTGGTGCCGCCACCTTCACCGAGCAGACCTCCCGACGCTCTTGCTTGCGATGCCGAGCCGAGGCATTCGCCACATGCCCACCGTAGATCATGAAGCAGTCGCGGACCTCGGGGAACTCTCCTGCTTGGTGATCTTCCTTCTTGTCGTCGTTGCGGGCCCTGCCACCCTCCGCGGGTGGCCCGGCCCTGTGGAAGTGGCGCCGAAGCATGACGCACTCCTCAAGGGTGTGCTTGACGGGCCCCTGATGATAGGGGCACGACTCCTTGAGCATCTTGTCGAAGAGGTTAGCACCTCCGGGGGGCTTCCGAGGGTTCTTGTACTCGGCGGCGGCGACAAGGTCCGCGTCGGCGGCGTCGCGTTTCGCTTGCGACTTCTTCTTGCCTTTCTTCTTGGCGCCGCGCGGAGTAGACGCCTCGGGAGCATCTTCCGATGGGCGGCCCTGGGGCTGCTTGTCCTTTCGGAAGATAGCCTCGACCGCCTCCTGGCCAGAGGCGAACTTGGTGGCGATGTCCATCAGCTCGCTCGCCCTGGTGGGGGTCCTGCGACCCAACTTACTCACCAGGTCGCGGCAGATGGTGCCGGCAAGGAACGCGCCGATAACATCCGAGTCGGTGATGTTGGGCAGCTCGGTGCGCTGCTTCGAGAATCGCCAGATGTAGTCCCGGAGAGACTCTCCCGGCTGCTGCCGGCAGCTTCGGAGGTCCCAGGAATTCCCGGGGCGCACGTACGTGCCCTGGAAATTGCTGGCAAAGGCTTGGACCAGGTCATCCCAGTTGGAGATCTGCCCTGGAGGCAGATGCTCCAACCAGGCGCGAGCGGTGTCGGAGAGGAACAGGGGGAGGTTGCGGATGATGAGGTTGTCGTCGTCCGTTCCATCCAGTTGGCAGGCCGGGCGGTAGTCCGCGAGCCACAGTTCCGGTCTCGTTTCCCCCGAGTACTTTGTGATAGTAGTCGGGGGTCGGAACCGGGTCGGGAACGGCGCCCATCGGATGGCCCGGCTGAAGGCCTGCGGACCGGGTGGTTCGGGCGAGGGACTCCGATCCTCCCCGCTGTCATAGCGTCCCCCACGCCTGGGGTGGTAGCCTCGGCGCACCCTCTCGTCGAGGTGGGCCCGACGGTCGCGATGATGGTGCTCGTTGCCGAGGTGGCCCGGGGCCGCAGGCACGGTGTTGCGCGTGCGCCCGGTGTAGACCGAGGCTTCCCGCATGAATCGGGAAGTCGCGGCATGAGGTCCCGAGGGGTATCCCTGCCTTCGGGAGGCAGAGCTCTCGGCCCGTCGGACCGCAGCGCCTTCCAGGAGATTCTTGAGCTCTCCCTGGATTCGCCGACCCTCGGTGGTTGATGGCTCCGGCATCGCGCGGAGAAGCATCGCTGCTGCAGCCAGGTTCTGACCGACCCCACTGGATGCGGGTGGCGGCCTGACCCTGACGTCGTTGGCGACGCGGTGCTGGAAACCCTGGGGCAGGTGACGTATTTCTCCGGCCGGGGGTTGGCCCGCCCATACCTGCCCGACGTCCCGGCGGATCGGCTCAAGCGCTCCTGCTCCCTCGTCGAGCCTGGCCTGCGCCCCGCGGACTTGCTCGAGCTGTGGGTCGTGACCCCCCGCCGGAACGGGGACCACAGCTAGCTCCCGCGGGATGTCAGCGCGAGGCACCGGCCTAGGGAGATCACCGTCCTCCGGCATGCCGAGATGATTGCCTTCGGAGGGATCCCCTAGCTCGACGTGGAAACATTCGCGGCTTGGGCCGCAGTCCTCGTCGTCGAGGCTGCGGCTATCGTCGGAACAGTCGGAGAGGCAGTAGTCACATGCGATCATGAAGTCCCGCATGGCACTGGGATTGCCAAATCCAGAGAAATCCCAACAGATGTTGGGATCGTCATCTTCCTCGGACCCAGAGGGCCCGTAGGTCGAGACGTCCGCCAACCGGTCCCAAGGCGACCGCATGCGAAACCCCAGAGGGTTTGATCTCGCCTCTACGAGTGCGCCCGCCAAAGCAAGGTCGCTAGGCGGGTTGAGGCTGAGTCGAAATGACGTAGGATGGGAATCGGTTGGTACCTTTCGGTCGGCGAGCAGCGACATAGTCACATCGGGGACTGATTGCACCGCCGTCTCAGGTACGAGGGTGACGTCCTGCAAGCTCTCCGCGAGCGCACTGGCGTCGTCCGCTTGCTCGGGGTTGGCGTGTCGCGGGGAGACGACGCTCGCCTTCGTCTCAAACGCGAGGTCAACGTCCGACGCGCCCCCCGTTGGAGCGCTGGGGACGTCGACTCGCTCGACAGCCGACGAGGCGCAGCCTCCTGCTTTGCCTTGGTTGCCCCGCCTCCTCCTCCGTTGGCGGGGGAGAGGACGGGGCGAGCTCGAATGTTGTTCTTCCACTACGCGGGGAAGACGTCGTCGATTCCGCCGCCGGCGGGCGGGCTGTCGGCCGCCATTGTCGTTGTCGCGCGGCGGTGGAAGGAGTATCATGTCGTAGCTGCCGTCGAAGGACATGAACTCAAGACTCCCGAATCGGAGCACCGTCCCGGGTCGGAGAGGTTGCTGGAGACTGCCCATCTGGAGCTTGACGGGAAGCTGTTCGTCAACACGCAGCAGGCCCCTACCTGGCGCGCCAACTGTCGGTGTTTCGAGACTGGGGGGTCCCTAAGCCGACGAGTGAATGTCGCTGCGTGCCCCAGCCCAGATGGGTTGAGCGCGTGGGCGAGCGCGAAGGGGGAAAGCGAGGTGGCCGGAGACGGGCGTGAGAGAGGTGAAAATCCCGCGACCTTCATGTTCGTCCCGCGCCCAGGTCGGGTGCGCTTGCAGTAGGGGGTTACAAGCGTCCACGCGGGTGAGGGAAGCGAGCGGCCCCAAGAGAGCGCCTGTCCCGTCCTCGTCCCCGCGCGGCCAACCCTCTCTAAGAGGGCCCCGGTCCTTCCTTTTATAGTCGTAAGGAGTGGATCCAGGTGTACAACGGGGGTGTAGCAGAGTGCTACGTGTCTAGCGGGGGAGAGCTAGCGCCCTAAGTACATGCCAATGTGGCAGCCGGAGAGATCTTGGCACCCAGCTGGTGTGATGTCGTGGCCGTCGGAGGAGCAACGGAGCCTGGCGGAGGGACAGCTGTCGGAGCGGTTGAGTCCTTGCTGACGTCCTCCTGCTTCCGTAAGAGAGCTGAGAGCCGCCGTCGTCACAGGGCTTGCGGGGCGCCATCATTGCCTATCTGGCGGAGCTAGCCAGATGGGACACCGGTCTTGTTCTCTGCGGCCCGAGTCGGCTCGGGGTAGGGTGATGATGGCGCTTCCTGTTGACGTGGCTGGCCTGCGCCCTAGGTTGGGCGACGTGGAGGCTCCTCCGAAGCCGAGGTCGAGTCTGTCTTCCATGGCCGAGGCCGAGGCCGAGCCCCTGGGTCGGGCGAGGCGGAGGTCGTTCGGCAGAGGCCAGGGCGGAGTCCGAGCCCTGGGGTCGGGCGGAGCGGAGTTCGTCGTCTTCTGGGGCTGAGCCCGAGTCCGAGCCCTGGGTCGTGCGGAGCGGAGTTCGCCGTCTTCCGGGGCTTAGCCCGAGTCCGAGCCCTGGGTCGGGCGGAGCGGAGTTCGCCGTCTTCCGAGACTTAGCCCGAGTCCGAGCCCTGGGTCGGGCGGAGCGGAGTTCGCCGTCTTCCGGGACTTAGCCCGAGTCCGAGCCCTGGGTCGGGCGGAGCGGAGTTCACCGTCTTCCGGGACTTAGCCCGAGTCCGAGCCCTAGGTCGGGCGGAGCGGAGTTCGCCGTCTTCCGGGACTTAGCCCGAGTCCGAGCCCTGGGTCGAGCGGAGCGGAGCTTCTTGTGGAGCCTTTGGCAGGGCCTGACTGCCTGTCAGTCTCACTCTGTCAAGGGGCACTGCAGTCGGAGTGGCGCAGCCGGCGCTGTCCTTCTGTCAGGCCGGTCAGTGGAGCGGCGAAGTGACGGCGGTCACTTCGGCTCTGCCGGGGGGCGCGCATCAGGATAAAGGTGTCAGGCCACCTTTGCGTTAAATGCTCCTGCGATTCGGTCGGTCGGTGCGGCGATTTAGTCAGGGTTGCTTCTTAGCGAAGGCAGGGCCTCGGGCGAGCCGGAGATGTGTCCGCCGTTGGAGGGGGGCCTCGGGTGAGACGGAAATCATCCGGGGTCGGCTGCCCTTGTCCGAAGCTAGGCTCGGGCGAGGCACGATCGAGTCGCTCGTACGGACTGATCCCTGACTTAATCGCACCCATCAGGCCTTTGCAGCTTTATGCTGATGGGGGTTACCAGCTGAGAATTAGGCGTCTTGAGGGTACCCCTAATTATGGTCCCCGACAACTATATATAGAGTTTTTCTAAACGGTCCTCTATCCATTTGAATACTTTAAATAAGCGGTTTAGCAAAACTAAAATGTGTACAATACAGTTGAGAGTATGACAAATACGTATGTATAAAAAAAATAAAAAATGTCTCTAATGTAGGTATTTGAGTATAGAGGACTGAAAGGGAAATGTGCCCTTGAGCCATTTCTATTATTGTTTTGGTGATTAGATGTCCAACACATTGTTTGGAACTCATATGTGCTAAGTAGGTGAAAAGTGCACAACGAAGAACAAGGTATGTGTCTAGACTTAGTAAATTGTTTTTGTAAGGAAAATGGACCCCAGGCCATTTGGCTAATTGAGTTTTGGTGTTTGATGATTAACACAACCTGTGGACTAATAAGTTTGCCAGTGTTTATAATTATAGTTCACAGGATGCAAAGAGAATTGGACCAAGGCAATGAGGATGCAACACCTCAAAAGAAGACATAAAAAGATGCATAGGAGTCCAATACTCAAGAACAGAAGAAGCCCGAAGAAATCAGCGAAGAAATCCAAGATGAGGGCTGTCAGCCAGCACCTGGTGGCGCACCGGACTGTCCGGTGTGGCACCGGACAGTCTACGCAGAGAGGCCACAGAGAGGCGCTCTCTGGCTGTAGCACCGGTCTGTCCGGTGGGGCACCGGACAGTCGGCACCGGACTGTCCGGTGTGCACTGGACAGACGACAATGGTTGGATCCAACGGTCGACTGCTACAGGTGCCAATGGTCGTCTGACGTGGCGTGCACCGGACACTGCACAGTAGATGTCCGGTGGTGCACCGGACTGTCCGGTGCACCCGACGACAGAAAGCTGCTGCTTTCTGTCCAACGGCTAGTTTGAGGTGTGGAGGCTATAAATACCACCCCAACCGGCCATTCTCAAGTGTGAGAGCCCAAGCAACATACCAAGACACATAGTGCATATTTCCAAGAGCTCAAACACCCAAGTGCTTAATAGAATCACTCGTGATTAGTGTAGGTGCTTTGCGAAGTGCTTAGGTTAGTTAGACCGCTTTAGCGCTTGCTCTAGGTGAACCCTAGTTAGTTGAGTGAGTTTTGTAAAACCACACAACCCCTCGGCTCTTGCGTGAGTCGTTGTAATTGTACCGAGTGGGGCGAGAGTCTTGCGAGACCGTGACAACCGCGTTTGTGTCACGACCGCCACCGTGTACCGGAGGGAACGAGGCCCGCGGCGTTTCGGCCGGAAGCTCGATAGTGGAGACGGCGGGGAGCGTCCGAGAGGAGCCGGAAGCGGAGCACCACTTGCGCGTGGAGAAGGCCCGCAGCTCTCTACGGAGTTATTCGACCGTGGTGCTTGGCCCTCGCGTGGGCTTCCCTTTGCGTAGGGGCACCAACGAGGATTAGTCGGGACCTTGCATGGTTCCGGATACCTCGGTAAAAATACCAGCGTCATCCACGAGAGTTTGCTTCTCTACTTAGCTCTTTACATTCTGCATTTATATTAAGCATTTAAGTTTCAATCTTGATTCATATTTATTTAGTGTAGATTGAAACTTAGCCTTTGCGGTAGAGATAGCAACACTTAGACAAAACCTAGTTTGCACATTATAGTTTGATTACTTGCATAGGTTTTGCTCTAGGGATTTAATTGTGGCCTAGTTTAGTAAAAGTTTTAGAAGTCCTAATTCACCCCCCTCTTAGGCATCACCCGTTTCCTACAAGTGGTATCAAAGCCCGGTTTGGCTCATTTGAAACGCTTTAGCTTCACCGCTAAAAGAGCCGACGCTTTTTAGAGGAAGGGATGGATACCCATAGGCCACCACACTTCGACGGCACTAACTTCCCATATTATAGTGCTAGAATGGCTTGTTACCTAGAGGCCGTTGATCTAGGTGTTTGGAGAGTCACTCGTGACGAGATGAAACCCCTCAAGAATCCCGAGAAACCCACCACGAGTGAGGAAAAAGAAATTCATTTAAATGCTAGAGCCAAAAATTGCCTGTATGAATCTCTTAGCATGGATATTTTTAACCAAGTATTTACCTTAAAAACTGCTAATGAGATTTGGGTAAAATTGCATGAGCTCCATGACGACACATCCAATGTCCGTGAGCAAAAACATTGTCTAGTCTTAAATGAGTATAATTCTTTTTCTATGAAAGATGATGAGCTTGTTAGAGACATGTATTCTCGTTTGAATCTAATAATCAATGAGCTCAACTCTATTGGCATTAATAAGCTAGGTGATGCGGACATTGTGAGGAAGATTATCTCCCTGCTACCACAACAAAGATATGGGAGCATCATCACCATCCTTCACAACATGGAGGACTTGAGCAACATGACCCCGACCATTGTGATTGGGAAAATCGCGGCCTTTGAGATGTCGCAAAAAATGAGTTGGGGGAGAGGAGCTAACTTCCTCAAAACCATATGCTTTTGCATGTGATGAAAGGAAGGGCAAAAAGAAGGCTCCCACTCCAAGTTCCTCAAGTGAAGAAGAGGAAGAAGAAGAAAGTGATGATGATGAAGATAATCAACCATGCACATCATCCTCCGAGGACGAAGAAACAATCCAACGCGTCGGAAAGGTAATGAGGATGATCCGCAAGATTAATCTAATGGGTGTGCCCCTGCAGGTCGAGGATCTTCTCTTTAACATTGACAGGAAAAAGCAAAGGAAGAGAGGATGCTTCGCATGTGGGGAGAAGGGCCACTTCAGGGACAACTGTCCAAATATGGCCAAACCCAAAAAGGAGAGGAGCAAAGGCAAGGCGCTAACAAGTGTTAGAACTTGGGATGATTCTTCAAGTGAAGATGAACCTCCAAGGACGCGCAGCCACCGGTCCTCGTCACGATCATCACGGTCATCACACAAATGCCTTATGGCAAGAGGTAACAAAAGCATTCCATCCTCTAGTGATGAAAGTAGTAGTGATGATGAAGGTGAGGGAAAGCCCTCTCTAGATGAGCTTGCGGAAGCCGTAGAATTTTTCCAGGATGTTTGCACTAAGCAAAAAGCTCAACTTAAAACTTTGAAAAATAAGTTGGTTAGCTCTCAAAATGATTACAAAGGTTTGCTAGAAAAAATTGAAATTTTTGCAAACTTAAATAGTGAGCTATCAACTAAAATTGAGCTATTAGAATCTAGTGCTCCATCCACTGCTACCGATGACAACCTTATTAAAAAGAATGAAAAACTTAAGGCTAAGTTAGCTAGCTCCCAAGAAGCTATTGAAAATTTGCTAGAGAAAATGGAAATTCTTAGCATACACAATAATGAGCTAACTACTAAGCTAGAAAACATTGGTAGCACCCCAGCAGCATCTTTAGTTGAAATACCTAAAATAATTAAAAAAGATGCTTCTACTTCCTGCTTTAATTTAATTGATGATTCTAACCCCTGCAACCAAGTCGTTGTTGAGAATATTGTTGTAGAGACATGTTCGGATGAGGTTGCAAAGGAAAATGAACAATTAAAGCAAGAAGTGGCTCGCCTTGGCAAGGCTTTGTATGACAAGAAAGGCAAAGCCAAACAGATCCGACCTCCACAGGATAACACCACTGCGGGAGTGAACAAGCCTGTAGAGGGAGAAACTGTGATTTGTAGGCTATGCCACATGGAAGGCCACAAGTCTTTCCAATGCAAGGCGATGACCGGGGATAAACAAAGGCAAAAGCTCAAGCAAAAGCCATCAAGCAAAATCTCCATCACCTACATCAAAAAGGTGAACAAAAAGGATGCTACACCATATTTGATCAAGAAGAAAAAGAATGGAAAGGTGATAGCAATCAAGGCCAACAAGCAAGCCAACAAAGGAAAGGGGGCCAAACGCATCTGGGTGCCAAAGGAAATAATTTCAACCATGAAAAGCACCAAGAAGGTTTGGATCCCGAAAGGGAAGTGAGTGGACCGAAGGTCTACGGGAAATTTGGAGACTTGGCAAAATTGGGATGTATATAATGGGATACATCATATTGGATCAAGTTTATTGCCAAGTGAGTTAGTGAAAATTTTGGACCCAAATTTCCCACCCATGACTAGGGTAACTAGTTTTATTGTATTTCTCGTTTTTAGATATGCGTATCTATTTACCTTTTATCTAGTTTACCTTTCTTGCCTAGTATTACATTTGTTATGTACTTTTGTTCAAAGTCATGCATACTAGGTAAATCATATGGTAGGATTGCTTGTTTCTAAATTCATATACTTGAGCAAACCTACATGGCTTAAAATGTTTATTTAAGCACGGCACATAACTTCTATATCGCTCCATAGTAAATGATGCATCAATTGAAAATTTTGATTCCTACAAGTTGTATCATTTAACTTATATGTGCCAAAGTTAGGATTATGGATAATTTACCCCTCTTGATATCAAATCAAAGTGCATGTCTCCTACAAGTATTCAAAACTTGTATGCACACCTTTAGGGGGAGGTTACTCTATAATCTAACACTTTGAGACTAACACCTTTTCAAGTCTATTTCTTGTGATAGTCTCATTGTAAGGAAAATGAGGTCCCCGGAGAAAGACAACAATCTTCCACTGCAAAATCTCCAAGAACTCTCATGTCTCTCAAGCTCGCCATTGACCTTCAATTAGTATCTTTTGAGACTATGTTGGGGCGAAGGCGAAGACGCCACCCTTCGCTCGAGGCCTTCGCCGTGGTCGTTGGTCCAACGGAGACAAGACAACGGGAAAGGACACCCTTCGCTCCATACGACATCGGACGAAGACCTATGACGAGGTCATCCCACCGTGCGGCCTCGTCCAGCATGGAGGCCCACGTGTGATCCGGCCCATTGTAACAGGCCCTGCGTGGCCGCTGCGTGTTACGAGCCTAATTTGTAAAGGCGCCTCTGTAATTACAGTCTGTAACCCCGCTTTATGGGAATATTCTGGGGATAACCTAGGTGTCTGAGGGCACATGCGTCCTTAACACAAGACGCTGGGCACTCAGATACCTATAAATACCCCCGCACAGTGCCCTTGAGAGGCTAGATTAACAGAGCTTTTGCCATCTTGCGCGAGAACCCTGTTAACGTCACTGTTCACCCCCGTTGGATCCCCTTGCAACTGAGAGCAAGTTCCAACATTTGGCGCCCACCGTTCGTGCGACGAAAAAACCACCCGCGATGGCACCCAAGAAAGTTAACTCGAAGGCTGACGAGGCTGCGAAGGCAGCACTGCTAGCCGTAAAAAAGGCAAGGCCCTCGCCCTCACCCACTCCACTCACCACGAGGCTACTGAAGACGATGCTCTCCGCACCTGCGGCCCTGAAGGACAATCGCAACCCCCCAAGGCTTTGCCCCACCGGAGGGCGCGGACCTCGCCGAGGACGGCGAGGCCCTCGGCGTCTCGGCGGAAGAACAGCTACAGCTGCGCGCCCTACGCCTCAAGAACCGCAATCTCCAGCGGCAGAAAGAGATACTGGAGGCCAAGCGCCAGCGCGTGTCCGCACTAGCCAAGGTGCGGCAAATGATACACGACGTAGAGCAGAAAGCCCAGGACCTCGAACGGGAAATCGCGCTGATGCAGCGCGAAGGCCACCTCGGCCTGCAGCACGGGCCACCCCTGCAGCAGCGCGCCCAACCGGAAGACACGCGCGAAGGCCACCTCGGCCTGCAGCACGGGCCACCCCTGCAACAGCGCGCGCAACTGGAAGACCCGCGTTTCCCCCAGCGCGACCACACCTTCCCGCACGCCGCGCCATTCCAAGGGGTCAACTACCTCGACGAGCGAAGTCCCCTAGCGCCACATCTGCAAGTGATGCCTTGGCCCGCCAACTTTCGGGCAGAGACCTATCCCAAGTACAACGGCAGCACTGACCCAGCACAATACATAATGAATTACCAGGTCGCCGTTGCATCTTCCAGAGGAGACGACGCCACAATGGCCAAGTCTTTCATCATCGCCCTAGAAGGCCCAGCTCTCACCTGGTTCACCAGGTTGCCTCCGCTGTCCATTGATTCCTAGAGAAGCCTCCGGGGCAAGTTCCTGCTCAACTTCCAAGGGTACCGCCCAGACACCGACGCCTTGGCCGAACTCTCGCTCTGCAAGCAGCTGGAAAAGGAGACCCTGCGGGAGTATTACCGCAAATTTTTAACACTCAAGTCACAGCTGCCCTCAGTCGATGACCAGATCGCCATCCACTACGCCATCAGTGGCCTTCGCGCCGGCGTCCTCTATAGCCATTGCATCAGAGATCCGCCCAAGAACCTTCAGGAATTATATCAGCTATTCGAAAAATACGCCAAATCTGAAGAGCTCCACCAGCGCAAGGTTGAGCCTCAAAGGAAGCCCAAAGATGCCCCACAGTCCAGCCGCACGTGGACGAGGACTCCGCAACAAGACTCCGGCCGAGACGGCCGCAATCAACAGCAAGTGCACAACATCGCCAACCAGCACCTCGCTGCTGACGCCCCTCGCCGCCAGGAATATCCCCCCAGGGCCGCGGAAATGGAACTCACGGTAGGGGTCGGGGGCGTGCGCAGCCGCCGCGCCGATTCTACTGTCTCTTCCATGGCGAAGACTGCGCCCACCAAACCAAAGACTGCCCAGAAACGAAGGCCACCAAAGATAGGATGGCACGGGCGCAGCCAGCCGACAACCCCAGAGTTGTCGCGCACACTTATCAGCAACACCCTCCACCCTACATCCACGCCCCCGCCCCGCATCCACCGCACCACGCATACCAACACCACCAGGAAGTACAAATCGTACCTCCTCCACCGCCACCTCCACACCAGCAACATCAGAACATCCCCCACCCCCACGCCCCAAAACAAGAAGACTTCGCCGATTAGCCATATCGCGGAGTCATTCATATGATCACTGGGGGGTCCAGCACCGACTTCGACACAAAGCGGCAGAAGCGGGACCACTACCGCAACATCAACCACGTCACCGTCACCGGCCCAGTCGTGCAGACGAAGTGGTCCCATGTACCGCTAACCTTCGACGCACGAGACGTCGACCTGCGCAGCGCCCCCCACATCGACGCCATGGTTATCAACTGCAGCGTGGCAGGCTGGGATCTGCATAAAGTCCTAGTCGACAATGGCAGTCAAGCAGACATCATCTTCCTCCACGCCTTCGACTGCATGGGCATAAGCCACAGTCTCCTCAAGCTTTCGGACAACCCGTTGTATGGCTTCGGCGGCAAGGGCACTTTTCCTGTCGGCAAAATAGAGTTGCCTCTCTCCTTCGGTGTAGCACCCAATGCCCGAAGTGAGCAAGTGACCTTTGATATTGTGGATATGGTATATCCGTACAACGCCATCATGGGCCGGGGCTCCATCAACAAGTTTGAGGCAGCTATCCACGAACTGTACCTGTGCATGAAGATACCAGGTCCGTTAGGCGCCATTGCGGTCTACGGCAATCAACAGACCGCGCGCAACATAGAGCGGGACTTCGTCCCCAGACAAAGAAACGTGCACTGCCTCACGGCCCAGCGCGAGGTCCCTGCGTCCGTCAGCCCAACCAACAAAGAGCACGACAAGGCACAGCTGCAGAGCAACGACGGGACCAAGACTGTCCCCCTCGACCAGGCCACGCCCAAGCAGACAGTCACTATCAGCGAAGACCTCACTTCTCATGAAGAGGCGAAACTCCTCTGCTGCCTGTCCAAGAACAAAGATGTCTTCGCCTGGTCAGCCCTCGACCTGGTCGGGGTCAACCGATCCATAATTGAGCACAGCTTGGGAATTGACCCTTCGGTGAGACCGAAAAAGCAGCGGCTTCGCAAGATGTTCGACGAGAAGACAGAGGCCGCTAAGGCAGAGGTGCACCGCCTCCTGGAAGCCAAATTCATCGAGCCGGTGGCTTACCCCACGTGGCTCTCCAACGTTGTGATGGTGCAGAAAAAGAGCGGGAAGTGGCGAATGTGCATCGACTTCACCAGTCTCAACAAGGCCTGCCCAAAGGACAACTTCCCGTTGCCGCGGATCGACAAAATAGTCGATAGCGCGGCCGGATGCGAAGTCCTATCACTCCTTGATTGCTTCTCCGATTACCACCAGATATACATGAAGGAGGAAGACAAGGCTAGCACCAGCTTTATAACACCCTTCGGCACATATTGCTTCATCAGAATGCCGGAGGGACTCAAGAACGCCGGGTCCACCTTTTCCAGGCTTACCAAAACAGTGCTCGAAGGGCAAGTTGGCAGAAACATATTCACATATGTGGACGACATCGTCGTCGCCAGCAAGAGCAAGGAGGACCATCTCGCCGACCTCGCCGAGACATTCGCCAACATGCGAGACGCACGACTCCGCCTAAAGCCGGAAAAGTGTGTCTTCGGCGTTCGCCAAGGCAAAATATTGGGCTACCTGGTATCACACCGCGGCATCGAGGCCAACCCAACCAAGATTCAGGCCATCATAAACATGACGCCTCCGCAGTCCGCCAGAGACGTCCAGCGCCTGACAGGCAGATTGGCCGCTCTCAACAGATTCATCTCCAGGTCCGCTGAGCGAAGTCTTCCTTTCCTCAAAACTCTCCGTGGCGCAAAAGACTTTGCTTGGGGACCAGAGCAGGCAGCGGCCTTCGCCTCATTAAAACAGTACCTGTCGGAGTTGGCCGTCCTTACAAGCCCCGACTCTTCGCTCCCCCTGTTGCTCTATGTTGCGGCTTTGCCGCATGCGGTCAGCGCGGCACTGGTGCAGGAGCAGACAGTTGAGGGCGTGATCAGGCAGTGCCCAGTTTATTACGTCTCCGAAGTGCTGGCACCGTCCAAATGTAACATGACAGAACTGGAGAAGATTGCCTACGCAGTCGTTATGTCTTCGCGCAAATTGCGCCATTATTTCGAAGCATTCAAGGTCCGAGTCACCTCAGACAGGGGACTCGGCGAATTGTTCAGAAACCCGGAAGCATCGGTGAGGATTGCCAAGTGGGCGGCCGAACTCTCCGGCTACCACATCAATTTCGAGCCCAGGACAACCATCAAGTCACAAGTCCTGGCAGACTTCGTCGTCGACTAGACTGGGCCAATAACACAGCCGGACCCGTCCACAGAGAAGGTTTGGACGATCCACTGCGACGGCGCATGGTGCCATGCGGGGGCAGGCGCCGCTGCAGTCATCACCTCACCAGCCGGGGTCAAGCACAGATATGCAGCACGCCTCAGCTTCACTCTGGAATCTGACAGATGCACAAATAACATAGCAGAATACGAAGCAGTCATCCTCGGCCTCCGCAAGCTGAGGGCCCTTGGGGTCACCACCTGCATCATCAAAACAGACTCCAACGTAGTTGCCGGCCAAGTCGAGAAAGACTATGCAGCAAAGGACCCCGCACTTATGCAATACCTCGCGGCCATCCGAAGTCTCGAGAGACAATTCAAGGGATTCACCTTGCAGCATGTGGACCGGGCCAAGAATGAAGAGGCCGACACATTAGCCAAGGCTGCCGCCAGAGGCGAGTCCCTGCCCTCCGACGTGTTCTTCCATGTCATCGGCACGCCAGCCGTCCGGAGCCCCGAAGGGCTCCAAATAACCAATGACAGCGAGGGCCACCGCATAGTCAACCTTATCATGACCGAAGACTGGCGGGCACCAATAACTCTGTTCCTACAGGGGTACTATCACCCAACCGACATCAACGAGGCCAAGCGCCTCAAACATCGAAGCCGGGACTTCGCACTGATTGAGGGCCAACTCTACAAAAAGGGGGTCAGTCAGCCAATGCTTAAATGCGTCACCGAAACCGAGGGTGTCCAGATCCTACGCGAAGTCAACAGTGGTACCTGCGGCTCTCACGCAGGCCAAGGGCCCTAGCTGCTAAGGTGATCCGCCAAGGTTTCTACTGGCCCGCAATGATCTGTGCCGCAAATCGAGTCACAAGGTCCTGCGAAGCCTGTCAGAAGTTTTCTCCTCGATCAGGCAGCCCCTCACAATTTACAAAGCTGATCGCCCACACATGGCCTCTCCAGCGCTGGGGCCTGGACATCGTCGGGCCCCTACCCACGGCTCAGGGGAACCTTAAGTTCGCCTTCGTCGCTGTCGAATACTTCACCAAATGGATCGAGGCAAGGTCTGTTTCCACAATAACATCAAAGACTGCCCAAAAATTCTTTTGGCAAAACATTGTTTGCCGCTTTGGAGTACCCTCCGAGCTAACAGTTGACAACGGCAAGCAGTTTGACAGCCAAGACTTCAAGGATTTTTGCTTCTCCATTGGCACCAAGCTTGCCTTCGCCTCAGTCTATCACCCGCAGTCCAACGGAGTCGTGGAACGCGCCAATGGAAAAATCTTCACAGCTGTCAAAAAGATGCTCCTCGACGAAAAAAGGCCAGGTGGGCCGATTTGCTACCCGAGGCGGTCTGGGCGCTAAATACTACTGAGTGCAGGGCGACCGGGTTCACTCCTTTCCGCCTTCTATATGGATCGGAGGCCATGACCCCACAAGAAATAAAGCATGGGTCCCCGCGAACAGTTCCGTCAGCCGTCCCCGACATGGACGAGCCCACTTCGAAGGATCTCATCGATGGAGACCGAGTCTTCGCCTTACAGGCTCTAAATAAATACCAAGCCCAGACAAAAGCATGGCGCGACCACGCAGTCATCCCGAGGGAATTCAACGAAGGGGACCTCGTACTCGTCCAAACAGCTCGGACAGAGTCCAGGGGCAAGCTGGAGCCCAAGTGGGAGGGCCCCTTCATTGTCAAGACGAAAGCTTCCCCCAGCACTTACAGGCTCGCAACGCCAAACGGCGAAGACCTGGAGCACTCCTGGAACATCGACAATCTCCGCAAATTTTTTGTTTGACTCATCAGGGCCGATTCGCCCTTGTAATTCACAAAAACAATTTTATTCTGGCCCGCACTCTTTTCCTCCCGGGGGGTGAGGTTTTTAACGAGGCGGAGCCATGTAATATACAAGTGAAAAATCCCCCGCAAAAACATGCGTCGAAAAAAGACCGCGACGATGGTCTTCGACATTCGACCAATACAAAGTCACCGCGAGGCTCAGCGCTAGCCACCCTCGCGTGCGACAAATCCGTGCAGAAGTCGCCTAAGGGTGCAAACGGACTAGCACAACAAGTGCGAAAAACCGAAGTCTACCGCGCAGACTATCCGTGCAGAAGTCTCCTAAGGGTGCAGCCGGACTAGCACAACAAGTGCGAAAAACCGAAGTCTACCGCGAAGACTATCCGTGCAGAAGTCGCCTAAGGGTGCAGCCGGACTAGCACAACAAGTGCGAAAAAACGAAGTCTACCACGAAGACTATCCGTGCAGAAGTCGCCTAAGGGTGCAGCCGGACTAGCACAACAAGTGCGAAAAACCGAAGTCTACCGCGAAAACTATCCGTGCAGAAGTCGCCTAAGGGTGCAGCCGGACTAGCACAACAAGTGCGAAAAATCGAAGTCTACCGCGCAGACTATCCGTGCCGAAGTCGCCTAAGGGTGCAGCCGAACTAGCACAACAAGTGCGAAAAACCGAAGTCTACCACGAAGACTATCCGTGCAACAGTTGCCCGAAGGCACAGCCGGACGAAGCGTAACAAAAGCGAAAACGACCACACCAAACTGTCCACGCAAAGACCGACTACATGCGCACCAGTCCAGCATAACAATTACGTAACGCCTTCGCGAGCACAGCCGAATGTGTGAGGGCACACAACTTCATCATACAAGCCATTACACATGTACAAGCGAGGGCATCACACTCTACATCGGCTCAACCTTCGGAACAATTCCCATCTCCCTATAGTTAAATAACATTATCCTAAGCTACTCACCCGCAAAAAGACTTCGCAATTCCCCCTCACCTATACTCACGGCGGCCGGCAAGGCCAACAGTTCCTGCCGGCCAGCCCTACTCACACGAAGCCGACCGCCCTCCGCCCCACTCACTCTACGCTTCGCAACCGCCCTTCGCCGCCTACGCCCAGTACTCGAACCAGGCACATCTTCTGCATCCGTAGCGTGCGGTGAAGCCTCCGCCGCTGCCACATCCAAGGCCGCGAAGTAGTCCAAGTCCTCATCCGACGACTCCTCAGTCCACTCAACCGAGCTCCCAGAGTCACCAAAATCAGAAAACTTAGATGCAGACCCATCCGATTTATTACCATCATCCACGATCGAAGCCGCCAAAAAATTAGTAGTGGCGGTTGCGTGCGCAGGCCCAAAATCTTGAACCTGCGCAGCAACCAAGATTCAACAACATATCCAAAATTCCCTAACTACCCACACCCACTATGCCACCTGCGAAGACCCAGCCATCGCGGGAGCCTCCGCTGTCGCCTCCGCCGCCACCGTCACAGGATCCTCAGCCCTCGGCGCAGCAGTTGGTGGCGGGCCTCCGCCGGCCGCAGCGGCTGCGAGGGCATCAGGAACGCCTTCGGTGGTCTCCGGGGCCGGGCCTCCGCCGGCCGCAGCGGCTGCGGGGGCATCAGGGGCGCCTTCGGCGGTCTCTGGGGGCGGCTCCAGGGCGGCCTCAGACACAGCCGCCACCGGGTTCGACTCCGGGTCAGGCAACGCGCTGTTCAAAGCACCAAAGTCATCACCCTCTCGCCACGCGCCGCCTGAGACACAACACACAAATTCAGCAAACCCATACATAGCCCACATCCAACAAA